>NC_137888.1:212913401-213513401 GCF_963455335.1 Martes martes | reverse complement strand
CCCCAAGAAGCCGGCACTTTCTAGGGACCCTGCCTTTTCCAGTGGACCTGGGAAGCTGCGGGCGCAGAAGGCTGGGCGCGCGCTAAGGTGGCCAGCGGCATGGGGCCTGGCTCCGTCATCAGCCACCACACACCCGGGGCTCCGGGGCACGGGGGACGCCCCCTCTTCACCTGCAAAAGGAGCTGCTGCCGCTCCTCGCACCTGGCCGGGGGACTGGGAGGCTCCAAGGCCAGCGTGAGCCACTGGGAACCAAAGACGGCCAACGGCGCCTTTACTTCCTAAGGCTCCATAAATAGAGATGCCAGTGTCCCACTACGTCGGAAAGCAGACGGGGTGTAACGGGAGAAGTTTCTACACATCCGGCTTCTGCTCAAGCAAGGTCGCCAACACCGTGACACAAAGCTTTCGTTTCGCATACACCACTTCGAGTGGTGTATGAAGAAAAGTGACAAGGGGGCCTTAGACGGAAAAAGGCAGAAGGCAGAACTGGAAGAGGCCGACTGCCAGAAACTGTCTTCCTCAACAAGAGGTAAACGTGGCGAAGAATGTCGTGTGCGGCCGGGGCTGCCCGAATCGCCACAAACGTGGACATTTCAGGAGCGAAGATGCCGTTCCGGCGCGTACCGTCTCTAATAAACGTGCCGCGTCCCCTGGCTGCATTCCTGCTCTTATGTATGTGGGGCTGCAGCAGGGACGACTATGAGACCTTGACACTGGGGGCCCTTCCATCAAGGCCACACACGGGCGAGCCCACTCCCCGGGCCAGGGGACTCGCCACACAGCAGAGAGTGAGCACCTGCGCGGCTCGGTCGGGTAAGCATCAGACTCTTGGTATCAGCTCAGGTCTCAAATGAAACCAGCTCTGACGAACGTCATGTCGAGGCTGACCACAACCGCTCATGACCCTTGCCTTTCGCCTCGGCTAACAGCAGGCAGCCAGTAAGCCTGGGCCAGGCAGGACACTTGCTTGGGGAGAAGGGCGGAGCGCCCCTGGAGGAGACCACCCACCTGCTGGCCTGCCAGGCCCCACTCACCGCCGCCTCTCCGTCTCTCGGATCTCCCGTTCCCGCTGCCTCTGGCGCTCCCGCTCCCTCTGCTCTTTGATTTTATCAAATGACAAGATGTCTCTCTTCTCTTTGCTTTCCGATTTGCGGTCCTGACTCTTGGAACTCTGTTTACCGAAATCGGTTCATTCACGTCAGAAAAATGCAGCCGGTGCACAGTGGAAGTTAGATACGCGTTTCTCTGGGGTAGGTTCAAATTCCTCTGTCCCCCATGGCTTCCAGGAATGCCCAGGAGGCAGTTCAGCTCACCCCCAGCCCAGAGGCACTGCTCGCTCGGGAGAACTGCCTTCTCACACCGCAATCAAAGGGGGTCACGGGAGAGCAAGGAGGGGGAACACCTCACAAAACGTACAGGCAGGTCTCCCTGCCCAGCAGAGCCAAGGACTCCGCGCCGTCTAGAACAAGGCCCCGTGGAGCCGCGGGCACGTGTATCCTGGCCGCCCCGCTGGATGATGGGCCGCAGGGCTCACGTCTCACCTGCCGCCTCAGGCCTACAAAACCAACAGGCCGAAGCAGCTCTGCCGTGAAGGAGAGCTCCTACTCGGCGACAACGAGCTCACCGGCAACTGCCGTGCTGCTCCCCCTCCGGGTAAGGCAGGCAACGCTGCCCGCCGACTCTCACCTCGGAGGCTCTCAGGGGCTAGGACGCCCAAGCTGGCCACGATCGCCCTCTCAGATAGCCTTCACAGCTTGGGACACCTGTGTGTCCTGCAGCCCCCACGCCCTTGGTCTCTAGGGAAGGGGCTTGGGAGACATTTTTTAAAATCTCCTCAGATTATTTTCTTAATTACCTTGAGGACCGACCCAAAAAAAGACAAGCCATGGTTATGAACAGATGATTTTGCTGAAAAAAGAGAGGAGCACAGAGAGGACGATCTCATCATAAAGACCGGACCCCAGAACACCAGGATGACACTCTTCGCCTAAGAGATGGGCCGAGTTTTGAGTCTAATCACACACCGCAGGCGAGGCGCTGGAGTCCCCGAGTCGGACCCCGGGCTTGCAGCGGGCCTCCCGCATCCCCGCAGCTCGGCGCGCTCTACACACCCAGGGACCGTAGCATCCTGTTCCCTTTCTGAAGGGCGCTCGGAGAACACTCGTCCCAAGGAACGTCCGTGCTCCGCAGCACCTAGAGACCCAGAGCCCAGCATGGCCCGTGTGCACAAATGCTGCCCCACAGCAGTCCTCGACAGGGGCCATGACACCAGCGAGTGTCCCTAAATGAAGGACCAGGGAAGAGGATCACAGTGCAGCAGGAAACGCACGCACACACACACACACACACACACACACACACAACCTGGACAGCTTCCAAGGGCACCATCCTGAGGTCGTGTGCTACATTCTCAACGGGACATTCTAGAGATGGGGGCAGAGAACCAGCTTAGCTTCCCAGAGCTGGGGCTGGGCCAGTGGGGCGGGTCACGAGCAGGAGAGCTCTAAGGTAACCGGATGGCCCTGGATCCTGATGGCGGGGGTGCTCACATGAGACTCCACCAGGACCCCAAAGTCCCAGCACTCCACTTACGCATAATCCGCAGACCAATGTCACCGTCCCTGGCTTTGAAACTGGGCTGTAGTTATGCGAGCGGAAATCCCTGGGGGAAGCAGGGTGATGGGTACATGTATCTCCATACTATCTTGGCAACTTTCTGTGACTCCATAATTATTTGGAAATAGAGTGTACACGCTGTGTTGCGTGTGCGATGCCCTTGGAAAGGAAGTGTAAGGAGTCCACGTGAAAGGAAAGAGGCTTCTGTTCTCATGTTGTTCTCCTCCTATGTGATCTCAAGATTCTAATTAGGCAGACTTTATTACTATTTTTTTTTCTAACTTCTTAGCTTTTCAGCTGGTAAGTTTATGGGGTTTTGGGGGGGGCTTTCTTTACATTTCTCTATCTTATAGTTCTAAATTTTTACAGTTTTCGCATAGCCCATAAGAAACATGACCTTAGGAATGACTGTATTTGAGAAAGCAAACGTTCATTGCAAAAGTCACAACGAAGCGTTCTTAGATGAACACCGTTAGCTCCGTGTTCGTTCTAAGAGGACAACTCTCCTCAGGAACGTTTCAGCTAGAACCTTCAGCTGGTAAGCAGGTTTCATTTTCCAGGGTGGGGAAAAAAAACAAAAGGAGAAGCCACCGGTCTGTCCAGCCGTGTGCCGCTTACGACACGGAGGCCCGTTCTCTGATGACGTGGAAGTCGGTTTTGCGGTGGACTCCCCATTTCTTCCCCATGAATGTCCCAGAAGGAGGGAATTGGCCAGCACAGGTCAGCCACACAGCAGAGCCCACCTTCTGACTTGAACAGCCTGGGTCCTACCCGTCCCACCCCATGGTGGGCTTTCTGCGAACTGGTTTCCTTCTAGAAGATGGTATAATCCGACAAAGAACCAGCAAAGGGTCAATACATCACGGAAAGGAAAAACACTAAGCACAGTTTTGAAACACGCCGTAGAACCCAACCCTGGGTGCGCACATCCAGCCTAAACGGAGAGGAACGTGCCTCTGAGCACTTCGAAGAACGCTTCGATGCGGTTTTCCTAACGTGAATCCAAGCGGTCCTTCACCCACCCACAAATGCGCGGGACCCGACGCAGGACACACAATACTTACTCTCTCTTTTGACCTGCTGGTGGTTTTCACACTAATGACGGGCTCTCCTTTCGACTTGTCCATCACGACCGTCCGCTCCATTCCTCTGCTTCCTTCGGGGAGAAAACAGCGCTCTGTGCACCTGCCCACAGCCCCGCTTCCCGGGGGCAGGCCGCGGCCGGGCTGCCGGGGGGTTCTCGCCGCTCCCTGGAGTGACTCAAGTGAACCCCGGAGCCTCCGCACCTCCCCTCCCCGCTTGTCCTGACCTGCGGCGAGCACCGCGGACAGGAGGCCGCTGGCCTGCCCTGACCGGGCCTCGCTCACCTGGGACGGAGCGGCCGTGGTCTCCCCGCAACGCACACCGTGAATCCAAGTCAAGGCGCGTTCCGCAGCACACACACCCCCGACCCACCCGCTGGCTTCACCCGCACGCTCAATCCTAGCGGCTCCAGGATAACCACTTTCCATTTTTTCATCCTCCTCCACATTCTGGAAAGCTCTGCAGAGCTCAGGCCCTTGTGTTCTGAGTCAGATGGCTGGGCTTCCCTTCATTCGTGTACAGCAATAAAGGCTTCCAAATGGATTCTGCCCCTCGACGACACAATGACCAGACTCTAACCACGGCGACTATTACTGATTTGGGGAGATTTGCAATACTTGAGGAACATTTTAAAAACACGTTCCTCATGAGACTGCCAGTAAGTTACCCCGAATGCTTAAGATCCAATTTGTAACGCGCTGTACCCAATTCCAACGCTCCAGATGGCTGAGTTTTGTTTGTTTTATGGGGGGGGGGGGAAGGGCGGGGAGCACTGGGTTTTGTTTTTTCCACAAAACATTCTGTGGCGCCTCAAGGCAATCTGAAGGCGTGGAACAAGCTGCAGAGCCGCATCAAATCTGTGACAAGAACGGGGCCACCTCTCCCTCGCACAGCTGCCAAAGGTACTCGGGACGAGTAAGAAGCCCGGTGCCCAAGCCGCCGGTGACCGTAAATCACGGAGCGCAGCACCTCCAGGTGTGCGATGTCAGCAGCGACTCCTACAAGCTGCGCCATCCCCAGGCCCTCGCCGGCTCCCTCCGCCCACGCCCACCCCCTCCCGGCCCCTCCCCGCCAGGCTCTGCCCGCGCCGCGCCGGGAGACCACAGCAGGCTCCGCTCACCTGATTTGGTGACTCGGGAGCGATTGGCAGGCCCTGGTTTCGGCTCATCCTCATCTTGTTCTTCCTTCTTAATGTCTTCAGGCTTTTTTTCCTCCTTTTTCTCCATCTTCTCTTCCTTCTTAATCACGGTTCTGTTGAAAAACAGGGTCATCGCGCTGGGGTTCCTGGGACTCTGGCGGCAGGTCACAGTCATTCGACTTCCCGCACAAAACCAACCCGCCGGGCGGCAAGCGGACAGGGACAGTTACTGGGGAATCGCGGAAATGACCGAACGCCCTCCCGGGACCTGCCCTCATCCCCCCCCCCGGAGTTCTCCGCTGCACACAGAAATAGGCAGCATGGAGCCTCGTGGACAGTTTTCCAGACGGCTCGACACACTGGTCTCGAAGACAGACACGTGGGCACGTGTGAGAGACACTCCCAACTAGAGAAGAATGCCTGTGAAAAACTCATTGTTCGTGTTTCACTCGGGTGGGATTTTTAAGTTTATGTAGAAGTAAACATTTTTTCCAAATACGGCACAGAACGGAACGGAGGCAGAGCACGAGGATGCGAGGTGCCTGTGCCACGGGGCAGCGGGCCACCCGCCCTCTGCTCCGCACCCCGTCACTGCTGCACACTCCAGGGGGAGCTACCATGGCATGCTACGCCCCAGCTCCCACAGAACCTGTCGGAAACGTTTCAACTGAAGCCGGCTTTATCCTACACAGTGAACTAAATCATCACTGCCACTCACACTTGTCTCCCATATTCCCTAACGCTGTTTGTCTCGGGTAATTCAATCCCACACTTATTAAATGCCCACCATGTGCCAGGGTCCAGGACGGGAAAGCCGGGCCCCTCGGGGTTCCCTAACCAGCGCTCCCCGCCCTCTGTTGCCTACAACTCAGGCTGTCCAAGGAAACCCCCCCCCAGCTCACTCTTCCTCTCTCAGCTTCCACAGTACAAAGCTGTCATCTTTTTTTTTTTTTTGAGAGAGTGTGTGTGTGTGTGTGTGTGTGTGTTGGGGGTTGGTGAATGGGAAGGGGCAGAGAAAGAAGGAGAGGGAGAATCCTCAGGGCACTCCGTGCCCACCGCGCGGCCCAACCTGGAGCTCAATCTCACAGACCTGGAGCTCACGACCTTCTCGAAAACAGAGACACTTAACCGAACGAGCCACTCAGGCACCTCGGAGCCGTCCTCTTTTAAGGAATACCCACTTTGGGACCCCTGGGTCGCTCAGTAGGTTAAGCATCTGCTTTCACTCAGATCGTGATCTCAGGGGCCTGGGATCGAGGCCCCCGTCGTCCTCTGCACTTAGCTTGGAGTCTGCCTCTCCCTCTGCCTCTGCCCCTCCCTGGCAACTTGTGCTCATGCCCCTCTCAAATGAATAAGTAAAAAATTTTTAAAAAGATTAAAATAATATTCACTTTAAGAAAACCTTTTTCTCTTTTAAAAGATTTTTAAGTCATCTCTACACCCGATGTGGGGCCCTAACCTACAACCCTGAGCTCAAGAGTCAGAATGTGCCACTGATGGAGGAAGCCAGGTGCCCCGAGGAAAACTTTATTAAGTAGAAGTTTTTAAAAAAATAAGTACTTGAGGGGCGCCTGGGTGGCTCAGTGGGTTAAGCCTCTGCCTTCGGCTCAGGTCATGATCTCAGGGTCCTGGGATCGAGCCCCGCGTCGGGCTCTCTGCTCAGCGGGGAGCCTGCTTCCCCCCTCCCCCCGCCTGCCTCTCTGCCTGCTTGTGACCTCTGTCAAATAAATAAAAATCTTCAAAAAACAAAAAAGTATTTGAGGGAAAAAAAAGAGAGAGAGAGAGAATATGAACAAGGGAGGAGCAGCGAGAAAGAATCCCAAGCAGACTCTGCTGACTGTGGAGCCTGACGGGGCTGGATTTCACGACCCTGAGATCATGGCCTGAGCCGAAACCACGAGTTGGACGCTCAACCAACCAAGCCACTCAGGCGCCCCTAAAATTTTTTTACATTATGAACACACACCATAATAACTGATAGTATAAACAGGTCCAAGAACTTGTTTTTAGTGTATTGGTTTTGCTTAAAAAGACAAAACCCAAGAACCCCAAATACCGCAGGTGCATCAAACAATCTCCCTGAGACAACCACCACGGGGCCTTCGTGGTCCATCACTGGGCTCCAGACCCCGGCCGAGGCTCGGCGAGGCTGGGACGGCACTGGGACGGAACTCGGCTTGCTGCACTACAGCACCTCTCCCCTAGGCTTTGTTGCGGGCAATACCCGTTCATCTGCTTCCCCTCAATGGCTAAGGAGTCTGTGTCCCTTCTAACGGGACAGAGAGGGCTTCTGGGGACCACACGGCTGCAAGTAAAGCCATAGTAAGTCCCATCTGATGTGCCTCTGCCGCTATTCTTGGAGGGGGGAGCACCTTCTCTCTCCAAAGAGACCCCCTGCCCGTCCGTAGTCACATGGCATGTCCCAGACACAAAGAACTTCTCTGGACACCACGTTAAACAGTAATTTCTAAAACACAAACATGAGCACGAGAAAAGGCTGGAGGAATATACACAGAAGAGAGTTACCCTCGGGTAGCGGGATTACACTTGACGTTTGTCTGGACTTTCCAAATAGCAACTACATGAAAATCACTCATCCAACCCCGGGAGAAGGAGCCACTTCGTTGGAAAAGTGCTTCTATTTCACTTAGGTTGACTACTGCACCTACACATTTTTTTTTTTTTAAGACTCTATGTATTTATCTGTCAGAGATCGCAACCACACACAAGCAGGGGGAGCAGCAGGCAGAGGCAGAAGCAGGCTCCCTGCCAAGCAAGAGGCCCACTGCTGGGCTCAATCCCAGGACCCCGGGATCATGACCCGACCTCAAGTCAGAGGCCTAACCGACTGAGTCACCCAGGTGTCCCTGAATCTTGAAATTCTTAAAGCGAAAGAAAAGATTAAAAAAGGTTTACTAGGGGCACCTGGGTGGCTCAGTGAGTTAAAGCCTCTGCCTTCGGCTCAGGTCAGGATTCCAGGGTCCTGGGATCGAGCCCCGCATCAGGCTCTCTGCTCAGCAGGGAGCTTGCTTCCCTCTCTCTCTCTGTGCCTACTTGTGATCTCTCTCTCTGTCAAATAAATAAATAAAATCTTTAAAAAAAAAAAAGTTTACTAAAAAGCAAGAACTATCCTTTAAACGTATTTTGAATTACTCAACCTCCTAATCAAACCACTTGACACTAGTTTGGTTTTAAACATCCCAAGTTCATCAGCTGGTTCTGTGCCTCCGCGCTGGGGGCGGCCGGCCCAGACTGAATCCTGGCCTTGCCCCTCGCTAGCTGGGCTCGGTGGTCCTCAGCCGGGCACTTCCCTTTCCGGAGCCTGTCCCCCCTGTGACCTAGGACCCTTCCAGGGACGGAGCGAACCACGTGATGCAGGTGAGCTAGCTTTTACCCCCGTCCTTTCTCTCCCGCGAACACGTCTCACCGTGTGGTCAGAAAACCAATGAAGAAAAATGCATTCCAAAACACAAGAACTCTGAACAACTCTGAGCAGCTACCAGTAGTCTGCAAGCACGGGGGGGATTTTTCGGCACAGCTGACAGAACACGTCTCTGAGACAGGTCTCGCTTGTAAATACACAAAGGCTTAATCTGACATCACTGCTCACCGGCCTGCGGACTCCATGTTGGGATGAAGACCAGCAACTAAACCTTTCAAAACGGGAGCTGTAAACTTATGAGCGTCAGTGAAGCCCACACGTGCACTCACCTATATGTTTTCTTAACACAAGAAACAACGGCCAGTGGAATCAGTGAGACGGACCGATTCTCAACACGGGGCTCGGTCTTTAGAGAGTGGCGCCGGGAGGACGAATAAGTGGTCCTGACAACGTAAACTTACTGTACTCAGCACTGAGAATTACACCGTCAGCAGCATCACCAGAATCTATCTCCCCCAGAAGATACACTGATGACTTTGAGATTATCATCATCAAGCAGTGCCTGCTCTGGAAAGACCAGTCCCGATTTCCATCCTTTATAGACGCCGTCTCAGACCCACCGATCCCAAAGTTCCGGGCCAAGGTGCCCCCCCGGGGGCCACAGAAAATTCACAGGTACCCTGGGAGACTTCGGTTTTGAGGGAAACACAGCAATACCTGGCAATGCCAGACACTGCACAAACTACTAGCTTGAGGTCGTTCTTTTCGCCACCAGATCAGGTTAGTTCCTGGGATGAAAAGCGAGGACTGCAGACCACCAGTCTGGGTCAGGAAACGATTCCACGGTGGGAGGGGTCGTGCAAGGACCCAGAACACTGAGTGAAGGAAAATTATTATTCTTTCCTTTCGGGTGTGTTATTTTCTTTCAAAAGCCCACGGAGTCATTTGGACGTAAACACTCACTAAGGATCCTTGTAAAGACACTCTGGAGAGGTACAGGTGACGGCGCAGGGACCCTTACTGATGAAACCTGGACGCAGAAGTGGTGGCAGGATGCGCAAATGTGATACGTACGTGAGAAGCCAGCGAGGCTGCCTGTGGCGAGGACGACACGTGCTTGCCTCTGGAGTGACCCTGTGGCTGCCACCTGCCCTCTTCCCGACCAGTCCCCCCCCACCCGCACCCCCCGCGACAGAAAGCTTAAGAGAAAGGTTTTAAGTAATCACTTTACTTTTCCATTTTGATCTCCACAGGATGGTGTCTGTCAGCACTAGATAATTTTTCCTTCTTCACTTCACACTCTTTCCTGTCAGACAGCTTTTTCCCAGCAGGTTCGTTTTTGGCCTAAAATACAACAGGGATTAGAAATGGCCCACGGTCCGGGTCCCCTCGCTCGTGAGCTCAGTGGCTTACAGCAGGCGAGGTGCCTCACCTTCTCTACGGAGATCATCCTCCCGTGCAGCTCCGTTCTGTGGAGATGGCTGATGCACTTGGTGGCTTCGTCAGATGTCGACATGGTGACAAAGCCATAGCACCGAGCTCCAGGACTGCGGGCGTTGGTCACCACTTTGGCCCCGACAACCTTCGTGAGAGAGGACACTTATTCTTCCATGTAAGTCACCACACAATTTGTCAAAAATAACTAACAGTGAACTGATCACCAGAATGCTTTTCAACAGTTTTTACTTCTCCACAAATTGCTGGTTCGCCATAATTAGTTACTGAAGGGTCGTATCTCATCCTATCAAAATCCTTGTGTCCTTTGGAAACAAGATCAGCCTTCGGAGTGACAAAAAACGAACAGGGAAAGCTAAAGACATTTAAAACTTCACCAACCACAACTCATTAATTAATCAAAAGTCTGGGGCGCCTGGGGGGCTCAGTGCGTTAAAGCCTCTGCCTTTGGCTTGGGTCATGATCCCAGGGTCCTGGGATCGAGCCCCACATCCGGCTCTCTGCTTGGCGGGGAGCCTGCTTCCCCGCCCCCGCCTCTCCCTCTCTGCCTACCTGTGATCTCTGTCTGTCAAATAAATAAATAAAACCTTAAAAAAAAATTAATCAAAAGTCCTTCCCACTTGGATCATTTTCTATAGCTGGACTTCGACTCCCAGACAGGTCGGCACACCAAGCATTTACCCACCCCTGCTGCCCGAAAAAAAACCTCGCAAACTGGAGGAAATGTAGGCCACCAGGGTTTTCAAACACCATACACCAGGCCACACAGGACGGTGACCCAGGGGTGGGGACACACACATGAGCCAAGCTGCATGGTTGCCCCTGCTCACTTCCTAGAGGTTCCCAGTTGCGTGGGGCGGGGGGGGGGAGGACAGGAGGTGAGTTGGGGAGGTGGTATCTGGGAGCTGAGCATAGCTCAGCACCTGAAGAAGTCGAGGCAGCAGGACACAGTACTGGAGAGGAAGTGCTACATAAAGACAGCTCTGGAGAGCTCCACGGGGCCCCTAAGCAGCACGCACGTGAGAGGCCAGGGAGAACACCACCTGTAGGAGCAAACACCCCCACAGGCTCAGGGACTCATATAGTTCACTTCTTCCAGAGCGAACCAGAATGGAAAGGAAAAGCTTGCAATTCATGGGGCTTTAGGCTGAGACCTCAGGAGGCTCCTGCCCCAGAAGCGGACAGAGCTAGCCCCGATCTAAGGCTGGTTTGCTCTAACAGCCAACCTGGGGAGAAACAAGTAACTGAACTGTGTGTCCCAGCAAAACCACTGACAGGGACATTGACAGGGATACACGAGTAACTAGAATACGACATACACGTCACAACGTCTGGCGTCTGGTCAAAAACGACGAGGCAGCCAAGAAATAAGAAAATGACTCTAATGAAGAGAACCAACCAATAAACAGAGATCCAGAGCACGCTCCAACAACAGAATTAGTAAACGACGACATTAAAGTTATTTTAGCTGCATCTTAAGTGTTCAAGAGAAACCACTGAGCATGTTAGGTAAACACAGAGAAGACATTTAAAAACACCCAACCCAAGATTCTGGAGATGAATGTACATGAGATGGGATGGACCGTGGACACTGCAGAAAAAAGGATGAGGCATTGAAGACGCAGCGACAGAAGCTACTCGAAAAGAACTGGAGGAAAAAAGACGGAAAACAAACCCAAACCACCAGAGCATCAGCGGGCTGTCGGACCGCCTGTGGCGTCGCCACAAGCAAGCAGCACAGGAAAACCTTCCTGGATGAAACCACAGCGTATGGGCCACGCGATCTGCTCCAGAGTGGTGATAAAGAGATCCTTCCAGGTAAGCCAGAGAGAAAGACACCTATGCCCCAGGGAGCAAAGGTGAGACCCACAGCCAACCGGTTAGACAACAGGACCGGGAGGAGCAGTGCTGTCTGGACAACAACCAACCAACCAACCCTGAATTCTGCAGGAGCAAGAACAGCTTTCAAAGCGGAAGCAAAAGAATGACATTTGCAGACCTACAAAGGCAGCAGGAATTCATCCCGGGCAACCCTGCATCGTAAGAAAGGTTTAAAGAGGGAGGGGAAAAAAATACCTAAAGGGAACTTGGGTATCAACAAGAGGGAAAAAAGAGCACCCCAAAAGATAAACACGGAGGTAACTAAAAGTCTGTGATTTGTCTGGTTTACGTAACTCCTTAAAAGAGAATTGTTTGAAACAAAACTAGACAAAAAGACCCCTCCCCCCCCAAAACCATAAAGACACAAACACACCAAAACCTAACCAACCACCCCACCCGTCAATGAGCCAAGCATGCTATTAACCCAAATTTATGCAGCGCTGATACCACCACAAAGGCTGGGAGGGCGGGAGGGCGGTGCACCATCCCCAGGTTCGTGCACCACCCCCCCCCCCCGCAAGGACTGGAATATCACTGAAGGACAGACCGCGCTGAGTCCGGTTAACAGAATTCCTAAATGCAGCCACCAACGAAAAATGCTGTCGTTCAACCAACTGCTCACGGAAGAAACCAAAAGACCAAAAAAATACCTTGAGACAGATGAAAAAGCAGCACGTAACACAGCAAAATCTACGGGGTATGGCAAAAGCAGTTAAGAGCTAAGTCCCCATCGAGAAACACAAAAACCCCAAATAAGCGAGCTAACTTCACACCTCAAGAAACCGGGATGCAGCAACATTACTTACACATCCGAGTTCAGCCAAAAAACGACAAAGCATAAAAAATCCTCAGTGCGAGAGGCAGCAGATACAGAGAAGCAAGAGATCCAAGAAACAGAACAAGGAGGAGACAGGGAGCCGGAGGGCGGATGGAAGCCCCGCTACACGGACGCTCGAGAGAAGTGAAGGCAGGGCCGGCACCTACACCAAGAGCAGAGCTGTGCATCAGGACACACGAGCCCTAGTAGGTCCGGCTCTGACCACCCGTGATGCCGCAGGTCAACGTGAGAAAGGCCCCCCCTCTCTCTGGACCTCAGGGGCCCCAACTGCGAGATGACCGGGGGTGGGATGGGGCGCTCGTCACTGCTACGGTCCCGGCAGACCCCGGCGTCCATGTTCCCACTTGCAGATACGGCGGAGCCGGCTTTCCCTGAAGAAAGCCCCCCTCTGTCCAGAGCACCCCATATAGGGCCAAAGGGGACAGATACTCCCTAGAGAGACACAAATGTCACTCTTAGGAAGCTTCCCCCTCTTCGCTCTCTTCAAGAACAGGCAGCTGAGCCAATGACGGGGACATGTGACCTTCCCATCAAACTAATTATCCTTGCAAGGACATCACCTCCACTGGCTCTGTGCCCCCTTGCCTTGCGTTCCACCGTCACAGCAGCCTTTGAGCAGTTCATCCAAATTACAGGCTCGTCCCATCCCAGGGCCCAAGTCCCACAGCTTTAGTCCAGCGCCAAGCTCCGTGGGCAAGGCCGACTCTATGATCACTCAAGCCTCGGCTTCCGCCGCTCCTCCTCCCCAAGGGGCGGTGAACCCAAGACCCCCCACTAAACTCGGTCTCCCTCCCACACGCTGATGGCAGGCTGCGACATTCCTGAATGAATCCCTCCTAACTCGCTGTGTTTACTTAAGTCATCTCTCCAGGAGCCTGTAAGAACGAGGAGGACAGCGCCCTCACAGCTGCTGTTGTGCCTCATGACTGCTGCCCCAACCAAGAAGGCAGGCAAACTGAGGACGGGTTGTGGCTTCCCAGTTGTGAGCCCCTCTGAAAGACACATGCCATCAGGAAAAATTCATCTCATGAACGCTTCTTTTGGGACCTGTCCACTTAAGTCACGAATGCATTCGCCAACTCCTACTCGGGGACACAGACCTGGGCTGAGAACCCACCCAGGGCAGCCAGGACATCCTGCAGAGCTCCGCCTGGGCTCCCTACAGCTCCTCCTGGCCAAGGGGCGCCACGGCCCACGGGGCCACACCAGACTAGCGCAGAGCTCCCAGCTGAAGGGGCGACTGCTTCACCATCTAACTCCAGGACGGTGCAAATCGGTGTTCAATGTCCTAGAGTCCCTGCGAGGCTTCCGAGTGCTATTAATTTTCCTTCCACCCCTATGGAACACGTATCCGTCGATTTATTTTTAAACCGCTATCATGTTCCTGTTCTCAAACTATATGCCTGAAAATACTGAAATATTAAAAACCAACTCTTTAAGTTTTGTATGAGCCAGAAACTGAGCAGTTTCTTTACGAGCAATGAGAATGAACCACAAGAACGTTCAGATTGTAACGATTTACATACATTTTCTGCGACACGATCAACTACCTGCTATTACCCACTCTCAGCGAGAAAACGAGGCTTACTACCCAAAACGAGGTGGGCCTCTTTTCCCTTGTGGTTTTGTTTTCTTCCATTTAAAAAATACACACGCTGATGGGGCGCCTGGGTGGCTCAGTAGGTTAAAGCCTCTGCCTTCAGCTCAGGTCATGATCTCTAGGTCCTGGGATCGAGCCCCGCATTGGGCTTTCTGCTCGGCGAGGAGCCTGCTTCCCCTGCCCCTCCAACCCCCGACCGCCTGCCTCTCTGCCTACTTGTGATCTCTGTCAAAAAAAAACACACACTGAAAAGACCACCAACAAAACCAACTACAGAAGAAAAAACTCTCCGAAGTCCTGCATTCATCGTCACTGGGCGCCACGCGGAGGCCGGGCTGCAGGGCGCCAGGGGCACATACCTTCCCGTACTTGTTGAAGAGGCTCTTCAGATCCGTTGCTCGAGTCGTGGATGACAGTCCACTGACCCACAGGTTCCGGCCAGAGCTGCTGCTGGTGCGACCTGCCACAGGAAGGAGGGGATCAGGCTCGGCCTCCAGGCCGAACGGGAAGCATGACCTGCCTCAGGACGCACCCCCTCCCGAACCCCAACTACCCACCATCTCGGCTCCCCTGGTCTAAGCATTTACAGGACGGAAAACAAAATCTACGGGTTGCAGAGACCGGCCCCTTACTCGAGGAATCATCAGGTCCTCGTCCGTTTCAAACAGAAATGAATTTTGGGGTCATGGTTTCTGCGACTCTGTTCTGTTATCCTAACGGACAGAACGGGCCTGTACTAGGACGCGACACACTAGGATTTTCACTATCCCATAAAGGATGACCACAACAGAGACGTAAACCACAGAAGCTCACCAACATTTCAATCTAGTCTCTCAAGATACTGGTAGATGGGTTACTTCCAGTAATCCTCAATGAAACCAACCATCGGATCCCCAGTGTGGGTTCCTGCAGGCCCCTCCCTCCCCAAATAAGGGATCCGTAGTCGGCTCCCTGCCACATAAGTTGAATCATACCTTTTTCATCTTTAATGATTGGCTTTATATCTTTTTCTTCCTTAAAAGAGCTAGAGACAAAAGTGAATGTTACTCACATGGGAACAAAAGGAGAGAGAACTAAATTAAAAGTATGGTATGTGCTAAAAACTGAATACCTACCAGAAAATTAGTCTGAAATAAAATCTTAAGACACCTTTGCAAGCTTCTCTAGGAAATCTGACCCCCAAAATACGATGTCAGATTCTTAAAAGTCAATTGCATTTAGCTGAAGATAGCAGTTAACGATTTAAGAACACAACCATAGTAGGTTGGGAAAAAGAAAAGGAATAGATTCACCCATTAAAAAATACACAACGAGAAATAAAACATGGTTCAGAAGTAAGCTACGACTGCATCAGTCTGGCTGGCCAATTGCAGAAAAAACAGCTTATGTGTGTCATTAAATGACCAATGGAAAGGAGATAGCGTCTGGTCTAAAACTGAGAAAAAACAAACCTCATTTTCTGATCAGCGCCCTCACTGGCTGAGGACTCTTTAGGAGCCGGAGGGACTTCATTACAAGCTTCAAAAGCAAACTTCTTCACGTCTTCTTTGCTATCTCTGGGGTCTGGGCTTGAGGCTTCCGGGGGCGCTTCCGCGGCCTCCTCGCTAGAGGCTTCCGTGCGCTCGGAGGCTTTACTACTCTGCTCAACCGGCTGCTCTAGCCCTACAGGCTCACAGTCCGTCCGCGCGCCACCGCCTGGCTGCTCCACGGGCTCCCTTTTCACTACCGCTAACAGGGTGTCTGCCCTGCTCGCCTGAGCTTGCGCTGTTGACTCGCTGGCCAAATCTAAGTCACCCTCCTCCGGGTGGCCGCTGCCAAAAAGGTCCTCTTCCTCCGCAAGCTTTCTGTCTGGCCCCACGCTACTTGTATCCTGTGCCAAGGGCTGCTCCAGCTCGGAACCTTCTTCTTTTACTGGCTCAGATTTACAAGTTTCCCCCAAAATGTCGAGTATTTTCTCATTTTCTACGGATTTAACAGGAATAGAATGGCACAAGGTTTAATTACCAGGGAAATAAAGCAATCACAAATGCGGAACTGGCACGGCTGCCACACTAACACGAAGAGAACCGCTAGCTACACAGAGATTGGAAAACCCGCGGGTACACAAAGTTACACCGGTTACACTACCTGCGCTCCAACCGACTGCTACAGTAAGCCGCTACGCTACATGGAAGAGAAAAGGCCCCCACAGATTCAAACACCTACAACCATGTGGCTGCTTCTCGACAGTCTTCCTCGTGTTTTTGTTCAAGTGTGGGTCTTCAGACTTAGTTTTCCAGAGTCCAAGGTGCCGAACCAAATGCGATCACCGTTCGATGACAGCTCAATTTCCAAAGCTTCTTGCAACTTCTTTTAACGGAACAGTCCGATCCGCAAACCAGAAACTCTTCCGACGGCGGGAGATAAACGCAGTCCAGAAGGGGACTAACACGTTGGAAATTTTCCTGAAGAGACTCTGTTTCCTCTTCGGGAATCCAGTCACTTCTCGGGTTATGAGTGCCCTGACAACCGCTTTATCCTGCCTTAACTGTATTAATCAAAAAGACTGCAGCAAAATATCACAAGATCTGTTTCATGTGTAGAAACACATGGAAGAATCACCGGGGGAATTACTTAAATGCCCCTCTATGCGGTGAGAGAGATGAAGATCATCGCTACATCTCACCCAATAGATTCGACCTCCAGAAACCAGAAGGGCACTTCCACAGATCTGGTGATACGACTGGGTTTCCAATCTCTGATCCTTGTACGATCTGGATTGTCCACCATTAAAATCATTTACACGACCATACACAGCTTAGAATATATAGATAGATTGAAAAAAAGAGTGGGAAAACTTTCAAACCATTAACTGTCGTGTTTCTCTTATCAGTACCTGGCTCCAAGAGAGCTTCTTCAATATCCTGTTTTAAAAAAAAAGAGAAAGAAACCCATAAGGCACTTAAAAACTGAGCAAATGTATTTCCCTGGCAGACACAGCTTCAATCACATGCGAATCAACTTTTTCCACTCAAAACGACCCTATTCCATTCTGGGAGGATTCGGTGAGAGGCCCATTTTGTTGCCCTCTCCCTGGCACAGCCAGGTAGGCGGCAGTGACGCTCGGCCTGTTCCGTTCTCCCTGGAGAGTCTGGTAGCCCCACCCCCAACTAGGCTGAGCTGGCGGCCTCTGGAGAGAGCAAAGACAGCCACAGCGAGAGGTCACACAGACAGCAACTGTTCTATATGTCATACCAGACCTGAGAAAGCTCTATTTCTCCCCAAGTAAGCTGTGATTTATAACTGGAACCTGTCAACAAAACCATCTGTTCACCTCTCTCAAAACCTTCCCGACTGCCCATCGAACTTAAGATGATGGGCCAGGAGGGGAGGAGTCAAGATGGCGGAGAAGTAGCAGGCTGAGACGACATCAGGTAGCAGGAGATCAGCTAGATAGCTTATCTAAGCATTGTGAACACCTACAAATCCAACGGGAAATCGAAGAGAAGAAGAGCAACAATCCCAGAAACAGAAAATCGATCACTTTCTGAAAGCTCCAACAATTGACTGCTTTCCTCGAGGCGCGACCACAAGCCAGGGAGGCGGGGCTGTTGGGCGCTTTGCTCTGAGAGCGCACTGAGGAGCGGAACCCCAAGCTCTCGGCTCCTCCGGGCCGAGAGATTGGGAGGCCGCCATCTTCATTCCCGTCCACCGGAACTCTACGGAAAGCGCTCAGGGAACAAAAGCTCCCGAAAGCAAACCGGAGCGGATTCCTTAGCCCGGCCCCTGGCAAGGGCGGTGCAATTCCACCTGCGGCAAGGACACTTGAGAATCACTACAACAGGCCCCTCCCCCAGAAGATCAACAAGACGATGGGCCAAATCCTTTTCCTGACCCACAGACTTGGGCAGCCAGGCCCACCCATGTCGGCGGCCTCCAGCCCTACATTCAGCCAGTCTCCCTCCTGGCCCACCGGTGGGACCTCAGTTTGGGTAGCGCTTCCTCTGGGAGCATCTACAGCCCAACCCCTTCAACTTCTCCCTCCTAGTTATTAACTCCGTCCCCACTAGAATGCAAACAGTTAAGACTACTTGTTTGGCTCCACCTCTTACCCCAGGCACTCAGCTCAGCATCAGCGCTGAACGGATCCTTCTTACACAGACACACGCCCTCTCCCCCCAAGGAAAACCAAGCACCCGTGTCGCGTCTCCAGCCCTGTAGCACCAGAAAGGTCACTTACCGGAGGTACTTTGAAGTCCAGTGATGAAGTGTCCAAAGTGTTCTCGAAGCCCTCCCCATCCACCTGAAAGACAAAAACAGAGAACCACTTAGCGGAGACAAGAGCTGTGAGTGCCAGACCGACACCTCACCAGTTCCCGAGCAGCCTACGTGTCCACTCCCCTCAAGCACCCACCGCCCCCTGCAAGTCCACTGCCGGTTGTCGGGTTTCTGGTGGCCTCCCCGCCTGCTCCAGGGCTGGGCGGCACAGCACCTCTGAGTGGTCTCCCAGACAGCAGGTGCTCGGTTGGCACTGGCCCAGGAATATGCACACTCCGTTCCCAGGAAGCGTCTGTTTGTTGGCGGTCCACACATGCAACCCAGACACAATTTCCGGAGCAGAGCTCAGAAGGAAAATGATAACCTTCACACTTCCCTGATTTCACTTGGTAACAACACTTTTAAAAGTAACAATAACCGGGGGGGGGTGCCTGGGTGGCTCAGTGGGTTAAGCCTCTGCTTTCGGCTCGGGTCCTGGTCTCAGGGTCCTGTGATCGAGCCCCGCGTCAGGCTCTCTGCTCAGCAGGGAGCCTGCTTCCTCCTCTCTCTGCCTGCCTCTCTGCCTACTTGTGATCTCTGTCAAATAAATAAATAAATCTTTAAAAAAAAAAAAAAGTGACAATAACCGGGAACTTTTATCTACTGTGCCTTATTTAAAACATTTAACTGAACTACTATCTTACGCGTCACTCTGTTTGAGAGCTTTTTACTTCTTAAAGTGAAATACAAAAACTATGCCTTCCCCAAATTTTTTTTTTTCCCTCTTCCAGGTTTGAAGCTCATGACCTGGATACTTCGATTAACCAAGAGGTAAGAAACCAAGTCCGTGCTCTGGAAATAATTAACACACAGCAGGACTGTACCGAGAGGCCAAGGCCAACAAGACTGTTACTCATCGTCACCCTAGGCTGAGGGCCAGTGGTGTTTGGAGTTTGTGATTTTTGACCTTTAACGTTTAAAGTCCAGTCCGAGAGCACTTTTTCTTCCCCTCCCAGTTTCTAAAAAAAAAAAAAAAGACAGCGAGAACAGAAAACCAAACCCAAACACAAAAAATATCAAGGAAACTAAAAGGCTGAATGCACTGATAGTAGGATTAAAATGCCAACTGGTTTTAGGATGGCCACAGAATTCTTCACTAAATGAAGCAAAAGCTCGAGAAAGCAACATCGGTGATAGAATTCAAGTCCTCCTTTATGTACAGGAACGTTAAGAGTGCTTTTTCCCCCCCACAGGAGGGGTGCTTCCGAGGGCATGAGTACTTTCCCTCACTCGTGTCTTTTAACATAACCATCTAACCTTGCGCCTAGAGCACATCCTAAAAAAACCATCAGGAAGGGGCGTCTGGGTGGCTCAGTGGGTTAAAGCCTCTGCCTTCGGCTCAGGTCATGATCCTAGGGTCCTGGGATCGAGCCCCGCATCGGGCTCTCTGCTCAGTGGGGAGCCTGCTTCCTCCTCTCTCTCTGCCTGCCTACTTGGGATCTGTTTGTCAAATAAATAAATAAAATCTTAAAAAAGAAAAAAAAAAACAACAACAGGAAGACCCGAATGCTGACATGATGAATTGTTTTTGGTTTCCTGTTTTGCAAAGGAAAATACTTTTACCAACAATGTCAGCCTTTTCCGACTCATGCTGAGGAAGGGCCTCTCACCCTTGTATCAAACGATTCCTCAGGACCATTGAGAAGTTAGGCGCCAGCTAACACCTGACTTGAGCGCCATTTAAACAGACATCATTTACCACGAGGCCTGAGACAAGGACCCTGTGTTTATGGTGACCGCTAATGGGGTGGTGTGCCACCTAACCGCCAGCACGCGCTCACTCCTGTGGCGGCCCGGGAGCACCGAGTCGTCCCAGGGCTGCCGGCACCTTTCCCCGTGTCCTCAAGTCACCTACAGCGTGCTCTGTGAGCTGCGCCGGGAGCTCTCGCCGTCGGGCCGCCATGTATTCTTTGCTGTCACAAAGGGAACCGAGAATGCTGTCAGCGCCGTCCTCCCCAAAGTCGGGAGCACTGCTATTCTCAACTTCGCTCTCTTCCAACACACCCACATCCATCATGTCGAGGCTCTGCAAGCTGTCTAAACCTGCATCCATATCCTCCTGCCAAGAGAACGGAGGGCGTCAGCGACGGGTGGCTGGTCACGGAGCTCCTGCTAGCGTGTCTGCCGTGGACGCCACATACCTGCCCGTCTCTGGAATCTTCTTCCAGGCCGTTGTCTTCTGTACCTTCTTCCTCCATCTTTTGTCCTGATGACAAAATAATTTTTTAATCAGATAATACTCAGGTTCTGGCCTACAAAACGTGAGTACCTTTTATTCTAGAAATCCGCCCAGTTAAGGGCATGTGCTAAAATGTCTGAGGACGAACCAAAAACATAACCCATCTATCCAGAAACTGTATACAGCCCAAACATTCAAAAGGGAAACAAATCCCCACAGTGCGTTCATGTGTGGGACACCAGCTGTCCTCAGCAGGGGAAGTGGAGGGGAATCTGGTGATGACTGTTAACATTTCTGGTGTCACAACTCGGGGATGCCCCCAGCAGCTGGTGGGTAGTGACCAGGGATGCCATGCGACAGAAGAGCGCGAAGGACAGCACCCTGCTGGGAAGAATTACTCACCCCCAACTTTCAATAGCACCGAGCTTGCAAAATACGGTGGCCCACCACACAATGTCTTACAACTTAAAAAAAAAAATTATGGGGGTGCCTGGGTGGCTCAGTGGGTTAAGCCTCTGCCTTCTGCTCAGGTTGTGATCTTGGGGTCCTGGGATCGAGCCTCCCATCGGGCTCTCTGCTCGGCGGGGAGCCTGCTTCCTCCTCTCTGCCTGCCTCTCTGCCTACTTCTGCCTACTTGTGATCTGTCAAATAAATAAACAAAATCTTTAAAAAAAAATTATGCTTCTAAGGAGTAATGATATGGGAAAATGCTCACACACACACACACACAAAAGACCACAGAGAGTAGTTCCGCTTTCATTAAAAGGCGCATACACATATGGATGCAATCAAGGATAAAGACGCCTTTCTAAAATACACACATGAGAACGACTCAGGCAGTCACCAACAGGGGTTAAAATACAGGGTGAGAACATCAGAGATGATTTTATTTTCACACGCATACTTCTTACGTTTTCTAAAGTACCTAGAAGTATGGTTCCTGTAATTTTTTACAAGAATTTTCTCTTGAAATTTCTCAACTTTCTCTTGAAATGAGAAAACCACACCAAAGGAACATAGATCTTTGCATAAAGACCCAAACTGCCGTGTGTACACTGAAGCGGTCTCTGCACCGCCATCGCGACACTCACTCAAGATGTGTGGCTTTACTGTGTGTCAGGCACTGTGGCCTCTCCGTCACTGTCCCCCACAACACCAGCAGGCTTAGTAGCTGCATCTGACACACGGGCATTTGGTTCACCTCTTAAAAGTGGTTCTAAAAATGCGTGGCAGCAGGGGCGCCTGGGTGGCTCAGCGGGTTGAAGTCTCTGCCTTCGGCTCGGGTCATGGTCCCAGGGTCCTGGGATCGAACCCCGCATCGGACTCTCTGCTCCGCAGGGAGCCTGCTTCCTCCTCTCTCTCTGCCTGTCTCTCTGCCTACTTGTGATCTCAGTCTAATAAACAAATAAAATCTTTAAAAAAAAAAAAATGCGTGGCAGCAGCATCCACATTCAGGGCCTGCAGTACCCAGGATGCCAACAGGACAGATGCAGACCACAAAGTGCCCTAAAAGAGGGGGGGGGAATGACAAACACTGGCCAGAGAGGTCCGGACCCCAACTCCAAGGGCCTGGTTTCAGTAACAAAAGCTGCAGGGGTAGGGGACCGAGAGGCTAGAAAACCTAATCCAAAATTACAATCTGTCCAAACACACCCACAAGGTTCAAAACTTTTGTCTGTTTAAATGAGCTAAAGAGGGGAAGTTCCCTTGTCTCATCCTGAAGTTTTTTTTCAGAAAATTTAACTTATTTTTTACTTTTACATAACCTTGAAGACCTAGTCCCGACCAGGACACGGCAAGGGTCCAGTGCTTCGTGTGACTAACTGTGTGTCCAGACTGCTACAGAGTAACATTCCAGCTCCACCACCTCCACCAAACAGGGTCGGGGCCACCTGTTTTCTCTCTGTGCTTTTGGTGACTTCTCAGAAAAAAAGGAAGGGGGAAGGGACCAGTGCCCTTCTTATCCCGCTACAGCTACCCTGGGACCGACATCTCTTTATACCAACAAAAATAACTACTACCAAAGCTTTTTTGACAAAATGGTAAGTCCAAGTGGTTTTACCGTCACGTAAACTGTAACCCAGACATTCAGACATGCACTACGAGCCCTTGGCTGAGGTTTGGTTTGTCTAATGGTGCAAAGATCCCCGTTAAGAGCCAAGAACACTTTGATCAGTGAGCCTTGACGCTCCCAAGTTTTAAAGGAGCGCCTACGTTAGAGACTTCCACTAAGAACTTTTAGATTGACAGATACACATCTCTCGGCCTCCACTCGCCTGACTAGTCAGCGCTTATACTCGACCATTACAAGATCAATAAAAACAGATCGATGGATTAAAATTCAGCTTATAACTCCTTTATACAACCTAATTAAAAAGTTTAACCTTTCAAAACACATAGAAAGCTTTAACGAATGACTCACGTCAAAGTCCTCCTAGGAAACCACTCATAAAAGATAGACTAAAATTACCGGAAAGGCTGCAAGTTACTTTTCCCTTTCTAAGCATCTGTCCTCCACTGCCTAAATTTAACTCTTCTTCAGATGAACAGGGTACGTCCAGCCGTGACAATTTCTGTGTTGGTCCCTTTCAAGAAAATAATCCCCATCACACGGAAGTGCCCAATTATATCGTCCTTACCCATGTAAAAACGAATAAGGATGAAAACCAAGGAGGGTAACGAGGTTTCAAAGTTTTATGGGATTAAATGATTCCAAAAATAGCTAGTACCATCCACACACAAAAATGAGCCATGAGTCTATGTCACAAAGTGAATAAACCTTGAAAACACGCTCAACAGGATAAGCAAACACAGAAGACCACATACCGCGTGACCCTATTTACATGAAACATGACGATCAGTGACACACTGCCAGAGGCCACACACAGGAGGGAGAAATGGGGAAGAAGTGCTAAAAGGCACGGGGGCTTCTTTTTGGGGTACTGCAAATGCTCCAAAATTAAATAGTGTTGACAGTAACATAGCTCCGTGAATGTATTAAAAAGCAATGAAGCGTACTCTGTAAATGAGTAAATTCTATAGTATGTGAACTATACCTCAATTTGAAAAAAAAAGAAATCTCACTGTGGGGCGCCTGGCTGGTTCAGTGGGTAGAGCACGTGAATCTTGATCTTGGGGTTGTAAATATGAGCCCCACATTGGATGTAGAGATTACTTAAAAATAAGACCTTAAAAACAAAACAAAACAAAACAAAAAACAACTCACTGGTTTAAAAAAAAAAAAAAGGCTGGGTGCAAATTCTCCAACAATCTATTTTGGATCCTTAAGATACTGAGTTCTACTCTGTCTCAGACCGGTGTCATTTTCTTTGGTTTGAAATCTTGTTTTTTGAACTTCTAGGAAGGAAGCCACGTAGTGTATTTGGTTGCTCGGGGCAGCTTTAAGAGTGTGCCTTACGCTGGTTCTTTCTGAATCCCAACGACAAGAGCCAAGAGGTCTCTAACACATGTTTCAATTTTAATTTACGTAGCCACTTGCACAACTCTCTACTCCTTCCAGCACTCCTGACAGAGCTACGTGTAAGGCAGTGAAAACCAAGCCTATTTGTTAGAGGGGAACAATGAAGGCCAAGGACATTTTCCTGCCCCGAAGGTCAGAAACAGTGTTAAAAAATTCGATCTGTAAGTAAGTTCTCTACACGCTCAGGCCTCCAGCGGTAATAAGTACGTGCGGTTACCTTTAATATATCTCTTTGTTGTCCTCTTGCTTGTGGCTTCCAAGGCGACACCAATTTCATCAGGATCCTGCCCTTCTTCCTTAACCGCCTATTAAGAAGAGATGAAACTTTACAACACCGTGGAGAGCTGCGGGGCACACACTGTTCTTTGTTAAGTAACGACTCCCCAGCAAACAAAGTCAAACACTTCCTTGCAAAGAGGAGTAACTCCCGTCCTACTATCTGAGCTGCCAGCCCAAAAGGCACGGGATGAACCCAGCGCAACTTGGTTCTCTCCGGGCCCTAAGCACAAAAGACAAAGGGATGGGTGAGCTGGGGCTCCAGGGTGCAGGTCAATGTCTAGTTCCAAAATGGCCCTTAAACTAGAACTTGCCCAAACCTCCACTTTAATACCGATAACCGTCAAAGAGACACCGCACTAAGTCCACCATCTGTAAGGCTGCGCGGGGTTCCACAAGCCATGTTTGACCTCTGGGGAGAAACCCCACCCAACAGACTGGGTGGTGGTGTGGGGGGGAGGCGGGTGCTGCTCGGCGCCCTCCTCCAGACCGGCATAGGACTGGGCGCTCAATGGTAAACTGGAGCTAAGAGCTTGCTCCGGCCGGACAGTCAGCAATCCCTCCATACTCAACGCGGGGTTGAGCGCGGCCGGCTGGGGCATGAACACCGGGAGCGGGGAGATGGACCAACACCTGAGCCAGCGCGCGGGGAGACATCTCAGGTAGAGCGAGGCGCACTGCAAGGCACCAACCAGGAGAAGCCCTGGAAGAGTGGTGGGGGGGGGGGGGAGGCCATGACAGGAGCGAAAGTCCTGGAGTGGGAACAAACACAAGCCCCACCCCTTTAAGATCTCAAAGGCTCTTCGTTCCTCCGTTCCCCAGGGGAGGAAACTGAGGCGCGGGGAGAAAAAGGCACCTATCCAAGGTCACAGAACCGAGTCTCCGACCGGAGCCCGGAAGAAGTCCAGGCGGCCACTCGGCGGCTAAAAGGACGCGCTTTCAGCACTCTCGAGGCGACCAGCTGCGAGGAGGAGCAAAAGCAAGGTACAGAGAGGCGTGGTGACGGGCCAAGGTCACAGAGCCGGGCCCCCCGGTCCCCGCAGGCTCGGGCCGGGGTCGGTCACAAGGCGGAATGGTAGAGGGGGGCCCGCGTCCGGCAATCGCGCTGACAGGCCGGCACGGGGGCGTGCCCCGGCCTCCTGCTCCAACCCGGGACGTCGAGCCGCCTCACCTTCTTGAGCCGCTCCATCAAGACGCTCTTGTTGCCGCCCGTGTCCAGATTCCGCTTCTTCAGCTCCGCCCGCAGGTCTATCACCCGCAAGTCACTCAGCCGCCGCGTCCCGGCTTCCGAGGCACCCGATCCAACAGCGGCTGTGCCAGAACCCGACTCGCCGGACCCTGCCAGCGTCTCCGCCATCCCAGGTCTCACGGCCCCGCCACCTTCTTCCCACACCGCCGGCGGCTGTAGCGGCTCTGAGCACAAAATGGCGCCGCCTAAGAGGAAAACGCATTCGCTTCCTCCCGCCCCGCTTTCCGGCCGCGCATGCGTGCCGCACTTGCCAGCTTTCTTAACAGCACGCGCGCTCGCGCGTCGACCAACCGCACGTTCCCCACCACAACGCGCAGGCGCCGTAACTGCAGCACGCATGTGTCACGGCCGTTCGCGGCGGGAGGCCGGCGAGATGCAATGCGCCTGCGCAGTTCCCTTTTAGTGCTCACCACGCATGTGCAAATGCGACCGGCAGCGTCGGCTCCGCGCCGGGTGCGCCTGCGCAGAAGCGAGGCGCGCCAGGGCGGCTGGAGCGGTTCCCTCGCAGGCGGCGCCATTTTGTGCTAGGTGCCCAGATAAAACCGGCCCGGTTCTGTGTGAAGTGGGCGGCGGAGCCAGGGTCCCTGGAATGGCGGAGACTCTGTCAGGCCTAGGCGATTCGGGTGCGGCGGGCGCAGCGGCTCTGAGCTCTGCCTCGTCGGAGACCGGGACGCGGCGGCTCAGCGACCTGCGGGTGATCGATCTACGGGCGGAGCTGAGGAAACGGAACCTAGACTCGAGCGGCAACAAGAGCGTTTTGATGGAGCGGCTCAAAAAGGTGGAGCTGGGGCCCTGCGGGGGCGGGCAGGAGGTGGGAAGGGGGTCCTGGCGGCCGCGACCGGGGTCCCCTGGCCTCGGGGTCCGCCCCCGGCCCGGTGTGGGGCCTGCGTCTGGCCTGGCGCTCCGGGCTTCTCCCGGCTCCTCCCGGGCCCACGCGGGAGCTCCCACCCCAGCGCGGCCGGGGTGCGAACCTCAGCGCAGCCGTGGGGAGAGAACAACATCTGGGCGCGACCCGGCGACGGCGCCGCGGCCTTGCGGTGGAGGGCGGCGGGGCACCCAGGCCGAGGGCTCCTGTTCTCCGCGCCAGCCACCGCGCCGCGCGGCCTTCCTCTCAGGGGCCCACCCCAGCCTCCAGAAATGACGGGAAACCCGGAAGCCCTCATTTTCTGGGCCAGGTGGGGGGACTCGGCCAAGGTCACACGGCCGTGGCGACGGGCCGGCCGCTTTCCTGAGCCCGCGCTGGCCGCCGGGCTTCCCCTGGAGGTTCCGCCGCTCGCCGGCCCGTTAGGGTGGACGCACTTCGAGGAGAGGGGCTGGTTTACCGAGCGACTGCGCCGGGAGCATGTGCAGAGGTTAAAAAAAGAAAACGGCTTGTGGACTCGCTAGTCCCGGGTCGGGGAAGTAACGCGGAAAGGGAAGCGCTGTTTGCGGTAGCGAGGGGCAACGTTGAGAGACCCGGCGGGGGCCGTGAGGACGGCCGCAGGGCTTCGCCGGGAGGCAGGCAGGCAGGGCGCCCGTTCTGGGGTCTGGCCTCGGGCCTCTGCCGGGTCTCCGTGGCGCGGACGACGTCGGACGCGCTCTCGGCCTGTTTATGCCGGAAGGAGCCGCAAAGAGCGAGCTTTCGTGTTAGGATGAACCGGGCTTGGCTCGCTGCCTGGCGCGAGAGACGCGATCGTTGTCACAATTCACTTTTTTTTCTCTCTGTGCCTCCGTTTGTTCTGTGCAGCAGCAGGACTCTGGTCCTTGCCGTGAGGGTTCTGAGGGGCCGGTGCGAAAGCCTGAGCAGTTCATTCAACGTTCGGGGCCTTCTGCTTCCCTTTTCCCGTACTCTCTCGTTGGCTTCTTCGCTTTTCTCCCGTTTGCCTTTTCTCATCTTGGGGCTTGGGTGTAATCTCAGCCTCGGCCACCCCCAGCCCCTGCAGACGGTGTGACTTGTGACTCTTTCCACCCTCCTGGCTCCCCGGCCACGGAGGACCAGGGCATTAATTATTACTGATTACCATTAAGCCGGAGTGTAGGGATTGTTTCTCATTTTTCGAATGAGGAAGCTAGGGCTCGGAAACGGGTTGATGAGCCCAGAGTCAGTGGGGCTCTTACAACTTGAGCTTGTGTTTGTTTCACTATGGATACTAACTCCCTTGGCTCACCTCCGGGCAGGTAGTTCAGCGAAGATGATCTAGAAAAATTGCTGGAACGTTGAGGGTTTCCACCAGGGCCTCCAGTCAGCAAAGTGAAATTGGGGCTTTTATCCTTTCTACTCACAGCCTGCAAGCCGGCAAAGCGGATAGGATGGCACTGAGCTTTCCTGTCAGATTGGTGGCTGAGACTGGTGTGTGACTTTAGGGAGCCTCCATCACTGTCCTCTTCGAGCCATTTTTCATTTCTTCTCCCTGTTTTCATTTTCTTAGGGGTGTGGTCATAGCACGTAAATATCAGCAGCCTGTATGTTTACTTGCTACTTTACCCAAGTGAGTTTAGAATTACTGATTGACTTTTTCTTTTTTACTTCTACCATCTAGTTAGTGTCCCCTTTTTTGGTCATTTTTCCAGAAAGGGCAAATGAGGAGAAGGTGGAAGGAGCACAAACAGTAGTTTCCCGAGCTCTGTAAGGATGACTCATAGCCCACAGGTCTCTAGGGATGATCCTGTAAACACTGCACCCAGAGGAGACTTACTGAGGGGCAAAATGGTACACCTTCTGTCTGGAGCAGTTCTCTGTTCTCCTAGTGGTATTCCAGAATCCTCTTTTGCCAGGAAGAATGGGACAGACATTCTGGTTGTGCTTTCCTTGATTCCAGAGTAGAATTCCCAATTCCTCCTCCTCACCCTGGCTTACGGAGAGAAGAGAGATTTTTTTTGTTGTTCCTGGTACAGATCAGATATGGAGCGTCTAAGCCCACAAATTCACAGCTCTTGCAAATTCAGACTTCCACGCTGAGAAACTCCTGGAGATCTGAAATTTCTGAAACCGTCTGCAAATAAAAGATTCTATTTGAAGGGGGTTTGTACAGAATTCGTACTCTTAGGATAATGCAATAAGAAGAGAGAGGGTTATCGGTAAAAACTAAACGCAAAGTCCAGTATCCAAGAATATCACTGAGAACATGCTCTGTAGTCATTTGCTGTGCACCTCCTTGGTGCCCCGCGCTGTGCCGAGTGTGGGTGTGGGCTGTTCAAGGGAACGATGAGCTCTTGGGTGGGAGGTGGGGCTTACCAAGAGATGGTTTTAATTTCGTACCCTTTCAGGTAAGTCCCCTACTGGTTAAGAGCAAGACCTTTGGAGTCAGTCTTAGATGTGCAGGATCTGGTAAGGTAGTACAGGTCATGTCCAGCCTCATGCCTCACACAGTACGATCTCAGCCGAGTGAGTGTAAGTATCTGTGCAGACAGTGCCAAGTGTAGGCATGGCATGGAGAGGGAGTCACAGTGGGTCAAACAACACATTGCTGGGTAGTCTCGGGAAAAGAGTGTGCTTTTTCCTTTCTGAGTTCCCTTGGGTCCAGGAATAGGATGATCTAGATGGTGGTGATGTTAATACCAAGAAATAAGTTGACTCCAGAGCCACTGTTCCAAGGGAGAGCAAGACAGCAAATGGGTAGAGGGAGGCCCTTTCCAGATCAGCAACCTGAAGTTTCTGTGAAAGTCAAGTCTGTGTGCTGCCCTTTTTGGTAAACCTTTTTTTAATCTTCTCTCTAGGCGATTGAGGATGAGGGGGGTAATCCTGACGAAATTGAAATTACCTCTGAAGGAAACAAGAAGACGTCAAAGAGATCCAGCAAAGGTATGAAGGATTTTATAAGCACTGCTAATGTTGAGAACTTCCTTCACAATTATTTCCTTTGCTAATGAGCCTGTTTACTTGGCCGTGTTTGGGGTCTGTGAACTACCCTGTGAATCCAAAGGGCCTGGAATGAAGCTCTGCGTTTCCTTCAAGATCTCTCCAGTGTATTTTCTTTTTCTGGTACTTAGGAATTCTGACAGGATGGAAGGGGTGTTTGCATATTGGTTCATCAGGCTCTCAGCAGCCCTTGTTTACCAAGACTTTAAACCTTCTTTACATAGAGAGTACTTAGGGTTGCTTGGGTCTCCTATTTCTGACTGAGGAATGTAATTTCTCTTTTAAATACCACTTGGCTGAAAGAGAGTTGTCAGTTTCACAGACTTTGCTTTTAAAATTGCCTAGTGCATAAGTGCTCCAATCCACATGGCAGCAGTGACCTTTACCGTCTGACCGAAATCTCCCATTTCCCTCTTCTCCCCTTCAGCCTTCCTCTACTGCATCCGGGGCTTTAGTCAGGTGCCAAAGATGTGCTTCCCTTTCTTGGTCCTCTTTTGCCTAGGCTTCCGTTCTCTGCCTACCCCTCTCCCCATGTGTCTGCAGTCAAGTCCTTGTTCATCAGCAGACGACCTGTGATCCCCCCAGTAGCGACTCCTCCCACCTTCAGCCCTGTGCAGTCATGACCCGGTTCCTTAGGCATTGCTTTTTTTTTTTAAAGATTTTATTTATTTGTCAGCATTTGCCGGGAAGCGCACAGGCAGGAGGAGTGGCAGGCAGAGGGAGAAGCAGGTTCCCCGCCAAGCAAGGAACCCAGGTGTGGGACTGAGTCCTAGGACCTGGATCATGACCAGAGCCAAAGGCAGATCCTTGACCAACTGAGCCACCCATGTGCCCCGGCTTAGATCTTGCTTTAATGCTAATGTCACTCTGCCCCATGTTAATGAGATTGTTGGGGGGCAGGGGCTCTATCTTTCTTGTCAGTCTTCTTTAGTATTTATTTGTAATTTTATTCAGTAACATTCAGCTACCGTTTTAAGAAAGAATCAGTTAAAACTGGACATTTGAACTGTCCTAAAAGTTCTCTTGGTAATTGGTGGCTTTGTTGCGTGGACCCCACAACAAAATGAAATACTCATATTACCTGGCCAGTGGTGAAGAATTGGGTTTGAAATGTCTAAGGGGCAGGGACCAAGGTCAGCCACACTGTGTCCTGTAAGCTCTTGGACAACAACAGTCAGGCAACCTCGCTTTGGAATGAAGTCACTTCTGTGGTCCCTAGTACATTGTGCATTTTTGGCTTTGCCCAAATAAACGTCTTTGCCAGGGTAAAAGTGCTGGAAAATCCCAGAAAGACAGTCATACTGGTAGAAAATAGAGCCTCTTGGCCTCCTCTTGTGTTTTACTTTCTTTTTGATAAAAGAAATACTTGTTTTAAGTGTTTTGTTATGTTTTGTTTTGTTTTTTTTAAGTACAGATAGGCATTAAGTAAGGCAGTGGTAACCCATTATTAGACTATTCTGTGTGTATGCAGTGTGTATGCAGTCTTTTAAAAATAAATATATAGAGGGGCGCCTGGGTGGTCAGTTGGTGAAGCATCTCACTTTGGCTCAGGTCATGATCCCAGGGTCCTGGCATCCAATCCCACATCTTTGGGCTCCTTGTTCAGCAGGGAGCCTGCTTCTCCCTCTCTCTCTGCCGCTCTCCTTGCTTGTTTCTGTGCCCGTGTTGTGTGTGTGTGTCTTTCCTTCGCTCTCTAAAATAAATAAGTAAATAAAATGTTTGGAAATGTAAATATGTAAAGATGTGTATACAACCATGCACATGTATTTTTCTTAAGGAAATAGGTCTTAGTTTACAAAATATTTTTTAGATTGCTTCTTTTACTTTCCACGTTAAGGACATATTTCTGTCGTACCTTAAAGTATAAAAAGATTTTATTCTTTTTTAAACAGTTTAATTGTAACTTTTCCTATCAGTGTACCACAGTTTAGCTCATCAGTCTCCTTTTTTATTAAACTGCGGAGATTTTTTTTCCAGTTTTGACTTGGCATTTCCAGTTTTCAGTGCTGCCATGAACCAGAAATGTCTCTGTGTAAAGAAACGTATTTTTTGATTTTTAAAAAAAATACTTTATTTGAGAGGGGATGAGCGAGAAAGCACAAGCAGGGGTGAGGGGCGGAGGCAAAGGGAGAAGCAGACTCCTAGCTGAGCAGTGAACCTGCCTGGTGCAGGACTTGATCCCCAGGACCCTTGGATCAGAACCTGAATCCAAGGCAGATGCTCAACTGACTGAGCCACCCAGGTGCCCTATTTTTTGATAACTTAATTAGAAGTAGAATTATGGGGTCAAGGATATTTGCATTTTGAAATAGCTACTGACAAGTAGCTCTTCCAACAGGCTGTGCTGGCTGATATCTCCACCAGCACCAGGGAGAGGGCCGCCTATTGAAAGTCTTACTGAACATTGAGGATTATTTTGTTAAATCTATGTTTAAGGAGAAAACTACTATGTTTATCTGCATTTGTTCACAGGTAAAGTGTTAATTTACATTTCGTTACAGGTTAAACTGCTTCTGGTAATTGGCCATCTGAACTTTCTGAACTGCCTTTAATGCCCTTTGCATACTTTTCTGCTGAGTTCGTCTTACTGATTTTTTTTTTTTTTTAAGATTTTATTTATTTGACAGAGAGAAATCAGAGCTAGGGAGAGAGGCAGACAGAGAGAGGGGGAAGCAGGCTCCTGCTGAGCAGAGAGCCCGATGCGGGGCTCGATCCCAGGACCCTGAGATCATGACCTGAGCCGAAGGCAGAGGCTTAAACCACTGAGCCACCCAGGTGCCCCTCGTCTTACTGATTTTTGAGGGCTTGCTCTCTAAAATGTCGCAATTGTTTTTCCTAGTTTGTCATTTGACCTGACTTGTGTGTGATGTTTTGGTCCTTTGAGTTTTAATCTTTAATACAGGCTGTACTGTCAACCTATTCTGTATGGTTTCTAGATTTTTTTTTCAAAGACTTTATTTATTTATTTAACAGAAAAAGACACAGAGAGAGGAAACACAAGCAGGGGGAGCGGGAGAGGGAGAAGTAGGCTTCCCGCAGAGCAGGGAGCCTGATGCAGGGCTCCGTGCCAGGACCCCGGGATTGTGACCAGAGCCGAAGGCAGCCTCTTAACGACTGAGCCACCCAGGCACCCCTGGTTTCTAGATTTTGAGTTGTGTTTTAAAAGGCCTTCCTTGGGGCGCCTGGGTGTCTCAGTCGGTTAAACACCAACTGTTGACTTCATCTCGGGTCGTCATCTGCAAGTAGGTGGATGGGGGCTGGAGCTCCGCGGCAGGCTGAGTGCAGAGTTTGCTGAGATTCTCTCCCTCCCCCTCTGCTCCTGCACATTTGCACACACTCTTTCTCTAAATAGATAAAAATCTTTTTTTTTTTAATGTTATTTTTAAAAAGCAAAAAAAAAAAAGAAAGGTCCTTCTTTGCTTCAAAATTATAAAACGTATTCTACGTTGTAGAGTAATATTTATGGTTTTTTTTTTAATTCGGATGTTTAATTCGTTTGGAATTTACTTTTGCATGTGCTGTGAGGTAGGTAGGGATCAAAGTACAGAACATTTCTGTCTGTTTCTTTGTGCCCTTTCCCAGTCACACTCCCTGAAGCCCCCTAACACCTCACCCCACTCCAAAAGAAGTTTGTTGTGATGACTTTCATGATGAATTAGTTTTGTCTGTTCTAGAACTTCATGTAAAATGGAACCATTCAATATGAACTCTCTTGTGTCTGGTTCTTTGTTTGGCGTAATTTGTTCTATTCCTGAGCATTACAGTACATTTTGATATTTGGTGGGGCGAGTATGTACGTTCTACTGTATTATTTTCAGCAGCCTGACTACATTTTAGGAAGAGTTTAATGAAAATAAGTTCGTTCTTCTGACCCGCTTGGTGAACAAACTGAAAATACCTTGAAATCTGCATACTGATTATTGTAATCACAGTCCCAGAGTGTGTATCAGGCAATCTTGGCACTTCTCCAGAGTAGTTTCATACCAGGAATCTGTTAAGCATAATCTTTTTTAAAGTAATTATCAGAAAAGCAAACCTCACTGGCAAAGTGAAGTTGGTCTGTTTGCTTTTTAGCTCTTACCGATCCTGTGCTGTTTGTCTGTTCTGACACTGGTTAATCGTAAGGAAAAGATGCAAGAGTCAAAAATTTTTTACGTGTCCTTTATCCAGCCTCCCCAGATGTTAGCATTTTACTAAATTTCTTTATCCTCCCACCACCTCCTTATGTATGTTTTGTTTCATTTCTGAACTATGTAATAATGATAGGCTGGCATGGACCCCTTTGGCCCACAAACTTCGTATCACCTGGCAGCAAGTATATTAAGGAGCCCTAGTTAATAAAAATTGAGGCATTAACATGGATACAGTTGCCTAAACTGAGATCTTTAGATGTTAGGTTCTTTATTGCTCAAAAGGAAGAATAATCCAGGGTCATGCATTGCGTCCAATTGTCACCTGTCCCGGGGCAGTTTCTGAGACTTCCGTTGTGTTCCTGTCTTGCCAGTTTTGAAGCGTACAGACCATTTGTTTTGAAGGCAGGTTTCTGAATTGGGGTTTATTTGTTCATTCATTCATTTTTTTCCTCCTCTCATTAGGTCCAAATGAAACACTTTTGTCAGCAGTTCCACAAACATTGCTCTCCCTCTGTGCTCTGTTCCTCAGCATATCCTCGCAAGGCACATGCTGTCCAGTTGAGTAACTGCCTGAAAGTGCTGCTGGTCAGGTTTCTCCACTGGAAAGTTACTCTCTTACCCTTTGTAATTTTATCTCTGGGGGAGAAACTGTAAGACTTCTCTAAATATCTTGTTCATCCTCCACTAGTTTTATCACCCACTGATTATTATCCATTGGTGATTTTCTAAATTTATTATCCTATCTACATTTCTTAGTTGGTTTCTGCTGTAAGGCGTGACTCGCCCTTCCCTATTTATCAGTGTGAACGTAGAGAGTCTTACTTTGTTCAGTAAGTTATAAACCTTTGCGATGATTATTTTAATGTTCTTATTGTTCCAGTGAGAGCCCTTCAGGCTGACTTGTGTGTCCTTTTGACGTATCCCTGTCCATCTTCGAGCACCTTCTTATGTTCTGGCAGAACAGAGCATTCCAGTCTCTTGTACTTCCTGCTGCACCTTGGGAATCAGCCATTTCTTCTAGGCTCCCCTGTCCTTTTTTGTGGAGAGTGGTACCTTGTAGGCCAGTGCTGGGTGTGTAAGGTCTGTTGGACTGAATAAGCCTCATGAAATTAAATCCTGGCGAAGCAATCGAATTAGCCAGTGACATCTTCAGAAATGTGAAAAAATAAAGCTCTGGCTAATATGAGCCGTATACCAACTGAGCTTGCTAGCTAGCTAGTTAAAATTGTTTACTAATGGATTGTCTTGGATTTTGGAGGTGGCAGTCATACTTGAGACAGAAGCAGGATGGATATTAAAAAAACACGTTTAGTGTTCTTGAATGGCAAAATAAAAGTAAAAGGAAATATTTAAGACCTGTGACATGACTAATTTTGAGATTTTCCTAGGCGTGAAGATCTTTCTAGAAAGCTGTTGATCAGCCCCAAGCTGATCTTAAAAGAAAGTGCATAACAATAACGGAAATTCTGAATAATCAGTGACATAGAGTTGCTCTCGTTTTACTAGTAGGTTATCAAAAGAGTGGGAAGTTTGAAGATTTGTTCGTCTTAAAGGTGGCATTGGGGTTGCCTGGCTGGCTCAGTCGTTAATGCAAGCAGCTCTTCATCTCAGGGTCGCGGGTTCAAGCCCCACGTTGGTATGGAGCTTACTTTAAAAAAAATATATATATATATATGGTTTTTAAGATTTTTCTTATTTATTTGACAGATAGCAGGAGAGGGAACAGAAGCAGCGGGAATGGGAGAGGGAGAAGCAGGCTTCCCGCTGAGCAGGGGGCCCGATGCGGAACTCGATCTCAGAACCCCCGGATCGTGACCTGAGCCGAAGGCAGACGCTTAACGACTGAGCCACCCAGGCGCCCCTCAAATATATATATTTTTTAAAGGTGGCTCTAGGAACGCCTGGGTGGCTCAGTGGGTTAAGCCTCTGCCTTCGGCTCAGTTCATGATATCCGGGTCCTGGGATCGAGCCCCGCATCAGGCTCTCTGCTTATTGGGGAGCCTGCTTCCCCCCTTCTCTCAGTCTGCCTCTCTGCCTACTTGTGATCTCTGTCCCTCAAATAAATAAATAAATAAATGGTGGCTCTAAGGGTTTTTCAGTAGATGATGCTGGAGCAGTTGGCTCTATCTGACGGTGGGGAAGGACCTCTTCTTCCTCCTTCTGTGGAAAATAGACGTTCTGGCTAGGGTAGTACTTTTATAGTCGCCGTGGTGAGGGAGACCTGAAAGGACACTACAAGTAAAACAAAAAGGCAAATAAACTCAGCTGCATGAAAGGTTTAATCCTCTCAGCAAAAGACATCATAAATAATCCGGGTGCAACAGACTTAGAAGCAGCGTTGTAGAATACAAATATCCAGGAAATGTCGATTATTCTTACACATCAGTAAGGCAAACATGCGGGCTGGTCGGCGAAGTAGAGACTGTGAATAAGCAGTTCACAGATCAGAGAAAAAATAAACTTGGCCTGTGGACACAAACGTTCTCTCGGGAGGGATTGAAGGAAGGCACGTAAAAGCAGAATTATCGTATTGTCTCTCACACTCGTAAAAACTTACACTGCTCGCAGTGTCCCGTGCTAGCAAGAGGGTGAGGAGGAGGTGGGCAGCCGTCGCACGTACTGAATTGAAGCCTCTTCGCACGGGGGCCACAAACGGGAGGACGCGCGCAGCGTGATGGGAAACACGCACGAGGGCCCGCATGCCGTGCAGGAAGGTATTTAGGAGCGCGGCTCTTCCATGGAAGTAACACTGACAGTGAAATGAGGATATAGGTACGTCAGTGTATCTATAATCAGATATGTTTTAAAAGTAATGACCTGCCCACTCGGGGTGCTGTGGGGGAATCCGGCAGAAGTCGGGGGAGGCAGCCTCACCGGTGAGTTCGGACGTGATCCCTGAGGCGGAAGCTCGGCAGGGGAAGAGGAGTGGAATCCCAGGCAGGGAGGCTGGGGCCAGGTTAGGGAAGCCAGAGCAGGGCGGGTAGAGCCGTGCCTTCCAGTTTGGAGGCTGCAGATGAGGGTGACGCTTACTCCGGAGGAAGGATCTGAGGGGCACCTTTTCCCTTGGTGCTGAAGCAAGCACTCGGCTTTGTTCCGGAGAGCTCTGGTTTCCATTCTCATCAGTTCTGCATTGGCTTAAGCACATTTTTTTCTTTCTAGAAAGTAGGGTGCCTTTTCCCAAATAGTGCTTCTTGATAAGCTTTCCAGCCAGGGTTATGCTTTTTTTCTGCATGTACTCAAGACTAAGTGGTTTTTTGTTGTTGTTGTTGTTGTTGTTGTTGTTGTTGTTGTTGTTTTTAAAGATTTTATTTGTTTATTTGACAGACAGATCACAAGTAGGCAGAGAGAGAGGGGGAAGCAGACTCCCTGCTGAGCAGAGAGCCCAGTGCGGGACTCCATCCCAGGACCCTGAGATCATGACCTGAGCCGAAGGCAGAGGCTTAACCCACTGAGCCACTCAGGCGCCCCTCAAGACTAAGTGTTTTTGTTTGTTTGTTTAAAGATTTTATTTATTTATTTGACAGATCACAAGTAGTCGGAGAGGCAGGCAGAGAGAGAGGAGGAAGCAGGCTCCCAAGTGAGCAGAGAGCCCAGTGTGGGGCTCAATCCCAGGACCCTGGGATCACGACCTGAGCCAAAGGCAGAGGCTTTAACCTACTGAGCCACCCAGGCGCCCCTGTTTTTGTTTTTCAAAGACTTTATATATTTATTTGATAGAGGTAGCAAGAGAAGGAACACAAGCACAGGGGAGCTGGAGTGGGAGAAACAGGGAGCCCGATGGGGGCTCCATCCCAGGATGCTGGCCTCGTGACCTGAGCTGAAGGCAGATGCTTAATGACTGAGCCATCCAGGCGCCCCAAGACTAAATGTTCTTAAGAGCACGCATTCCCTTGTGGTCCTTTCTTTCTTGAGAGAGCTCCCGCACCCGACCCCAGGGGGTTTGGGCTGCAGTGTATCTGTGCTGCTCTCTGGGGCAAAGGTGGTTGTGAAAGTGGAAAACTGATTTTGCTTGTTGGAAACCTCCTGCCTCTCTTGTGAAAGGGAGAGCGAGAGGATTGCAAATTTGTGGTGACCTACTTAGATTTTTCCTAGTAACTAGGGTAGAACTGGGTAAAAACCAATATATGTATTTTAGAATGATTTCAGCTTTATCAAATATAAGTCTGTGGAAATGCTGCCGGTGCAACTTCCTGATATCTTTACATAAAGACCATTGGGTTGAGTTCCAGACATTTTTTAAAAAGCTCAAGGCATGTTTTGTCATAGTTACTACAAAATGGCAGTGGTGTTCCCAGCCAGCCGCTAAGGCTGTTTTCACATAATGTATTGAATTCTGCTGTTAGTGTCATGATCTCTGTTTTTAAATAATGTATTCCTGACAGACCTTTCAGATTTCCTGAAAGATATTCCTGAATGACATTAGAATTTGGAAAAATCAGGGGTGCCTGGGTGACTCAGTCGGTTGGGCATCTGCCTTTGGCTCAGGTCAGGATCCCAGATCAAGCCCCTAGTCTCAGTCCCTGCACAGCAGAGAGCCTGCTTCCCCCTGTGCCCCTGTCCTTGCATGTGCTCGCTCTCTGTGTCAAGTAACTAAATAAACTCTTAAAAAAAAGAGTATAGAAAAATGAGGTTACACGTGTAATAAGGAAGTTCTTATCCCTGAGAGGGTTATTTATTTATTTATAAAATTTAAAATATCTCAATTATGGTATAAATGATTGGGTTTGGGTTTTTATCCCTCCCCCTTTTTTTGCCCTGAATATTACACATGTCATACACTTACAAGCTTAATTCTTGACTATAAGCAAGGTAGTGTCTCTTTCCTTTACATTCCTCAAAAAACCCTTAATGCGCTTAAGAAATTGATGCTCATGTTGGGGAAAAGGTGTTGAGGGAAGTGAGTTTTTTCGTTTTGTGACTAAGTCACAAAAGAAGTTGAGCACTGCCCTTGTGATAAGGAGCTGTAGCTCCAGAGCACATCACCTGACCGCGCAACACTCTGCTTTGGAGACACGGTCTCGTATGTCATACATGGGATTTTATTCCTCACGGTGCAGAAAGTAAGTTTAATTGTAGCAAGCCTGTTCTTAGACCCAAAACTTCACTTTTCCCCTAGTCTTTCAGTATTATCATGGCTAGTGATCTCCATTTTCTCTTCAGCCCTGGCATTTCTATTATCATTTACATTTTCCTATTTCTATTTTTATTCATCCTTATAATTTATACAAAAAAATAAAGGCAAACGGCCACATAAAAGCTATTTAGAGGAGTGTGCCCATGTGCCTGCCCACGGTGAACTGTCATCTTCAGAACAGATTGTGAGTGTCTTAAAATAAATCTATTCATAAGAAATACTAAAAAGTTGAGTGATGGAAGTTAAGGGGAAATAATATCCTCATTTTTCAAAGCAGTGGAGTCAAATTTGTCTAAAAATTGAAATGTGAGCCAGAAAATGAGTCCAGCCTCCTAAACAAAAACAAACAAAAAAAAAACTCAACCTAAGGATATATTCAGGTATAAAAGTTTTCCCTTGTTGCCTAGAACATTGGCAGGGGTAAGATATAAGAGCTGGTTTTAAAAGAGATTCCAAAAGATCAGGGCTTTGATTCGTCGTTGATGGAACTGTACGAATCAGAGCAGCCTTCCTCTGGGGTATCTTGATAATATGCGGGTTCTTTGTTTTTAATAAAAGCCTTAAAAATATACATACCCTTTGTCTTAGGAATGCCATTTCTAGAAATATGCTCTAAAATGGTAATTGCCTATGTACAAAAAGAATTGCCAGGATGTTCATCTTTATAAGCATTTTCTTGAGTTTCCGTGCATATGTATTAATTAGATCAACAGTGCTCTCTCTGTATAATGCCGTGAAAGAATATGGAAATAAATTCATAACATAGTAGTTGGGAAGGTCACAGAATGATGGAACAGTGTCATTTTTGTAAGCGTAGTGCGTGTATATACATAGAATAGAGGAGGATATCTGTGTGTGTCAGGATAACATGGGGGCTAACTCTAGGTAGTAAAATTATGAATGGCTTTTCTTACTGCTTATTTTTATTGTGTTTTGTATCCGTTTCTGTTGGAAAATATGCCCCATGTTTCTTAACTAAAAAACAATACACCGGGGCACCTGGGTGGCTCAGTGGGTAAAAGCCTCTGCCTTCAGCTCAGGTCATGATCCCAGAGTCCTGGGATCGAGCCCCGCATCGGACTCTGCTCCGCAGGGAGCCTGCTTCCTCCTCTCTCTCTGCCTACTTGTGATCTCAGTCTAATAAATAAAATCTTTCAAAAAAAAAAACAATACACTGTATGAAATACTTTTTTTTCCCACAAGCAAAGCTACTTGGCAGGAAGGCCAGGCCTTCAAACAGATCTGATCTACCTTGGCCCTAAGCTCTCATTTCCAGCTCCTTAGACTCGCCCCCCCCCCCGCCCCCCACTTGATGAGAACAGGACCTCCCGTGCTTGGGCTGCGAGCGGGCTTATGCTTCCAGGATTACCGTTCCGAAATTGGGAAGTACTACAGGTTTTGGTGTCTGCTTCCGTGATGCTTAGGGCCTGTAAAAATTACCGCTTCTGGAAGATACCTGTCATTGATCTGGTTCTGTAAACTGTTCCCTCTCCAGGGCGTAAACCAGAAGAAGAGGGCGTGGAGGACAACGGGCTGGAGGAGAACTCTGGGGACGGACAGGTACGTGCAGCCTTGTCAGTGAATCGGCTTGGTGGACGGATCTCTGGCAGTCACGTGATGGTTGGGTTTTGTTGTCGCAGGAGGATGTTGAAACTAGTTTGGAGAACTTGCAAGACATCGACATGATGGATATCAGTGTATTGGATGAAGCAGAAATCGATAACGGAAGCGTCGCCGACTGTGTAGAAGACGACGATGCGGATAACCTCCCAGAGTCCCTGTCCGAAGGCAGAGAGCTAGTCGAGGGAGAAATGAAGGAGCTTCCTGAGCAGCTTCAAGAACATGCTGTAGGTAACTCGGCAGTGTCTCTCGAGGATGCACCGTGAATGTCGTGAGCGATGATAAGGTTTATGTTTGGAATTGAGCGCGCTCGGTGCTGGTTCCGTGGGACTGTGCTTAATCTGTTCATGTGTAGAATCCAGGCCGTTCTGAAAACACTGTTGAGAAGTATCTCGGCTCACCGAGGTGAGCTGGCCGGGGCTGTGTCGTCACGAAGCATTTTGAGGCGCTGTCAGAGACCTTCCTGTTAGAGGAGCTTGGTCTGTGGTGGTATGGTTCGCATGCCTTGAAAGTAGTGAAAGAGATTGAAAGTTAACCTTTTCCTGACAAAGAACCAGTCTGTGCCTTCCTCCTAGTCAGTCTTTCATAAAGTAAGCTTTGACATGGTCTTTAAAGTATTAGTTTTTTTCATTTTAGAAACAAATCTAATTAATCTATAATTATAAAGAGTAGTATTTATTGAGTTCTGTTTGCCAGGCATTAGGCAGCTGTCCTTCAATACTTTTAACAAGAACAGGACGTATGTAGATGATATTTTGTCAATTTTCCACTTGAGGAAATTAGGGAGTAAAGAGGTAAAGAATGATCTCCAGGCAGCACACAGCTCAGAAGAGAAGAAGAATTAAGACCAGGCTAATTCCAGAGTCTGTGTGCTTAACTCCTACATTGTGTGGACTTGGTGCGAATAATTTATTAGATTACTTTCCGTGAGGAAGCGTGCTCGTCGAGTGGACTGAAAAGGCCGTGAAAATTAGAAGCTCTTGGGGGCACCTGGGTGGCTCAGTGGGTTAAAGCCTCTGCCTTCAGCTCAGGTCATGGTCTCAGAGTCCTGGGATTGAGCCCCACATCGGGCTCTCTGCTTGGCAGGGAGCCTGCTTTCCCTCCTTCTCTCTCTGCCTGCCTTTCTGCCTACTTGTGATCTCTGTCTCTCAAATAAATAAAGTCTTTAAAAAAAAAAATTAGAAGCTCTTGGGCATCTCGGTAGAAATCTTTGTGTTGGTTGCTGGGCGGTACCTTGTTTTCTTCGTGGCTCCGATCTCATGCAGTGTCCCACAAACCCCAGGGGACGGAAGCCCTGTTCTCTGCTAATGGATCCACTTCTGCCATGCCTTAGAATATTTTCGCATTTCCTCCTGGAAGTGATTCTGAGTATCCTGAGAAGTAGCGGACTGTCATCTTTGAATGGGGAGTTTGATTATGAGAAGTGGCTCTCATTTTGATACAAACAGGGTGTATAATTTTACTTTGGTGTAAGTTTCATTCGCTGGTTTCCTAGAAGGTGCCTGAAACACTCACGCAGTTACATGAGGTGCATACCCTTTCTTATTAGCTGCTCTTGCTAAAGGCTGTTTTTTCCTCCTCTGATTAGAAAATTCATACCTTGACTCGGTAAAGCCTGGAAACATCCTACATGTCTGCCAGTGATGGTTAAATAATTATAATAAATGGAAGTAGGGTAAGTTAAGAATTAAGCCCATTCACGAGAGGTCTGGCACTTGATTTGCTGTGTGACCTTGGGCAAATTACTTAATCTCTCTGGACCTTATAAAAATAATAGGTTTTGGGAGGATTGAATAGATGAACATTTATTACTAGCTTAGATCCAGAGTCCTCAGACTGGCCAACAAGCGGTTGGAACATACCCATACCCGTTTGTGGTAGTCATCCGTGGCAGCCGATTTCCCAAACAGTAGTCGTGACAGAGACCATCTGGCCTGCAAAGTCTTAAATATTCGCTGTCTGCCCCTGATAGGAAAAGTTTACTGACCTTGGTTTAGAACTGTGCCTGGCATATAGCAACACCATAGTGGTGGTGGTGTTACTGTAAGATTATATTCGTCCTTCCAGTAGTACAGTTATTACTGTTACATAACCGTGTAAACGAACTAAGTAGGTTCATACGAACTAAACAGTCCTCAAGAGGGAAGTGAAAATAGGGCAGGGGACAGAATGTGCTGCCACTCGTGTGGACAGAGAAAGACGAGGGGGTCTTGAACGCATGTGTGCTGTGCTCTTGTGAGCACTCACTCACTGTCTGAAGAAGATCGCATCAGGGCAAGGAAGGGTGGTGCACGGGTGGTTTCCTAGTCAGGTAGTCGTAATAGCCATACATGTTGTTGGTAAAATATTTGCAAAATGATCCCCCTCCCTAAAATACAACAGCCTTGGAGCTTTACAGCAAGCAGTTCAAATTATGTTGGTTCTCACAAAGTAATATTACGAACCTCACTTATGTGTTTGGGGAACCCCCACCTTGTTCGGCAGAGCCCACCTCTTGGAATAGGAGGTCAACATACCGGTCATTTTTCCCCAGCAGAGGGGCCTCCATGGGCCACCTGCCTTGGCAGTCCTACGTTCTGTCTCTGCACTCTAGGAAATTTAGGAGGCCAGTACTCAGACATGCCATCTCAGTCTGGGCCAGTCATCTTGGGGCAGTGGGTTCAGTAGCAGTAGCATTTGGGCTTGGAGAAGTGGTGGTGGCCCCCGAGATCCAAGAATCCATTCTGTAGTCTGCTTCTGGTCGTTGTTCACGGAAGAGCAGCCCCCACACCTGGTGTTCCCGTTGACTTGGGAGAGTCACGTGCTATCTCATTTTAATCTCTTTTCTGCTCAACTTAAACTCTGTTTTTCTTTCTTTGGTTGTACCTTAAAACCCTCAGTGGTACCATAGTGGGCTTCCCAGTCTATTTGCAGGTACTATTTCTTTAAATTGAGGTAAAGTCAACCTCTAATGCTGTTTGGATTCCTGCATTGTGTTTAGAATTTTGTCGTGATTTTTATTGCTCTTTCTTTTCATCTTACAGATGTACTATTATTTGATGTTGACATTGCAAACTGTATTTTTGTTTATTTTACAGATAGAGGACAAAGAAACCCTAAACAATTTAGATACTTCATCATCTGACTTCACTATATTACAGGTAAATTGTATGTCTCAGGAATTTTAGAATCAGGTTAGCCTCCCATTTCTGGAAACGACTTCAGACATTGTATGGCATTCCCGAGTAAAAGTCGTTGCAAGGTTTGTTTGCCCTCTTGGCATCTTCAGAGACTTTGCTTTCCACTTTCCCCAGACACAATAGGTCTGTCACAAAGGACTTACCATCTTGACTTCCCCTACAAGCACTGTGGCTTATCTGCAGCTGAGAGGAGGGCCTGTTTGGGGAAGTTCTTGTTGATTTGATTGCCGGGGAAAGGCTGCCTGTCTGATCTGTTCTGGGGGCATCCTCTGCAGAAAGATTTGTAAGGGGAGATGGTGGCGGGGGTTGGGGGGCACTCCCCCCCCCAGGAGATACTAATAATGGGGTCCAGATGAGGATTCAGGAGGGTGGGGTGGCCAGAACACTGACATCACAGCTGGGGAAGGTGAAATCTTTTGGGGGGGGGTGGGATCTGGTTTTGCCTTTGGGAATTTTTCTCATAGAAAATGCACAGATTTCTTTTGATGACTTTATCGTCTTGACTGTATCATCTGTGTAAATATTAAATCTTAGATGAGAACAAATGAGATGTGGACTAACTTTCAGGTAGGATTTACATAAATGTGGGTCTTGAGTTTCCTTTTTCATTTTTCTGCCAGCCTACCTAGATACATAAACCATTGGAATAAACTTAACCTGGGTCGCTGTGTGATTTTTCATTGGAAAGTACAGTCAGCTTTTGCTGATTTTTGCTGGTTTTGCTGATTTTGTTTTGCTGATTTTGGTTCTGGGGGTTTTTTGTTGTCATATTTTATTCACTTGTGCTGCTTAATTAGAATCCTCCTTCAGATGCGATCTGCATTTGCTTCCGCCAGGCAAGGGCAAGGATAGTTACTGGGAAGTCAGAATCCCAGCTTCAAGGAAGCTGCAGACCTCAAGAAAACCCAGCCCACCTTTAGGGCTAATGTCTCTCTCCAGCTGCGCAGTGACACCACCCATTCTTGGCTCCGAAGGGCAAGGGGGAGCTGGGTCTTGTCACTTTCTCGAGTCTTTCTAGGGCCAAGACTCCTGTGTTAAAGTGGAAAATACATAAACCCTTACAGACACAGATAGGGATAGATTTTGTTTCTCTCTGCAGAAAGTTACGGAGAGAATTCTTCTGCCTAGAATGATCTTTGGCTTTAGTTCTGGGGTTAAATCCCAGAATGGGGTATGTTGCCTGAGAAACAAGATTCACAGAATGAACGTATGAAGAAAGGGAACAGTTTCCCGGGGCTTTCAGAATGGCAGGCCAGCGCCCACGAAGGTGCAGACCACCCGCCCCCTCTCCCAGGCGTGTGTTCGTGCCTGCGGTGTTGTCAGGCGTGCGTGCAGAGATGAATGTCGCCATCCTCGCAGGGCCCTTCCTCCCTGTGTGAAGTACAAACCAGCAGTGCTGGGGAGAGACCTGGGCTGATAGAGACTCGTGCTCACACAGCCATCGTGCAGAACGTGGCTCTGCTGTGTGTCCTGAGGCAGTTTGTCAGCCACTCTGTGCCGGGACGGTACTAATAGTACCAACCCGTTAGGGCTGATGATTACTGTGTGTATGTAGAGGGCTTACATTTGTGCCTGGAACCTAGTCAGCGCTCATCAGTAGTGGCTGGAATTCCAGGGTAAGGTGCCTCACGCAGAGGGGCTGTGGGCGCTGAGGGCCGCGTAGTGAAAGAGAGGCTCTTCTGTAGTGGGGCGGCCTCTGAAGCCGTTAGGAGAAACCTTTCTGGGAGGAGATGGCCCCTGAGCTAAGTGCTGGGGGTGTGTGTGGGACTCAGCTGGGGATCAGGAGGGGTGTGGATGGGCCTGTCAGGAGAGAGAAGATAGGAGGGGCCGTTGCCGAAGGCTACGGGCCACAGAGGAACCGTGTGCTCACCATGGTGGCAGATAGCGTAGGGACAGTAAAACCGGGTGCCATTGGAGGCAAGGAACAGCAGTGGTCTGGATTGCCAGCCAGGGCCTCCTGGGAAGGGTTTCAGGAATGTTTAGGAATTAGAGGTGGCCAAGGGTGGAAGAGATAAGGGAGGAGTAGCGTGTCATCCTCGAGAGTGCTCAGGTGACCAGGTGCAGATGTGGTAGGACCAGGAGAAGTGAGAACAGGGCTCGAACCGCCTGTGCCTCTACTCCCTCCCTCGTTCAAATTTTCAAAAGTTAAACTACATTAAGTGGAAACCATGACTGGTAAATGTCAGGCACTCTGTTAACATGCTCCAAGTCGACAAAAACACTGCTCTCCTGGCTTTTAAGAGTTCAGTCTAGGGGGACAGATGGGCATGTGATGTGGTCATTGCCATGGAAAGTGAGAACGTTGCCAGGTGCTGGGGAAACGAGGCAGCACGAACGGGAGCAGCCACCAGGTCCTGGGCCCCTCGAGAGTAGCCCAGGTGGAGGGGGTGGGGTGGGGCTCGGGCGCAGGCGGGCCAGGTGCACTGTCGTGTGTGGGCTCTGTCCTGAATGTGACTAGGTTCTCCACCTGTCGTGTCTGTGAGTTTCCTAGTACGTGTTTTAGAAATTCCCTTTTTAGTTACAGTTTTTGGTGTAAAGAAGCTGTAGGTTTCATTCATCTGGCACAATCTTATTTATGTTTTTTGTTGCAGGAAATTGAGGAGCCATCCTTGGAGCCAGGTACTGTTAAATGAAAAACTTACCAGCGGGGGTTTGAACCATTCTAGCTTTCCACCTTCTCTAATTTAAATTCTTTAATTTTAAAAAGTTGCCTTACTGTAGTAGACATTGTTCTGAAGGGTTACGACCCAGAACAGACCAGGATCATAGAGATTGGAAACCCAGCCGTATCACCAGATCTGTGAAGGTGGCTCGCTTCTCATGTCACAGAATGTATTGAGATGAACCGATCTCATGCCTTTTTAAACGTAAACGGCACTTAAACGTATGTAGAAAGTTTGCATGATGCCTCTCGTGAGCTCATTGTTGTGCTCCCCACAAAACAGATCTTGTGATATTGGGCAGTGTCTTAACTTTGTGGTTTTTAATTCAGGCAGTGCAGGTAGCTGTAGGGAGATGCATTTTAAAACATTGAGACATAACTGGATTCCAGAAGAGGAAAGCGTTTCTTCATGAGAATTCCAAACAAATGCTATTCACTTTCTGGACTGCAAATATCTCAGAGCACCGACGGAAGAGATTCTGGTTTTCATGTTGGACTGTTCTGTTAAAAGAAATTCAAAGAAATTTGGAAATTGAGCTGTTCAGTGAATGGTGATACATTCAGTTAAGCACCTTGGACTTTGGAAGCTAAATTTGGAAGAGTCCTATGTAAACGACGACAGAATGAAGACTGTCAAGAATCAGCCAGAAGGTTTTGGGGGTTAAATCTCTGGGATGCTTTTCTCTTCCATGTAGCGTAGCGGCTTACTGTAGCAGTCGGTTGGAGCGCAGGTAGTGTAACCGGTGTAACTTTGTGTACCCGCGGGTTTTCCAATCTCTGTGTAGCTAGCGGTTCTCTTCGTGTTAGTGTGGCAGCCGTGCCAGTTCCGCATTTGTGATTGCTTTATTTCCCTGGTAATTAAACCTTGTGCCATTCTATTCCTGTTAAATCCGTAGAAAATGAGAAAATACTCGACATTTTGGGGGAAACTTGTAAATCTGAGCCAGTAAAAGAAGAAGGTTCCGAGCTGGAGCAGCCCTTGGCACAGGATACAAGTAGCGTGGGGCCAGACAGAAAGCTTGCGGAGGAAGAGGACCTTTTTGGCAGCGGCCACCCGGAGGAGGGTGACTTAGATTTGGCCAGCGAGTCAACAGCGCAAGCTCAGGCGAGCAGGGCAGACACCCTGTTAGCGGTAGTGAAAAGGGAGCCCGTGGAGCAGCCAGGCGGTGGCGCGCGGACGGACTGTGAGCCTGTAGGGCTAGAGCAGCCGGTTGAGCAGAGTAGTAAAGCCTCCGAGCGCACGGAAGCCTCTAGCGAGGAGGCCGCGGAAGCGCCCCCGGAAGCCTCAAGCCCAGACCCCAGAGATAGCAAAGAAGACGTGAAGAAGTTTGCTTTTGAAGCTTGTAATGAAGTCCCTCCGGCTCCTAAAGAGTCCTCAGCCAGTGAGGGCGCTGATCAGAAAATGAGGTTTGTTTTTTCTCAGTTTTAGACCAGACGCTATCTCCTTTCCATTGGTCATTTAATGACACACATAAGCTGTTTTTTCTGCAATTGGCCAGCCAGACTGATGCAGTCGTAGCTTACTTCTGAACCATGTTTTATTTCTCTTTGTTTATTTTAAACTGATTACATAATCTTTTTTCTTTTCTCAACCTATCATGGTTGTTTTCTTTAATTCTTCCTAATTATCTTTAGCCCAGCAGAATTAATTAACTCCTGTGGGTCTGAAATCTTATGGTTAGGTCAGATTTCCAATACCAGTTTGTCGGGGTATCATTTTTTCAGAACTAAATTTCGGGTAGGTATGCAACCTCAGCACGTGTGCTATAATTTTGAGTTTGTTTCGTCTCTGCTTCTTCCTTCTGGAGTGACGTTATCTTTTGTCTCTAGTTCTGTCGAAGATGAGTCGGATACAAAAAGGCTTTCCAAAGAGGAAAAGGGTAGGTCACTGGGGCGACAGCGGTCTGTCTCTTGCACCACGTTTGGCCTTGGCAGCGGTGGGCTTTCGGGTTCTCATTCGCTGCGTACTGCGTTTCTCACCCAGATTTGCCTCAGCCTCTCCTGAAGCCTTTCTCTGTTCCTCTGCTATTCAGTCTGCAGGTTCTGGGTTGTAGGCAGCAGGCCAGGTCCTCAGAGTTAAGGTACTGATCTGAAGCTGACTCTTGCTTTTGCTAGAGCACCGTGACCCTCTGAGGTCGCTGACCCTGACTGTCCCCCCCCCCCCCATTTGCCGATGCCTTAGCCTCAGGGACACTTGCAAATGGAAAGCTTTTTTCTGGTTTCAGGATACCTTGGGGTTACCTGGTACATCAGGTTTATCAACACCGTTTCTGTTTATTAAAAAAATCGCTAGTGGAGAACACATTTTGTCGGTTCAGGGTCCTTAGCAGCCTAGAATACAAACAAGGGATATAGGTGGGAAGGCATTTGTGACAAGAAGGAGAAGCGCCCGAGTTGGGTTCATCCCGATAGCAGCTTTATGTTCGGAAGCCACCCCGGTGCGCTGCCTAATGCTATTGGGTGACTTCTAAGGGAGCAAACTTCTCATGGCCCTAATAGCCCCTGACTCACTGTCATAAGTGGCGTTGCTCGCAGCCCTGGTGGGCCTCGTGCGCATTTGCAAGGGTTGTGTGAGGGCAGGGGGCGGGCCCTCCTGCCCAAGCTGGCATCTGGGAGAGGTGGGAAAGTGTCTGGTCTGGGATGACTTCAGTCTTCCAGGTCCGGGCTCCTGTGAGTCTGGTGTTTCTGACCAGGCTTTTCTTTTGAAATAGGTCGGAGCAGTTGTGGTAGAAATTTCTGGGTTAGTGGACTTTCTTCTACTACCAGAGCGACAGATTTGAAGAATCTTTTCAGCAAATATGGGAAGGTAAGACCAGGGGTTTTCTGGAGAAGAAAATGTTTTGAAGCCAGTGTAGTATGGCCTTGACCTGCAGACGATTGTCGCCTCCTGGTGACTGCTCTGAACAACACGTTGCCATTCTTTAAGCTCACAGTTGCTCACGGCCGTGGACGATCTGTCTGTCCACGGCTAGAGGTGAGAGAGGTGGATGGCCCCAGAGCCCACATCAACTTAGTACTTTTTCTTCCTTTTCCCTGGCCGAAAGCCACCATTTCAGTCAGAGGATTTCCTGGATTCATTTCTGTGGTTTTGGGCCTTAAACTCAGGGAGGGCTTTGGGGGTCATAGCAGAGGGTGGGTTGGGAAGATTTCAGAACACGAGTGAGGCTGTGGAAAGGGGCTGTGAACGGGGCCTGTGGAGCCAGACTGGTGCGGAGAGCTGGAGGCCGCAGTTCCGCTGCTCACAGCCGTGTGGCCGTGAGCCTGGCCCCTTCCCCACGCGAACCTCTGTCTACATCTGGGAGCCCTCAGAGCTGCTGCTTCCTCAAGATGGTGTGTGTAGCCGGAGCCGAGCTGTTGGTGCCTCTGCCCCGTGACTTTTCTCACCCACAGCTGGGCCAGCGCTGGCCACGTGCCCTCTGGAGCGCCCACCTGTCCTCCCTCCCTGCTCGGCCGTGAGCTGCGGCCGTGATGGGTAGAGCGGCCGCCTCTCCCTGGCCCCGAGGCCTGCTGCAGGTCCCTGTGTTTCACAGCACCTGTGGTGGGTCGCTTCCCTAGTCGTCCTCAATATACTGGGCTCCTTGTCTCAGACGTAGCTTTTGGGGCAAGCGGAAGACACGGACTTTTTATTCGTACTGAGGGTTCAACAGATCACAGCAGAGAAAACTGATAGTATTTACTTTGGTTATTGATGTCCAAGAACTGACGAGCAAAATTAAATATGACGTGCCTGTAGCAGTAACTAGCGAGTCCCTGAGGCTCATCCCTTTGATGATTCTCTGTAGCCCTCCGCAGGTGGGTGCTCTCAGCAGGGACCTGTCCCCTGGGGCCTCCAGTGTCCTGGGTACATTGCAGGCTTCGGGTGTTTGAGTAGGGGACCAGCCCTTTCAGAAACTCCCTTGGGTCTGAGTCTCCATATGGCCTAATGCGGGGGAATATAGGCTGTGTGGGACCTCCCCGAGCCCGGGGGCCAATCCTCGGCTTGCGGGCGGTCAGGAAAACCGAGTCGCTTGTGACGATGCGCCTGTAGCTCCTGGACGCGCGCACCGAGTCTCACAGTTGCTCTGAGAATGTGTCGTCTGTCGGGCTCCATCCGCAGGCCTGTCCTCCTGGCTCACTGCGCATGCGGCTGGTGGGATGCCGGCAGCGGCGTGCCGTGCATCTCACTTCGTGCCACTCCTCGGCACTGCTGTCCTGGTCCCCAGGAGGAGCGGCCGGAAGGGGGCGCAGAGCCTCTGAGGAGTCGCAGTGAGGCAGTAGCATCATCTTCCCCGTTGTCAGGTGCCACTTGTCAGGCACCAGGTGACGGTCTCCCTGACGTCTGCACCCCAGGGAGGGCGCCAGGACTCGAGCATCTGCGGAAGGCGCCGTGAACTGCGATGCCCTGCGCATTTCCCACGGGGGCGGGTGGGGGTGCTCCTGTCTGAGCCATGCTTGTGCGCTTTCCTTTGAGGTGGTGGGTGCCAAGGTGGTGACAAATGCCCGGAGTCCTGGAGCTCGCTGCTATGGCTTCGTTACAATGTCCACAGCAGAAGAGGCCACAAAGTGCATTAACCACCTGCACAAAACAGAGCTCCATGGGAAGATGATCTCAGTGGAAAAAGTAAGTGGTTATTTTCTTCCAGGAACGCGACCCTTTTATATATGTATGTGGTAACGTGTGTGTCTGTGGTAATACTTGGGTTTGATTCTCTTTTTTCAGGCGAAAAATGAGCCTACTGGGAAGAAGACCTCTGAAAAGAGAGAGGGTGAGGGGAGGAAGGAGAAGTCCGGCACCAGCGACAGGTACTGCTCTTCTGCGAGGGAGCTGGGGCCGAGAGAGGCCTGCTCTGTAGTCCCGGTCTGCACGTTTTCCACAGCTGGGGGGGACTGCGGGGCCCCTCACCCCTTCCTTTCTTAGGTTTGGTGGAAGGGTCTCACCTGCAGCGGCCGAGGCGATCCTTCCTTCAGGCCCGACACCAGGGGAGCTTGGGGAGATCAGGCGGGACTTCTGTTGCTCATCGTCCCTCCGATGCCCGCCCCAGCGGCCTCCTAGTCCCGCGGTGCTCGGGCCAAGGGTCCGGTCGGGGCTGCTTTACCTCTCTGAGTACGGGATGGAACACGCTTGTGTGTCCTGGGACGTTATTTCTAGGTCTGCGAACCTTAAGAGGGAAGATAAAGCTGATCGAAAAGAGGACGTTAAGAAGGGTGAAGACGGAAGCGGAGAAAAGAGTAAAGATCAGGACGATCAGAAACCTGGCCCGTCAGAGCGATCCCGAACTACAAAATCAGGTATTGTCGCCGGAGATGCCACCTGTGTTTCTTTTTTCTTCCTGGTTGGTGTGGTTCATGGTTCGCTGTAGTCAGCGGCACAGACTAGATTTCTTTGCCATAGAGTTGAGTACTTTTGGCTAATTTGAGTGTTTCCTGTTTCTTACATTACACACCTCCTTTCCTCCTGTAGGAAGTCGAGGAACGGAGCGGACCGTGGTGATGGATAAATCGAAAGGTGTGCCTGTTATTAGTGTCAAAACATCAGGATCCAAAGAGAGGGTGAGTATTAATTTTCTAACTAGGGCATAGTATTTTCTCATTTCACATTTCTTTCATTTACATTTCTGTAGAGTTTTGACAGTTCTTGAACTTCATTTAAGAGAAAGGTGGTACACCTTTTCAAAATGTAGACAGCTTGATATTCTAGAAAACAAAGAGTTTAAAAAGCTTTTGTTTATAAATACTTAACTCTTTTCTGATGAGAGTTTTTATTATTTTTTATTTTATTTCCCTAAAGCTAATTTTAAAATTCAGATGTGGTAGAGAAGGTTCCATAGTAGATCAAGGGTTAGAGCACTGGTCTTACAAAATTTAAATATGGAACTGGTTGGTCCCCCCTGCCCCCGAATCAGCCCATGTCTGGCTATTTCCGTTGCCCCCCTCCCCCCGAAAGTTTCAGCAGCTCTCCATTGCGCAGTCCTAAACTCACACGCAACCCAGCCAGCCGCTCCTGCCTGAGTCCGGTCTCCATTTTGGTTCAGTCCCACACTCTTTCCCCTCGCAGATGCTCCAATGAACACAGTTCACAGAGGACCCATCTCGGGTTCTTACCATTTCACTCCTCCTGGTCTTAGGGTCTTGGGCAGCTATTGTCCATAAATGCAGTTTTTGATAGATTCGGGTCCGGGGTCCCAAGGCCACCCACATTCAGTGATTCATTGTAAGGACCACTGGGCTTAGCCCGTCGTGGCACGCCCAACGCAGACGGACTCCAGTGGGGCGGTCAGGCCACGCAGCCAGATCGTGGGGAAGAGACGCTGGCAGAGAGTATGCGGGAGACCCTTGCAGGCCCCCTGGTGCTCTCCTCTGCCCATGAGCTCACGCAGCGCTGAAAGTGCAGCGGCACGTGGGCACTGCTTCCGCCCAGGGCACCCATCACCGTTGCCCGTTAGAGCCTCAGCACCCCAGGCTTTTACTGTGGCCTGGTTACATAGGCATTCTGCCAGGTACGGACCAAACTTCTGACTCCCAGAAGGAGAGCAGGCGGTCAGCACAAAGCACATTTGCATGGTCTAGGCCCAGCGAACTGCCCTTACCACGGAGCTCTTGCTTGGAGGCGCTCTGGGCGTTAAGTTCCCGGCGCCAGCCCCGGCCGGCTGTGCCGCCACATGCTGCGAGGTGACAAACCGTCGAAGCTCTGGCAAGCCAGCCTTGCAGTTACGGAAAGTTTCAGTCTGCTTGTGTTTGTGCAAATATGTAATACATGGGAGCTCTTTTACATTTATTTTACGTAAGGTAATTAGAAAATGGCCAAAACAGGAATACAAGCTCGAGGGCTGAGATGGGACGATCTCATAAAAATCACTCGGGAATCCTCAGATGCACCAGAAGTAGCTGTGGTCGGGTGCTCAGTGCCTGTTTAGTTAAGGAAGGAAAAGAACAAGAGTAAGGAATTGGTTTTAGATGCAGAAGACAAAGTGTTAAAAAAAATTGGTTATGATCATTAATAAGTTTTGGCGTGGAAGTGCTGCCATTTTGACCCTGTTGAAAGTACTCAGGGGGTAGTTGAGCGTGGAGCTAGGGCTCTTTGAATTATGAGAAGGAAAACGTGACGGTTTTTAGGAGGGGAATGCCATGTTACTTGGTTGTTCCGTTAAACATACAGTGGTCATTTCCAACCTTCATGTTGGATGCTTGGACCTGGACCCGCCTGATTTCTTCTGTTGTCATTTCTGCTTTAACTTCTGGATGTTTTTTGGGTAACCAGGTTTCCAAGAGCCAGGATCGCAAATCGGCCAGCAGAGAGAAGCGGTCAGTTGTGTCCTTTGATAAAGTCAAAGAGCCTCGAAAGTCAAGAGACTCCGAGTCCCGCAGGTGAGTCCGTGTCCAGGAGTGTTACTGGTTTGCTTGTATCTCTGGACTAGTTATAATCAGGTCGTAGGGGGTATTTCCAAAGTCCTTCCAAAGTCCTCTGTCTGTGTAATATTGTGTTAAACCTCTTGACTCCTTTGGCTTTCATCCTGTGGTATCTTTTTTTTTCAATGATCTCAGAGAAGCACATAGGTCCATCTCTGTCTCTCTCTTTTTTTTTTTTTTTTAAGATTTATTTATTTGAGAGAGCACAAGTAGGCAGAGAGGCAGAGAGAGAGGGGGGAAGCAGGCTCCCCGCTGAGCAGAGAGCCCGATGTGGGGCTCGATCCCAGGACCCCGAGACCATTACCCTAGCTGAAGGCAAAGGCTTAACCCGCTGAGCCACCCAGGCACCCCCCCCCTCTCTTTTTTTTTTTTTAAGATTTTATTTATTTGACAGTGAGAGAGGGAAACAAGCAGGGGGAGTGGGCAGAGGGAGAAGCAGGCTTCCTGCCAAGCAGGGAGCCTGATGTGGGACTTGATCCCAGGACCCTGGGATCGTGACCTGATCTGAAGGCAGCCGCTTAACGACTGAGTCCCCCAGGCACCCTGGCCCATCTCTTTTTAAAGATTATGGAAGGTAACAGTAGGGAGTTGGAATGCCTTCCTGGTTTAGTAGTGCTAGTTAGCAAACATTCCAGATGTACTCCGGAAGCTGTAGAAAGGGAAAAAGGAACAGTGAAACGTATGCAGGGAGAGAGTTACAACAGTTAATTTTTCCTATCAAGAAATCTTTTTTTTTTTTTAAGACTTAGTTATTTTAGGGGGCAGGTGGGGAGCAGAGGGGGAGAACGAGACTATCAGACAGGCTCCCTGTTGAGTGCAGAGGCCTACGTGGGGCTCGATCTCATGACCCAGAGATCATGACCTGAGACCAAGACCCGAATGCTCCACTGACTGAGCCCCCCAGGTACCCCTAAACTTCATACTCTGAACAAATCATTAGTGCTACTGGCAGAGTAAGAATGAGTAAAGGGGGTAAGGCATTGTTTTTAATTAGTCCACACTCACAGCTTCCTGCTTCCAAGGGTAAGGCAGCGGGCAGAGGGCACTTTTCTTGAGGTAACTGGCAGATAGAGCCATGAACCTGACCCATGTGTCTGTGGGGATGTGATCTGCAAACATGACGGGGTGGACTAGAGCCCGAGTAGCTTCAGGTCACTTGGCTATTCTTTACGCAGCACTTTGGGTCTCCCGCTCACGTCCGTGACAAAACTCTCACCATACACTGGTGACTAAACGTGAATGTGAAACATAACGTCTGCGTTCGTAGAAAGTGAACGTGAGCGAATTCAGGAGTTAGGGTTGGACAGCCCAGAATGTCACAGAGGAGAAGCCGACTGAATGCAAACGTGACTTCTGTACGTGAGCGATGGGAACAAATGCAGTTTGAAATCAGTGCAATAAGGCAGCGGTAACATGACCGGAAAGCAGACAGAAGAGAGTTGCCGGAAGGGACAGGCCAGACACCGCTGGTCGTGCAGTGGGCTCCGCCTCGCTGGGCATCAGGAGTGCATGTGAGAGGAGCAGCTGTTTTGGTCCAAACCACAAGCATAGTGAAGCCAGAGTAGGCATTTCTGCGGGTATAGACCGTATCTGTAAGTGTGTGGCCAGGGCTTGTGGGGGGACAGCCTGGCAGCCGTCGCCCCCGGCTCCTCGCCGCCACACGCACAGGGGCCAGCAGGGAAACTGGCGACAGAGTAGGTGCCGTGGGTCCCCGCACAGCCTTGCCGGCACCTCACGCAGCCGCTGCAGGCCCCTGCGGGTTGGTCAGCTCATCTGAACTTGTACAACTGCATTCAGGAGTTTCGATGCTAGTGCCCTAGCCCGTCCCATGGGGACTTATTGAAGCTCATGGGTCAGGGAGCAGAGGTTCTCGGTGAGACTTGATTTGCTATGAAAAGTATGTTCTGTTGCTTGTTGTTAGTGGGCTGTTTCGTGGAATGAGATGTGGAGCTCCAGAAAAAATATTTAGGGAGCGAGACTGAGCTCATACTCTAGCTGACCCTCGACGTGCACACGCCTCTTGCCCTCATGACCTGCCGGGCAGGAACCACGTGGAACGGGGCCTGTGTGGGCATGGCAGGGCCGCAGCTGCCCTCGTCCCCGAGTCCGCATTTGTGTCACGCTCTGGGGCGGGTCAGCGTTCCCCGGGGTGGGCGCTGTGGTCTGTGTCCTGCAGCTCCGTGGCCCGGGGCCCCTGCAGCTGCTGCTGTCCCGCAGGGTGCGTGAGCGCAGTGAGTGGGAGCAGCGCATGCAGGCGCAGTGGGAGCGGGAGGAGCGGGAGCGGCTGGAGATCGCCCGCGAGCGGCTGGCCTTCCACCGGCACCGGCTGGAGCGGGAGCGCATGGAGCGGGAGCGGCTGGAGCGCGAGCGCATGCACGTGGAGCACGAGCGCCGGCGGGAGCAGGAGCGCATCCACCGCGAGCGCGAGGAGCTGCGGCGCCAGCAGGAGCTGCGCTACGAGCAGGAGCGGCGGCCGGCCGTGCGGAGGCCCTACGATGTGGACGGCCGGTGAGTCGGGCTGCTCTTAGCCCTCCGCAGCGGAGGCCCCGGGGCGCTCGGGATTGGGGGATGGGCCCCAGGGTCACGTGAACGGGAGAGTTTTGTTCCGGAGGCAGCACGGGTACATGCTACAACCCCATTCGATGTCCTTTACTTCGTCCAGAACCTGGGAGATGGTTAGGGGTAGGTGGAGAAATGGTTGCGCAAAGCAGCGGCTGTCTGGTGAAGCCTCAAGTTCCAGTCCCAGCGCAGACCCCTGAGGAGGGAGTGCAGACTCACAGAGCCAGCCGCACATGACACATGAGGGCTCAGCAGGCGCCCAGAGACCAAAAAAACGTTTCCTTCGAGCCCCCTTTTTAGGCTTTGTTGTCACTGTAGTGATTTGTTCTGGTTTATTCCAAGAACATTGTTTTGTTTCCCAGACATACCGGTGTGCCATGTGAATACTGAAATGCGAGCCCCGTTGAAAAGGGCCTGATTTCAGACCTGCTGTTGGGAGTTAGGGGGTGGTAGTCCCCGTACTGGGGATCCAGGCTTCTCCGCCTGCGTCTCCACTTGGGAGAAACCAGTTTGTATTTATGTGCTCTCAGCTGCACAGCTCAGAGTGGGCCCAGGTGACCGCCAGCAGGACTGGTCTTCGGGGACTTTGTGCTATTTTCAGACTTAGGACCTTTGTGCAAAATACTGATGCTGGGAGTCCATTACAGCCCTAAGTGTTTTCAAACCGTATGTTTCAAGTGCGTCTCAGAGCCCTCCCACTGGTGTCTTTGCTGGGTCAAGTCCACCTCGGAGGAGAGCCCTTGTGCTAGGGAGAGCTCAGGGTCCGGCCTCTCGCTTGCTGTCCTGGTCGAGGCCGTGCACGGTTCTGGGGGCGAACCTCAGGGGCGCACGTGTGCCCACTCCTGCCTGGAAAGCCGCAGCTCTTCCGTGCAGGGGACGCTGGGGCACATTGGAGGAAATAGAGCGGATCCGACATGGGTCGGATCCCACATCACCCTGCCAGCCCCCCTCAGATCACGTAGCAGAGAAGACCCCCCAATAAAATCCATTCACATTCTGTGAAGCGACAGGAGCCAAGGACCGTTGGAGGGTCCGGCTCACCAGCTCCCCCGGAGGTCACGAAGGTGGAGAGAAACTACGTTCACCTCTTTCTTCCCGTTGCAGGCGCGACGATGCCTATTGGCCCGAAGCAAAGCGGGCCGCCCTGGATGAGCGCTACCACTCCGACTTCAACCGCCAGGACCGCTTCCATGACTTTGACCACAGGGACCGGGGCCGCTACCCTGACCACTCTGTCGACAGGTCAGCCGGCTCCCCTGGCCCTGCCCCCGTGCTGTCTGTTCTCCTCTCCTCTCTTTTTCTGAATGCCTGAGAACTAAGGTCAGCCCGTCTAGGCTTTGCGGGCCCACTCGAACCATCAGAGCATGAAGTGCCTGGTTTCCATGTGGGACGTGTTTCGTCTGGGAGGGCCTAACCGACTTAACTTTTCTTTCCTTAATGTTTTTATGGAAATTGTCTTTTTCAGGAGAGAAGGTTCAAGATCTATGATGGGAGAAAGAGAAGGACAGGTGAGTCAGAAACTTCGGTCGTATCCAGCTTTGCCTTGGGACCGCTTCTGTCTCCTTTGGCGCGCCGCCCTCTCTCTCTGCAGCTGAGGGGGAGAAGCCGTGTATCCTGGAGCCTCTCTGGGTCTTGACCCTGAGATTCTGTCCGCCTCTGAATAAGAGTAAATAATTCCTCGTACTCCTGGCTAAAGCGCTTCAGGTGCGGCTGGCAGGCCGGCTGCTTGCTTGTGCCCTACTCAGCTGTGCACACGCAAGTCCGGGGCCGCCTTGGGAGGCAGCTCACTCTCTGGGCCACACCCAGAGTGCCTTGCAGGCTGAGCGCGTTAGAAAATGGGCTTGATCGGCTCCTTTTTCCTGTCTTAGACTTAGCTTGAGAACTTCCCCAAAGAGCCTTGACTTCCGTGGACTTACTCGGAAAATCGTGGGGAATGAGGGAAGGATGTGGTCAGGGCATCATCGTTGGGCGGAACTGCTGCCCGGTGGGCGTCCTTTCCCTGGGGCGAGCACAGACCTCTCCCAGCTGGCTCCCTCCTTCTTCCTGAGGGCCTGATGGGGGCCGGCTGCCTGCCGTGGCCAGATGGAGGGGGTTCCTCTGCCCGCTCTGGGGGAATCCTCACAGGATTCCTTTTTCTCTGCTCCTGGAGGTGAATCTGGGACACAGTTAAATGTACACCTGGTCTCCGGTTTCTCTGATGAAGTTGAGCGTAGTGGTTAAATGTCCAGGTACCAGAACCAGAACAGAGTTGCGTCCTGGTGCCGGCACTTGGGCAGAGCAGGTGTCTCCAGCTGTGAGACTGAGGGGGGTTCCTCGCCTGCGCGAGGGAGTGGGGCGGAGCGGGCTGAGAGCCATGCTAGCCGGGTCCCTCGTGTGCAGCTGCTGGTCACCGCGGGCTCCCTTGCCCACCATTAGTAGCCAGAGCACCCCTGAAACTGAAACGGGTTTTTTTCCTCTTGCACACTGTCCTAAGTAAGACAACGGTGCTGCCCTGGATGGCAGGTGGGGGCAGGGGACACAGAGGGGAGCACTGGTGCAGGCTTCTGGTCTTGCTGAACCCTTACAGGGGTCGGTCGGACGGCAGAGCGTGGTTATGTGGGGAAGTATCAGGTAGAGCTAGAAACGGGCCTTATGTAAAAAGTCTTTTCTCTCTCAGCTTTGTGTTTTTAGAAGGCTATTTATAAAAGATTATTCCTTGTTTTCTTTTTTTTTAAAGATTTTACTTACTCATTAGAGCGTGCATGCACACACAGGGAGAGGGAGGAGCAGGCTTCCCGCTGAGCAGGGAGCCTGACGTGGGGCTCGATCCCGGGACCCCAGGATCATGACCTGAGCTGAAGGCAGACGCTTAACCAACTGAGCTATCCAGGAGCCCTGATTGTTCTTTATTAAATATTTGTGATGGTTTAAAAGTGAAGGAAATGGTTTAAATCACAAGATGAAGTTTTAAAAAAAATCTTTTTTTTTTTGGTTGGTGTGTTTTGAAGGTTCTTTATGGAAATGTTATTCTGGGGTTTCATTTTAACAGCTCTTGCCATCTGGCAGCACTGACTTTCTTGGACCCTCTTGGGTTTTGATTTTGCTCCTAGAAGGAACAGTGCCATATTTTGTCCATCTTCTACAGTTGAGCGAGATGTCTGCACACATTTGGGAATGAGAGGCCAGGGGGAGCGGGGTGGAGGCCCAGGTGGCTAGGGCTCCCGGTGTGGGAGCATGCGCGCCCCGGCCTCCGGGAGTTCCTGTCTTAATGGTGAAGGTGAGCATGGACAGGAACCGCACCAGGGCGCCCGGCATACTCATCCGAGGGGTGTCATGACCGGGACTCCTTTCTGGGTCTTACTACTTAGAATGTAATCCTGGCACAAATGACCCCAGGGCCACAGGTTGGATCTGTGGGACAGTGAGACCCTCAATGGAACCAAAGCCACCTCCCCAGCTCCCTAGAGCCGTGGACGTTCCCGGCACGCAGGGGAGGGTGCAGGTGAAGGATGAGTGGACGTTTATTTCAAACAGCTTTTCCCAGGGGCGCCTAGGGCGTGCGGTCTGTTGAGCGTCTAACTCTTGGTTTTGGACTCAGGTGGTGATCTCGGGGTCATGGATTGGAGCCCCGTGTTGGGCTCACACTAAGCAGGGAGTCTCTTTGGGATTCTCTCTGTCTCTGTGCCCCCCCCCAACCCCCATAGGCTCACTCATTCTCTTATCAGATGAACCTTCAAAACAGGCTTTTCTTAGAACAGGAGGCTTCCTCTTCCATCCATCCTTCGGGTGGCACCTGGAACGGGGTCAGGCATCCGCGTGGCCTCTGCCCCCAAGCCGTTGCCACGAGCGAGGCCCCAGGGTGGCTGGCGGTGGGCTGGCCCCGGGGCGTCAGGTCCAGAATGAGTGTGGGCAGGGATCCCCAGTGGCCCTTTCGTTCCGGTGGCTCTGCAGGGCCCGCGCACCGGCACTCGGCGCACCGCTGTCTGTTTTTGGCGCGGGGCAGCCGCTAGGCGCTCTTCTTTCCGTGGTGCCTGAGTTCTCTCCACTTGGATCAGGGCGAATCTCAGCCCTCAAGTTCTCCATTCTGTGACTCCATTCTTCGACTTTGCTCGCTGGTCCACGGGCAGGCGGGATGTGGCGGTCATGCAGGCTAAAGACCCGCGTGGCACGAGGCCATGTGTCGCGTGCTCAGCTGCACTGCTGAGCTGTCGTCATTGTCATCATTAGCTTGTTGCCCCAACGGCCTTGGGAGCCAGGCTCGGTACCGAAGCTTTTTTTTTCTCCTGGTTCTTTAATATCCAGCATTATCCCGAACGCCACGGAGGACCAGAGCGCCACGGGCGGGACTCCCGCGACGGGTGGGGCGGCTACGGCTCCGACAAGAGGATGAGCGAGGGCCGGGGGCTGCCTCCTCCACCCAGGTTTGTGCCCTGCACCCCGCCGCGCTTGCGCAGGCCTCGCACCGCTGGCTCAGTTGGTGGGTCCAGCTCAGGACCGTCGGCCTGAGGGAAGGATGGGTGCCAGCCCCGCCCCAGCACACTGGCCTCGGCTTGGGCCGCCTCAGAGCCCTGAGCAGCCTCCAGGAGCCGGGTCCTGCCTCCCGCAGACCCTCACCACGCAGGGATGGGCACTGGGCACACAGAATCCTGAACCCACCACCCCTGCTCTTCTGAATGGCAGAGAGGGGGCAATCCAAATCAGAGCTCTCTTTCTCCAAGGGGCAGACGTGACTGGGGGGACCATGGCCGAAGACTAGAAGATGACCGTGCGTGGCAGGGTGCCGCCGACGGAGGCATGATAGACAGGGACCACAAGAGGTGGCAAGGTAAGCCTGGCTCTCCGCCGGGACTGTGTCTTTCTGGAGAAGCATCGGAAAGCTCAGGCTGCTTCTTGAGGGCAGGGAGAGCTTTCTCGGTCCTCCCCGAGGCCACGGGGTCTTGCTGGTCACTGACTGGACCTGGGGAAGGGGAAACGGGAGATTCACTTCTCTGCCTCGACTTACCCAGGGCCGCGGGTGTGTGCGGTTCATGGGCTGATGCCTCGGCCGGGACCTGTGGGTTCTGGTTGACCGGGTGTCTCGGGGAAGGGACTGGAGCCCCATGAGCCTCACGTCGGTGTTCTTCGAACTCCACGGGCTGCGCTGAGGCGCTGTCTGCATTGGATCTCTTGTAGGTGGCGAAAGAAGTATGTCTGGTCACTCTGGGCCGGGTCACATGATGAACCGGGGAGGGATGTCAGGGTAAGGTGTCGCGTGCTGTTGTCCCTCTTACCCGTCTCCTCCCTGCAGGGTGGCTTGCCTGGGAGAAGGTTAGAAACCGTGTGGGTCGGGCAGGCGCGGGCGCGCGCAGCACGGGCTTCCGTGACCCCGGATCTGTGTTGGTCGTAGGCGCGGCAGCTTCGCCCCCGGTGGGGCCTCGCGGGGCCACGTGATCCCACGTGGTGGAATGCAGGGGGGCTTTGGAGGACAGAACCGGGGGAGCCGACCCAACGACACCCGCTTCACTCGCCGCTACTGAGTGCTGGGAGCCCTGTGTTCTGTCACGTGGCTACAACAGTATGTTCTGTTAGGAGTTATCTTAAACTGTGTACAATAATTTTTTTTATCTGCTGCCATATTGTAGCTCAATACAATGTGAATGTTTTTATGTTTTTTTTTGTTCTTTTTTTTTTTTTTTTTTGTAATAAACGTGTTTCTGTTCACATACCCTTTATTTAAGGTGTTTTCTCTTTTTATTTCATCTCCTTGTGTGAATCATACTTGGTCTTGCTGAGCCGTGGCTCTTCCTTCAGGAAAGGACAGAAGGAGCAGCTCTAAGGGGCTCTCGGGTTTCCAGAAGCTGTGTGCTGACCGCGCCCCCTCCTGGGCCCTCGGCCGTACCTCCAGTGTTTCTGTCCCCCGGGCTCTGCCTGTGTCCAGGATGCGCCCAGTCCTTGCTGAACGGCCGCTGTGCTTTTTTTTAACGTAAAATACACAGAACACGGAATGTCCCATTCTAACCCCGTCTACATGCACAGCTCGGTGGCGTTCACATTTGCCCGCTGCCGTGCAGCAGTCACCAGCCTCCAGCTGCAGAACCTTCCGTCTTTGACCCCAACTGTCCCCGGTCCGCACACCCTGGCCCCCACACCCCCCGTCGACTCCCCGCATCGGGCTTTGACTCCTGGGACGTGCTACGTGGAACTGCATCCCAGTGAGTGAGACCAGACTCCGTCTCCGGGGGCCCCGCGGCTGTGCCCCTAGTGCCCGGGAGGGAGTCCCGTGCGCCCATCTGGGGGAGCCGGGCCGGCCAGGAGGCCTGCTGCCTCTTGCTCTGTGGAGATGAGCTGGTCGCCTCCCTCTCTGGGCTCCGTCTTCGTCGCATCAGAGCAGAGTCCGGTCCTCTCTGGGGGCAACCAGACACATGACCCAGGCTTCAGACTGTGTGGGGGGCCGGAGGGGTCCCTCCCCTAATCTCAAGAACCCGCACGCACGCACAGCACCTACCGCGGCAGAAGGGGCTTTGCTGCCGGGATTCAGTTAAGGACCTGGAGGTGGAGGGTTAGCCAGGTTACCCAGGTGGGCCCAGGGTCCTCGTTAGGGTCCTTCTATGGGGAGCAGTGAGGCGGGGGAGCCGGAGGAGGGGCAGACAGGCAGACTGGCTGGCTTTGAAGGTGAAGGGGCTCTTGCCAAGGACTGCGGTGGCCTCTCACTGCAGGAAGAGGCTGGAACGGTAACTTTCCCCGGAGCCTCCAGAAAGAGCTGGCCCTGTCCATACCCACACTTAGCCCAGGGGGACCCATGTTGGACTAATGGCTTCCAGATCTGTGACATAATCAGGGTGTGTAGTTTCAAGCCCCTGAACCTGTGGACCTTTGTCACGGGACTACTACAGCCTCCCAGGGCGGTGGCGGTCAGCTGGAATGACTGTCCCCAGAGGACAGACACCTGCCAGCCCCTGGAGACATCTGGAACGGTCCTGACTCAGGGGACAGGGTGCTGCTGGTGTTCCGGGGTTGGTCCTCAGCCTGTGTGGTGCTGAGGTGGGGGGGCTCCTGCCTCGAAGGGACCATGGGGCCGTCAGGAGGCCCCGAGGGAGGCTTTCCGGAGGCTGCGGCTGAGCCGTGGGCAAGACAAGCAGGAGTCAGGACGGCCCAGTGAGAGGGTGCGGGGGTGCTGTGCCAAGGCCAGTGGTGAAAGCCAGCTGTGTTCTGGGAACAGAGAGCCTCCGAGGAGTCTGGGCTCAAGCAGAGGGCAGCAGGGAGCCATAGAAGGTTCCTGACTAGGGCAGTGACATGATCAGACTTGGACCTGGGGAAGTAGATGGAAGGGGGCAGGCAGAAGACCAGGGAGGTGGCCTTGGCACTGGTGACGGATTCAAGTGGACAGAGGAATTTGGGTCTGACTTGCACGAGGGGATGGAGGGGTCAAGAATGGCACCATAGTCTCTGGGCTAGTGGCTGGGTCCATGTGGGCAGAGGCTACCCCCATCAGCCAAGCCCCAAAACACCTGGGAGGCTGAGAGCCATCCAGAAAGCAGTGTGAGCTGGTGGGCACCAACGGCAGAATCAAACAGCGCTTGGGGACTGAGTGCTGCCCTGGGGCCATGAGCAGGCAGGGGTGGCACAGGGAGCCGGGTGGCCTCCAGGTGCCACAGCGGACATGGGAGATCCACCCAGAGACTGTTCCCTGGCGAGCACAGCGACACAGGTCGCTCCGGGCTCTGCCTCCCCAAACACTGCCAGCCAGGCCCCCTGTCCTCCCCCACACTCCTCCCCACACCTCCCTTGGACACACGCCAGCTGCTCCTCCCAGGGAGAGCCTTGGGCAATGTCTTGACTTCTGGTCTCTGCTTTCCTCACTGGAAGCTACCATCCTAGTTCGTGGGCTTCAGTGAGCTCTGGCCCCCAAACCAAGGAACATAACCCCCAGAACTCTTAGGAACGGAGGATCCCGTGCCAGCTCAGGGCCCCGTCGCCCAGGCCTGCTCCGAGCTCCTAGAGAGGCGTCTTGGGTGAGTCTCCGGGTCCCAGCCAAGCCCACTTTCTACCGTCCGTCTGTCTGGGACACAGGTTTCCTCCCACTGCCATCATGGTGGGATGCCCTCCCGACTGGGAGTATGCCTAGGGCCCGCCCACCTGGCGCTTCAGCCCGGTGGGGAGGAACATTCAGGTCACCAGGCAGCTGACCCAGTGTGGGGTGGGAAAGCCTTCCCAGGGGAGCAGGGGAAGCTGGGAGGGCAGGACATTTGAGGGTAGGGGAGCCCCCCCCCCCACTGTAATGACCACGAAGCCTGTGGTCCCAGGCATCCCCAGATGGTGGGGAGGGTGGACTGCGGGTACAGCAGGCAAGGGAGGGTCAGGACGGGATGACACACGGACATCAGTGAGCTGAGCCAGATGGAGACTCAGCGGCCACAGGAACTCCCGGCCATGTAGACGGTGAGATGATGAACTGTGCCCACCCCGAGTCCCCACCTCCAGAATAACCCCACTTTGGGCTCAGCCCTCCATGAGCTGAGCCCCCCCCAACCTGGCCTGGCCATCAGCACTTCCCCAACCCATTCCTGAGCCCTGAGCACAGTCTATGGGGCACCAGGGCCAAGTGTCTGCTCCCCATCCCCATACCAGGTTGGGGACTCAGCAGGCAGGGCCTTGGACAGCGAAGGGGTGAACCCATGGCCCCGAGGAGCTGCTGGGCGCCAGAAGCCGGGGCCCCTGCGCTCCGAGCACCAGCCGGGCCACCCAAGTCCCCGGGGCCAGCACACGGGTCGGGGAGCACTTCCAAAGTCCTTTATTGGGCCGGCAAGGCCGGGAGCTGCCCTTGGAGTGGGGTCCCAGTCCCAGTCTGGAGTCTCCGGGTCTGTGGCGTACCTGCCCCTGTTCCTGAGCGGGGCACGTGGCCTCTTCTGACAGGCTACTTGGTTCGCTCCTTCAGATACTCCCAGCCCTCCTTGGAGTACTCGCAGGCCTTGGAGGGGGCCACGGACAGAGCTGACATCACCGTCATGATGCCTGTGGAGAGGGAGGGCCCAGCACCTTCAGCCCCCGGCTTTAGTCCACCGACCCCGGCCCCCCGGAAACCCTAGCCCTGCAAGGCCTTTAGAGGCACCAGTACCAGCTCCATTGGTTCCACACAGGGAAACTAGGCAGAGGTGGGGCAGGGCCTCCTCTTGTCTGAGGTCACATGATGACCCGTCCTCAAAGGAGGATCCCTGAAATCTCTGCCCCTTTTCCTCTTTTAGATCCACGGGAGCTGCGCGGAGCAGCAAGGGGAGCATCGGGAAGGAATGACCAGGAAGGGGTGGTAGAGGGTGCTAGACTCGGGGGTATCGGGGGCCACCCCCCCAAGCACGGGGACCAGGGCCTACCTGAATTCCAGGTGTCGCGGATGTGAAAGTTAAACTTTGGAGGGGCTGGGAGCTGGGAAGAGAGGGGAGAAGGGGCAGGTGAAAAGGGGAGGGCCCAGCCAGAAGCTTCCCCAGGCAGGGAAGGGCAGCGCAAAGCCCAAGACCGAGGACACCAAGCAGGGCTGGAGGGACCAGGGACCAAAAGCCACCCAGGAAATGACACCCTCCTCCCACCAAGCCTCAGCCTCGCTCCCAGACTCAGGGTACCTGGGGCATCTTCAGACCGGTCTGCTCACACACGTACTGGCTGAACTGGTACATGGCTGGGGGGACTACCTCCTCAGCCTTCTGAAGGACAGCCTGGCTCTTGTCGCTCGGCCCCAGCAACTCCTGGTCATACACCAGGTAGACGGCGCCCCCGGCCACACTGCCCTTGATGAGGAACCTGCGGTCGGGGAAGGACAGCCGCTCAGCATCTCCTCGGGCACAGCTGGCCAGTCCCGGGGAGGAGTCCGCAGCCCTAGCAGTGACACACCTGAGGCCAAGGCAGCTCATACAACAGAGCGAGCCACCTCCCCCGAGCCCAGAGGCGTGCCTGGCACCTACTCTGCACAGCTCTCAATCCACACTGCACCAAGCAGAGCTACTCGGCCCCATTTAACTGGTAAACTGAGGCCCGGAGAGGAAAAGGGGTCACTCGTGATCCCGCACAGAGCAGGGAACCGTGAAGACCGGAGAGCCCTGACTTTCCGCCTGCCAGCCCCAGCAGGCCCGACTCGCGCGCCACCCTCGAGGGGTTTCCGAGGGGCCCTGGTCGCTTCCTGTGTGTCATACGTCGCTTCCTGATACAGCGCCTGCGGCATGCCCACCTTACAGAGGGGGCCACTGGGGCCCCGAGGGCTCTCGGACACGATCAGGGGACAAGGGCTCGCTGGGAGGCGGGAAGGACGCGCGACAAGCGATCTCGGGAAGGCCGTCCCCGCCTGAACCTCAGCTTCCCCATCTACGCGACGCGGGACCTGACACCACGGAATTCGGAGATCCAGTTGGGAGCAAACCAACGGGGGTGCCCACGGGAGGGGACTTGCTCGAGGGCTCGGGGCCCGCGCCGCAGCCCGACGCACCTCAGCAGCGACCACACTCGGGGAACCATGGTCGCTCGGCTCCGCGCGCAAGGACACTCGACCCTCCCGCCGCTTCCGGTGACGGCGCCGCAGAGGCCTGTGGGAAGTGTAGGCGCCCCGGTCAGTTGCAAAGGCCTGCGGGAGTCGAAGTCGCGCAACGGCTCAGAGACGCCAGAAGACCGCAGTCCCACCGCGAAAGGGTCGAAAGGATTCGGAGGGGAGTGATCTTCAGAGCCGGTCCGCCGCAAAGCTGCCTGGGAAATGGAGTCAGCACCGCCCCGTCAGGCGCCGGACGCCTCGCCTAGCCGCCGAGACTCCTGGGAAATGCAGTCCGGCCTGGCACCGCCCGGGGGCCGTGGGGGAGAAAGGGGAGTCAGGCGTCTAGAGTGAGGCCTGTAAGTGACCCAAGAAGATTTCGGAGCCCGGGAGATCCACCCGCGCCCGCGCGGGGGACTGAGGGCCCAGGCCCGGGAAGAGGGGACCAATAACGTTGTTGTCATGGCAACGCGAGGGCGGACTTGTGCGAGGGAGGTGGAGCCTGGATCACGTGATCTGGTCCGGGGTGGGGCTTTCGTCCAGGGGGCGGGACCGGGATCAGGACCTGTGCCGGGAGGGGGCGAGCCCGATGGCAGGCCGTTGCCGGGCAACGCCCGGGCACGGAGTTCTCGTACTAGGCCCTCCCCCTGAGGAGGTGGGCTCGGTGTCACGTGACCTGGGCCCTACGGGAGGGGGCGCGGTCGGGGGCCCGGCCGCTTAGGGAGCTCCGAGGGGTGCGCGCCGGGTTCCCAGGTCCGGATCCAGCCCCGCTGGACTGCGAGAGAACCTGAGGCCCGAGCGGGTGAGTGCGAGATTGGGAGCGCGCGGCACGTCGTACACCCTTTTTGTCCAGAGGGGAAACTAAGGCCTGGCGAGGTCAGGGGACCAGTACGTTCTGCGAGGGTCTGGTTCTCCCACGTCCTCCCCGGTCGCAGGCGGCCGCTTCATCCCTCCCTCCATCCCTCCATCCCTGCATCTATCCACCCGGACGGCCAGCCGGCCGTTCATCCGCCCCACCCCACCTTGCCCTGCGTGGCTGCTGTGGTCAAGGTGGGAAGAGGGTCAAGTTGCGGGGCTCCACGGGCTTCCCTTGCAAAGCGGGGAGAGGTGGGATGGCTGCCATGACTGGGGAAGAGCGCGGAGTTCACCTTTCTGAGAGCTGAGAAAGATTCATAGACGGTAATGGTGGAGGATGAGATTGGACCGGTGAGCCTGGGCCAGACCCGCGAGGCACTGAGGTGAGGAGCTTGGTCTCCATGGGGGGCAGTGGCGAACCCTAACACGGTTTGGAGCAGGAAGGGGAACGTCGGATTTCTTCAGGAGATCCCTTTGGCTGCCGGAAAAGCATAGGGTGGAAGGAAGGGAGTAGGAGGGTAGGGGAGGCAGGGGGGAGGCAGCTGGAACTTTGCAATAGGAGGCAAAGGACTGAGGCCTAATCTAGAGACCTCAAGACAGCCCAGCCCCACCATCTCTTAGTTCTGGAAGTCTCCCTCTCCTCTTTGTCCTACTGAGTTCAGAGGACAGAAACCCCAAGATGTGGATGGGCCTGTGCCTTTCTCAGGGAAGATTCATGACCCCCCACCCCCACCCCCCGCCACTGTTAAGCATTTGGCCCGTTTCTCTCTTTCACCTTCTGCCTGGAACAAGTAAATCCACTCCCACAGCTGAAGTCACATCTTAATCCCGCTGATACTGCTCCTATGTCTCCTACCGAGCCCCAAGATTCCCTCTGGGTGTCTCCGGACAGAGCCGTCGTTCTGTACCTCCTGCCCCCTGCCCCCAGCTCTTCCCTCCAGTGTTCCTCGTATCACTCGGGGTCTCAGGGTCAGCCTGGTATCGAGCACCTACAGCATGGCTGGCACCATTTGGGACCCTGAGGACCCGACAGTGAACCAAGCAGCTGCAGGTTTCCATTTCCTTCTCGCCTCCCGGAGCTGACAGCCTGGGAGGAGAGAGGGACAGTGAACATGTAACAACTCATCAGGATAATTTCGGGTCATGTCAAGAAGTTGTAGACGGAGGCCAGGGAGGGACAGGGACCAGGAGTCGCTTTAGAAAAGGAGGCCAGGGAATTTCCCTTGGAGAAGGTCCGTTTGGTGCTGACTTCAAGAAGTGAGAGAGCAACTCATTGGATTCTATTTGGGAAGAGCATTCCCGGCAGAGGCAACAGCCAGTGCAAAGGCCCTGTGGCTGGCTGGAGACTGGCCAGTTCTGAGAAACCGTGAAGAGGCGGGGTGTGGCAAATAGCGGAGTGGGTCGGAAGGGCTGGTCCCTGCAAGGCCCTTTTGACCATCAGGGAGCCTGGCTTTTGTCGTCAATGAAATGGGGAGGCAAGATGTAATTTGGCTGCCTGGCGGAGAGAGAAAGCCCTGAAGAGGCCCAGGGAAAGCTGTGTGGTGCCCTGGACCAGGTGGTGGCTGGGAGATGGAGGAGAAAGGGCAGGGCCCGGAGCATCTTCATCAAACAAGGGCCTCGTTGGGGGAATGGGGATGGCTGTGGGCCAGGTCCCTGCCCGCCGTCCTCTCTCCCGCTGCAGAACCTGCAGACCCAGGGTGGGCCATGAAGGTTCTGCTGCTCACCGGGCTGGGGGCCCTGTTCTTCTCCTACTACTGGGATGACAACTTCGACCCTGGTGAGTGCCTGGAGGTGGGGGAGGGAGGAATCGGGCCAGCCGTCCGGTGCCGCCCGCCCCCCTCGGGTTGACCACCCCTGCGCCCTGCTAGCTAGCCTCCAGGGAGCCCGAGTGCTGCTGACGGGGGCCAGTGCCGGCGTTGGGGAGGAGCTGGCTTATCACTACGCCCGCCTGGGCTCCCACCTGGTGCTCACGGCCCACACCGAGGCCCTCCTGCAGAAGGTGAGACCGCCCATTTCCAGCTGAGTGGTGGTGGGGAGTGGCTGGAAAACAGGCCCCTTCCTTGCCAAGATGCAGGTCCCCTGGGTGGCCTTAGGGGCGTAGCTTGGCCCCTGAGCCTTAGTTTCTACTTTTGCAAGCCAGAGACCACAAAAGTACCTTCTCACCGGTTACAGCGGTTATAGCGTTGGGTTGATCCATTAAGACAGTGAGTGTAAAACAGGGAGTGTTCCTTAAAAATGGGATTATTGGTGGTGTCCACAGCCGGTGCCAACGGCCGGGTCCTCAAAAGAGGGGTGGGTGGACACTTCTTAGCAGCAGCCCATCGTGGCTCCACGGAGATGTACAGTCCTTGGGGACAAACCTTGCAAAATTTCTAGAAAGGCCAGAACTGTCGAGATTTATATGAAATTTCCTGAGTTTTAAATGTTGGTATTGAGCAAATAAAATGTGCCCGATTTGGGCCCCCAGGCTGCCAGTTTGTGACCCCAGTGGCAGCGCTTGGGAACAGTGTCAAATGTCACCTGGAGCTCGTGGTCGGGGAGGAGGCTTGAGGGTAGGGCCCCAGTGGTCTAGCAGGTGGAGGGGCCCAGCCCCCGTGGACGGCCCACGGGTAGCTCTGCCCCCCGCCCCCAGGTGGTGGGGAACTGCCGGAAGCTGGGCGCTCCCAAGGTCTTCTTCATCGCTGCGGACATGGCCTCCCCCGAGGTGCCCGAGCGCGTGGTGCAGTTTGCGCTGGACAAGCTGGGTGAGGGGCGGGCCTGGACTCTGGGACCCGGGCCTAGGCCTTAAGGGCAGGACCCGAAAGCGGTGGGGCCCGGGGCAGTCGGTGGCGGGGGGGAGACTATGCTGTCTGGGGCGTGGCTAGGGGTGGGACCTCATTGCCTCCAGGGAGCGGAACTCTGGACTGGGCCTTATTGGATCAGGGACGAACCCTGGCAAGAGCCGGGGAGTAGGGCCTCGTCTCTTTGATATTAGGCGGGGAGCTACCCGGGGCAGAACTCACTGGCTCAGTGCTCTGGCCCCAGCTTCTCTAGTTCAAGGTAACGGGGCCAGGGGCGGGCTCTCAAGGACTAGCTCCTTGCTGATGGGCGTCTCCGGGCCAGGAGGGCTGGACTACCTCGTGCTGAACCACCTCGGCGCCACCCCGGCAGGCACGCGGTCCCGGAGCGTCCAGGCGACCCGCTGGCTCCTGCAGGTGCCCCGCCCCGCCGCGCCCAGCGCCTCACCCCTACTATCCCCAGGCTGCACCCCTCCCCGCCCCTCCCAATTCCCACCCCAGGTCCGGCCCCGCCCAGGCCCCGCCCCTCCCGGGCAGGAGTTTCTCCGCGGCGCGGTGACTCGCAGTCGCCACCGCCTCCAGGTGAACTTCCTGAGTTACGTGCAGCTGACTTCGCTGGCGCTGCCCAGCCTGACGGACAGCAAAGGCTCTCTGGTGGTCGTGTCCTCGCTGCTCGGTGCGCGCCCGTGGGCCGGGGAGTCGGGAGGCCACAGGGCTCGAGGCGGGCGAGCCTGGAGAGGGCAGGAAGGCTGCCTGGAGGAGGGGGAGCTCAGGGGTGCCCTCCCGCGCTCCTAGGCCCTGTGCCCACATCCTTCTCCACCCCGTACTCGGCGGCCAAGTTCGCGCTGGACGGCTTCTTCGGCTCTCTCCGGCGGGAGCTGGACGTGCAGGACGTGAACGTGGCCATCACCATGTGCGTCCTGGGCCTCCGGGATCGCGCCTCGACCGCCGAGGGAGTCAGGTGGGGCCCCAGGGCCATCAGGGGCAGGGGGATGCCGTGGGGGGCCGCCCGCCTGCAGTCTCCACCGCATCCTCCCGTCCGCAGGGGCGTCTCGAGGGCCAAGGCGGCCCCAGGGCCCAAGGCAGCCCTGGCGGTGATCCGCGGCGGCGCCACCCGCGCCCCGGGCGTCTTCTACCCGTGGCGTTTCCACCTGCTCTGCCTGCTGCGGGCGTGGCTGCCGCACCCGAGAGCCTGGTTCATCCTCCAGGAGCTCAATGTCACGGCCGCCGCTGCTGCCTGAGCTCCCGGGGCTGGCCCTCGTCCTTCCAGAGGGGAGCCCTCCATCCAGCCGCCCCAGAGCGGTGACACAAACCGAGACACCTCTGAGCTGGTGGCCGTGGCTCAAGACAGAGTCATCAAGACAGAAAAGTACAACCGAGAAAAACGACCAGCCCCTGGAAACAGCCCCAGCTGCGGGTGTGCACGTGCTAATCGTGGGCCAGGCAGCGACTTGGAAAGCGTTACCTCTGTCTTCCGGGCCACCCTCGGTGACACGGTTGCTGCTTCCATTTTGCAGATGAGAAAAGTAAGACTCAGAGAGCTGGTGTGACTTGCCTAGGCCCCTGGCCACATCCGACAGGGCGCACCCTGGGAACCCTGTCCATCTCCCACTTGGAACCAGGGCATCTCTGATCTCTTCTGTCCACTCGCTCAGCCTTGGAGCATCCCCCTACCCTTGCCCCAAGTAGGGGATGTTCTTCAAACTGTCCACCTGCCCACAGGGCCTAAGGCAGCGTAGGTGGGAAAGAATGTGTTCTGGGCTGGACCCAGCCTTCTGTTTCATAATAAAACCCTTCTCCCCTTGCTCGTAGGTCGTTCACGGTGCTTTGTTTTCCAGTTTGCTGGTGGGAGGTGGGTCAAGAGGAACTTCTCCTCCCTATTTGCCAGTGGAGAAGTGGAAGCCGAGAGGGGTAGATCTCCCCCAGGAGGTCAGGGGTCGAAGGAAAGATATGGAGTCAGTGGGCCAAAGGCCTTATTTGCAGTGTAAAGTACGTGTTTTTTGTGCCAATGATGAAAACGTGTATCAGGCACTGAGCCCTTGACATGAGTGGTCTCGTGGCATCTTCACAACGGAAGTTGGCGCTACCATTGTTTCCGTTTTATGGATAAGGAAATGTGCTGAGAGAGAGGGAGGAAGGGGCGTCTGGTGGCTTCAGTTGGTTAAGCGTCTGCCTTCAGCTCAAGTGATCCCAGGGTCCTGGGATGGAGCCCCACATCGGGCTCCCTGCTCACTGGGAAGTCTGCTTCTCCCTCTCTCTCTGATCCTCCTCTCTACTTGTGCTCTCCCTCTGTCTCAAATAAATAAGTAAATAATATCTTTTAAAAAAGAGAGAGAGGGAGGAAGTCGGTGGCAGGAGGTAGGATTCTGAAAAGGGACTTAAAACAAAGTGTGGGGTACTTCTATCCGCACATCACTGATATTTACATCAATTAGTGAAAAATGGACAGTTCTTCTAAAATGATAAGTTAGTGTGGTTTGCATAAAGACGAAGCAACTCTACAGATAACTGTAGGATGAATACAACATTACAGAATGCTAGCTATTGTTGGCTGTGGAAGGCTCTAGAATTAGCAAGTGTTAGAAGGGTTAACCCCAGACTAGCCCCAAATGGGGACCATCATTTGGGGGATAAGTAGGATTAAAAGATAAAAACCAGGAAGAAAGGATGCCTGGGTGGCTCAGTGGGTTGAGCCTCTGCCTTAGGCTCCAGTCATGATCTTGGGGTCCTGGGATCAGCCTGCATCAGGCTCTCTGCTCAGCAGGGAGCCTGCCTACCTCCCCCAACCCCGCCTGCCTCTCTGCCTACTTGTGATCTCGGTCTGTCAAATAAATAAACAAAATCTTTTTTTAAAAATGTGGTTTCTGTTTGTTTCTACCACACCTCCTGTCCCTGCACGACCTAAAATTATATCAAACACCATCAGGGGGTACTATACCAAATCGCCCTCTTCAGTTCTAATACAGAATTTGGTGTCATATAAGCCAATACCTATTTATGGGAGTTTTATTTTGTGTCAAGTATCATTATATCTTATTCAAACAGTTTGGAATAAGTGCTATTATTGTCCTCATTCTAATAAAGACTTTTCTTTTTTAAAAAAAGATGATTATTTATTTAAGAGAGAGCACGACCAGGAAGAGGGAGAAGCAGGCTCCCAAAAGCAGGGAGCCCCATGCGGGGCTCCATCCCAGGACTCTGGGAGCAAGACCTGAGCCGAAGGCAGATGCTTAACCGACTGAGCCACCCAGGCGGCCCTTACTATTTTCATTCTATACATGAGGAAATCCAAGTACAGGAGCTGAAGTCCCTGGCGCCGGGTCCGCAAGCCGGCGGCGTAGGTGGGATTTCAGCCAGCAAGCGGCAGAAGTAGGACTCAACCCCCAAGCCATCCGCAAAGAAAGCCACGGCAACTCCGGCTAAGGCTAGTTTTGGTCCTGAGCGCGCGCGCACAGGGAGACGGTTTGCGCATGCGCACGGGGAAACAGCAGGGCCTCCAGCCGCCAGGGGGAGCCCGCGGGGTCTCTGCCGCTCTGGCCCGCTTGACCCGCGGAAGCTAGAAATCCCAGAATTCCGCGAGGCGACAGCCCTTCCGCCGCGGGAGCCATTGAAGAGCTGCAGGTTAGTGGGGCGCCGGGCGACAGGGATCTGCTGCCATCCGGGCTCCGGGGCCCCGGTGCGGCTCCAGGCTACAGTGGGGCGCCGCGAGCGAGCCCGGGGGAGTCGGGACGCGGGGTCCCGGGCGGCGGGAGCCGAGCCCGGACCCAGCCCCACGTCCCTTTCCGTCCCGTCCGCAGCCATGGCTCTGCGCTACCCTATGGCCGTGGGCCTCAATAAGGGCCACAAAGTGACCAAGAACGTGAGCAAGCCGAGGCACAGCCGCCGGCGCGGGGTGAGTGCGGGCACGCGCCGTCGGGGGCCGCGTTGGCGGGGGTAGGGCACGGCCCCGGCGACGGGGCGAGCGGCAGGGGGCGCAGGGCCCGCCCCGGCGGAGGGCGGACACTCCTGGGAATCGCCTGGCGGGGAACGGCTGGCGGGGCGCGCCCGGACGCAGGGGCGAGGCCAGCCGCGGGATGAGGCGCGGGCTCGGGCAGGGGCGCCCTGGCGCGAGAGGGCGCGGGCGCGGGACCGAGGACCGCGGGTGGCCCGGGCTCTGAACGCCCCCCGCCCCGCAGCGCCTCACGAAGCACACCAAGTTCGTGCGGGACATGATCCGAGAGGTGTGCGGCTTCGCCCCCTACGAGCGGCGCGCCATGGAGCTGCTCAAGGTGTCCAAGGACAAGCGCGCCCTCAAGTTCATCAAGAAAAGGGTAGGTGCGGGGTCGCGGGGCCGGGCGGGCCTCGGGGTCCCGGGTCCCCGACTCCCCGACTGAGCGCTCTCCCTGCCCGGCAGGTGGGGACGCACATCCGCGCCAAGAGGAAGCGAGAGGAGCTGAGCAATGTCCTCGCTGCCATGAGGAAAGCGGCGGCCAAGAAGGACTGAGCTCCCCGCCCGTGTGTGTAATAAAGCGTTTTTGGAACTCCGGGTGTCGTGCTGATCTGAGGAAGGCGGGGGAGTCCTTGCGCGGCGCACTGGGGAGGGGCAGGCGCTGGAGTGGGGCACAGAACAAGCAGGCGAGCAGTCCTGGGAAGGCGTTTTAATCATAATTAAATAGTTCATCATCCATGTGGGGCGCCGTGATTAAGCCGTTGCCGTGGCCCTTCACCTCTGGGCTCTGCCGGGTCTCCGGAGGGCTCAGCGGCCCAGAGCTCCTGGTCCAGTGCCACCTTGGCCCGAGCGGGCCTGTCCATGCCAGCGAGCCCGGGTGCCGTCACCGCTCCACCGCCAGGGCCTCTGGCTGCTCCTCAGGGAAGGCGATGGTGAAGATCTCTCGGTAGTGCTCCACGAAGTGCACCTCCAGGCCCTCCGTGATGAAGGCCGCCAGGTCGAAGAAGTCCTTCTTGTTCTCAGCCGGCAGGACGATGCACGTCACTCCAGCTCGCTTTGCCTGGGAGGGAGGGCCCGTGGGCAAATGGGAAGGGCTGCGGGACAGGGCTGTGCCCTGTCGGCCTCCCCTTCGCACCGGCGCACAGCTGAGGAATCGAAGCCCAGCGCCATCCCTGGCCTCGGTTCCAGCAGCCTGCTCCCGCAGAACCCCGGGTTTTAATCGAGGACAGTAACCAGAGCCGGTTAAGCGTTTTGGCAGCTACAAGTAAACAGGATCTGAACACGAACTGCATTAAAGCGTGCCACAGCCTTACTGCGCAGCCTGAGCGAGCACCTGTGCGCTCTGGAGGCTGGTCTGTGTCCAGCCCACAGTCCTTCAGGGCTCCCGCCACCAACCCCCATTTCACCCTGCTGCTGCCTGACTAGCCCCCTGGGGGACAATGGTTCCCACTGGCCACCAGGCACCATCCAGGGACACGGCGTGTGCGGCCTTATTTCCTCTTCCACTTCGCAAGTGAGGAAAGCATGGTGTAGAGGCTCTGACACCCCCAGACATGGACTGTGCCTAGTGGGCAGGTCAAGGGACAGATGGGGGTCCAGGTTTCAGGAGTTAGCGGATCAAGAGTTGGACGACAGGACAGGAGTCCCAGCACTGAGGGAGAAGCACAGGACTAACTGGCCAAGGCAAGGCCTCTCGCACTCCCAGGCCAGACTCTCCTCCTCTTTCTGCCTCCGCCATCCTTGGTGCTTGGCTGAGGAAGCAGGAAGCCCTGCTAGCTTGAGAGCAGTCAAGACGGGAAATCTTGGAGAGACAAAGGACCACTGCAGAGCGGGACAGCTAGACACTCCGCTCAACACGGACCCAAACCCTAGTCTGTAGGGGCCGGTACCCTCCCTGCCTAAGGTCTACACCCGCTCTGCAAGGACACAGTGCCTCCTGGGGGCCCTAGTCTAGACCCACCCCAGGGCAGAGGGGGTGAGACTCACCGCGATGGTCTTCTCCTTGATGCCGCCCACCGGCAGGATCTTGCCGGTGAGGGAGACCTCGCCCGTCATGGCCAGGTTTGGCCGCACGGGCCGGTTCATGGCCAGCGAGAGCAGGGCCGTGACGATGGTGCAGCCGGCGCTCGGGCCATCCTTGGGGGTTGCACCCTGGTGGGGAGATGGGCAGGCTGGATGAGAGGCGGGCACAACCGAACGGCGGACCGGGCTGCCAGGCGGGTCCTCACCTCGGGCACGTGCAGGTGGATGTGGGAGGTCACCAGGTAATCGTTGCTGGGCTCGTGCTGCATCAGGAAGGCCCTGGCGAAGGTGTAGGCGATGCGCGCGCTCTCCTTCATCACGTCCCCCAGCTGGCCTGTCACCTCCAGGCTTCCATCCTTGTCCCCCTTACCATCCTTGTCGCGGGGCCGCCGAGGGGACGTCTCAACAAACAGCGTCGAGCCTCCTGGAAGACCAGCAGGCAGAAGCTGGGAACCCTAGGACCCCCCCCTTCACAGTGGGGTGCCTAGGGGACACCTCAAGTGTTCCCTCTGCCCCCCTCTCCCTGGCTTGATGCCCGCCTGCCTCTCCACATTGCAGTGCTGCCCCTGGGCGGCTGCTGGCCTCTGCTTCGTTTTCATGGGCACAGCAAGGGCGCAGCCTTCCAGCGCCGAGCCCCAGTTCCGTTACATCTCATCCAGATGTGCAGGCAGTGCACCAGTCAGAGCCAGCCTGTTCTGCAGACTCACCCCACGGCACCACCCGTCAGCCTGGGGTGGAGTGGCGTCACCCGTGTAAGGAAGCCCCCACAGCTGGGTGACAACCTAGTCCCCCAAGCCAGAGGGACTCCCAAGGCAAATAAGGCTTGTGGGGCGCTCCTGCCACCTTGGGGGCCCATCTTTCCCCTCCCCGATCAGCCCCCGGTCTCCTGGACTCCCTCTGCCGAGGGGCCTTGGAGGGCTCTGCCGCTCACCCATGGCGGTCCAGGCCAGCCCCATGACCACGCCGGGCGGTGTCACATCGTACATGCGCTCCACGGTGAACACGGGCTTCCCCACGAAGTCCTGCAGGTTCTCGGGCGTCACCTCTACCTGGTCGGCCTCGCCGCTGACGATCTTGTACGCGGACTTCCGCAACACCTGGAGCAGGCGAGGCAGCAGCATGAGCGTGTGCCCCCTACTCCGCTTTTTAACTCTTCACATCAGGATAAGATACATAAAGTGACCAGTCCAACCACTTCCAAGTTTACAGCTTCACGGCATCAAGTACATTCACATCTGTCTCCAGAACTTTCCATCTCCCCAAATGGAGAGTCCGTCCCCGTGAAGCACAGACCCCTCCACCCCCTGCCCCAGCCCGGCTCCCACCAGCTCCTCCCCGTCTCTGTGGACAGGCCTCCTCTGGGGACTTCCTGGGAGTGGGGTCCTGCGTGACGGGTCCCTGAGTCAGCCCCCACCCGCCTGCACAGGATGCAGACCTCCCCCTCCCCCAGGCCGCCCGGCTCACCTTCTCCACCTGCTTCTGCAGGTTGCGCACGCCGCTCTCCCGGCAGTACTGCTTGATGAGCAGGGTCAGCACGTCCGCCGACAGCTTGGCCTTGCTCTCGTCCAGGCCACACAGGGCTCGTGCCTGAGGCACCAGGTACCGCTGGCAGGAGGAGCACGCCGCCATCAGGACCCTCGGGGCCTCAGGACCAGGAACAGGTGCCTCTCCTGCGTGCCCCCACGCCCACTCACCCCCGAAACCTTCCCACAACCCCTGGCTGGCTAGAGGTGATGGAGGTGGCCCCAGCATCTGTCTGTACAAGCTCTCAACCCCAGGGTCGGGGGGCAGGGCGCTCCGGGGAACTCGGGGAAGGCTGCCCCAGGAGGGAACACCAAAGTGGAGACCTGAGGGTAGGAGCCAGCAGGGCGGGGAGGAAGGGAGGCAGGGAGTCTGGGTGGAGTGCATGGCGGGTGCCAGGCCCTCCTGGGAGCCCACAGAGGCCCAGCCTGCCACCTCCGGAGGCTCCCAGGGCTCTGCTCCTGGGCCGTCCTCTGCCCAGGTTCCATTCCTGTCCTCCCTCCAAACGGCACTTAAGAGGCCACCCCTCCAGGAAGATCTCCTGGATCCCTGGGCTCACCCTACTCGGGGTAGGCCACCCTGAACAGACAGGAATGGGGAGGTCAAGAGGCTCCAAGGTCACTCACAGCCCAGCCCGACTCCTGCCACAGAGCAGTCATGGGACAGACAGGCCTGAGCACAAACTGGGGGGTAGAAGGCAATGGAAACATGGGGGACACAACCTTACACGTCAGTACATTTGTCAACTGACATGGGTTGGCCCCGAAGCCTCTGTGAGTCCGTGTTCTTCTTCTTGTCCCTTTAAAGTTTTAAAAGAAGTTCCCTGTCCAGGTCCCCAAGCCTGCCCCTCATTGGCCGGCAGGGGAGGCCCCAAGCCCCCTACAACTACCTCAGCCAAGAGCTCCTCTGGCTCCCCTCCCAGAGCAGGGCACAGGAGGCCACTAGCAGGCCCCGAGAGCTGGGGCCCAGCACCTGACGGCTGAAATGGGCTCAGGAAAAAATGTGCTCGACCCCCTCCCAGCACGAAAACCACAAGTCAGAAACACCTCCCTTTGGCTCTGGAGAGAAATCTGGTTCTGCTCCGGTTAACATTCTTCAGGGTAGGAAGCCAGCCTCCGGCCAGGGAGACCACTAAGGTCTAGGAAATGCACGGAGACCTGAATCCTGGCTGAGCCTGGGCCTCGGACAAGTGTTCCGCAGCCACAGAAGGCCCAGGGCTGGTGGGAAGACGGGCGGCAGAGGTGCCAGCCCTGGGACAGCTGTGCGGCGGGACAGGGAGCAGCACCAACGGGGGAGGGGACTAGCAGGCCCAGCACACGGCCCCCCACGGTGCGCGGATAGCCCTGCTGATGGCCCACCCAGAAGACTGTTCCCTCCAATGTCACCTTCACTGCGGTCTCTCTCTTATTCCTGTTCTGGGGCCCGGGGGAGTGGGGTAGGAGAAATCTGTACCAGGTGGGTCTGCAGGAGAGTGGGGGGAGCAGGGCGGCTGCTGGTGCCTCCCAGGGCCCCTTGTCGCCTCACCTGGGCCTGCGCCAGTGAGGCGGCCCCTAGAGTGGGGGTCTGAGGGTGGGGGGCGGGGTGGTGGGTACTGGTCAGCCTCGCCCCTGACCCCCAGGGAGAGGAGAGGCTGGAGGGCCAGTCCACCACCAGCGGCTCATGATTTACTCAACAACGCACAGGGACAGAAGCCTCCCGGAACAGCCTGGGCCGCGGAGCTGGGAGAAGGCGGGCCCGCTGGGCGGCGCTGGAAGGGTGGCGCACCCAGGGACACGGAAGCCCCGTGGCCCTGCTGGGCTTGATGCGTGGTCACGGCTGTTCCCTGGCTGTATTCTCTGTATCGAACTGGTGAGGAAGCAGACTATCGCCCCAAGCTCCGCGAGCTGTTACGGCAAACTGCCAAACCCACACACGAGGTGTGGGAACCCCCGAGGTACAGCCAGTCGGTCGGAGGACAGCCAGCCCTGCAATGTGCAACCGGCCCCCAAGCAGGAACAGCCCGGGGGTCTGACGCCAGGCCCGGGCAGGGGCAAACGGGAGCCACCAAACACCCAGCTGGAAAGCGGGTGGGGCGTGGACGCGCCCACGCAGGGGTCACACGTGCGCGGCTACACGGCTCACGGCTGGACGCACCTCTGCTCTCGGCCATACTCACGCTACGCCAGTGGACAGCCCCTGGCCATCCCTGCTCCGAGCAGGACCACTATGGACTGTTCCCTGCAGCTCTGGTTAGGGGCCTGGCACTTGGGCTCAAATATGCCCTGACCCCCAGCTGCAGTGGGCACCCCCGTCTGTCCAGAGCTGGGGCGAGGGTCTCACCCTCACCTCTGCGATGGCGAGCTTCTCCTGCGCCACGTAGCCAGACACGTTGATCATCTCCATCCGGTCCCTCAGCGGCTCGGGGATGGTCTCGGTGACGTTGGCCGTGCAGATGAACAGCACCTGGGGAGGCCAGCAGGAAGGTTCCAGAGGACCAGCCCCCCGCCTCTCCCCACTGGGCCCGGCTCCCCGGCAGGACACACACCTTGGACAGGTCCACGGGCACGTCCAAGTAGTGATCCAGGAAGTTGGAGTTCTGCTCGGGGTCCAGCAGCTCAAGCAGTGCTGACGACGGGTCCCCCTGGTAGCCCCGGCCTATCTTGTCCACCTGAAGGGGCAGTGCAAGGTGGGTGCTCTGGGCACTGGTCCCCGCTCCCAGGGCTGCTCCTGGCGGGAGGGAGGAGGGTGGGGCCCCATTTCACCAGCACCAGGGCCAGGCATTGGGTGAGCCCGGAGCAGGAGGGCTGCCATGGGATGGTCCGAGGACAAGGACAGAAGCTTATTGTGAAGTGGCCCAGCAGCTGTGGGGCCCCCCCGGGGACTAGGGGACAACCGAAATGGCGGGGGCCATGGGTCCGATCTCAGACTCCGCCTGGCCGGGACCGCCTGGAACTCCGGCCCAGGAAGGCCTCAAGCACCATGTCTGACGTTGGGGAAGGGTGCTAAGAATGGAGGCCGTGCTGCCGTGTCAGCCCTGAGCCCCGCCGCACACCCAGCCTCCCGCCCAGCCCCCCGCCCGTGCGCACCTCGTCTATCAGGATCAGGGGGTTCTCCGTCTTGGTCTTCTTCAGGCACTGGATGACCTTCCCTGGCATAGCACCCACGTACGTCCGCCTGGGGGCAGAGCACACCCGGAGCGGTCGGCTCCTCCCCTGCCGGCTCCCCCAGGCCAGGCTCCCAGAGCGCACAGACCCTCGGTGTAGCACTCGGCCTCCACGGAGGGCCACCCCGAGGCATCAACAGGGAGGTGGTGTGTGTGGCACCAGCTGATGGCCTCCCCGATGGCCTGTGCTCTCCAGCAACGGCAATGTCGCCATCGCCCCCCGGCTCCGACTTGGGCCCGGGAACAGATGCAAAACCAGGGCTCGCTCAGACCTGTCCCCCGAGCCAGCACCTTCTATCCAGATGTTGAAACCCAGCGCACACTGCCCACCCTAACGGAACAAGAAAGGTCAGGAGCAGCCAGATGCTGGCGGCAGAAATGCTCTCTCCACCCACCAGGTCCTTGCAGGCACAGCACGGCCTCCCAGGCCTTGGGGTCCCTGGGCCCATGGCCCGGACCCGCCTGGCGCCTGCCGGGGTATTTCTTGACCACCTCCTTGCTCTACTGTCCCAGCTCAGCTGCGGGGGTCTGGCGCTCACAGAGTAAAGCAGACCCGAGTCTTGTGCCTGAGTTAGGCCCAGCAGGGCAGACAAATGGCACAAGAGATGAAGGAGGAACTCAGAGGTGTGAGGAACTTTATACATGCCACAAACATAAGAAGGGACGAGGGATCTGGAATGCCATTTCAGGGGTGTTAAAGCGGGAATAAGGAACGTCTCAGGGAGAGGTCCTGAGCAAAAAAAAAGTGAAGCAGCAAGCTGTGTGGGTATTTGAAGGAAGAGGGTTTTCTGAGTAGGGGGCATAGCCTGTGCAAAGGCCCAGCGGCAGAGCAGGACGAGGCCTGCTGTGCTGAAAGCCCACGTGGCTAGAGCAGAGTGAGGGCAGAGAGGAGAGAGGAAACGAGGCTGCAGGTCCCAGGAGAACACGCCACGACCGTCCCGATGGAAGGGCGCATGCACACAGCCCAGCAGTTTCAGACCGTGGACCCAGGGTTACCAGCCCCTGCTAGACCTGGTGAGGGATTAAAGACACAGGAGAGGCGCTGAGGCCTCACCGGTGTGTGGCCCCGCTCTCAGCGGGGAGAGCGCCTTGCCCCGGAACTCTGGCCGCAGCGCTGGGGGAGCTGAACTGGGCAGGATGGGAGCTGGAACTCGCGGGGACCATCTGCCAAGAGCCTGGTAAACAAATGCTCCGGGGGGGCCGCCCTCCTGCTGGTCGAGAGGCCAAGGTTTTGAGCCGACGTTGGAGCCGCCGGACTCCGCCGGGCCCGCAGGCAGCGGGTGTCCAGGCTCGTCGGCACTTAGCCCAGCATGAGCAGAGGCCACCGCTCGCCGCTGACACCCCGTCGCGCACGCAGGAACGGAGCCAGGCCAGGCCTACCTGTGCCCTTTGATCTCGGCCACGTCCGTCATGCCCCCGACGCTGAAGCGGAAGTACTCGCGGTTCAGGGCACGGGCGATGGACCGCGCGATGCTGGTCTTGCCCACGCCGGGCGGACCGTAGAAGCAGAGGATCTTGCCCTGCGTGGAGCCTCGGAGCTGGCTGACGGCGATAAACTCCTGTGGGCAGAGGCCGGCTCCCATGAGACCCGCGCCACCCCCGCTCAGGAGCCCTGCCTGCTGTGACCTTCGCCACTGTCACGCTGCCCTTCAGACCTCGGGGGGCTGTGGAAGGGACAAGGCATGTCCCAGAGGGGCCGAGGTGACTGCAGTGACCGACTGGGTGATAAGGGCACCAGGCCGAGCTGGCAGCAACCCCTTCCACATCCCGGATCGTACTGACCCTCTCGCCGCTCTGGCCACAAACTACTGGCCCTGAGCTGGGCCCATCACCTGTCCTCTCAGGCACAACTCCTGTCCCTCTCCTCAGGCATCCGAGGCCCCTAGAGCAGTCTGCCCCGCCCGGGCTGCCCTTGCCGCCTTCTGAGCTACTCCAATGCCAGTCCCTCCCCCCGAAGCCCTCCGCCTCTCCTTCCTCAGCCTCTGCCAACCCCGCCAGCCCTGCCTCAGCCAAGGCCCTCCTGGACCCTAGACCAGAAATGCCCCAAACCACTCCCTGGGACCCCGCCCCACCACGGGGGAAGCCTGGGTCCCGAATCCACATGATGACAGTCCGTGCTGCTCAGTGCCCACACCGCGTGCTCAGAACAAGAGCCGGGGAGGCGGGACTGTGGCGCCCAGGGGAGGCTTCGAGCAGCCCGTGCCCAAGGACGTGCAGGAGGGGTGCGGGGGGGGGGCTCATGGGGATGGGGTGGGGTGGGGGAGGGCCCAGGACATAGGGGAGGGCCTCACGGGGACAGGGTGGGGTGGAGATGGGGGCAGGCCTGGGACCCAAGGGCGGAGCGCAGGGGTCCTCACCAGGATGCGCTTCTTGACGTCCTCCATCCCGTAGTGGTCCTCCTCCAGCACCGCCCGGGCCCGGGCCAAGTCCAGATTCTCGTCACTGTACTTGCCCCACGGGATGGACGTCAGCCAGTCCAGGTAGTTACGAGTGACGCTGCCGGGGGACAGACCAGACCCGGTGAGCAGCCCAGCCCGCTGCCCGGTGCTGCCACTGCCAGTCCACGGTGCCGGCGCGCACTGCCCCTGCCGCTCGAACCGCACCCCGGGCACGTCAGCTGGAGGAGCTGGTAACCGGCAAAGCCTCGCTGCGGGAACCGCATGACTCCTACGACAGGGGCCCGGACACCGCGAGCACAGGGACTGCTCGGAATCCCGCTCCAAAGGCGGCAGGGGTAAAAATGGGAGATGACCTCTCCCAGGGCATGCGGGGCAGAGGCCCGGCTGGTGGCCGGTCAGCGCTGCCGCGAGAGCGACCCCAGGTTGGGAGCTGCACACCTACGGGGCAGGGCTGAGCCCCCAGGAAGACGCGTGGACTTCCTGGCCCTGCTCACTGACTCCACCTGAGCCGCCGTCTGCCCAGCTGGGAAACGAGTGACAAAGAGAAGTGCGTCTGCTCGGGGGCGCCGAGAGCGGACCGCCACACGCCAAGTGCTTCTCGGGCGCCCAGCGTGACCGGAGAGTGGCCAAGGCACCCACCCTCCCTCCTGGCTTCCCGGCCCCTGCCAGTCACCGGCTTCTCTGAGCCTGAGGCGCCCTTATGGGTGGACGCCCTGCGGCTGGGCCGCCCCGGGAGGCTCACTTGAACTCGGAGGAGTGGTTGTCCAGCAGGGCCAGCTTGCTCAGCTCCTCGTCCACCACGTCCATGACGTGCTTGGGGACCACGAGCTCCTTGAGCCGCTCGCGGAACTTCTCCTCGATGGCGTCCTTGTCCTCCTTCTCCAGCCCCAGCTCCTTCTTGATGATCTTCAGCTGCTCCTGCAGGAGGTACTTCCGGTGCGTCTGCTTGATCTTCTCCTCCACCTGCGGCCGAGCGCAGCCGTCAGCACGGGTGGGAAGCCCGTCTCCAGCTCCCTCCTCCATGAACCCGGTCTCCCCAAAATGGAAATAAACAACGCCAAGTTCCAGGTGAGGAGCAGATTCGATCCTCAGTCCTGAGTGGGACCAGGTGAAGCCGGCCTGATGCTGGTGCAGCCGCCACGGGCGCGGCGCTCCTCCGGATGGACAGGGTCGTGGGTGAGGCTCGGAGGCCGCCGAGCACCAGGCCCGCCTACGAGCCTCACTCCTGTCTCCCGTCAGAGGTGCGTTAAGGACAGCCTTGTGCTGGGGCACCTTGCGGGCTCAGCTGGTAGAGCATGTGACTCTTGATCTCGGGGTTATAAGTCTGAGCCCCACGATGGGGGGCTCAGTCAGTTAAGCATCTGCCTTCACCTCAGGTCATCATCTCAGGGTCCTGGAATGGAGCCCCATACTGGGCCCGAGCAGGCGGCCTGCTTCTCCCTCTCCCTCTCCCACTATCCCTCCCCTAGCACATATTCTCGCTCTCAAATAAAAAAATTTTTTTTAAAAATTAAAAATTAAACAAGTTGCCTTGGGCTAGTAACCCAGTGTTCAAAGTTTTCCAAGTAAAGATGCGACCTGAAAGTTTTCTCGAAAATAAAACAAAGTGGAAAAAGCAAGTCAGTTCTGAGAAGCGACACGCGTGGTAAGCAACCGACCGTCCACGCGGCCCCTAGACTTGGCCACAATCAGGAAGGCGGGACACAAACAGCGAAGCCTCGGGGAAACAGTTTCACCCCTTCCCAGACTGGTTGCCAGTGCCCAGCATCTTCCCAGGACGTGGACGTGAGAGCAGCTCCACTGCGACGGAGGGTATCCTGGGGGCTGCAGACCCCGGGCTCAGCGCCGAGACCAGTCTTGGGTTCTCAGAGAGCTTCGCCACCCCGGACAAGAGAGAGGCCCACCTCCCGCCCTCGCCCGGGCTCACCTCGCGCCCCAGGCGCTGCTGCAGCTTGCTCAGCTCAAACTCCTTCTTGAGGAGGGAGAGGGCCTTGTACAGCCGCTTGGGAATCTGCCGAGAAAGCGAAGACGCGAGTGATGGTCAGAAGTCGGCATCTCTGTGTGCGGGGAGCAGGCCCCTCCTGACGGACACACAGAGGGCAGCTCGACCCAGCCACGTGTCCCCAAGTGGAGACAAGCCCCCTCTGACCCAGTTCTGCAAACACCTCCTACAGTTAAAGGCCAGCAGGTCTGCAAGCTGTGGCCGAGAACTTTCGTAGCGCTGTCGCTGGTAACAGCAGAAGACCGGCGGCAGGCCAAACACGACACCCGCTGAACAAAAGACACCACCCGGAGTGAATGGCCACTGTCGCCACAGAGACTGGGGAGCAGGGGCGGCCTGACGGCCCCAGGGAGTGCAAGGTGGAATGGCAAAGCCGAGCCGCGGAGAAGCAGCCAGGCCAGGAGGCCGGCCCGTGCGCTCACGTTGGTCTCCTCCAGGACGTCCTGCAGCTCGTGGGACTCGGCTCCGGTCAGCGCGGCGCCCATGTCGCTCAGGTAGATGGGGTTGTCCACCACCCTCTGGCCCGCCTGCATCATCTGCAGCACAGACTCTCTGCAGGGACAGAGCGCGCTGCTGCAGCTGGGGCCCGCCCGGCAGCAGCGCTGGCCCCCATGTCCCTTCCCCGGCAGCGACGGTCAAGGTCCGGGATGCTCACAGAGAGCCGGGTGAGGGCCGGTGGGGCCACCCGTCCTAGAGCCATGAGACTCACAGCCCCATGCCCAGACACAAGCCCCCTCCGGCCATGGAGTGACCCCGTGTGAGAGTCCCTCCCTCCACCTCAGCTGATGATGAAAAGGCTTCTGGGCAAGTCCACGCTCTCTTTAGTACGAAGGAAGCAAGAACGTGCACTGCGTAAGGCATCTCCCTCCACCCTCCCACCGCAGGGCCACCCCCAGTTTTCTCTTGGGACGACACTCTTGAGAAAGCCTCCCATTATCCCGGCTGCAGAAAGACGCAGGCAGAGCCCCGCCTGGCCTCAGGGAGGGCCGACCACACACCAGGCCTGGGGAGCGGCACCGGAGACCAACCTGTAGAGCGGGTTCAAGGCAATGATGTCCCGGATGGTTTTCACAATCTCGGCGGTCAGGGCCTGGTGAACAGGGAGGCGGCCATCGGTCCCTGCGGCCGACAGGGGCCGTGGCCCAAGGAGCCCCTCCCACCTGGCCCAGGCCATGGATGGCCTCAGACGCCCCGGAGTGTACCCTGAATCCACCAGCCATGGGGGCTCGGGATCAAGACCGTAAAAACGAACACCAACGCCTAGCTCGCCTAGCTCCTTACACCCTGTCGAACCTTGACCTTGAACAAGCCATTTGGAGGGAAAAAGGAGACATGGGTATCTTTATTCCTTTATTTTGAGCACGAGCCTCATGACCAACACCCATGTCCTCAATGTCAGCACACCCTGGCTTGAATTCTCCTCTGTCCGGGGAGGTCCCTGCGAGTCACTGGGTCTTGGGCCCAGGCTCCCCGAGGAGGTGGAGGACCGCCCCCTACCACCATGCTGTGGACACCAGGAGCATCATCGCCACAGCAAAGACCATGGTGCTCCTGGCGGGACCACGGACAGCTGGTGGGGTGAGCACTGGAACCTGATTTCCGGAAGGCGGCTCCCAGCACGCCAAACCCCAGCGAGGGCACAGGAGGGATCGGGAAAGTGGCCGCCGTGAGTTCCTTCACTGCAAGCACCCAGCCTCTAGCTACGGGTTTGTCCCTCAAACGACAGGACTTTCCAGAAGGAACCTGCAGAGGGCAGCTAGAGGCCCATCGCGCCTGCACGAACGAGCACGAGCACTGAGCCTCCTCAAGTTTCCCTGATGCTTTTCCCTGTGGCATCTATGAATTTTGCTTTTTCTCCCCTACGCGAGTTTCCTCAGAGGAAGGAAGCTCTGAGGCCCAGTCCGGCCACTGGGGGAGCCACCCAGGTTTAAAAAATAATTTAGAATCAAGACAAAAGCTGACATTTTGTCCCTCGGTGGTACCAGCCACAGATCGAGCACCTGATAGCGACCGGGGCCGATGGTGCAGAACCAGAGACCGTGTCGGTAAGTTCCGGACAGCACAGCTGCGTGGGTGTGAGGCTGTCCTGGGCAGACGCAGCCAAGGTCCTCCCAGCGCCCAGGGCAGATGTCACCTGCAGACCGCAGGCCTCCTTGCCTCAGCTCAGAAGCCCCCAGAACTCTTGTTTGACATGTGCCACAGGAGCCAACCGAGGCTGCTGGCCGGCTATGCACGGTGCGCTCTCCCCCAGGCCGGACGATGCCGGGACGTGCGCAGGTGGGGGCCTTCCGTGACCGCTGCCTTTCTTCCCCCCCACCCCCGGAGGCGGGCCGCCCTGCTGCTACCTGCCCCAGAACAGGTGGGAGGACAGCAGCCACCACTGCGACAGCAGGCTCGCTAGGCTACGAAGGCGGCAAGCAGGCCTGCATCTGGGGTCAAGGCGGCCAGAAGGCTGCCGCTTCCCTGCCTAGAAGCCACGGGTAACGGGGAGTGGGCCCCGCTCGCCTTCCCCAGCGCGCCGGGCTTGAGCGGAAGGAGCCAGTACGGAAAGGCCGGGGGGTTCCAGCCAATACAGGCTGGGGCCGGACCCAGGTTTCAACCCTTCACTCCTGAATGCCAGTTTCTTCCCAGGACTTGTGGGGCGGGGCGGGGGGCACGTTCTGCCTCCCACGAGAGCCTGGCAGCCATAACGGGCTAGAGCCTCGGGGAGCACGTCTCCTGCTCAGGGGGCCCCGAGGGCGGCGGCAATGACTCACTTTCACTTCCTCGGTGACCTGGAAGTCCTCGTGGACGACATTCTCCACCTCCACCATGAGCACCTCGCCGAGGGGCCCCGAGGCGGCTTCCGCCGTCCCCTCCGTGAGGGGCCCGCCGCCCTGGGATCCGCCGCTCAGCTCCTCCTCCGCCTCCTTCTTGCCCCGCTTCGTCTTCCTGCGGCCCTTCTGCTTGTTTTCAGCTTCGGCCTCCTCCGGCTCCACCTCCAGCTGTCTGTGGATGTGAACCCTGAGGACGCAAACGGGGCGACGGGAAGCTGCTGGGGCTTCCGGTGCTGACAGCGGAGGGGCGCGCCGGGCCCGTCTCAGAACACCAAGAGCGGCAACCCCCCCACCCCCCACCGGGCACACCACCGGCCTCCAGCTGCCCCAGCCGCTCCGCGCGCCACACCAACAGCCCGCTGTCCCGCACGCGCCCCTGGAGTCTGCCCGGCGAGCCAGCTGCAGCCAGCTCCGGGCCCCGCCACAAGCCGCGGGCGCCACCAAGCACAGCCCGGCTCGAGGACTCCACCTGCCCCTCCCTCGGCCCGGAGCTCACCAGACAGCGGCTCCTTCGTGTTGTTCGGGCCTCAGTTCGAGAGCACCTCCACAGAGAAGCCCTCCCTGTCCACTCCATGTGAGGTCCAGCCCCCGTCTACGCCTACCCCTCACCATGCCCGTCTTTGCTTCCCCCCAAAGCTCCCACCACCGTCAGAATTCAGCAGGCAGGGGCGCCTGGGTGGCTCAGTGGGTTAAAGCCTCTGCCTTCGGCTCAGGTCATGATCCCAGAGTCCTGGGATCGAGCCCCGCATCTGGCTCTCTGCTCGGCGGGGAGCCTGCTCCCGCACCCCCTCTGCCTGCCTCTCTGCCTGCTTGTGATCTCTGTCAAATAAATAAAATCTAAAAAAAAAAAAAAAAAATCAGCTGGCAGCCCGTTTTGATGTTCACAGCCTCCTCTCTCGGGGGTGGGGGGTGGACCCGGGCCTCTTTCTCCATCCACACCCAAGTACCCAGCAGACACCAGGGGTTAGGTGATGTGAGTACGAACACGCCACCTCCCCTCTCGGCTCCCTCCTGTCCCACAGGGTCACTAACTGCTACCTTTCCCAGAGGGCTGGCCTGAGAGCTGGCGGGATGTGGACCCAGTGCCTGGCCCCCGGAGCCGGCGGGGCCCCTTCCATGAGGCACCTTGCAGGTCAGGACAGCACTCAGCAAAAGACCAAGCTTTTATTAATTTTGTGGCATCGTTACTCCCTCCAACTCATGAATCCCCCCCGCCCGGAGACAGAATGGCAGCCTCTATCCTAAAAACAGCCTCTAACACGAGCAGATGAAGACCGGAGAGGGGCTTCACCAAGTGAGACCACCACCAGGACCCGGAACAGAGTCAGTGCCTGCCACACCCTGTTCCCCTGGGTGTGCTGCCCTGTTGACAAGGCAATGAGTCTGGCTGAGGGAAAACCCGCGGTGCTAAGTTGGACATCCAGCACGATCCGAGGCCAGACACAGACAAGGGCGCCTGGAGAAGAAGCACACCCAACTGTGAACGGCTGACACCTCGCGCGGGATACGAGGCAACCTGCTCTTTTGTATTTGTGACGCTCGTGTGAATGACGTGCATAAGAGATACAACCTGCCGCTGGCCACCCATAAAGCCACTTTAAGAAGAGGGACCCAGAAGTGACCTGTCTCCGCCACCTCCGACTTTGGTCTAGCCCCGGCAGTGACACGGCAGGAGGACTGAGCAGGAAGGATGGCCAGTAGAGGAACCTGGGGAAACTCAGGGCCTCTCCTCCTGCCTCACCCCAGACTCTCGGGGCCCCTCACCTTCTGTGTCCCATGACGATCATGCGCAGCTTGTCCCCAAGGTCTTGCATCTCGTGGATCTGGACAAAAGTCCCCGTGTGGTAGACCTCATCCAGGCTCTCGACCACGTCAGACTCATTGCTAAGGGACAGGGACACAAAGGTGCATGGTCACAGGCCCCGATTCTCAACGGGGCATCTTGGGTGAAGAGGGAGGAGGAAGAGAAGAGAAACAGCCCTGCCAGCCTCCACTGAAACCCGAGGGCAACCTCCTCGCTCCCACAGGTGCCGCAAAGCCCCGCAGAGCACCTGCGGGCTAAGGGCAGCCCCTGGCAGCCGCCACCGCCGCCGCACACAGGTGAGCAGCTCCTGGGCTAAGTCAGCTGTAAAGACAGGCCCGATGGAAGAGATTTTATTCCACACCTCCCCCAACAGAACGTACCCCCCAACTCAGAAGTGGAACTAATTCCCACCTGGAGTCAAGGTGGGTGTTCCCGGAGCTGCCCTATCTATCTGTCCTCCCAGCTCTGCTCTGAAGCAACCTCACAGGTGGGGTCACCACCAAAGGTCCTGGAGGTTAACATCTGCGCCCCCTCTACCCCCACCCCAACAACTGACCACATGAGACCTAGAGCTGAGCCAAGTCTTCAGCCCAGACTAAAAAGATGGCTCTGCTCTTGGCCTTGTGCTCAGCAGGTTTTGCCTGATTTCTTCCGGGTCAGAGGTCAGAGGTCCCGGCTACTCTACGGAGCAGGACTTGTAACGAACTACACTCCAGGGCAACTTCAACGAAGGAGTGAAGGAAAAGTTACACTTACTTGTCATCCCTCTTTAGAAAGACGCCGGCATATGGCTGGGCGAGACGGACTTTCCTTCTTAGCAGCTCAACCAACTTCTTATTTTTAACCTAGCACGACAATGACCCCAAAGTGAAACGCAGCGTAGGTTCCTAGCTGACATTTCGACAACAGCTCTAGCGTTTTCAAGATGATTCTCAAGGCTATGCTAACCTGACCCAGGACATTAACCAACACAGTCCAGGGAGTCCAAACCAAACACACACACACACACACACACACACACACACACACACACACACACACGAATGCGTAGAGAATGCGGTGGGACAGACTGACAGGGCTGCAGGCCGTGGTGGGCCCCACTGCCTTCTAAAGAAAACTCAAAGTAGACCAAAAGCCAGAACCAAGAAACTGATTTAACTTCCGATTTTAAGAGCTGTTTCAGAGGTGAAGTGCCTTGGCCTGAAAATCTAGACGATTCTGATCTTACCAACACCAGAAAGACAACACTAAATGTGTGTGATTCAACCGTGGCCCATCCACAGACTGGTAACTTCCCCCAGTTCGCGTTGAAAGTATCTCTCAATCACATCGACACCCTTTTCATCAAGGATCGAAAGCCCCGGGATGACAACGCATCATCTCGATGTCATTTCAACGGCAGGGAGAGGACTAACATCTTCTAGGCAACATCCCACGGGCAGGAGCACAGACGTCCGTAAGGCCGAGTGATTTCCCTCCAGCAGGTATTAATTCCCACCCCAGACTCTGATTATACTTAAGGGCCCGCAAACTTCAGCACCGGAGCTACCTAGAGGACTTGCTAAGACAGGTGGCTGGACCCCAGCCCTCAGTCTCTTGACAGACGAGGCCTGGGGCGGGCCTGAGAACCTGTATTTCATACAAGCTCCCAAGTGATGCTGACGCTGCCAGCCTCCGCACCACAGCCTGGGAACCAGCGTCCTAAGCTCATCCCTTAGCGGAGGCTCGTAACTTATGACTCAGGGATTCCTGACCCTACAGATGCACTTCTCCCGGGGAAGAGGTCCAAGACGACCACAGGATGGGTACATGACCCACCACAGTTTTTTTTTTTTCGATTTTATTTATTTGACAGAGAGAGACCCAGCAAAAGAGGGAACACAAGCAGTGGGGATTGGGAGAGCGAGAAGCAGGCTTCCCACCGAGCCGGGAGCCCAACGCGGGGCTCGATCCCAGGATCTTGGGATCATGACCTGAGCTGAAGGCAGACCCTTAAGAACTGAGTCCCCCAGGTGCCTCGACCCACCACAAATTAAGAGCCACTGATCTACACTGAGAGGCCACTAATAAGGGGAGAAACTACAGGGGCAAGTTAGCCACAGGCCGTGTCAACCACAGAATCAAAAGTGAACAGAGCTTTGCTAACAGGTTCGGAAACCTTCACCCAGTGCCACGGAAGTTTCCCGCATTCCTCTCCCATGATAACTGACTGCTGCACCTTAGCACTTGCCTCCTCCCTCTGGCAGGATTCCTTGTCACTGACAAGGTAACAACAACACATGCCAGTCTCCCGCTTTCCACAACGATTCATTCAACCCTCCCAGCTAACTCCGGGTGGGGAGAGAGAATCTCCTGGAGGAATCATCTCTCTGGACAAAGAGCAAAAGAGGCATCTGCCACTTTGCAGGACTGAGGGGACCGTAGCCGAACGCTCCTGGCCCCAGAGGTCAGCTGGGGTCAAGGATAAGAAAAAGGCTTCAAGGGCAAGCTTCTGAAATGTCAGGAGGGTACCACACAGGAAACAGCAGCAGCAACTTCTGATTAAGGTATGGGGCCATACCCCCAACAATGATGGACTTACCTCCCCGACCAGCTCTAAGAAATGAGGTTTGATTACAACACCCATTTCACAGATGAGAAAATGGAGGCCGAGAGCCACAGTTTTCTGAAGGTGAAGGCGCTATGGGTGGTGGAGCCAGGATATGAACCCATAGGTTCTGGGGCCCGCAAGTAACCACCACTCAAAACCAAGGAAGGCCCTTGGAAGAGTAGCTCCAACACACACCATCAGCAGGTGGGAGAGGAGGTGGAAGGGGCTCCTCCCGCCCTGAGATTTGTTTAGCGGAGACTAAAGTATGAGGGAGAGGCTAGAGAGTGAATGCGGAGGCTGACTCATTGTACGACCTTGCTCTGTTACAGATAACTTTTCACCAAGGACTCTAATTTCCACATCGTTTAAAAAAAAAAAAAAAGTGGGGGTGGGGGAAGGGACAGGGAAGAAAGAAGGCATTGGGGTCCTTCCTACTCTAAAAACTCAAGTTCCTTGCACTCATGTTACTTTCTATTACATCACCCAAATCCATCTCCCCACCCCCTTGGCTCTTAGTTTTGAATGATGTTGCTTAATGTCTGTTCCAACAGAACACAAGTTCCTTAGGCACAGGGACTGCATGTGGCTTGTTTGCTGCTGCACCCCCAGTGCCTGCTACATAACAGGTAAAAAACACTCTACTGAATGAATAAACCATGGCTGCCCCCCTCTGAGAACATCCTTCCCCCACCTACCTCCTAAGTCTCCCGTACTCTATTCCTGGCTCTATTATCCCTACAGTAGTCACTGCCTTCCAACATGAAAATTTACCTACTAATCTGGTTTATTGCCTCTTGTATCCCGCTAGGACGTAAGCTCCAAAGGCAGGAATTTTTATCACTCCTGTTCACTGCTGTAGCCCTAAGAGCCCTACCTGGCCCCTGGTAAGCGGTCAAGAAATGTTTAAGGAAGGAATGAATCCTAATCCCAAAGGGGCTCACAACCAGACTGCAAACCGCCCCGAGTGAGAATGTCATGAAACATTTACCAAAATCCGCAGAAAAGTTACTGGACCGCAAAGACTATTCTGGTCCGGTCCCTCCCAGCATCGGAGATTTCTATGACTAGGGCTCTAACTGGACAGTCCTAAGCTCACTGGGTTCATCAGAGATCTGCAAGGCGGAGGAATCTGGCTCAAATTCACGAAACTAGTGAGAAGACAAGGACTCGAACTTCAACTTTTAAGAACCTTCGTGCGTGGAAAAAGTTGTGTAACATGAGGGTACCCAAGGATCCCTCGGTCCCACCTGCCGTTTGGAGAGTTGGGGAAACTGGAGGCCACGGCGGGGGCGCTCATTACCTCGATGATCTTGATGAAACGCGGAAACACCGGGTTGCGGGTGACGGCAATGAGCGGCAGGTGCGGGAATACCTCCGGAATCGTCATAGGAGTCAGTGCCGTTATGATCGGGCCTTCCCCACCCCCCGCGCTGCCCCCCGCGCCCGCGGCTCCATCCTCAGCGCCGCCCTCGGAGGCATCCTCGCCGCTGGAGAATGAGCCACCGCCGCCGCGGCTGTTCGCCTCCCAAAGTCCCCGCCACTGGCCCGCGGCCACAGGGCCTCGGCCCCACAGAGCCCAGGGAGGCAAGGCGTCGCAGGCCCGCCGGCCTCTGGGCAACCACACTCCGGCGGCAGTCGGAACCCGCCCCCCGGCGGCGGCCAGCAGTGGCCGCCGCAGCGCCCAACACCGCGCAGCGCCCCACAGCCGCACGTAGCCTGTGCCCGCCGCCATGCCCCGGCCATCCTAGCGACGCACAGGACTTGCGTCATTTCCCCCCGCCCCGCTAGTGCGCACGTGAAGTCCCGCGCGTGCCCAGGGACCCGGGGCGGGGGGTGGGCAAAGGGGGGAGCGTGACCCGGAACGGAAAGCGGCGGGGTGGGGCTTGAAGGAGCGTGGGGGCGGGGCTCAGCCTCTTCACCGCCTCCGCCTCTTCCGGCCTCCCAGCCGAGGCGCTGCAAGCCGCTTCGGCTCACGTGGAGGGCTGTGGGCGCGCCCCAGCACCTCTGAAAAGCGAGCGCTGGTGCTGCAAGCGCAGCTGCGAGAACGCCTAGGCAGCCCTGTGCATACACTTCGCTTAGGCGCGCGGGCGACACGCGCTCCGGCTCTGGAACGCGTCCTGGTTGGTGGACTCGGATTTCCCGGGAGACACCGTGCGCATGCTCCAACGAGCCTGCCCACGGGCAGCTGTGTGCGCCAGCCTGAGCCTGGTGGCGCGTTCGGGAGACGATGAACGCATGCTCAGGCTGGCGAGAGCGTGCGCGGCGGTGTGCGCACCGTCGGGCGCTCGAGGAGGGGGGCGTGTTTTGTGCGGCTTGGCGTTCCCCGGGAGACGAGGTGCGCATGCTCAGACGCCAGGGCGCCCCCACCCCGCCACCCCCCCGCCGCAGCTGCGCGCTCGGGATCAGGCTGCGCATGCCCAGACTGTGAGGCGACACCCAGCGGCGGTTGAGGTGCATTGGTGGCGGTGGTTCTTTGTGCAAGATGCTGGTCTGGATGCTGGTGGCTGCGGCGACCCTGCGACTCTGCTTGCTGGCCAGAGCTCAGCCGCTGTGCCGGTGGGGCTGCCCTCCCCGGGGAGGGGTGCTCCCCGGGGTCGCGGAGGCTCCCCAACCTCGTTAAGGGTTTCCAGTTTCTTGTTCTAGAAGTTGAACTTGATGTTTCCCGTTCTTTCACCCCAGCTCCCCCCAGCCCATCACCAGGTCCCCCCATTGCCATTTCAAAGCTTGGGCCCGATTCCCACCCTGGGAGCCACGTCCGCTGCCGCCGCCCTGGCCGTGCGCTCCTCTCCATCGCCCCGTCCCGCAGTCAGGGCGATCGTCGGTAAAAGGATCTGACCCCGTCATTCCCCTGCCCCGATTCTCTGTGGCGCCCAGGATGAGACCCAAGTTCCTGACGCAGCCTACAGCCCCCGGCATGATCTAGCCCGGGCGTTCTCAACAGCCGCGCTGCTGACGTTGAGGACGCTTTGGGGCGGAGCCGTCCCGTGCCTGTAAGATGTGGAGCAGGGTCCGCGGCCTCCACCTGCTGGAGGCCATAGTACTTCCTCCTCCAGGCTCGACAGTCCATCAAGAATGTCTCTAGGCACTGCCTTGGAAATCTGAGAACCACAGATCTGGTCCCCGGCCTCCCCTGAATCAATGCCCCAGTCACACCATCCCTTGAACAAGCCAAACTCTGACCAGCCTTGGGGACAGGGGAGAGGGTGTTTCGTATCCCCTCTGCCTGGCACACTTTGCTTCCAGATTTCTCCATGGCTGGTTCCTGATCCTGGTTTAAGTCAATCTGATCTTGACTTAAACAGCACATCTTATTTAAAGCGCTCCCCCTGCCCCACCCCTGGCAATGGCTTTTTCCTAGCAATGGCTAATTTCTGTTATTGTTTTGACAAATTTTCGTCTATTGTTGTCACTAGAATGTGAAGTCCATGAGAGTGTGGAGTACTTATCTCACTCACTCGTTACCCAGAACATTTTTAGATTTCAGTGTATATTAGATTAGTGAATACTGTTGGGGTGGGGAGTTGCCATGGGGGTTAGGGAAATGTGAAATCCCAGTTCCTGCCCTCAGGGAACTCCTGCCTGGAGTAAGCTGTCCTATTCCACAGGGCCCTGTTTGCCCATGAAATAGTAAACGTGCGCTCCTGGTGCATGACCTAACTTGATCTTTACAACAGTTCACAGAGCAGCGATTCCTTAACCTTACTTTATCGATGTGAAAACAGACCCAGCGAAATTAAAAACTCACCAACCTAAAGACACATAGCTAGTAAGCAAAATGCAGAGTCTTCCAGTACGATTTACCAATGGGATTTGTCCCAGAGTTTGGAAAGATTGGTGATACCAATTCTCCCATTTCCTCACACTGGTTCTCCCAAGTGTGGTCCTGGACCAGCAGCATTAGCATCACCTGGGAATTTGTTAGACTTGGACCTACTGAATCAGAGACTCGGAGGTGGGGCCCAGCAGTCTACCCTTTATCAAGCCTCCAGGTGCTTCTGGCGCAGGTCAAGCTGGACAAACTCTGCGATAAGCTATAAACTGTACCAACCTTCTCCAGCCACCAAGACCATCCACCTCCCCACCCCTGGCCAGGCCACAGCCTTAAAAAAAAAAAAAAAGAAAGAGAGAGAAAGAAGACCTTGGGGTTGAAGTAGGAGTTCCTAATCTGAGGTCTGCAAATGAGCCTTTATGAGCTCTCAGGAATTAAATCTCCGTTGTTGCATGTACACGTGTGTGTTTGTGGGAGAGGAAGGCCAACAGTTTCATCAGACTTTTCCAGGGCCTCCCACAACCCTAAAGCATCAGGAACAGGTATTTTAGGGTTAACCCAGAGGCACCCTGGTAGGAGTCATGCTGAATATTTGGTAAAAATGACAGATGGTCTCTCTTGTCACTTACCTCTAGTAATCACATGGTGAGGACAGGAAAGGTGTTTCATATCAGACAGCAAATTCAAGGGGTATGTGGCTCCAGACTGCTCTCTTGCTCTATCTCTCCTTCACTTTCAGAACTAACACTCAGCTAGTATTTCTTGGCGCCCGTGATGTGTCAGATATAGAGCATTATCTAATTCCTACCATTGCACTTGGAAGTAGGGCTTAATCTTTCCCATTTTACTAAAAAACGTTGCCCGCAATCAAATGGCATGAAGAAAGCCAGGAGATGGAAGTGGGTTTAGAACTCAGATACTCCTTTTCAGTGTTCATTTGCTACACTGTAACTCTGGAATAATAAGAAACAAACCGTTACTTGGCTTACATGAGGTCCTGCAAGAAAGAACTTTTTTTTTTTTTCACCCCGTGTGTGCCTACAATGCAGGAAGAAATATTTCACCTGTTAAAATACGTTTCCTGTCGACAGGCATTATTTCAGAAAGCGATGTCTGCATTTCTAAATCCTCTCCCAAGAGCCTGGTCCCTAACATGTTACCTTTACAGTTCCTCATCCTCTGGTGTCTCTTCCCAATAACTCATGACCTGTAAATACGCAGTAACATGGACAAGGAATGTGATATCAGTAATTTTCCTGTTAATCTCTCTTAATTTTTTATTTTGACATAAATATACAACAAGTGGCAAATAGAGCACAGAGATGTCTCAGATACTGCTCACCCACCTTTTCTACCCACCTCCCCACCCTCCCCTTGACATCTGACGTCACCAGAGTGTACTAGGAAAACAGGAGAATTACACTGCATTCCTATTACGCACCTGCCTCAACTTCACATTTACAGTTTCAATGTTCTATATCAGGAAATTATTTTTCTCAACTGTTCATTATTACTGATATTATTGTGTGACTCTCTCTCTCTAGGACCAACTGTATTTTTCATCTAGGAGAGCACACTTGATTAAACATCCTTGCAAGAAAAATGTAGCCCTGTATCTAGGGTAAGTGACCGTTTTATGTACTGTTAACTTCCTTTTTATTAAAATGTTAGATTTGACCTCATTCATTCATTCATTCAACAAACATTAAGGCAGATGGATGTTGCTGGTTGCTGGCCTGTAGGGAGTTCATAGTCGGGGTGGGGGGGTGTCAGAGGAAGAGAAATGAAGAAACCAGCAAATGAAAGAATTATGGTGTGATATGGTATCACCTGTCACAGATCCTGGATATAATTAATCATCATGGAGGGGGGCGCATTCAAAGGAATGGGGATACTCTGCCCAGCGTGCACTTGGGGTCATCAGGGTGCAAGGTTCGGAAACCAGCTGTGTACAGCATACTGAAATGTTTATTCCTCATCCTAAGGGCAGTGGAGGGTTGGGGGCTACACAGTTTGTGTTCAGGAGGATTTCAAGAGCCCAGGCAAAAAAAAGAAAAACAAGAAAAAAAAAACAAGAAACACAACAAAACAACAATGTGCTAAAGTCTAAACAGAAGGCAAGGCTATAAACAGGAGGGGACACAGCAGGACATGTCAGTTCTCCTGGGGTGTGGAGATCGGAGGTGAGCAAGCCGTCGAAGATGGCCCTCAAGTTTCTGGTGTAAGGAACAGGGTAGGGGAGAGCGTTGGCAGTGTGGGATGGCTTACTGCTTGCAAGACACTGAGGACACGTGAGGCCAGAGCTGGGAACAGAAGGTCTTCTACCTGTCAGTGCTAGTTCTGGCTGTGGGCCGTCACCCAGTGATCTCACCCAGTGATCTCTTAATCGGCCAGAGGTTCTGGTGAATCTTGATTATATAGAGCAGGTGGGAGAAGAGAAAGAGAAATGGGAACCCAGGAGACCCAAGAAGCCAGAGAAGGCTTGAGCCGGGGAGGACAGAGGGATGTCACAGAGAAGTCAGGGCACATGGGTGGGGAAGCAGCTGACGAAGCAGTGGGACAGATTGGAGAGAAGGCAAGGACGGAGAGGTTCAAGGTTTATGTCACTCTCTCCAGAAGCCAAGACATTCCTGTACCTGGTGCAGTGTGGATGAACCCGGAGGACATTATGCTCAGTGACATAAGCCAGACCCAGAAGGACCTACCCTGCCTGACCCCACTCCCTGGAGGTCCCCAGAGGAGTCCCGTCCACAGAGATAGGAAATGGTGGGAGCCAGGGCTGGGGCAGGGGTGGGGAGTCCATGCTTCACGGGGACAGAGTCTCCGTGTGGGGAGATGGAAAGTTCTAGAGACAGGGTGGACGTGGCTGCAGGACAGTGTGTGTGCGCTTCACGCTGCTGAGCTGGACATTGGAAACAATTATAATAGCATATTTTATCACCAAATAAGTTGTGAAGTACACATTTTATATTGTGTGTGTTACACTGCAGTTTAAAAAATTAAAATTTTTAGTTGATTAAAATTAAATGCAGTGTAGAAGCCACGCAAACGGAGCGCATTTCAAGCACTCAGCTGAGCTCGTGGCAAGCGTGTGGGACAGCCCAGGAGCAGAATGGTCCCCTCATCACATCTGCTTTAGAGCAGCAGTCACACACAGTGGCCTCCCCGGCCAGATTCAGCCCCGCCACCTGACTGTGTATGGCCGGCAAGTTAAGAACAGTCTTTATATATTTATATGACTGAAAGGCAGTCAAAAGTAGAACCGTATTTTGTGGCAGTGAAATGACGTGGAATTCAAATTTTGATGTCCATAATAAGGTTTTAACTGTCCACAGAAGCGTTTGTGCTACAAAAGCAGAGTTGAGCGGTCCAGACAGAGCCCATGGGGTCCCTAAAATATGGCCTTTCTGTCCTTTTACAGGAAAAGTTTGCCAGACACCCAGCTTAAAGCATAACATGCTTAAACGATATCCTGATCCCCACAACACGCTGGAGTCAGAGAGGGTCTGATTCCAACAGCTTCTGGCAATGAGACATTCCAGTGCTTAATACAGTGATGAAAATGTCACTTGTTTGCCGGGAGCGCTGATGAGGATGAGGACAAACATGGATGAGGCTAAGTGGGTTTGGACAGTTTGGCAGAATCTGTCAAAATGTTCAACACACATTCTCAGACACAAGGACCCCATATCTTGGCAGTTAACCTAAAATGATAATGTGTTTATGTTGCTCGTGCATGTGCTTCCTGAGCCCTTTGTCCCACCTGGAACCTCTCCCTGGAGTGTCCTTTCCTCTAGGGTCAGGGGGGAAGAGCATTCCAGGTGGGAGGGACAGCATGAGCAAAGGCCCTGAGGCAGGACCTTGCTTGGTTTTCAGAGGGACAGCTCAAGGACAATGAGTGAGGGGAAGAGTGAAGGGAGATGTCGACAGTATTAGATCACATAGGGCTTTATAAGGCGCGCTGACACATTTGGATTTCAGTGGAAAGTCACCAGAGATTAAGCAGAGGAGTGAAACAATCTAACTTCTTTTTTAAACGACCGTTGATTTTTGGGTGACAAACAGCAAGCAGAGAGGTGAGACAACAGAAGGACACACGTGAGGGGCCTGAGGCTGTGGCACAGGGAGAGACCAGGGAGGCAGCATCGGAGGGAGATAGGGTTAGGAGGGTCGTACATGAAATCTAGTGGTTCAGAGGAGGAGCGGTCTTGGGGGCAATCAAGGAAGGCTGCATGGGGGAAGGGGCATCAGGGACTAGTTGAAGCCCAGGTAGGATTTCAGTCCATCAGGGTGACTATCGGGAAGGTCAGTAGTGCTGAATAGTGCAAGAATCCCTAGTGTAGGGAGATGGGTAGAGTTCAGATCGTGGACCACCCTGCAGGCCAGTTTAGAAATCTTGCCCTTGGGGCGCTGGGGTGGCTCAGCGGGCTAAGCCTCTGCCTTTGGCTCAGGTCATGATCTCAGGGTCCTGGGATCGAACCCCGTTTCGGGCTCTCTGCTCGGCAGGGAGCCTGCTTCCCCCTCTCTCTCTGCCTGCCTCTCTGCCTACTTGTGATCTCTCCCTCTCTGTCAAATAAATAAATAAAATCTTAAAAAAAAAAAAAAAGAAATCTTGCCCTTGATCCTTTAGCATATAGGTAGCGAGTCAAGTTTTCTAAGTAGGAGCGTGGCCTGGCTAATGCCAGCAGCCACTGTCTTTGGAGCTGGCTGTTATCCTTTGCTATAAAATCATGATATGTCTAATTTTTTAAAAGATTTTTTAAAAATTTATTTATTTGACAGAGAGAGGGACGGCGAGAGAGGGAATACAAGCAGGGTGAGTGGGAGAGGGAGAGTGGGAGAGGGAGAAGCAGGATTCCCGCTGAGCAGGGCGGCCAATGCGGGGCTTGATCCCAGAACCCTGGGATCAAGATCTGAGCCGAAGGCAGACGCCCAATGACTGAGCCCCCCAGGCGTCCCAGTATATCTAATTTAAACATGTTTCCTATTTTTTCCCATGTTTACAGACATCATATTTTGTTGACCACATGCCAGTCTTTTGCAAGACTGTCATGAGAGTCTCCTACTTTCTAATTTACTGTTTCAAACCTTTTCTTTTCTTTTTTTTTTTTTAAGATTTTATTTATTTATTTGAGAGAGAGAAGCACAGAGCCTGACATGGGGCTCAATCTCACAACTCTGGGATCCTGACTTGAGTCGAAACCAAAAGTCAGATGCTTAACTGCCTGAGCCACCCAGGTGCCCTTCTAATTTACTGTGTTCAAGTTGTGTCTAAAACCAGACCAAATAAAATTTGAAGGAAAGCGTATTACTGAGGTATTTGAACTTTAGCCTGTGAACAAGAGTGTTGATTTTGCGTGTGCTGAATTTGTGGTTACTTCCTTCTAGGTTCTTAACGAGGTTTCTAATAGCTAAGGTTCCTGAAAAAGCGAACCATTATATATTTATTTCAACCCCAAACTTGTTTCTTTATATTTTTTTCCCTAGTGACCTAAAGAAGGTCTTGTAGGTAGAAACAGTGTTTGGGCATCAGAGCCTGGTATCCAACAAAGGGGTACCAAATGCGTGAATGAATTAGAGTTTGTTTTAAGAAAGAGAAAGGTCAAAATAGGTGAAAACCTTATAATAGTTCAGAAAACTTTTGTTTAGAATACTCAGGAGCACCTGGGTGGCTCAGTTGGTTAAGTATCTGACTCATTTTTGCCTCAGGTCATATCTCAGGGTCATGAGATGAAGTCCTATGCTGGGCTCCGTGCTGGGCGTGGAGCCTGCTTGGGATTCTCTCTCTTCCTCTCCCTCTGCCCCTCCTACCCAACAACACCCCCTTCCCCCGCTGGCTGTGTACACGTGTGCGCTCTCTCTCTCTCTCTCTCCCTCTCTCCCTCCCTCTTAAAAAGAAAAGGGAGGCCTGGGTAGCTCAGTCGGTTAAGCGTCTGCCTTTGGTTCAGGTCGTGATCCCAGGGTCCTGGGATTGAGTCCCACATCCGGCTCCCTACTCAGTGGGGAGCCTGCTTCTCCCTCTGCCTGCTCCTCCCCCTGCTTGTGCGTGCTCTCTCTCACTCTCTGACAAATAAATAAATAAAATCTTTTAAAAATCTTAAATAAAGAAAAGAAGAGAAAACAAAACAAAACTCACTTCAGTGACAGATTCTAAAACAGAAACAAAACCCAAGGGCACCTGCCTGGCTCAGTCCATTAAGCATCTGATTCTTGATTTTAGATCAGGTCTCAGTCTCAGTGTCATGTGCTCAAGCCCCACACTGGGCTCTGTACTGGGCATGGTCCCTACTTAAAAAAAAAAAAAAAAAAAAAAAGAGAGCAAGAGAAACAAAACCTGAAAGTAAATAAGCAAGTAAAATAATATTCCTCGGTTTATGCTTTAGTGTTCCTTTCTCCTCCAATGTTTTATTGGGTTTGATGTCAGCTATGTATTTGCTGAAAGCATTCAACCCTGTAAAAGAGACAACATAAAGGTAAAAGTAACAGAGAATCATATCCCTCTCATTTACTTTGTATTGGAGTTCCCAGCCAATGCAGTATGACTAGATAAATACATGAAATGTAAAACACATTGGAAAGAAAGAGACAACATTTGCCAAAACCAAGAGTGTCAGCTCCTAGAAGTAATAACTGAGTGCAGCAAGAGGGCCAAATACAACACAGACATTGAAAACATCAACACCTCTCTTGTAAACTAGCCATGACGACTCAGAAAAGTAGTTATAAAAAACATCATTCCCAATAGCAACAAACACTTTAAAACATAAGAAATAACTCACAGTTCCTTTATGTCTAAAACCATAAGACTCTCCTGGAGGAGGCAGAAGGAAAAGATCTGGATAAGGAGGCAGTATACCATGTTCATGGATGGCCTTTCACTTCTTAAAACTTTCCTGCCCTGAGGGAACACATTGTTTCTTTCATGCATACACATTCCTGGTCTGAAACCTTTTACTTTAGTGGGATCAGAACCATAAAAATGACAAAGCTGAAGTTCATCCTGAGTAAGGCAAGCTGTTGCTTAAAGTACTTTTTATATAATTTTATATTTGACATGGTCACACCTTTAAAATATTATTTCAAGAAGTCAAATACCCAGTCTATAGAGGTTTACTCATGCAAAGATAGATAAAACCCAAACCTTGGGGGCACCTGGGTGGCTCAGTGGGTTAAGCCTCTGCCTTCGGCTCAGGTCATGATCTCAGGGTCCTGGGATCAAGCCCCGTTTTGGGCTCTTTGCTCGGCAGGGAGCCTGATTCCCTCTCTCTCTCTGCCTGCCTCCCTGCCTACTTGTGATCTCTCTGTCTGTCAAATAAATAAATAAAATATTAAAAAAAAAAAAAAACCAAACGTTGTCTTTAAAAAGTGGGGGGGGGGGCACCTGGATGGCTCAGTCATTTGGGCATCTGATTCTTGATTTCAGCTCAGGTTGTGATCTCAGGATCGTGAGATCGAGGCCCATGTCTGGCTCTGTGCTCAGTGGGGAGTCAGCTTGGGAGTCTCTCCCTCTGCCTCTCCCCACTGCTCACACACACCCTCTCTCTCTCTCTCAAATAAAATGTGTTAAAAAAAAAAAAGAGGAATTTTGTTTGAGTAGAACATTTTTAGAGTGTCTGACATTATCTTTTTTTCTTTTCTTGTGAGAAATTGTCCTAATTTAACTCTTTTATTGTCTTTCAGAAGACAAATCTTTTTCACGACAGATAATTTCAAAAGTAGTCTCCTTCCACTTTCCATCCCTGCGTCAATGAAGGTAGTTCATTTTACTGAACCATCTGAAGGATTCTCAACATAAGTAACATTCAGGGGGAAGATACAGTTTGGAAGTACCACACTAGTCTGTTTTTGTTAGCTTGGGGGCTTATATTAAAATGTACCTCTAAAAGATATTGAGAGCAATTTCTAAGCCAGAAGTAGGGTTGATTCTATTCTGCCCTTACTACTAAGATAGGCTTTTTTTTTTCTTTTACTGAGGCAGAATTGTTGGAAGTGCTCCTTATAACTGTTTGTGCATTATGAATAGATAGATTATATGCACTAATTTCAGGGCCTCCCTAAATTGTCCTAAACCAAAACAGAAAAAACCTTTACACTCTCAGTAACTATCTTGAGAAATTCTACCGCTGGCCCCTACCCTAAAGAAGGCTTTGCCATCTATTGAGAGACCAGTGTTTCTCTTATAAGCAACACATTTATCATTTATGTTCATCATTTATAATTTACACTTTAAGCTTTATCCTCAGAGAAAGTTTTGATAAGGAAGAAGGAGGTATCCGAGGGCACCAAACACCAATTCTGAGCTCCCAGTTTCGGTCCCAGGTGAGCCCAGAATATTCAGTTCCCAACACCTAGGAACCAAACAACTCTTGCTGGCATACATGTTTCTTAAATGTGCATCTAGACGTCTTAGTTTCCAACCCGTCAGAAAGGATGCACTTCCTGATATCCTGTGTCATTATTTTCAGGTTGGCACACCAGAATTAACATCAGCACATATCGCTGACTCAGTATTGCTCTTAGTAGTGAATCAAAAAGTCTATATTTATGACTATGAAGCCAATTCCTGGAACATATCTCGAGGTATATATGTTTTGTATTTTTTCTTATTTTGTTTGCAATCTGCCAACATCCAAGAACAGGTTTGTTTATTTTGGAAATAGAAACAAAGCTGTTCCTTGGATATCAGCCCCTAGACACTACCTTGTCCTTTAAAATTCAAATGAAAATTGTTTGTACGGTGGGAACCTCATGTTCCCATTGGGGATTGTAGTTACACACCACAAACGCCTGCTCCAACATGATTGGAGTAAATGAGGGACTTCAGCGGGAATTGTGTTAGGGTGGATGTCAGGGAGGATTGAGGAGGGCCAAGAATGACCCATACATGCTCGGTGACAAGGCTGGGCGATGGGAATATTCAGTCCCACCTGCTGCCCATTAGGGACAGGGAACAGGACAGAAGGTCGAGAAGGACGAGAAGGGAGATGCCATTCTGTAGAGAAGAGGGAGGGTTGGGTACCCGTTGTGATGAGGAAGGGGTCACTTTGGGGTGCCTGGGTGGCTCAGATGGTTGGGCGTCTGACTTTTGATTTTGGCTCTGGTCACCATGTCAGGGTCAAGAGATCGGGCCCGGCGTATGGAGCGGGGACCCCGGGTTCCACACTCAACACGGAGTCTGCTTCTCCCTCTCCCTCTGTTCCTCCCCACCCTCCTGCTCTCTCTCTCTCTCTCTCTTAAATAAATCTTTAAAAAAAAAATTTTTTTTTTAACAAGGAGAGGAAAGGAAAGAAGTCAGTTCAAGGTTTCTCAACCCCAGCACTGCTGACATTTAGGTCCAGGTCGTTCTCTGTGGGGGGGCCACCCTGGGCACTGTGGGGATGTGGGGCAGCATCTCTGGCCCCATCCACCCCCTGCCAGGAGTGCGCCTCCCCCCGCCACGTCCTGACACCACAGACGTCCCCAGACGTCACCCAGTGTCCCCCGGGAGTCAAAATACCCTCAGTCGAGAGCCACAAGGGTTGGTAGATCACTATCTTGCAATGTGTTATTCTTTTGCTTCACTTATATTCGTTTTGGTGAAAGACTGTGGACCCCACTGTCCAGCCAGTGCAGTGTCCGCCAGGTGCTTGCTGAGCCCTGACTGGAGAGGGGCTGACAGCCCCCTCGGAGGGACAGAGAAGCAGAGCAGAAGAGCCACACATTGGTTTGGCCCCTGTCTGACTTCTCATTACGGTGCTGGGATTTGACCCTCAGCAACAAGGTGACCTGGAGATTCTGAGTGAAAGATGCGCGGCGGCTGGGTGGGTGCAGAATGTATCTTACCCGGGGGGAGCAGGGACCCCGGGCCTCCGTCAGGGGCTGTAGAAACAAGCCCCAGAAACCTGCTCTGACCAGTCTGGGGGCCACGTCATCAACTGTCACATCCAAACCAAACACCCAGCTGCTTCTGAAACACGAGTCCGTCCATTCCTTGCAGAACTTAGTGCCTGGAGCCAAACAGCTGCGCAGCCCTCCCTGCTTCCCCCCACCTCCCTGCCTCCGACATTCACCCCTGAGCTGGCTCTCGCTTTGCTGCCCCGCCAGCCCCCTCTATCCCCCTCCTGCGTCCCTTCTTTTCTCTCTCACATTTCATGCCTTTCTCATTTGCGGGAGGGAAGGGAGCATAAAAGCCACATAAAACTGACCATTTTAACCATTTTAAAGTGTACAATTCAGTGGCATTTAGCATAGTCCCAATGTTGTGCCACCATCTCTGCTACCTAGTTTTGGAACATTCCATCACCCCGAGGAGAAAGACCTTCCCCATCAGCAGTCCCTCCCCACCCCTCCCCAGCCCCTGACAACCACACACCCACTTTCTGTCTCCGTGGACGTGCCTGTTCAGCACATTTCACACGCGTGGACTTGCACACTTTGTGGCTTTGTTGTGTCTGGCTTCTCTCACCGAGTGTTGTGTTTTCGAGCTTCCTCCCCGTTTTAGCGTGTGTCAGCGGCTTGCTCCTTTTTAAGGCTGAATAATATTCCACGGTGTGGATGAACCACTTCTGTGCATCCATTAGCTGCTGGACACTTGGCTTGTTTCATCCTTTGAGCCATTGTGCGATACAGCGTCTATGCCTATTCCTGTATGAGTCTGTACGTGGATGTAAGTTTCCAGTTCCCTGGAGTAACCTAACCTAGGAGTAGAAGTGCTGGGTCATCTGGAAACTCCATGTTTTAATGTACTGAGGGACCGTAAGGGCTCCTCGTAACACCAGTCCGCCCAGCCTCTCTTCTTCCTCTTCTCTCCATCACTTTCTTCAACAGCATCCAAAGGGCTGACTCCCCACCCCCTGAACCCACCCTAGCTCCCACCATCTACCTTCTGTCTCTATGGATGGGGCTCATACAAGTAGACTCATGCAGGGTGTGTCCTTGTGTCTGGCTCCTCTCACCGAGCACAATGTCCTCAAGGTCCATCCATGCTGCAGGAGGTATCAGTATGTCCTTCCTTTTTAAGGCCAAATAATATTCCACTGTGTGTCTGCATGACGTTTTTGCTCATCCATTCATTATCTGTCAACAGACACCCGGGTTGCTCCCATGTTTTAGTTACTGTGAATCAGCCCGCCATGGATATGGGCATGCAAGTATCTCCTTTAGTCTCTGCTTTCGGTTCTTTTGAGTGGTAGGTCTACCCAGAAGTGGGATTGCCAGATTTCTATTTTCAATTTCTTGAGGAGCTATCATCCTGTCTCCCACACCACATGCACCCATTTACGTTCCCACCAACAGGGCACGAGGCTCCTAATTGCTCCCCATCCTCGCCAACACTTGATTTCTGATTCTTTGATAATAACCCATTTGATCATAACCCATAACCGTTGATAATAATCCCAATACGTGTGAGTGCCATCTCACTGGGGTTTTGCTTTGCATTTCCCTGATGATCGGTGATGCCAAGAGCACCTTTCTCTGTCTTGTTGGCCACATGCATATTTTCTTTGGAGCTGAAATTTCTGCTTTTACAATAGAATCTCCCTAAGAGAAAGGAGCCCTTCCCGCCACTTTGGCAGGGTCCTAAGTGTGCCTGTGACACCAGTGGCTCTCAGATGCGACAGGTGTGCCCCTCTTGGCAGTGTTTAGAGATAGTTTTAGTTGTTAAGACTGGGGGAGGGTGCCATACTGGCATCAAGTCAGCAGAGACAAAGGTGCTACAGAACGGAGTACCGTGCACACAGGACAGCCCCACAACTGAGAACCATCTGGCTCCAAATGTCAGTAGGGTCAAGGTTGAGAACCCCTGCTCTACCCTTTTCTCTGAAATGTATGGAGGTCGTGGTTGATGTATTTATTTATTTATTTTTAAAGAGTAGGCTCCACACCCAACATGGGGCTCGAACTCACAACCCTGAGATCACAACCCTGCGATCAAGAGTCAGATGCTCCGCCAACTGAGCCAGCCAGGCACCCCAGAAGCTCATGGTTTTAAAAATGATCTTGTCCTTTTAGGTATAGAACGCCCTGTTTCACATGTTTCTGGTGACAACTGTTGTTACAGCGGACATCCCTTTTGTGTGGTGAGTCTATGGTGTGGAGCCTGCCATTCCTTTTTTTGCTCTATTTTGAACAAAAATAATTATGAATGAAAATAGGGACGTGACAGCTGGGGCATCAGGTTCCATGATGGACATGGGCAGGGTCCCTGCCCCAGGGTTCAGAGAGGACCTGAGATACGGGATCACCTGGCTGACACCCTAGGAATATACCCGCCTACCTTCCTTTTTTACACTTGTTATTTTGAAATGATTATAGACCCTGCAGGAAGTCCCACGCCCCCTTCACCAATGGTCCCACCGATGGTTCCACCTTATGTAACTGTAGTAAAAAACTACAACCAGGAAGCTGATATGGAAATAACTGTGTGCGTCTAATTCTGTGCCATTTATCTATGTGTGAAGTCACAGAAAGACTACATCCCGCGAAATACTAGACTCTTCCATCAGCCCAAAGCTCTCCCTACATCCCTGCCCCACGGTCCCTAACCCCTGGCAAACACTAACCTGTTCTCCATCTCTATAATCTCATCATTTCAAGAATATCCTCTACCAGGGATCCTACAACATTTAACTCTGGGGAATTAGCTTTTGTCCACACTGGAGACTCCGCCCACTGGTTGGAGACTCCTCCCACTCATTGCGTGTATCTAATCCATTCCCCTTTGTTGTCAAGTAGTACTCCATGGAGTGTATCTGGTTGTTTCCACTTTTTGGTTATTATGAGTAAAGCTGCAATGAACATTCATTTGTGTCTGCACGTAAGTTTTCATCTCTGGGATAAACGCCCAGGAGCATGATCATGGGCATCTATCTCCTTTTTTTTTTAACTGAAATATAATTGAGATACAACAATGTATACATTTAAGGTGTACAATGTGTTGACTTGGTACATTTATATGTTACAATATGATTGACCACCATAGCATTAACTAATACCGCCATCACGTGATCGTTGTTTCCTTTTTGTGTGAGAACAATTCAGATCTAGTCTCTTAGCAACTTTGAAATGTATAATACAGTATTGTTGTCTGTAATCACTATGCTGTGTATTAGATCTCTCAAACTTATTTCTCTACCAGTTGCAAGCTTGTGCCCTTAAAGAACATTTCTCCAACAACTCTAACCCTCTATCTCCTTTTGAATGTGTTTTCTTCCAGGATATGAGTAATTCAGTTTTTGCTTATTTGTACGGAGATCAGATATCTCAGACCACTGTATATTTCTCAAACACCCGGGGATATAAATTTCAGAAGTTTGCCTATGAAAGACAGGTATGATCAATTTGGTAAAAAATTGAAAAGCAAAATAATAAATATATCTTTATGTCCTGCATTGTAGGAGTCATTAGCAATCCCTGGGTGAGCAAGAGCTTTTCTCTTTTGAAGAGTCTGATGGGCTTAGAGAGTAGGGAAAATTTCAGGTCAAAGGAGCTGGCTAGGGAGAGTAGGAAGTTAGGAAGGGTTTCAAAAGGTGTTAGGGCATTGGATGGTTTCAGGAATACTCACGTAAACAAAGCTGGGGACACAGTAAAGTCTGCACTTTTCCCCAGGTCCACCCAAAACTCAGAACCATTGGGTACCATCAACATCCCAATTATACAGAGGACAGAACGGTCCTGGCTCAGTTCCCACCCTCCCCAAAGTATATTCATCCAGAACCACAGAACATAACCCTACTTGGAAATTGGGTCTTTGCAGATTTAATGATATAAGTTGAGATCATTCTGGATCAGGGGTGGGGCCTCATTCTGGATCAGGGGTGGGGCCTCAACACCTCAATGACTGGTGTCCTTCTAAGAAGAGAGGACGTGGAGAGATGCGCACAGAGAAGAACTTGTGATGCGGCAGGAGACATTGCAGGGCCACACCTGCAAGCCAGGAGATGCCGAGGACTCCTGGCAACCACCAGACACTGGAAGAGAAGGATGGTGAGGTTTCTTCCTCAGAGGAACCAGTACTGCCGACACCTTGATTTCAGACCTCCGGCTTCCACCAATGTGACAGTACATTTTTGTCGCCTGAAGCCATCAAGCACAGGGCAGCCCCAGGACATGGATACAGAGGTGAAGGCACAGAGTGGTGCGGGGCCTTTACCATACAGCCTGGCAGAGCTGGGATCTGAACAGCTCAAGTGGACAGGATACTTGGTAGCTAAGGGCATGAGGTTGCTTTATTCTAACGCAGAGAGTGGCTTTGCCCCCAAACATTTGGAAGTATGTGCAAAGCAAGGCAGGGAGTCTGCTCTGCTCTCCAGCTCTGACCGTGTCTTGAATGCGGTTTCTCTACCCTGCCCAGGAAGCCCAAGGGAGCCTAAAACCTAACTGACCCCATGTTTGCATTCAAAATTAGGCCTTGAAGGACTTAACATCTGTGCTCAGTTGGAATTGATCATCACTAAAAAACTGATGTAGGTAGGTAGGTAAATAGACAGATAGTAAGAATCAGCTCACATGCTTAAGGGGGCAGAGAAGCCCCACAATCTGCCATCTGTGAGCTGGGGAGCCAGGAAGCCTGGTAGCATAGTTCAGTCTAAAGACAAAGGCCTGAGGACCTGGGAACCGCTGGTAGAAGTCCCAGCATCCGAAGGCCCACGAGCCAGAAACTCTGATGTTTGAGGGCAGAAGATGGACAGGACACCCCAGCTCGAGAAGAGAGATCAAATTCACCTTTCCTCCTCCTGTTTGTTCTATGAGGGCCCCCAACAGACTGGGTGATGCCCGCCCACATAGGTGAGAGTGATCTTCATTGGGTCTACTAAATTAAATGCAAATCTCTTCCAGGATCACCCTCACAGACACACCCAGAAAGAATGTTTTACCACCTACCTGGGCATACCTTAGCTCAGTCCGGCTGACACATAAAATGAACCAACACAAGTCCACCTCTTGTCAGCCTGGCGCCTATATGCATCTCCTTCAACCACCCTTAATCTCCAAATAAAGACACGAACGAGGTCATCATTCCACCCAACACAATACAACCGTCCTAAGTACAACTGCAAATGCACTCCTCCCTTCGGTGTGAAGTTTACTCTTCTCTTTGATGCCCCCTCACTCAAACACCAATTACTAATACAATAGTCTTTCTCCTCTGTGCATGTGTGTGTGCATGTGTGTGTGTGTGGGGGGGTGGTTACTGTTGTTTTCAAGGCCAGAAGGCTGACGTTCCTGATTCATCTCCTTGGAGTTCTGCCAGCAGGGAAGGAGTTGGGGTGTCTGGTGGGGAAGTGATGGGCTGGGAAGTCCAGCAACCTGTTCCAGTTGGGATGGGTTGACTGTATGTCTTGGGTCACCTCGAGCCACCATAATAGACACCACAGACTAGGTGACTTAAACAGCAGACATTTATTTTTCACAGTTCTGGAGGATGGAAAATCCAAGATCAAGATGATGGCTGATTGAGCTCCTGGTGAGGGCTCTCTTCCTGACTCACAGATGGCTGTCTCCATACTGTGTCCTCACATGAAGAAGAGAGAATGCTTGGTGTCTCTCTCTCTCTCTTTTTTAAAGATTTTATTTATTTATTTGAGGGAGAGAGACAGATAGCATGAGTGGGAGCGGAGCATAGGGAGAGGGAGAAGCAGACTCCCCACAGAGTAGGACCCTGCGATCATGACCTGAACCCAAGGCAGATTCTTAACTGACTGAGCACCCAGGCTCCCCTTCCAATAGGAATTCTTGCCCAGGCGCTCTGGTGTCTCTTCTTTTTTTTTTTTTTTAATATTTTATTTATTTGTTTGACAGAGAGAGATCACAAGTAGGCAGAGAGGCAGGCAGAGAGAGGTGGGGGAAGCAGGCTCCTCGCTGAGCAGAGAGCCCGATGCGGGGCTCGATCCCAGGACCCTGGGATCACGACCTGAGCCGAAGGCAGAGGCTTCAACCCACTGAGCCACACAGGCGCCCCTGGTGTCTCTTCTTATAAAGACACTAACCCCATCCTTGGGGCCCACTCTCATGGTCTCATCTAAACCCTCTTAGCTCCCAAAGACCCCACCTCTAAGGACTGTCCCATTGGTGATGCTAGTTTGAATGTTTGTGTGTCCCCCCACATACACAATTGGGGGAGACACAATTCAGTCCATGGTGCTGTTTATAATAGAAAACTCCCCATGATAACCTAAGAGGCTTAAATAAAATAGTAGTCTTTCTCTCTCTTACCTGAAAGATTTCTGGAGGCAGTTAGCTGGGCTGTCCCACTGTCCCGAGGACAGAGCCCTTGGTCTTATGCTCCCACTTGGCTTCTGGATGCCTTGCTGACAAATTCAAAATCAGGTGTGAGGAACCGAAGCAGGAGTAAAGGATTTAGACAACCATCTAACAGTCGGGGTCCACCCCACTTCCTCCAACACCCCCCAAAAAAGCTATCTTCATTCAAGATTCTGTCCTACATGCTACATTTCCATAAAGGGGAAATAGATCATAACAAAAAACACTTTGCTTCATTTTAGCTTATGAGGTAATCTGGAGTGAAAATCAAATGCATTAATGATTTATTCATGTGTGATTTTTTGTGTGTTTGTTTTATAGGCAGAACTAGTCGGGTCTTTGGGTGGGACCTTCTACTTTCACTCCTTGTCACAGGTTGGGCTGCTTCTCATTGATCAAGGGAAGGTGAGTAACTTTGGACTGGGAAGAAAGACTTAAGGGACCTTTGCCCCCAGCCAAGTTTTTGTTAAGACTGACATGCTTGGATTTTCATATCTGAAATCCATCTAGCTTTTCATTCAACCGGCCCCTCCATGTATCCATCTACCTAACCAACCAACCATCCACCCATCCATCCAACCAACCATCCATCCATCCATCCATCCAACCAACCATCCATCCATCCATCCATCCATCCAACCAACCATCTACCCATCCATCCATCCAACCAACCATCCATCCATCCATCCAACCAACCATACACCCATCCATCCATCCAACCAACCATACACCCATCCATCCATCCAAGCAACCATCCATCCATCCATCCATCCAACCAACCATCCACCCATCCATCCATCCACCCATCCAACCAACCATCCACCCACCCATCCATCCAACCAACCATCCATCCACCCACCCATCCAACCAACCATCCACCCACCCATCCATCCAACCAACTATCCACCCATCCATCCAACCAACCATCCACCCACCCATCCATCCATCCATCCATCCAACCAACCATCCATCCATTCATCCATCCACCCACCCAGCACCCACCCACCCACCCACCTATCTGACCTACTTATCCATCTGTCCATCCATCCCTCCCTTGACCTTCCCTCCATCCATTTACCTACTTATCCATCCATTCACCCACCCACCCGTGCACCTACCTACTCAGCCATTCACCCATCTAGTCACCTACCTATTCATCCATGCACCTATCTTCCCACTCACAAACTACCACCCTCCTTCCCGTTTCATCCGCTCATTCAGTCATGCACTTGGCAGCATTTAAGTAGTGTCTAGAGGGGCTAAGCACTGTGCTGAACACTAAGGATGAGACGCAAAGTGCAGTGTACTTTCGCTGACAATGCACAAGACTGTGTTAAATGCTTCACGCTGAACTCTTTGTTAATGATTATTTTCACGGGTATCCGGAAGTTCAGTACATGACACCTGTGACCTCACGGGTATCATTATCTAGAATAAGACTAAGTTAAGTAGAGGAGTCGGTCCATGTAAACTGCATTTGAAGAAAAAAATATTAAGGCAGAAAAAGGTCAAGTACAGTATTGCACCTTGCGGAGGTGGGATGTGCCCCTCTGGGGGCTCAGGGGAGCCCCGCTGTCAGGAAGCTTCGGGAGGTTGGGCTGACCTCCGTGGTGGACGCCCCCACTCTCTGACCACGTGCTGGGTCCCATCCCCGCCCAGAGTGTTTCATTAGCATAGTCCCCGCCCAGAGTGCTCTCATTAGCATCAAGTGCCCGGCAGAGTCCAAGGTTACTACCTGTGCACGATTTCTCAGGCTGCCCACCCGCAATCCCACAGGCTTTGGTTGGCTAGTGTCCACACTGGCTAGTGTCCACACTGGGAGGGTGGGCAGACGCACTGCGGGCTTTGGCTGGCGTGTCCACATCTGGGACGGGGGGTGGAGCAAATGCGCTGCAGGCTCCCTGCACGTTTGCATTCCTAGCCTAGGTCCGTTGAGGTGCTCCCTAACTACACCCCCTAATTAACTACCCCCCTTTCCCCACCGCGGTGTCCGGGAGGTGGCCGCATCGGGGGTCCAGCGCCATCCACCCTGCCCTGAGCACTGTGTGTCTGGCAGCCCAGAAGGAGAGGGCAGGGCTTCTCAGCCTCCCACTGTGTGCATTGCTAGAGGACGAGTTCTGTGTCTGGGGGCCATCCCACGCACTGTGGGGCGTGGAGAAGCCCCCCCACGCCATCCAGGGAGCACCCCCAGTCCTGACATCCCCTCCTATTGCCCCCCTCCCCGGGACATCGTCCAGTGTCTCCTGGGGGCAGGGCCGCCCCAGGCTGAGACCCACCAGCCCAGATAAAAAGGTCTGAAGGAAGTCTCCGCAGCAAAGCCGCAAACTCGTGGACCCCCTACCGCTGAGCCCGTGATGCCTTCTCCCAGATTCCGTGGTCTTTCCTCTCAGGCTAGGTTCGGTTACTCAGAACACCCCCTGAACAGCAGTTTTGGGCTGCCCTTCGACTACAATGGGACCCTGGGCATCCTCATCACCCCTGGCCAGAAAGGCATTCTAATCTTCTGGTTTGAGAAGAGCCTGTTGGTTTCCAGAAACTCAGGTGAGCCAGGCCCAGGCTCTGGGTGTCCCTCTGGTTTTTCTCTCTCCTACCTCCAGTAGACCCTGGCGTTCTGGATGGCAGTCCTGGCTGTGTCCATATCTCCCCCGCCCCCGCCCCGCCCACACCCCGCCCTGGTTTCCTGCCCCCTGGAGTCCTTAGGGCCACATGGGCAGGGGCTGAAAGTCGTCCACCAGTCACCTAGGACAGAGCCCACGTCTTCCCTCCAAGGGCCACAAGCCTTGTTTTGGCACCAAGGTCAGCGACTGCGGGACGTGGCTCCGGGCTGCCCGCTCGCACTTCCCCTGGCCAGAGTGAACTTGGAAACCGCACAGCTCCTCCCGCTGGCCTAGCTGAGGAATCCCAGCAATGCCCACCAGCAAGCACGAGACAAAAAGCAGCAGGCAGCCCCCCCTCCCCTTTCCAGGAGGAAAGGGGTACTGTCGGGGACCCCTGGGCACAGGTGTGTCTGCAAGACCACCCACCCTGAGCACCAGCCAGGCTTCCTGAACACCATCAGTCCCCCCACACTCCCCCGCCCTCTCCCACCCCCCTACCCCCGAGCAAGAGAAGGGCTCAGGGCTGGCCTGTCCATTTGGAGAGCTCGTTCGAGAAGCTCTGCTTCCTTACATATGTTACCCATACAGTGAAAGGCATTCCATGACGTCCACGCCTCCCGCAGTGAGACAGCCTTTCTCGTGAGCTCTGCAGCCGATGTGCCGCGTTCCTGTCCCATGGGGGCGCACGGGGTTGGTTTTCTCGAAGCCAAGCGCCTTCTGCTTGAGGCTCTACAGCCCTGCGCCTCGGTGCTGTGCTTTCCCCCACCCGGTATCCTTTGAGTCCCTCACCAAGGACTGGGCAGGCAGCGGGATCGCTCCGCATTTCAGCAGGGGGCGGGGGGGGCAGTTTCCTCATGACTCCGCTCTGTCGTCTCACAGGTCAGCTCGTCTACCCTGTCCATGTGCGAGAAGGAACGAACACCTTGTATTCCTCCATTTCTGAAGCCAACATCACCATCCACAGCGTTGCTGCCAGTGCGTGCCCTGCCTATGGGTAGCTTTCTAGGAGTGCCCTCTGCGGGGCTTACTAACCACTGACCCGCTAGACCCAGTCCAGCCAAAACCGAACCAGACCAACCTAAACCCAAACCCAGACGTGATTATCGCATATTCGAGAACAATTCCCAGCATAAACTTCTGTCCTCTTGCACCGTGCGATAGAATGGGGATGGGCTGTTGGCTTCCTGGGGCCGCAGCAGCCAATGCCCACACACTGGGGACCTTAGAACGACAGATGGTTCTGAAATCAAGTGTCAGCAGGGACCTGTTCTGGGCACTGGGCATAGGCTCCAGGGAAGGATCCGCCCCAGGTCTGTCTCCTTGGCTTGTGGAAAGCTGCGCCCCCCACCCCCACCCCCGTGTCTCCACGCTGCGCTCCCTCTGGGCGCGGTTGTGTCCAAATTCCTCCTCTTTTTACAAGGACACAAGTCCTCCTGGATTCCGACCCACCCCGATGGCCTCATTTTAACTTAATCACCTCTGTAAAGACCTGATCTCCAAATACAGTCACCTTCTGAGGTCCTGGGAGTTAGGGCTGCTACATACCTTTTTTGGAAGGGACACATTCCAAGCCATCGCAAATAGCATCTCAGGATTTCTTTGCTGCTCCATTGTTGTCCCGCTGCTATCCCCAAAGATGAGCTTCGCCTGACTAGTGTGTCTCCTCACACAGCTCCCGAGCTGCACACTTAGAGGCAGAGAGTGGGACACACTGGGGAGGTCACTTGGGTGCTAAGTCAGTGTCTCCCCTGCTTGCTGATAATCCCATAACATCCTACCGTCTGTGTCCCTGTAGCTGTTTAAAGTTAACTTAGAGTTACAGAAATCCATGATATAAAATGCTCTTATAATTAAACCAGTAGTGCATGGTCCTTTAAAGGATTTTTAAAAAAAATATTCCAAGTACAGTTGAAGTCCCCTGAGGCACCTGGGTGGCTTAGTTGCTTAAACGTCTGACTCTTGATTTTGGCTCGGGTCATGATCTCAGGGTCATGAGATCGAGCCCTGCATCGGGCTCCGTGCTGAGCGTGGAGCCTGCTTGGGGTTCTCTCTCTCCCTCTCTCTCTCTCTGTCCCTGCCCCCCACCCCACTCATTCTGTCTCTTAAAAAAAATTATAATAAACTTCTTATATTTTTTATATTTTTGCCCTTTGAAACAACCTCATTTCAATTTTGTTCCGTCTTGTTGGTTTTTCCTAGATGAATATGAACTGGCAGTTTTAACCCAGGAGAACAATTTGTATTACGGCAGCCTGGGAATCCTGTCAAGTTCTCTGATCAAAGTAGGTAAAATCAAAGTAGTGTTGTTACCCATCAGTGAGGAAATGGTATTATTCTCAAACCTTTTTTTTTTCTTTTTGAGAGAGCAAGCAGGTGGTGGGGGCCAGGGGCAGAGAGAGAGGGGAAGAGAAAAATTTTTTAAAGATTTTATTTATTTATTTGACAGAGAGAGAGAGACAGAGAGGGAACGCAAGCAGGGGGAGTGGGAGAGGGAGAAGCAGGCTCCCCGCTGAGCAGAGAGCCCGATGCAGGGCTCGATCCCAGGACCCTGGGATCATGACCTGAGCCGAAATCAAGAGTCAGATGGTTAACCGACCGAGCCATCCAGGCGCCCTTCTCAAACTTCTGTCCTTTTTCTGAAAGCTAGAAATCACTCTAGTTATTGAAACAATCATAGTATTTCAATAACAGAGTAATAATTTAATCAATATTGAATTAACATTAGTATTGAACAAATTTAACAATAATAGTGATTTTACTGGTTGTGAAAATCACAACAGCAGCCGCTAAAACCTACTGAGCCCTGAGAATATGGCAGGTGCTAGTCTGAGCGTTTTCCTTCTGCTACCTCATTTAATCCCAACCATCATCTTTTTTTTTTTTTTTTTTAAGATTTTGTTTGTCAGAGAGAGAGAGCGAGTGCACAAGCATGGGGAAGTGTAGGCAGAGGAAGAAGCAGGTTCCCCAGAGAGCAAGGATCCTGACGCCAGGACCCGATCCCGAAATGCCAGGATCATGACCTGAGCCGAAGGCAGAGGCCCAACCAACTGAGCCACCCAGGCATCCCAATCCCAACCAGCGTCTTAAGAAGTGGAATCTTAGGGGGGCCTGGCTGGCTCAGTTGGAGAGCCTGTGACTCTTGATCTCAGGATCATGAGTTTGAGACCCCGGCGGGGGGGGTGGGGTGGGCGGGAGCTAAAAATAAATAAATAAACTTTAAAAAACAAGCCAGAAAGAAAAGAAGTAGAGCCTTATATGGTCCTCATTGGACAGACGGGAAAACATGGATAGGTAGGCATGGATAGGTAGGAAGTGGTGGCAGGGAGGGGTCATTTCACACTACCTTAGACGTCAGGCCCATCTGTTTCTATTTCATTCTCACAAAGCCCCAGGAAGGAGAGCAGAGCATCCAACTTTTACAAGGGAGGAAAAACTGAAGTTTGCCTCTTTCCTCAGGCCTCTTAGCCCATCAGCAGCTGAGCCAGACAAGTCCTTAAGTGTGATGATCCCTACTTTGGTCCTTTGGCTGCTTGAGCTGCAAACACTGTAGTTCCAGAAGGCTGACTGACATTGGCATAGGATAGGACAAGGAGTATAGGGCCGTCTCCTTGAAGCCTTTACCCTGACATTCCGACGCCCAGGGCATTTTCTGGGTGAGGGTCCGTAGCCTTCGTCCTGACTCTCCAGTCCCGTCTAGGACCTGTGCGTAAGTCTAGACTCAGTTCCTGCCTATCCTCTCCGATGAGGAAAGACAGAGTTTCCGTTATTCATCACCAAGGAATTAATGAAGCTGGAGAGCAGGTATTTCCACGAAGTGTGCCGATGATTTTCTTTCTCTGTTTGTTTGTTTGGTCTGCCTTCTTTAAACCTGAAACGTAACATAAAATGGGCGTCCTCAAAAACGACTTAGAATGACCTGATTCCTGAAATCGCTTTCCTCTTAGTTTTCAGGCCAAAACATCTGGTCCCAGGATGCAGCCCTGATGTTCACGGATGTGGGGAGAGTGGAAATACTGACCCCAGTCCCCGATTTGATGTTTCCAGCTTTCGATTTCCAGAAGTGTTCCGTGAACATCCAGGCGATTCTCATGGATCCCCAACTCCAAGTTGACGTGTGCAAAGTATGTGATCATCGCTGTTTGGATCAATGTTCGGGGCACTCTTTCTAAAAAAAAAAAAAAAAAAAAAAAAGGCAAACCTCACAGAGCCAGAGCTGGGCATTTGTCATAGGTAACCACACCCTAGAGCTTCGATGGGCATTGCTGGGGGGAAATAGGGGGCGGGCACTTAGACCTGAATTTCACCTAAACAACTGAATCTGGCAGCCAGCCACCACTGCCCCCAAAGGCAGTGGTGGGTTTCATGCCCCTTATTTTGGATAGAAACATACATCACTTTAGTGGACACTCTTTGGAACAAGAAAGCCAGCCAACCCCTAACAACGGTTTGGAAGAGGATAAAGCAGATGGTGTGCCTGCGGGGACTGCTTCCTCCTCCAGCAAAGGAACGGTCAGTGTTCTCCGGAATCTGACCCGGAGAGCTCTGGAGAGGGAGATCCGATTGGGCTTGGGGCTTTCACCCAGCCCCGGGGCCCGCCTTGACCCTCGCTCAAAGCAGGGGGAAATTCCAGAACTATGTGAAACATGGAGGCATCAGTTCTGACTCGTCGTTCTGCGAGTAACGGTCCCAGTCGAATGGGGTTACGCCGCAAAAGCAACCGTTGCCCGGTGCAGCCGGGAGGTCTGATGGTAGAAGACCTCGGGCGAGTCTTGATTTCAGCAAGGAGGCAGCTCCTGTCCACCTGTCCACCCTGCCTGCGGGGGTGTTCCACGCTTCACCCTGAAGATCCGTCTAGACGCCGCTGGGAAGCCCTGGGTCCTCACACCGCGCCATCGAGCTGGCGGGTGCAGACGGGCCGCCTCCCACAGTGTCCCCGGCAAGAGACAGGGTCTCTCATCCGAGCTGGGCAGAGCCCATGAGAAATCCCCGCCCCCCGAGTGTCTCCCGCATCTCATTGGCTCAGGGGAGATGACAGGCCCACTCTTGCGCCAATCGCAGGGCTGGAGGTGAGCCAATCAGAGTCCACACCTTCGGATGGCAATAACGTCAGTCCACCAGGCCCTGGGCCCAAGGATGAGCCAAGGACTCGTCTGCGGATGGAGACTGCGCATACCCTGGGGAGGGGACCAGCCCCGGGACAGAAGTGGCGCGGTAGCATCTCGCGGCCCCTCCCGAATCCACTCCCGCAGACCCCGGAAATCCCATGGGTCAGAAGTGCAGGAGAACACCATTTCTTTCACTTTGAATGTTTAAACTGTCCCCAGGGCGGAATCACACGTTGCTTTTTTCCGGTGATGAGCACTTTCAGGGTCTCCTCTCTTGGCACTTCCCCACGCCCAGTGCAAGGCTGTTACCTGCTGTCGCCGCGCTGGGCGTGACATCCCCACAACCGCTTTATCTCCCAACCGAACCCTTGTAGCTTTTTGAACAACTTCGCCCATTTTGCCCATCTCTGCCCCCCCACCCCTGGCAACCTCCAATCTTTTCTCAGCATCTATGAGTTTGGCTTTTTCATTTCTTTTTTAAAAGATTTTATTTATTTATTTGACACGGAGAGAGAGATCACAAGGAGGTGGAGAGGCAGGCAGAGAGAGAGAGAGAGAGAGGAGGAAGCAGAGTCCCCACCAAGTTGAGAGCCTGATGTGGGGCTCGATTCCAGGACCCTGAGATCATGACCTGAGCTGAAGGCAAATGCTTAATGGAAGGAGCCACCTAGACGTCTCCATTTCACAAATTTTTTAAAAAAATTTTATTTATTTATTTGACAGAGATCACAAGTAGGCAGAGAGGCAGGCGAGGGGTGGGGGTGGAGCAGGCTCCCCCTTGAGCAGAGAGTCCGATGTGGGGCTCGATTCCAGGACCCTGGGATCATGACCTGAGCTGAAGGCAGAGGTGTTTTTTGGTTTTTTTTTGTTGTTGTTTTTTTTAAGATTTTATTTCTGGGGCGCCTGGGTGGCTCAGCAGGTTAAAGCCTCTGCCTTCGGCTCAGGTCATGATCCTAGGGTCCCAGGATCGAGCCCCACATCAGGCTCTCTGCTCAGCGGAGAACCTGCTTCCTCCTCTCTCTCTGCCTACTTGTGATCTCTGTCTGTCAAATAAAGAAATAAAATCTTTAAAAAAAAGATTTTATTTCTTTATTTGACAGAGGGAGAGATCACAAGTAGGCAGAGAGTCAGGCAGAGAGAGAGGGGGAAGCAGGCTCCCCCTTGAGCAGAGAGGCCGATGCAGGACTCGATTCCAGGACCCTGGGATCATGACCTGAGCTGAAGGCAGAGGCTTTAACCCACTGGGCCACCCAGGTGCCCTGAAGGCAGAGGTTTTAACCCACTGAGCCACCCAGGCACCCCCATATCACAAATTTTAATCCATTCATCCGTTCATGGACATGGTTGATTTCATGTCTTGACACGGAGCTGCAGTAAATATGGGAGGAGATTCCTCTTTAAGACAGTCGTTTCATTTCCTATAGATACACACCCAGAAGTGGGATTGCTGGGCCATAGGGTAGCTCTACTTTTAATTTTTTGAGGCACCCCTGGATTGTTTTCCAGCACCCATTTACATTCCCAAGGAAATGCCATCTCGGGGTCTGCCCTGTCCAGCAACCTCATCCCATCTCTCAATGCTCTGAAATCCCCGGAATCAGAAATAAGGTCAGTGCTGTGCTCCCTGGCACCCAGCTGACTCGGTGTCCTGTGTCTGCCAGGCCGCTCCCCTTCTGAAGGGCTGCCGAAGGGTCACAGAGAGGTTTCAGGGTGTCCATCTCCAAATGGCCTTTGAATCCAAGGCACTTAGTGATCGGAGAAAAAAATGAAGTGTCTATGCCACACACCGAGGGTATCGATTTAGTAAAATAGCCTTTTGTGAAATGATGGTGCTGATAGATGGGAGTGGTTTTTTTTTTTTTTCTTGTTTTCTTGACTTGCCACTGTAAAATATCCATCCCTAACCATGGGGATTTTCTTGTGGGCTCTTGAAATCCCATGTCTGGAAATTGCTGGTCTTAGGCACACATGGAGGAGAAAAAGAGAGAGCGAGCAGTAGTAGGCTTTGTGCAAACGCTTGGCCCCTTGGACTCTTCTGAGAAAGGTGGCTGTGCCACTAGCAAGACGTTTTCCCAAACCCCACCAAAAATGACAACAAAATACAAAACAAAAAGAACAAAGCACCCAAACAGCAACTACATGGCATAACGAAAACCCATGGAGGAGGCCTGGCGGGCTCAGCTGGAAGAGCGTGCAGCTCTTGACCTTGAGGTTGTGAGTTCGAGCCCCACGTTGGGTGTGCAACCCACTCCAAAACAAAACAACAAGAACAAAAAAACAAAAACAAAAACCAAAAACCAAGACTAAAACAAACAGCAAAAAGCCCATGGATGAAAGCTGGGACAGGGGCGCCTGGGTGGCTCAGTTGGTTCACCGTCTACCTTCAGCTCAGGTCATGATCCCAGGGTCCTGGGATCAAGCCCCGCATCGGGCTCCCTGCTCAGCGGGCAGCCTGCTTCTCCCTCTCCCTCTGCCTATTACTTTGCCGGCTTATGCTCTCTTTCTCTCTATCAAATAAATAAACTAAATTTTAAAAAAGAAAGCTGGGGCAATTAGTTGGATAATTTGAGTCCACAGGGATATAAATAAGTGACTGAGTAAATAAAGGAGCAGAGGCACATTCCCCCCTACAGAAGAACTCTGAGTAAGGTGCTTGCATACACTCCCCCCTAGAGGCGTTTAACCACCACCCCGTCCTGTGCGCACAGGCAACAGTCTGGAAAGGGGGAGTAGCCACTTGGTAGTGGAGAAGCCTGGCAGGCACCAGATTAGCCGGGAAATAGGATGGACTTCGACAGTCCCGCAGCGAGGGCAGGAAGTCCCAGGTTCTCTCGGCTGTTTCTCCACCCCAGACCTGGAATCAGCCGCTTCTCCAAGAAGCATCTCATTGGCTGGCTGCCTGGCTAGGACGGCAGGAAGCCAATCCGTTTCCTTGAACATGGGGTAAATAAAAGGCAAGATGCAAGCCTTTATCCCATTTTTCCCTTCCAACTGTTCCAATGGGTCGGCGGAAAGTAGAAGTGGGAGAGAGTCTGCAAAACTCCCCCGGCAAATGTGTGCAGACAGAATGATAGAATGTGGTCTTGCGGCAACCCCAACATCAAAAAGGGTGGCAGCCAGCCCCAGGCACTGCTGATGGAGGATCAACCATCCGTTGAGTCTTGCCAACGCGATCCCACCCAAGCCCAACGGATCTAGCTGCCGATCTACCAGAAACTCTGAGCACAAAGCAACACGCCTACCTGTGCCAGGAAAATCCAGACCGTGGGAATCTACAGGTCCAGCTTCCTGGGCGTTTCTAAGCTGCATAGAGACGGAAAGAAAGGGATGAGGTGGGGGGCCTGGGGATTGAAGGAGCCTTAGAGAGAACAACGTTTGAAAATGGGCAGGACTGGGGCGCCTGGGTGGCTCAGTGGGTTAAAGCCTCTGCCTTCAGCTCAGGTCATGATCCCAGGGTCCTGGGATCGAGCATCGAGCATCGGGCTCTCTTCTCAGTGGGGAGCCTGCTTCCTCCTCTCTCTCTGCCTGCCTCTCTGCCTACTAGTGATCTCTGTCTGTCAAACAAATAAATAAAATCTTTAAAAAAAAAAAAAGAAAGAAAGAAAATGGGCAGGACTAAGTCCCATCACTTAGGGATGCACATGTAGCAAGAAAGCGATCGTGGTAAAAGTCAGGTGTTGGGGGGGCACTTCTGGAGAGAGGAGGCCCTGTGGTGGGGTGATGGGGTGGACCTCGAGGGTCTTCGGGGGCTGCAGGATCTAGCCGGGAAGACACTGGCATGAGTGACAGATTGGAAAGTTCCATCCCTGGGGGAGACCACTGAAGGCCTCCCACCTGCTTGCCCGTTCTGCTTTTGGGAACAAGAGTTCGGTTTAATTCATGGATGTGTTTGGCGTTTCTGCCTAGGCGGAACTTCTGGAAGGAGAATTTGACAACAAAATGTACACCATTGACATGAACAGCAAACTGGAGCTGACGGCCCTGATGATCCCACGGCCCGGCATGTCCCTGATCCCTCTGGTAAGGCCGCCTCGGCGTTTGGTGGGCGCTCCTGAGACGGGGTGCTCCCCAGGGTCCCAGGCTCTCAGAGTCCCCTGGGATCCCCAGGGGGAGACCTCACTCAGGTCGCTTCGTAGACATGCCCTGTCCTGCTCCTCAACGAGCCTCTGCCTGTCTGGCCTCCTCTCCCGGGACCTGTGCGCCTGGTTCTCCACCCTTCTCCGGGGCTGCCCGGCGCTTCCCATAAGCTCCTCTTCCTCTTAGTCTGGCCGGAGCCTGACTCATGCCTTCCCTCAGGCAGCGGGAGGTGCTCGAGAGACAGTGAGTCTCCCCAGACCTGAAGCCCAAATGTCCAAGCCTGGACTCTCGGGTACAAGTAACGGATCTGAAAATGGTGGGGGCGGGGCGATAAATGCAAGGTCATGGGATGACATCCAGCCAGCCGGGACCAGCGCCTGGAAGGGGACACCAGGCTGGCTCCGGCTCTTATCTGGGCTCCCTTCCCAGCTCCTCCTGTGCAGGTCAGGCCTCTGGGTCTCTCCAGGCACCCGGGAGGGGTCAGGGGTCTGCAGCTCTGGGCTGTCTGCAGCACGGGGCTCAGAGGCCAAAGCTGGGGAGTGGTCGAGGTGCGGCACATTTGGGGATTAGAGGGGCACCCGTTTTTGCAGAGCAAGCTTGGTTTTCAATGGGAAGGTGCACGAGGATACATGTGGATGAGACCCGCCCCCCTCCCAGTGGCACCCCTTTGTGCCTACTAGCCCAGAACATCTGTGTGTGCTTCTCCTCCCCGGCCCCTGGCAGGCAATGGTGAGCAACCCCCACTCCCTGGGCCTGCAGGCCACCATCTATGAGGACGGCTACACTTACGACGGGAACACCAAACACAGGCTGGTGAGCTGCGCCCCAGCCCCAGCCCCAGGTGCGCGTGAGGAAGGGCACAGCCTTGTGGGCGCCCAGCCCACGGCAGCCACCTTAAGGCGCTCCTCGGCCTGAACTTCCTCCCTCCTTTCCTTCCTCGCACACAGTGGGGTAAGGTGCTGGACAATCTGGAGAGGACACAGCCGGGCCCCTCCCCCAGGCAGGGAGCAGTCTCCCAGGACAAGTGAGGTCTTTAAGGTGTCACGGGGATAAACTCAGAGGCCATGGCAGGGAGCCTAACACAGCCCTGGGGAAATGTGGGTGGTTGGGTAAACTGAGGCATGAGGATGGAGGTGACCTAGGGGGACCAGGAGAGGCTTAGCCAAATAGGAGTCTGGAGGATCCATGGGGCAAGCCAGGCCTCTTGGTCGCACTACAGGCTTTGTGCTTGACGCCAGAAGCCTAGGGTGGGGTTGGGAGGTTTCCAGGGGTCAAGGGCAAGGCATCAGTCCACCATAACAGAGCCTTTGGACCAGTCCTCGCCACCTTCTAAAGAAGAGGGGAGGGGCGCCTGGGTGGCTCAGTGGGTTAAAGCCTCTGCTTTCGGCTCAGGTCATGATCCCAGGGTCCTGGGATCGAGCCCCACATCAGGCTTTCCGCTCCGCGGAGAGCCTGCTTCCTCCTCTCTCTCCCTGCCTGCCTCTCTTGCCTACTTGTAATCTCTGTCTGTCAAATAAATAAATAAAAAACCTTTAAAAAAAAAAAAAAAAAAAAAGAAGAGGGGAGACAGTCACCTCTCACTACATGTCCTCCAGACAAAGGCAGCAAGGAAATGCAGGGGCATGGGGTGGTCATTTCCATGAGCTTCTAGAAGTCTTTCACTGGTGGTACAATTAGAATCAGGGGAGGGCTGGGGCACCTGGGTGGCTCAGTGGGTTGGGCCTCTGCCTTTGGCTCAGGTCATGATCTCAGGGTCCTGGGATCGAGCCCCGCATTGGGCTCTCTGCTCGGCAGGGAGCCTGCTTCCCTTCCTCTCTCTCTGCCTGCCTCTTTGCCTACTTGTGATTTCTCTCTGTCAAATAAGTAAAATCTTAAAAAAAAAAAAAAGAATCAGGAGAGGGCTGGACGCTCTCCAGGCTCCACCTCCCAGGGCCCCGTCCTACCTCGACCTCCCCGGAGCCCTGACTGTGAGCGGCCCCAGGCTGTCCTACTGTCGCAATGCCCGTTTGCCCTTGATTCCACAGAACATTTCCCTGAAGCAGCAGCACCACTGGGGCAGAGCCGACCCCAATTTCACCTCCAGGTATGTGGTCGGTCACCTAGACCGGAGTGGGAAAGGGGTGGCCCAGGCTATCTAAGGGGTTCCCTTAACGGGAACTGGGAACCCGGGGCCAACATCCAGACTCCCTCCCTCCAAGGACAGTAAGACCAGAATAATTGAAAACAGTTTCTAAGTAGTGAGTTCCTCAAAAAACTAAACCTAAAATTACTATATGATTCAGCAATCCCATTTCTGGGTCTACACCGGAAAGAAGGGAAAGCAGGGACTCAAACAGATGCTTGCACACCAGTGTTCACAGCAGCGTGATTTACAGTCACCAAAACATGGAAGCCAGCCCTGTGTCCACAGACAGATGATTGCATCAACACAATGGCATCCATCCGCACAATGGATATTACTGAGCCTTAGAAAGGAAGGACATCCTGACACCTGCCCCAACGTGGACAAACCTTGAGGACACTCAGGTTGCCCAGTGAAATAATCCATTCCTGGAAGGTCACGTCCTGCAGGATTCCACTCCCAGGAGGGTTCCAGAGTATGTAGCTCAAAAAGTTTTAATTCTAGATCTAGAATTTTGTACCACTGTACGGTATAATTGAAATTTGCTAAGAAAGTAGAACTTAAATATTCTCACCACTACCCCCAAACAAAGGTAAATATGTGAGGTGATGGGTGTGTTGGGGGGGTGGGATCCTTTCACAAAATGCACAGATACCAAATAATTACATTATATACCTTAACGATCTTACGATTTATTTATCAGTTTTACCTTAGCAAAGTTGAAAAACGTAAATAGAAAGTTAAAAAGAGGGGCGCCTGGGTGGCTCAGTGGGTTAAAGCCTCTGCCTTCCGCTCAGGTCATGGACCCAGGGTCCTGGGATCGAGCCCCACATCGGGCTCTCTGCTCAGCAGGGAGCCTGCTTCCCTCTCTGCCTGCCTCTCTGCCTACTTGTGATCTCTGTCTGTCAAATGAATAAATAAAATCTTTAAAGAAAAAAAAAAAGAAAGTTAAAAAGAAAAGTACGTTGTATGTTATTAATATAGAATGCATGTTCTTCTCTCACACACTTATGGTGAATTTATTTTAAAATCACTCAATTTTTATATGTACATGGCCATTAGGAACATCCACCAGACCTCCCAGGAGAGATTTTCAGACCACATGCTCAGACTTTAATCCAACAAAACTGGAACTGAACAGCCAGAGAAGTAAAACCAGTAACAACAACAACAACAACAACAAAACCCTTTTCTTGGAAATGAAGAGACACTTTTCTAGATAATTCTTGAATCTTAGAATCCATGGAACACACCTAAAGTACTCAGAGGAAAATGAGTACCCTGAGCACTTTTATTATTAAGGGAGAAGATGGACTAAGGATGCACAAACTAAATATTTAACTTGAAGAACCAGGGGAACCACAAAACGAAGGGAATTAACAGTGATACAATCTGAAATGTATTAAATAGAGGGCAAAGAACAGTGTCAAGTCACAATGAGACACAAGGCTGGTTCTTCAGAAGACCAGTACACTGGATGAGACTCCGTGATCCTGACAAAGGAGGAGAGAATTGAAATGAACATTGGGAATAGAAAATGAAAAGTGTGGACACAGAACCCATGAAAAGAATAGTTGGGGCGGGGGCGGGGGGGGACTTCCTCAAACTAAAAAGCTCCTGCATAGCAAAGGAAACCATCAACAAAGTGAAAAGGCAACCTGCTGACTGGGAGAAGATACTGAGGCTGATCTCCACAATATGTAAAGAACACACACAATCCAATAGCAACAGCAACAACCCGATTAAAAACGGGCAGAATATTTGAATAGACACTTTTCCAGAGAAGACCTCTAGATGGCCAATAGTACGTGAAAACATGCTCAACGTCACTGATCCTCAGGGAAATATAAATCAAAACTACAACAGGATACCACCTCACACCTGTTGGAATGGCTAAAATCAACAACACAGCAAACAACAGATGTTGGTGAGGATGTAGAGAAAGGGGGAGCCTCTTGCTCCGTTGGTGGGAATGCAAATGGATGCAGCCAGTCCAGAAGACAATATGGAGTTTTGTCCAAAAGTTAAACATAGATCCACCATACAATCCAGTAATTCTGCTTCTGGATATTTATTTGAAGAAAACAAAAACACTAATTTGAAAAGATATTGTGCACCCCTATGTTTATAGCAGCATTATTTACAGTAGCCTAATTAAGGAAGCAATGTAAGTATCCCATCTATAGAAGAATGGATAAAGAAGATGGAGTGTATGTGTACAATGGCGTATCACGCGGCCGTCAGAGGGATGGAATCTTGCCATTTGTGATGACATGGATGCATCTTGAGGGCATTGTGCTGAGCGCAATAAGGCAGAGAGAGACAAATACCATATGATTTCACTTACACGTGGAATCCAAAGAAACAAAACAAATGAACAAACAAACAAAACAAAACCAACCTCACAGATGCAGAGAAAAGCTGATGGTTACCAGAGGAGGGGGGTTTGGAGGGTGGGCAAAACAGGTGAAGAGGATCAAGAGGTACAAACTAGCAGTTATGAAATAAACAAGTCACGGGGCTGTAATGTATAGCAGGGGAATATGGTCAATGAGAATGTGCTAACTTTGTATGGCGACAGATGGTAACGAGGATTATTACGGTGATCGTTTTGCAATGTATATAAACCTCAAATAACTATGTCATAGACCTGAAACAAATATGGTATTGTATTTCACTTACACCTCAGGGAAAAACAGGACAAGAAAACGTGTATGTAGCTCGGGGATAATGAAATTGGAATTCAGATGTTTTCAATAAGTTATCATATGTAAATGAACAAAACTGACTCAAGAAGAGGTAGAAACTCAAGGGAGGGTGGGGCCGCCATGTAAGAGCAGAGGTTCTCTGTCACTGTTCTGGAACAAATGGCTGAGTGGATGCATGAGTAGATGGATGGATGGACAGAGGGACAAATGGATGGATGGAGGGATGGAGGGATGGATGGATGGATGATGGATGGATGCATGCATAAATAAATTGATGAGTCAGTGATTATTTTTAACACTGACCCTATGTGTGACACAGGTGTGCAATACCACACGATCCCATTGCCTTGCAGCATAAAGAGACCCACAGGATCTACCATCACTCTGGACATAGCCAACAAGGAAATTTCGTGTGTGGACCTCAAGCCACTGGTATGTCCCAAATTTTTGTTCCATATTCTTTGTTGTTAGTGTTAAGAATGATGGCAGTAGTGGGAGGTGGGCACGGCACCTGGGTGACTCAGTCGATTAGGCATCTGACTCTTGATCTCACCTCCGGTCTTAATCTCAGGGTCATGAGTTCAAGCCCTGTGTTGGGCTCCATGCTAGGTGTGGACCCTGCTTAAAAAAAAAGAATAACGGCAGTGGGCATCCTCTATCTTTTCCTCTGAGCCCATGCTCAGAATCTGAAAATGGAGGTAATCCTGTCCCAGTTGCCAGGGTCACTCCCTTTCCCCCTGACAGCATTCCCCAGGGCGCCCCCTCATGACTCACCATCCTCGGAGCAAGTGCATGGATAGTCTCTTTCCTTGTTGGACATCCCCAGAACAAGACTCACCAACTCTGGTCACAGCACTCTTCGGCGCTCCAAGAGAATGGAGAACAATATACATCCACACAGAAACCCGTGCACAAGTATTCATAGTGACATTTTCATAATAGTCAAAAGGTGGAAGCAACCCAAATGTCTACCTGTGCGTGAATCAATGAACACATAAGGGCCCGTCCTCACACTGGAATTCAGCCTTAGAAAGGAAGGACGTCCTGACACCTGCTACAACATAGACCCCAAGGACACTGGGCTCAGTGAGAGAAGCCAGACCCAGAAGGACACATCCCGCAGGACCCCACTCCCAGAAGGTCCCCAGAGGAGTCCTGTCCACACAGAGAAGAGACCATGGGAGCCAGGGTTGGGGCAGGGGGTGGGGAGTCCATCCTTCGTGGGGAAAGAGTCTCCATGTGGGGAGATGGAAAGTTCTGGAGAAGGATGGGTGTGCTTGATGCCACTGTGATTTGCCCTTAGAAACGGCTAAGATGGGGGCGCCTGGGTGGCTCAGTGGGTTAAGCCTCTGCCTTCAGCTCAGGTCCTGATCCCAGAGTCCTGGGATCGAGCCCCACATCGGGCTCTCTGCTCAGCGGGGAGCCTGCTTCCCCCTCTCTCTCTGCCTGCTTGTGATCTCTCTCTCTGTCAAATAATTAAATAAAATATTAAAAAAAAGAAATGGCTAAGATGGTGAATTTTAGGGGCGCCTAGGTGGCTCAGTTGGCTGAGTGTCTGCTTAGGTCACGGGTCCTGGAATTGAGTCCTACATCGGGCTCCCTGGTCCGTGGGAAACCTGCTTCTCCCTCTCCCTCTGCCTGCTGTTTTTCCTGATTGTGCTCTCTCTCTCTCTCTCTGTCAAATGGATGGATAAGATCTTAAAAAAAAAAAAAAAAGATGGCGAATTTTATGTTATATATATTCTATACCACAATTTTTGTAAAACTGATATAAACCTTGCATTCTGTTCCTTGATAAATCTGTGTTTGTTTTTTTAAAGATTTTATTTATTTATTTGACAGACAGAGATCACAAGCAGGCAGAGAGGCAGGCAGAGAGAGGGGAGGAAGCAGGCTCCCTGCCGAGCAGAGAGCCCGATGCAGGACTCGATCCCAGGACCCTGAGATCATGACCTGAGCCGAAGGCAGAGGCTTAACCCATTGAGCCACCCAGGCGCCCCGCCCACCTTAGCTTTTTGAGAAACACAAATAGCTTTTTCCTCTTTTCTCCTGTTTATTGAAGCCCATCCACTCATTCATTAGTTGGTTCATTCATTCATTCATTCATTCTTCTCCTCGGCCTTCTGTATGCCAAGTATTATCCTGCATTTATAAATTGGTTTCTGGTTGGAGCTCAGTGATGGGGTGCACTTAGGCTCACCCCATAGCTCTGGGAGGGTCTTAGGGCTTGAAAGCTCCAACGGCCAAGCCTGGCTCCAATGAATCCCAGGAGCCGGGGTCACCGTGTCAGGATCTGCGCTCATCGTGTCCAGTCTCCCCTGGGTGTGAGTGTTTGCTGTGGCTGGGCCATCAGTGGCCCTCACTGACCCAGGTCAGCGTGTCCGCCTCTCTCCTCCACAGACGGCGTTCATTTCAGTGGGTTGCGACCAGGAAAAAAAGATCGTCATTCAGAAGTAAGTGTGTTAAAGTCGGGTGACATGGTCCTGTCCACTTTTGTGTATATTTAACATTTCCATAGCAAATAGTCAAATAATGAATACTAATGGTTTAAGTTGGTCTTCTGGCACAGTGACCTCCCCTCCTTTATCAATTTGGTGATATTTACATTTTTTTCCCTCTTCCCTAATCCTTTGCAAGTTCTCTTCCTTTTAGGAGTCCCTGAATTCCTCATTTTGATTAAAATTGCTTAGGGTTTTGGGTTTTAATTGGTTGCTGAAATTTTGCAAAACTTTGCCTTCAGTATCCATAGCTACCCCCCCCTCCCCGCCCCCGGAATGCAGCCATGAGAATCCAATTAAAAAAAAAAAAAAGCCGGAAGATTGGCCAAATTGCCACACTTTTCCCCCTCAGGCAGTGGTGTGCTGATAAATGCATAACAATTGGTTCGGGTGGAGGGGGAGGCCCCGAGTCCAAGCATGTGCCAATTCCGGTGGTGTGAATACGCCCACCCTGTCGATTTCCAGCTTCTGCTGGCCCACAAAATTCCAGAAGATTTAACACTTGGCTCTCAGGAGCTAGTCGAGGCTGGCTTCAGCTCTCCACTGCTCGAGGGCAATGATAAACTCAGGCGATGATTTTACCACCGTTTCCCCAAAATGGAAACATTTTGTTGAATCAATAAATTGCATAGTTAGGACATATGTACAGGGAACATTGTTTAAACAATATACAAATAGCTTCTGCCATAAACAGAGTAGGAAGATATTTGTCCCACGTGGAACCAACAAAGGCTCGTATCCAGGCTTTATAAAGAATTCCTACAAATTAATCATCATAAAAAAAAAGACAAAATTTTTAAAAAGGGGCAAAAGTCTTGAACAGGCACTTCTGAAAAAGAAAAAGTAAAGAAATCCATACGCTTGGTAAAAGCGCTGAAAGGGTGGCCAACCTCACTTAATAGGGAAAAGGAAATGAAAACTTTTCTTAGAGGCCAAATTCACTCACCAACGTGGTGAAATTTACAGAGCGTGGCCAGTAGCAAGGGCTGGTCAGCGCGGGGAGCCCCGGGCGGCCTCCGGAACGCACCAACTTTGTGGGCGGGTAGGTAGGTTTTCCAGGTGCTTTAGAAAGCACGTCTTTTGACCCCGCAACTCCAATCATGCATGTGGACACTGGCAAGGGTTCCAGAATGTTCTGAGCAGTATTATTCCTAATAGCTTCTAGCTGGGAGCAAGCCAGCTCGGATCCCTCGACAGGAGGATGGACCAACAGGTACGGTGGTTGGATGAATGGACTGTCCCAGCCACGCAAACCGTCAAGGCAGAACCGCCTGGACGGGGTTGTAGAAACATGGAACGGAAGGCGCAACAGAACACACACAATGTGATTCTAGTCTTTAAAACCCCAAATCAGGCAGAAAGAAACTGTGTTGCCTAAGGAGGCATGCCCGGATCTAACACTACAAAGAAAATCCAGTAAGTGATTGTCTCAAGAGTCAGGACACCCAGCGCCGAGGTCTGGGGCTCGGATAATCATTCTCCCACATGAACTCGGGCTCCTTGGAGACTCTGGGCAGGGAAGAGGCAGACTGAGCCTGGAAGTAAGAAAGGACTCAAAAATGAAACCAGCCGGGGTGTACGTGCCCAAGGGAAGAATTCACGATCCTTTCGGTGCAGCATGGGGGTAGGGAGTTCTTACCACCTTCTGTCGCTCACAGCGAAATCTCAGCCTGTCAGAACAACATCCTCGACCCCGTGGGCCTTCAGGACAATTACAGCTACGTCATTGAGAGGTGAGCCCAGAGATTTCCGTTCACGCCCTCCCTCCCGTGACTGCCCCCTAGCCCCAAAGGCTAATTGGAAATCATTTTTATTTTTTTATTTTTCTTAAATTTTATTTATTTATTTGACAGACAGAGATCACAAGCAGGCAGAGAGGCAGGCAGAGAGGGGGGGGGAAGCAGGCTCCCCGCTGAGCAGCTCGATCCCAGGACCCTGAGACCATGACGGGAGCCAAAGGCAGAGGCTTTAACCCACTGAGCCACCCAGGCACCCTGGAAATCATTTTTATTTTATTATTATTTTTTTAAGATTTTTAAAATTTATTTGACACAGAGAGAGAGAGAGGTCACAAGTAGGCAGAGAGGGGGAAGCAGGCTCCCCACTGAGCAGAGAGCCCTATGCAGGGCTCGATCCCAGGACCCTGGGATCATGACCCGAGCCGAAGGCAGAGGCTTTAACCCACTGAGCCACCCAGGTGCCCCTGGAAATCATTTTTAGATTGATATCTGGACTGTAGGGAATCTGAGGCGGGGAGGGGACAAGTAGGGGAGGTGCGGGTCTGTGGGGAGCCGGTGCGATGTGGCAGGACCCCCCTGCCCAGGTCCGCCCAGCTACCAGGACACCCCGCTGCCATCTCACCAGCCTCCCACCTGCTCTTGGAGCCTGGGCACCTGCTCACCTGAGCGAGTGGAGGTAGCCAGACCCCATCAGCCGAGGCGGAAGGGGGTGAGGGCCAGGGTGACCCTCTGTGCGGCGTGGCTGGTCCCGAGGGCCGTTGAGAGAGCGTGGGGTGGAACGTGGCCCTGCCTGGCACCGGGGCACAGAGAGACCCCGACCCCCAGCACGGGAAGCCACGTGTGTGTTTTATACACCACAGCCCCTCAGATATGAGCCAGCAGTCAGACCCCTGTCCACACTCACGGCCAAGGCCCAACCTGGCACTGCTGGGCTTGCTGACCAGGGAGCCCGCAGTCCGACCTCGGGGGGGCACGGAGGGGCGCGTGAGGCGGGACCTCAGGAAAGACAGGTAAACAGGATGCACGTAGAGAGATAAGAGACCATGAGAGACAGAGAGAGGGACAGGGACAGAGACAGAGCAAGACAGAGAGAGGGAGAGTTTAAGGAGTCAGTTCGCATCAGCGCACAGGTTTGGCACGTCCACAGTCTGATGGGGGAGGCCGTGGGTGTAGGGAACTGTTGCAGTCCCAGTCCAACGGCCGTCTGCCGGGCTTTGGGCTTGCCGCCCCGGCCAAGGGGGCCCGAGACGTTAACTGCTGCAGGGTTCCTGGGGTCGTTCCGACCATGGCTCTGAATGGCCCTCTGCTGCCACCCCACCTGTCTCCGCCTAGGGATGCCTACGACCCCAACTTCCAGGGGCAGAAGGCCAATGAGGATCTGGTGGTGCAGTACGAGTATGAGAAGCTGGGCTGCCCCAGCCTCGTCTACTGGGACAACCCCTGGAAACCTGTGGTGGAACTGTAAGACCCGGGGTGGGGGGAGCCTCCAATCCCCCCACCACCTCCCACAGCGCTCCCTCCTCCCCGCCGGCCTCCCCACCCCTCTCTGTACAGCCTGGACCCCCAGCGGACCCCCTAGGCCCCACCCTGGCTGTGCCCTCTTCCTGCAATGTCTTTTTTTTTCTTTTAAGATTTATGTATTTATTTGAGAGAGAGAGAGAGCGAGCACACGAGTAGGGGGAGGGGCAGAGGAGACTCCATGCGGGCTCGATCTCACGATCTATGGTGACCTGAGTCGAAACCAGGAGTTGGACACCCAAGCGACTGAACCACCCAGGCGCCCCTTCTTCCTGCAATGTCTTACCACCCGCAGCCATAACAAAATACCACCCACGAGGGGCTTAAAGGACGGGCCCTGGTCTTCTCACGGCCCAGGAGGCTGGAGGTCCAAGGTCAGAGTGCCAGGGTGGCTGGGTTCGCTGAGGCTCCCTCCTTGGTGTACAGGCGGCCACCCCTGCCCGCGTCCTCAGGTGGTGGAGGGAGCAAGGACAGCCATGCACCCTTATGACCTCGGTCAGCCTCAACCACCCCTTTAAAGGCCTCCAAACACAGTCACATGGGGAGCTAGAGCTGCCACGTGGGAGTCTGGGGGGACATGTCTTAGCTCATGGCTGTCACGTCACTCCCCTTCTGTGGAGTCTGCTGCCTCCCTTCATCACAGCCCCTGCACGCCCCACCATGTATGGCTTCCACACTGTCATGGGTGGTCGACCAGCCCGTGGGGCCCCTGGAGCCCCAGCCCGGGGGAGACCAGAACCACGCCGCCCTGGGAGGGAGCTACCTCATTGCTGCCCCAGACCAGCGCTGCCCAGTGCAAGTTCTCCATCCTTCCGTGCAGCCCTGTCCGCAGTCAGTATACATGTGGCTCCCGAGCACTCCCGAGTGTGGCCAGGGCACCCCAGGAACTGGTTTTTCCATTTTACTTATTGATAATTGATTTAAACAAGGCATGTGCGGGCCTGGCCACAGCTCCGCGCCCCGCAGACTGGTCATCTGACTCAATAGTAGTGCGCTGACTTCGCGACAGCAGAAACCCGCTTACCCTTGAAAACAGGCGGGGTCGTTTGGGCGACACGTCTCTGCTCCCCGTGGCCCTAATCCCATGCATGGGCAGGACTGTGGGCCGGGCGTGCGGGACCGAGCCCCAAACTCTGAGCGGCCACATGGGGTTCACAAGCCTCTGTCCGGTAAAGATCAAGGAAAGCGACCAGCCAGGGGAAGGGCCGGAGCTCCCACCTGCCAGGAGATCACAGACCGTGTGCCCTAAAATGATTTTTAGAACAACCCGAATCAACAGCCCTGCATATATCCCTTTGGAATGTTGGCAGAAGGCCTCGGAAAAGTGTCAGAGGACAGGCCTGAAGGGTTGTGTGTGTGTGTGTGTGTGTGTTTACTTGCTTATTATCTAATCAATCTATTTCTTTACAAGTGGTGGTTTTGGGCTCTAGACCTTTACCTGAGAGGCAGAGAGGCACAGCGGGAAACGGGGCCCGCGCCCCCCACCTCCCCCACCTCCCCGCCCTCCCCTGTCCCACCTGCCCCTGCTTCCCTCTGCAAAGTGGCAGCCTGGGGAGGCTTGGGGGGAGGGGAGCACCGCCTTCCCTGCCGCCCCCTCGCACCCCCCCCCGCCGCCCCCAGCATGGGCTCATCACACCCGGGGGCTGCCGCATCCCCCCTCAGCCCGGCCCTGTGCCTGTGTCCCAGGTGGCGGGAAGGCAAGTTCCAGGAGGTCATCGAGACAGAGTTCGTCCTACTGGAGGTGCACGGACTGTTCACGTACACCTACTCCCTGACAGCCCAGACGGCGCTCTGCAGGGCCCAGCCGCAGAACTGGACCACGATCACGGAGACCGCGGGCGACAGGAGGCCCTTCGCCTGGGACCGAGAGGTAGCGTCCACTCCTTTTCCAAGACAGGCCCCAGCAACGGGCTGCGGGCCGGCGGTCAGACGGCGCGGACTGGTCGGGCCGGGATGCACGTCTGGGGGCTCCGGGCACGGCGGGGTGTGGGGGGGGGTGGGGGGTTGCACGGCGGAGACACGAGCGGAGCCTGCTGAGCCGCGGGCGTGCGCTCCCCCGCCGGGCCAAGGGCGCGGACGCAGCGCGGCGACGCGGCCAACAGGTGGCGCTCGCTCCCCGCGGACGCAGCCCGGCCCCGCGGGCGGACCGGGGCTCCTTTCTTCGCGCTTCCTTTCTCAGCCCCGCACCTCCGAAGCTCTCTCTCCACACTCCTTCTGAGTTGATCACTTATTTTCTTACGGACGATGGGTTTGCTTCCCCCCCCCCTCCCCGCAGTCTGAAGGGAAACTCACCTAACCTACAAGCCCTGTGAGCGCGCGCAGCTCACTTCCACGATCGGTCCCGTGCCCTCGCCAGGCTGCACACGCACCACGCCCCGATCCTTTTTTTTTTTTTTTTTTTTAAATAGAGAAAGCCACACGTGTGTGGTTTGCGTTTATTGTAATTTTCCGACTGTGCCCATACACAGTAGTGCATTCTTCTCGCTAGTGCCGTCATTCAGAGTAGCGTGCGTTTAGGAGATGGTCCCCTTACTTTTTTTTTCCATCAGTCCCAGTGATTGGCAATTTTGAATGCCTGCCTTTTCCGCACGTCGGGATGGACTGTTTGTTATAAGCCACTCAGCAACCGAAACCAGGTGGAGCTAGCTATGTCAATATAAATGGGGATTTAGAGGTTAAGAAACAGTCTCCTTTTTCCATTTCATGTGGTCTTTTTATATGACCCAGGTTTGTTTTTTTTTAACTCCCAAAGACAACCCCCCCTTTTTTTTAGTAGAGTCTTTTTAAGATTTATTTATTTATTTGGCAGACAGAGATCACAAGCAGGCAGACAGGCAGGCAGAGAGAGAGGAGGTAGCAGGCTCCCTGCAGAGCAGAGAGGCCAATGCGGGGCTCGATCCCAGGACCCTGGGACCATGACCTGAGCTGAAGGCAGAGGCTTTAACCCATTGAGCCACCCAGGTGCCCCCTCCTTTTTTTTTTTTTTAATAAAGTAGGCTCTACACTGCACATGGGGCTCAAACTCATGACCCTGAGATCAAGAGTTGCATGCTGTACTGACTGACCCAGTCAGGTGCCCCAAACCCCTTTTAAAAATTAAGGATTTAAAAATTTTTTTCAATTGTGGTAAAATATGCACAACCTAAAATGTACCATTGTAATCATTTTAAGTGGCATGAAGCACACTCCCACTGTCCTGCGACCACCCCCACCCTCCACCTCCAGAACTTTCCATCTCCCCAAACTGAACTCTGTCCCCACAAAGCACGGACTCCCTACCCCCTGCCCCAGCCCTGGCTCCCACCGTCTCCTCTTTGTGGACAGGACTCCTCTGGGGACATCCTGGGAGTGGGGTCCTGCGGGATGTGATCTGGGTCTGGCTCCTCTCACTGAGCCCAGTGTCCTCGGGGTCCCTCCGCATCATGGCAGGTGTCAGAGTCCCTTCCTTGCTAAGGCTGAATGACATTCCACTGGATGGATGGACACCATTCATTCACCTGTCAGTGGACGCTGGGCATTGCGGTTAATTAATGTTGCTAAGAACACAGATACACAAATCTCTCCTTGAGACCCTGTTTTCGGTTCTCACCCTCAGGACCTCATATAAACCTAATTACCTCCTAGAGGGCCCATCTCCGAATTCCACTGTGGGCTAGGGTCTCAACATATGAATCTGGGGAGGCGGGGGACACATTCGGTGCCTAACAGGGACACAGCCAGCAGGGCCTGGTGAGGGTCGGGTTGATGTGGGAGGAGAGGGGCAGAGTCAAGCGTTGCCCTCGTTTCCAGCTTGAAGCCCGTGGGCAGACCCTGGGGCCAGTGACATCGTAGGGATGAAGCCGGAGCAGCAGAAGCAAATACAGAGCTTATTTGTGTGGGGGGAGCTCGGAGGTGACACAGAGGAGGCCAGGGGCAAAACATACGGACAAGTGAGAACCGGCTCTGTTGGGGTGCTAACTCAGGGATGCGTCTGCCAAGGAAGCCAAGGGAGACCCGGAGGAGGGGTGCCTCGTGGGGGCACTGAGTAGTTCCACCACGCGGGGAGCTGCTGACAGATGGGAGGGCCTGTTGCTGTTAACAGCCACGAGGCTGAGATCCAAGGGCTGCTAGGTGCCGGGGCACGGGTGAAATCAGGGGTCTGCCCTCACCCCGTCCCTCGACCTGTGGTGGGGGCCGGCAGGGCCTGGGTCTGGGGAACATACACCCCAGTGGCCATCCACACCACGGACATTGCTTCTGCATTTGTGTTCTGGTATGTATTTTTATTTTTTTTTAAAGACTTTATTTATTTGTCAGAGAGAGAGGGAGAGCGAGCGAGCGAGCAGAGGCAGACAGAGTGGCAGGCAGAGGCAGAGGGAGAAGCAGGCTCCCTGCCGAGCAAGGATTCCCGATGTGGGACTCGATCCCAGGACGCTGGGATCATGACCTGAGCCAAAGGCAGCCGCTTCACCGCCTGAGCCACCCAGGCGTCCCTGTGTTCTGGTTTTTAATCTGAGAACTTCCAAACCCACAGGAAACCTGGAAGAGCAGTGAGATAGACAGCCGGCCGTTGCAGCGCACCCCCAACTCCGCAGGGTGGCTTCTCGGTTCTGCACCTCAGACCTGCGGCACGGGTGGGGTGCCCCCGCAGGGGGATTCACCTGGCAGGTCTGAGAAGGTTCTCTCCTGTGCAGGGCTTCTGTTAGGCAGGAGCTGGGCTGTCTGTCCGTGTGCTTTTTCTCTCCCCAGCAGGGTAGCCTGGGCTCCCTTACAGCATGGCTTGGGGTTCCAAGAGTGGAAGCTTCCAGACCCCCAAAGTCTGGTGCTCCCAAGCTGTTAAGCCGCTGCGCCACTGATGGTCATGGGCTATTTCTGGTCTGTCACTTCCATCCACCCGCATGGGTCCCTTGTCCTGGGGAGCTGTCTGCAGGCAGGGAAGGCTGCCTGGGTCATAGGGTACACGCACATGCAGTCTGGGTGGATGTCATGAAGGTCCCCTCTGCGGGCCGGTGCCACATGCCTCCCACCACGCATCTGTCTCCACAGCACACCAGCTAGGTGTACCACCCCAGGACGGACTTGTCCATTTCCGTGTGCCTGACTTCCGCCGCGGCCGGGCTTCGGGCTTCATGCCTTTTCCTGCTGGAGAGCCACTTTCACTTCTTTTCCTTGCTTGCTTGTCAAGAGCTCTTTCTAGTGCTGAGAGATTAACCCTTTGTTGCAATGCAGTGGCTATACTCCCCTGGTGTGTCTGTGATGTCTTCTGGGTTTTTGCTGATGCCACGTGAGAGGAGCCCTTCAGTTTTTTTTTTTTTTTTTTAAGATTTTATTTATTTGACAGAGAGAGAGAGATTACAAGTAGGCAGAGCAGCAGGCAGAGAGAGAGGGGGAAGCAGGCTCCCTGCCGAGCAGGGAGCTCAATGCGGGGCCTGATCCCAGGACCCTGAGATCATGACTTGAGACAAAGGCAGAGGCTTAACCCACTGAGCCACCCAGGAACCCCAGCCCTTCAGTTTTTTTATATTGCTGGGCTCCCCATCACTTTGACTTTCTTGCTTTTCCATTTTCTGTCTTTTCTTTTTATAAGCCCAGCCCCCCTCCCATCTGGGTCCACCAGTAAGTAGTGCAGAAGGGCAAAGTATTCTGCTCAGGAAGGCAGCATGATGTATTGGTTGAGGGCAAGCAGCTGAGTTCAAGGATGTTTCCCCTTCGTACAAAATCCTGGGCCCTGGAGACTGGGCCGAGAAGCTGCTGGTACCCCCTGACCACTTCTTGACACCATGGCCATGCTTGGCCTTAGCGCCAGTGAGAAGCCCCAGGAAGGTGGCTCTGTGCCCTCTCTACCTTCAGATTTCCCAGGTGCACCAGTGAGTTAGGGCTTCTGTGACAAACACCACACACCAGGTAGTTTTGATGCCAGAGATGGATCCTTTCCCAGTTCTGGACGCCGAAGTCTGAGATCAAGGTGTTGCCAGGGTCGGTTCCTTGTAAGGGTGAATGAGAATCTGTTCCAGGCTCTCCCAGGCTCTGATGGTTTCCCGGTCATCTCTGGCGTTCTTGGGCTTGTAGACACACACCCCAATTTCTGCCTCTGTCTACGCATGATGTTCTCCCCAGGCACGTCTGGGTCCAAATTTCCCCTTTTTATAAGGACACGAAACTTGTTGGATCAAGGGCTGCCCTAACGACCTCATTTTTTTTTTTTTTAGATTTTTATTTATTTATTTGACAGACAGAGATCACAAGCAGGAAGAGAGGCAGGCAGAGAGGGAGGAGGAAGCAGGCTCCCCGCTGCGCAGAGAGCCCGATGCGGGGCTCGATCCCAGGACCCCAAGATCATGACCTGAGCCAAAGGCAGAGGCTTTAACCCACTGAGCCACCCAGGTGCCCCAACAACCTCATTTTAACTGGATCACCTGAAAAAGACCCCATCTCTGAATAAGGTCACATCCTGAGGCCCTAAGAGTTAGGGTTCCAGCATATCACTGGCAGTGGGCTCGTTGTGTGTGTGTGTATGTGGGGAACACGTCAGGCCGTAACACCAAGAGTACGTGAAATGGAGTCATCTGATTCACAGCCCGACTCGGGGATTCAAGGCCTGGACACAGGACGGCAGGATAAAGGCTGAGCAGCCACCCACAGTGTCCCTCCAAGGTCACCCACCACCCACCCATCAGGCACTTGGCCCTGGACCCGCCCCCATGGGTGCTGGGTGAGCAGTGTTGCAGGTGGGGCCCAGCCTGCAGTGGGGGTACGTCTGTGGGCACGGGCCCAGCCTGCCCCAGCCCCCGGAGCTAGTGGGCATGCCTCTGTCCTTCTCTCCAGAACTATGTGAGCTGCCATGACCCCAACAATGAAGCCCCCTTGAGGTGGCCAAACGTCCCATATCAGATCCTGGGAGGCCCGACGGCAAACAAGGTTATTTTTGACCAGAGGAATGGAATCTACATCTTCTACATTTCTCTCGTGGATCCGTACTACAGGTGAGCAGGGGTGAATCACTCCATGCCAGGGGCCTCTGGGGGGGATGGCTGGCTCTCCTGGGGTGGGTCGCACACAGGCGAGGGACCCACTTTTCTCCCTCCCCTGGGCGGGTCCTGGATAAACATCAATGTTCCCAGCAGCCCAGACTGTCCCTGGGAAGAGTGGCATCTAGATGACGTTTGCTCACTCCCTAAATAAGTCCTTTCTCAGAGCCCACGCTGCGTTCCAGTGGGGGGGGGCGGGGGCAGCAGTGGCGGGCGGTCACGCCCCTCTCAAGCCCCATCTCGTGGGTGGAGTGCACGTGCAGACCCTTAAATCTCCAGGGATCTCGCAAGCCAATCGTCTTTCCCTTGGTTGCCTGGAATCAGCCACGGTGGGAGAATTTACACCACGGGATTCGGCACACCCTACAAATTCAGCCTTTCCCCTTAGAGCTGGTTGTTGAATATTTACTACCCACGTGTGCGAAGAGGTTTCTAGGTATGCTGGCCTAGATTGCCAACATCTCCCAGTGTGGGGGTGCGTACGGGACAATATCCTTACCCCCATCATCTGTCCTCTCTAGACAGATATGAAGTCCACCCCCCAAAGTACATGGAGAACTTGCCTTGAGACCCCACGCCTTGATCTAGGGGGCTCAGCTCTGGGATGGCCACGGGCGGGAGGACGGGGTGGTCTATCTAGAAAGAGGACTGCCTTTGGTCCCATTCACTCCTCTGTCCGTACCGTGGGTCCAGCGAGTTCTCCTTTACCCTGGGTCCCCTCTCCTGGGGTGCCCTTCCCTCCGGGCCTGCTACACCCTGGCGCTCGCTGCCCGCCTCGTGGACACCTGTGGCCCCATCACGCCCGCCCTCTGCTTCCACTCGGGAACGGGATGGTTTGTTCGCCTCTCTAGACTGAGTCTGGGCATGGAGTCAGGGAGACAGCTGGTCCCCGGAGGAGGAGGGCACCACGGGAAACCCGGGGGAGGACAGGACTGTTGCCAGCAGACAGAGGACAGCAGACTCAGACTGGAGAAGAGCTGAAATGGATGGAAATGGAACCAGGCGTCCCAGCTCAGCACCCGGGGCCCAGGACTCCTTTCTGTGGGTTTTGGCACATTCAATGGGGCGAAGGGCGGGGCCCCGTGGGACAGCGCCCCATGGCCTCTCCACCCGCCCCTTGCAGCTACTGTCACTTGGAGACCACCTTCAGCATCTACGTGTACGGCGCCTTCCCCCTGTCCGTCATCCTGGCGGCGGTCACGATCATCCCGCTCGTGGTGGTCATGCTGCTGTCCGTGTGGCTGGCCTACGCCATCCCCAAACTGCTGCATACAGAGAAGGGCCTCAAGTTCAAGGGCTTCTGGAGTCATCTGTGCAGGAGGTGCCGAAAGGCCTGTGCGTGTTTCCGAAGCAGGTGCTAAGTGCACCGGGGGATCCCCGCGTGGCCTTAAAGCGTTCTATAAAGCGGCCGGTGATGGTGTTCGTGCCGCGTGTTCGGAGCGTGTTGTGTCCTACCCCCACCACCTCCCATCCTCCTGTCGCAGCCCCCCTGCCCCGCGGCACCTGCGCCGGCTGCGATGGGACCGGGGCAGCCCAGACCCTCGACGGGACGCGGGGGGAGTGAGGGAGCGGAGCACCCCACGGAGGGAGAGACGGTCCCCTGAAAGGCCTAAGACGCAGCCCCCTGGCCCGTTAGAGGGGCGCGGGGGGGTCTGGAGGAGGCAGCAACTGCTGGGAGTCCATTTCTGGGGTATAAACCCTCCCGTGTATACAAACACGCACACGCGTGCTCTGCTGTGTCCCCGGAGGAACGTTTGGAAGCGTGATTTCATGTGCGCGCACACGTACGGACACGTGCCTACGGCATAGACGCAGGCGTGCCCGTGCACACACGTACACGGGTGTGCCTGGGCAAGGCACACGGGCATAGTGTGCAGGGACATACACGGGTGTTTGGCGGTGTGGATACACGCATGTGCGTGCATCCCTAACGTGCGTACACATCCACACGTGTGTTTACCCAGGACATGAACACGTGTGTACGCTTCTACACATCTACGGATACACAGACCTGCACACACAGCTAGCACGTATACACAAACGTGCACGTGTCTGCACACGCGTGTGCACGTATACACAACGTACACAGCCGTGTGCACTCTCCCTAGCCGTCCAGGGGGGTTCCCTCCCCTCCCTACCTCACTCTGACTCCCAGGTGGCACGGGACGGCCAGCTCATCCCAAGGGAGAACTTGGGTGGTCCCGTGAGTTTCCTGATTTTTCTGAGGTTCAGTGAGTCTATTCCACGGTCCGCCTCGTGGCCCAGTCCCGTCTCAGTCCAGTAACGGAAGCGTGACCTTGATGGTGCAGGGAGCCCACCCTGCCCGGCCACTCTCCACGTTAGGCTGACCGCTAACATTCGCATTGACCTTCAAGGAAGCCAAGCCCATTTGACAACGTCTTTGGCCAGGGCCTTCCCTTCGTCAAGCGCCCTTGGCTTTAATCTCAAAAATACCCCAAACGTGGCCACAGGGAGAGGGGAGCTCAGCAGGAAGCGGGGGGCAGTGGACTCCAGGCTCCTCTAGCGGGGCACGGAACAGGGCCGGGCGGGGCAGACTGTGCCGCCGTCTCTCTGGAGCTCTGGAATGAGGGTGCGATGAGGTGAGCCCAGCAGGCTCCCGGCGCAGTGCTCGGCAGACAGGAAGTCCCCGGTTCCAGCTACCGACTCTGCCTCCCCACACCCAGCCACCCTGGGGGCTACCCCAGCCGAGCCCAATCATGAAGGCCCCAGGGACCCAGCCCAGGGCCTGGGGCGGGAGGCCCCCTTCGTCCTCTGCAGGGGGAGAGAAGCAGGTTGGGGTAGGGGCGTGGGGGAGGGTAGGCCTCATCCCCAGGCCACTTCCTGGCCCTCTCCGGGCAACCCTTTCCCCACCAAACACCTGGGCGAAAGATCCTTACAGAGCAGCCCGGACCGCGTCTCCCCACCTTCCAGAAGCCCCCCACTCCATCTCCGCTGGCGGACTCCCAACTTTCTGGGGGGTGGAGAGGAGCGATTCAGGACTCCTCAGGACGGCAGGGCTCCCCGGCTCAGCTTCGGAAGCCCAGGAGGTGCCGAGGGCCTGCTGGGCCTTCCCATGTGACCCGGTGCAGGAGGGGACCGTCCTCCACGTCCAGCCTCAGCCTGCTGTCCCCGGGCCCCGACGCCACCAAGCTGCCAGTGAGCTGAGAGGTCAAATCCATTTTAATGGAGGGCGGCTCCCAGGTCCTGCCTGGGCCCCGAGGGGGCGGCGCTGGCCGGGCCCGCCGCCGGCCTGCCCTTGGCCCCCTGCCTGCCCTTCTTGGCGGACGAGGTGCCGGCCTTCCTCTTGCCGGGCGGCTCGGGTCGTGCCGCGGGGGCCGCGGTGTTGGCGACGGGGGGCCCCGGGCGGGGTGGCGGCTCCTCATCCAAGGCCTTGAAGTTGAAGAAGTAGTCCACGTTAGACACGGTGTCCAGGATCTCGGGCACACTGTAGTCAAAGGACAGCAGTTCGTCCGGCAGGTGCAGCGAGCGGATGTCGCTGGACGAGTCGTCCCCGCCGCCCCCGCTGTCCGGCAGGGCTGGCCCAGGGGCCGTGCGCGGGAACCCCTCGGGCTCGGCGTTGCCCGGCAAGCAGTCGAAGAGCTTCATGGCGTCTTCCAGAAGCACCTTCTCGGGCAGCACGAAGGCCCTGGCTGCCTCGGGGGTCCTGGCCTCACCCGCCCCCAGGGGGGCGGCCTCCGCCTCCGCCACCTTGGGCTCCCCGGGGCCCGGCGGGTACAGCAGGGCCGGCCCAGCGCCACCACCCGGCAGCTCCTTGGCGGGGAAGGCCAGCGGCTCGCTGGGCCCGTGGAACTGACTGAGGCGGCCCTTGAGGTGGCCGTAGGCGCTGGGGGGCAGCGCGGCCTCCGCAGGGAGCGTGACGAGCAGGGGGGGCAGCTTGTTCTCCTTGGGGACAGGGGGTGGGGGCGGGGCCGGGGGTGGCGGCGGGGCTGGCCCCAGGCCTTCCTTGAGCAGGGGCGGGGGCAGCTCCATGTAGGCGGGGGGCCCCCCGTCGCCCACAAAGCCCAGGGCCTCTGGCCCAGGCCCCTCGGCGGGGAAGTAGGGCATGAGGTACTGGGGGCCCCCAGGCAGCGGCTGGTAGTGCGGGTATGGCGGGGGCGGTGGGGCTGGCACGGGGGCCTTGAGGTAGTGCTGGGGCTCTAGGAGGTAGGTGCCTGGGGAGGCGGGGCCCCCAGCCGGACCCCCGGGGGGTCCCCCACCACCCACTGCCGTCAGCTTGTACAGGGACGACTGGCCGAAGTCGGTGGTGGCCCACTCGATTCGGTAGATGCGGGGGTCAAAGAAGCACCCGCAGGGTGCCATCTGGAAACCTGCAGGCCAGGGAGGGGCAGCCCTGAGAGGAGCTCTGAGACCCACCTGGGGCAAGGAGTACAGGCTAGAGGAGGGGAGGGGCAGAGCCCAAACCCCGGGGGCCCATCTGTGGGACAGGGGATAGACACCTGGCCTGGGGCTCCATCATGAGGAATGGGGACAGAGAGCCCGCTTTTGGGGACCCATCTGGGAGTCAGGGACCCGGGTATCGTTTTGGGGACCTGTCCAGGGAACGGTGGGCATAGGCTTTGTCCCTGAAGGCCTACTTGAGGGACCAGAGACATAGGCCTTACCTTCTGGGGGCCACCTAGGGCCAGGGGCATGGGCAGGATTGGCCCCGACCCTTCCAGCCCACCCCCGAATCCTCATCAAGGGTTGGGGGGAGGCTGGTACCTGCCGGAGGGCCTGGAAACACCTCTTTCTCCGGGTTTGGGGGCTGATAGAGGTTGGAGGAGCCTGTGGACAGAAGCAGGTGGCTGGGCGGGGTCCTGAGCCCTGGTCTCCCACCCCCTTGGGGACCCCGATACCCACCACACCCAACACCCTCCGACTCGTACCCACAGCAGGAAGAGGCTCCGTGCAGGCGGGAGCAGGCTGGCTGCCTGACCCCTCGGTGCCATCCAGGCCCCGGGGGCTGAAGCCTTCTTGGGGAGCTGTAGGCGCATAGAAGGGTTTGGGGTGCTGCATGGGGAGGCAGGGGGGCCAGCCTGCGCAGGCCAGGGGGGCAGCGGGTGGGAGCACAGGCAGCCCACCCGGAGATCAGGCTCAGTCCTGCCGAGTTCTGTTTGCCTGGTTACTCTGGGCAGCGGGTTCCAGGCTGCGGCCCGCCCACTGGTCGGGATTCCGGGTATCGGGGGGGTGGGGGGGCAGGGGGCAGACGGAGAAACCAAGGCAGTCAGAGACAGGCCTCACAAAAAGCGGGGCAGACCCCGAACTCGGTCTGCTGCCTTCTGCCTTTGCGTGCTGTACTCTGGGCAGCTCTAGGGCTCCTTCCTCCAGGAAGCCCACCCTGATCCACACCCGAGTAGGCCAAGGTCCCTACCTCCTAAGTGCCTAGCGCTTTCTTGGTGGGTAAAGCCGCTCTGGGGAGCCGTGGTGGCCAGCACAGGGCCGGGCCCATGGGGGCGACTGGGAGACTCTTGTCAACGAGAAAGAACAATTAAGTGCTGGGGAAACGGTCAGCCCTGCGTTGACACAAAAGCCCAGAGTGGGACGGGGAAGCCTTGGGGTCACAGAAAGGCCTGGGTTTTAAAAGAATAAGATTTATTGTCTTCTCATGCAGCAGGAGGCCCCTCTGGGCCCTCAGACGCCCCCTCCCCAGCCCGCGGCTACTTGTACGCGTTGGCCTTATGCTTCGGCAGAAAGACGAAGTTGGGCGGCACGGGTCCCAGCAGCATCTCACTGTGAAGAGGGCACAGGGCGGGGTCAGGCCTGCGGCCCAGGGGACCCTCGGCCTCCCGCAGCCCCGCGCCTCGCTCTCCTGGCACCTGATCCGGATCCAGTCGGCCGCCTTCTGGCTGGCCATGAGCGTCTCCAGGTAGTCGCGGCCCAGGTAGTAGGGCGGCCGCTCGTTGATCCTCTGCGGGAGCCGCTCCAGGAGGCCCACGGGCACGTACCTGCAGGCGGCGCGCACGGGTGAGGCCAGGCTGGCCCCCCCCACCCCACGGGACCCCCCAGCCCGCGCGTGGCCCTGCACCCACCGGCACAGGAAGGACAGCCACTCGAGGAGGAAACGGCGGGTCTTCTCCACGCCCTGCGTGTCCGAGCCCCAGTGCTCCAGGCCGTAGCGCGTGAAGTCCTGCAGGACAGCGAGGCGCTCGGACGACGAGATGTCCCAGTGCCGCTGCTCCTTGATCTCCGTGAACAGCCACGGCTTCAGCAGGGCACCCCTGGCAGTGGGGTTGGCAGTGGGGTAGGGAGCGGTGGTCTGGAGGGCTCCGGGGCCCTGCCTCCCCGCCAGGCTCAGCCAACCTTCAAAGCCCGAGAGTTCCAACCCACGAGCGCACAGACGTCCGCTGCCCGCCCCCCGCCCCCCCTCACCCCCGGCAGAGCCACCTGCCAGCGACACCGAGCAGGGAGGCGGGGAGGGAGGCAGGGGGCGGCTCCGGCCGGTTCTCTGCAGCCCCCCAGGCACAGAGCACCCTTACCGAGCGATCATCACCCCCGCGACGCCAGTCTGCATGGCGCGGTTGGCATCCTCGTACGACAAGATGTCCCCGTTTCCTGAGGGACAGAGGCGGGGTCTCAGGGGGCCGGGGGCAGGCGGGAGCTCTGGGGGAGCTTCTGGCAGCCCAGTGATGCCCACGGGGGCAGGGCAGGGTCCCAGGTGGGAGCGGGGGACCCACCGAACAGCGGCATGGGGCTGGCTGCCATCACACACTGCGCGATGTACCCCCAGTCGGCCAGCTTGGTGTAGCGCTGCTCCCGGGAGCGGCCGTGGAGCTGAAGGAGAAGCCACGCGCGGGGAGGGAGAGCCGGTCCAGGGGGCGGGGGATCAGACACAGAGAGAGAGACCGAGAGACATCAAGAGGGACAGGCTGAGAGAGAGAGACAGAGAGATGAAGAGACAGACGGAGACAGAGATGAAGGGAGAGCCAGAGAACAGGAGGAAGGAGCGGGGAGAGAGAGACTGTTAGGAAGGGCCGCCCCCGGCACGCTCTGGTGGGGGCCCCCACGCCCTCCGTGCCCCGAGACCCACCGTGACCAGGGCCGCGCCCCAGTCCCGCAGCTCAGGGAGCAAGCGGTGGGCCAGGTTCACGCGCTCCTGGACGCCGGTGCGGATCTTCACGGTCAGCGGCACGTCCAGCACCTGCGGGGAGGGCGGCAGTGGTCAGCGGGACCTGGGCCAGCCGGGGCGGGGGTGCGGGGGGGGAGCGGCCGAGGGTGTACCTGGTTCATGCCGCGGACGATCTGCTGGAACTTGGCCGTACGGTTCATGAGGGCACAGCCCCCGCCCTGGGAGAGATGGGGGGCTGCAGCAAGGGACGGCAGGATGCGAGCTGGGCCTGCCACCTTCCTCTGCCTGCGCCAGCCAAATGAGGGAAACCAAGGCACAGCAGCGCCCACGGGTCCCCCAGAGACTCAGGCAAGAGCAAGGCCGGGTTCCAGGCCCCCCCCCCCCCCCTGCCACCACGGAGGTCCAGGGCCGCTACTACCTTCTTGTACACGAGGTCGATGGGGCACCCGACGTTGATGTCCACGAAGTCCACGTCCACAGTGCGGTTGAGCAGCTCCGCGCACTTGGTCATGGTGTCAGGGAAGGCGCCCTCAAGCTGCGGCCGGGGGCGGAGCAGGGAGTGAGGGGCTGGCCCAGGCCGGCCCTGCCCACTGCGGGGATCCAGCCAGGGGCCCCGTCTCTCGGAAGAGGCCCGGCGACAAGGCCACCGACCCGCAAAGGGGCATCGGGTCAGCCCTCGAGCCCACGGCTGAGGCAAGAGGGGTCTGGGAGTGACTGAGTCAGGCCCGCGGTCAGAGAGATCCAACCCCGAACCTGCTCCAGAGCGAGGCAGCCAGCCGAGAGCCCCTCTGTCCTTCCCGCCTCCCTCCCCTTGGGGCGGCACCCACCTGCACGCCGAAGACGTCCTCACAGGGGTGGCGTCTGAGCAGGGCCCACTCTGACGTCTGGCCCTGCAGCAGGTTGGTGCACACGGCCATCTCCCCGCACGTCACGTCAGCCCCGAAGCGTTTGCAGATCCGCCGGAAGGGCAGGTTCCCGCACTGGGGGCCGTGGGGGACATGGGCACACGTGAGGGGCAGCGGGCAGGAACCCCGGATGCCGATCACAGCCCCAAAACCCACCAGGCAGGGGCAGACACAGGGCCCTGCCGGGCTGACCTACCGTGGTGAGCGGGGCCAGGTACAGCTTGCCGCTGAGGTCCAGCTGCAGCAAAACAAAACCCACAGGAGCTCGCCAGGCCTCTGGAGCTCCCTGCTCCCCACCCCACCCGCAGTCCTCCTCTGGGCCTCCGCACAAGTCGATGGATCCCTGTGCGAAGACCATTCTGTTCCCGTCTTCACCTCTGCTGCAGAGTCTCTGCCCAACCGTCAAAACCGCAGGCCTGATGCCCCTTCTTCCAGGAAGCCTTCTCCTCCCTCCTTCATTCCCTCCCCCGCAGGCCCCAACTCTCTGGGGCTGGGGATGTGCGTCTGGCTCTCTCTTACCCCAGGCTCCCAGCACCCTCAGCAGGAAGCCCCGACCATGTACCTTCCTCTTCTCACAAGGCCGCAGCCGGACTATATCCTCATCTGTCAGGGGCCCACAGGTCCGCCCCAGGCCGCTGGCTGGGGCATCAGGGCCTGGCTCCAGGAGGGCCTGCTGGGTGTCACCGCTGTCCTGTCCGGGGGCACCTTCGGCCCCCGAGAGGTCGGGGACCGCGGCCTCCGGGGAGGGGCCTGGCACGTGGCCCTTGCTTAGCTGGCGGAGGGCCTGCTCAGCGCGCTCGAAGCGGACCTTGCGCTTTCGCAGCTGCTGCTGCAGGGCCTTGTCCAGGCCGTTGCGGACCGGCGGGGCCTGGACCCGCTCTTCCCGCACCAGGTTCTGGCCTTCGGGTCCCAGATGGGCCCCGGCGAAGCGGCAGGTCACGCCATAGGGGCACTTGCCGAAGGTCTCGAAAAGCACACAGCGGGGGCCCAGGTCCGAAGGCTTGGTCTCCAGGTAGCGGCCCACGTCGTGCAGGAAGCGGCAGCGGTCGCCAAAGAAACACTTTGCTGCTGATTCCTGCGTGGAAACCAAGAGGCCACGAGGAAGGATGGGGGCACGCCGGGCCAGCCAGGCAGCCTGGGTGAGAGGCCCTCCCCTCCTGGGGGGTGTCCCGGGGCAAGTCAGAAACCCATCAAGCCTGAGTTTACTCAGGGACAAGATGGAGACAACAACACTTAACGTTCCAGCTTCCGGAGGATTGAATGCGGAGCGGAGAGGCTCAGACCGAAGGTCTCTAGGACTTTCAAGCTACAATTACACTCACCTGGACCAGCGAGGGGCACAACCTATTCTTGTCGTAGTGGGTGGGTTTCATGTGGGGCCGCCCCTTGTTCTGGCCCCGGGCTCTCTTCTGAACCTTCAGCTTGTCCCCGGCTTCGGCCGCCTCCCCCGCCTGCCCATCCTCCAGTCGGATGCGCTTGGCCTCAGGTTCGGCCAGGTCATTGCCACCGGGGTCTCCTGCCTCGACTCCCTGGCTCGGCTTCTCCTGCCCGTTGGCTTCCAGGAAGTCGTGGAACTGCTCCTTGGTGGTGAGATATCTGCCAGCAGAGAGGCAGTGGGAAGAGCGCTTGTGGAAGGAACCCCTTCTCCGGCTCAGACGCAAGGGACACTGGGGACCGGGAACACCTGTCCCTGCTTAGGTGCGTCTGCTGATGGGGAGTACACCACTTAGAAGCGGCCAGCTGCCAGTCGGGGCGCATCTCAAGGCCACAGGGAGAGCCTAAATTTTGTCCCTGGGTCCCATGCCCAGAGTATCCAGCCAAACTACTAACAGCATGAACATCCCCAACCACGTTCGGCTAGAGAAAACTACACGTCCCCGCATGCCTTGCAACAGGGCCACGGTCGCCACATTCCCCAGCATGCCCCACGGCCCTCGCTTCAGACCCAAGTCCCCGCCCGTTGCTGAGACCAGCTGCAGGTGCACGAGGGCTACTCCCGCCACACGCCCGGACTACAGTCCCCAGCATGCACTGCGGGCCCCAGCCTCCAACCCTGCGCGCCCCTAAGCACCGTGGTGTCCTTCGCACACGTGACAGCCCCCAACGTGCGCTGTCCGCTCCGACCCTGCGGGTGCAGAACCAGCCCAGACTGAAGAGCCTGCGAGCTTCCCGCCTGGGCCGCTGCCCCGTCACCCGGCGTGCACCGCCTGTAGATGCCGGGAAGGCCTCGTGAGGGTCTCCCCCGGCCCCGGCGACTCACTGAGATTTAATGGGCGCCACCCCCGGTTCCGGTGCGCCGGCTCCCGAATCGCTGCCGCCGCCACCACTCTCTGCTGGGGCCTCCGCCGCTCCCTCCGCCATCAGCCCCCCTCACGCCGGCTTTGGAGAGCGGCGGGAAGGCCTTCCGGGTCGCGAGAGCGTCTTCCCGTCGGGCTGGGGAAACGCGCATGCCCGGGGCGCTCCAAGTGACGCCATTGTTCGCGAGCCGACGTAAGGGGGCGGAGCCTGGGTGGGGGCGGAGCCTCGGTGCCGCTCAGGTTGGTACCGCGGAGCTGTTTGCGGGTCCCGGAAACACTCCGTGCCTCTTCCGACCGGCTGCGTTCCACCCACAAGGGTATTCGAAAAACCTTAAAACTGGGGCTTTAAAAAAAAAGCTTAAACTCCACTCTTATGCGGGGCATTATCGACAGTTGAAAGCCTGCGTGCCAGAGGCTGTCCTAGACGCGGGGCGAACCCCCGCGACGACAACGGGCGGCACCGTGCCCGTGAGAGCCCGCGGGGGAGCGGACTGGCTCCCAGCGCTGGCCTCGGCTGCCCTCTGTAGGACAGTCTGGGGATAAACGGAGGACCTGCGGCGTCCGGTCTTGGGACACTTCGTGCCCGGCTGTGCCTGCCCACCTCCAGGGACCGGAGCTCACTCCTCCCTCCTAGACTGCCCGTCCCGTTGCCCTCTGAGGTTCCACCTGGAGTCTTCCCCCACCGTCCCACGGCATCCAGGCCCCTCTGGGGAGGCAGTTGGGTACAAGGGGAAACTGAGGCCCGAAGAGGGCTGTCTGAACATAGCCTCCCCTCTCTGGGCCTCCAAGGGCTCCCTGGGTCTGCCTTGCGATGGCCTGTATTTTCTGTGTGAGGCAGTCAAGGAGGGCCTCCTGTAAGCGGGGGAAAGGGGTATGACTGCGGATTGGCCACTGACAGCATTAATACTAATGATGCAATATTAGGGGCACCTGGGTGGCTCAGTGGGTTAAGCCTCTGCCTTCGGCTCAGGTCATGATCTCAGGGTCCTGGGATCGAGCCCCACATCGGGCTCTCTGCTCAGCGGGGGGCCTGCTTCTCCCTCTCTCTCTGCCTGCTGCTCTGCCTACTTGTGATTCTATCTCTCTCTCTCTGTCAAATAAATAAAATAAAATCTTAAAAAATTTTAAAAAAAATACTAATGATGCAATATTAATTGCTTATTATTATAATGGTGTAGTATGAATTGTTTGCCAGTAGCTAAACAATTGTTGAGCACCAATATTGTCTAAGCCCTTTGCATTAACTCACTTATTCTACTCTCTGACTTTGTGCAGAGGGAGCAGGCATTCACCCCCAATCCACCTGAATCCATGGGTCTCAGAGGTCCCTGGCCCAGGGACTGCCGTCCCGTCCTGAGCCAGAGACCAGGGCATCAGCCTCCCCACCCTGCCTCTCTCCCCACAGCCTGTGGGTTCCTGTGTCCTGACCACTTGCCCTCGGAGTCTCTCTCTCGTCCATCCCCTCTCCCATCACACCCCCTACCAACTTCTGGGCCTCAGTCTTCCATCCTACCCCCAAAGCCCAGACTCCCAGGCACAAATCTGACCATGGCGTTTCCCCTGCTCCCAATCCTTCCATGTCTCCCTACTGCCCCAGCCCTGGACCACGACCCCCAAGTTCCTACAGTTCCTAGCCCCTGCTGCCTTCCCGTTTCATTCCTCATCACCCCCCACACCCTAAACTCAAATACCAAGTTCATTCCAGACGTTCCATGAGGCAGTTGTACCTCTCCGCCTTTGCATGTGCTGTTCCCTCTTGCAAGAAGTCTGTTCCCTGCTCCCAATCTCCACTCACCCTCTAGTTCTCTCCTTTTCCTCCTTCTCCTCCTCCCCCACCTTCCTCCTCCAGAAGCCTCTCTAACTGCCCCATACTGGGGATACGGCCCCCTTCAGCCTTGGCAGCCATCCAGACATCCCCCAGGAATCATGGCCCTCAACATCCTGGTGCTACCTGGCCACATGCCATCTTCCCCACTGTACTGAGCTCAGAGAGGGTGGGAATTGGCCCACCTCAGTCACTCTGTGTCCCCAGCACCCAGGACCAGGCCCAGCCCACAGGAGGTGCCCAAGGAACGCTGAGTGCATCTTACCACAGCTGGGAGACTGAGGCACAGAGGGGCCAGGACCTGCTCTAGGGGGCCCTGCCTTCACTGAGGCTGTGGCAGGGGGATGAGGACTTCCCAGGTGTCACCCTGGAGAACGGGACACTCAGGAAGATGCCGCCCCTGAACCAGGCCCGAGTTGTCCTCTGAATGTCCTATTTTGACTGATTCGGAGAAACAGAAAGGAGGCAGGTGGCCCAGGAAACCCTGTGCCAATGGGGACACTGAGGCACTCAGATGGGGGGAGGCAGGGCCTAGGGAAGGCACTGTCTGCACTCTCTCTCTCTGCCTCTGCTTTTTTAATTTTTTTATATTTAAAAATATTTATTTATTTGACAGGGATCAGAGGCAGGCAGAGAGAGAGGGGGAAGCAGGCTCCCTGCTGAGCAGAGAGCCCGACGCGGGGCTCGATCCCAGGACCCTGAGATCATGACCTGAGCCTGAGCCGAAGGCAGAGGCTTTTAACCCACTGAGCCACCCAGGTGCCCCCCCCTGCTTCTTTTGGTCTCTGCCTTCCTCTCTCCCTCTGAGTCTCTCTTCTCTGTCTCCCTGCTCCCTCCCTGTGTCTCTGTCTCCCCTGCCCTCGCTGGCCCTCTCAGCCAGGCAGCCAGGCCGGATGGGGAGGCAGCAGCAGGACAGGTGCGGCCCGGGCTCGGTGCCCGTTTCTGCCGGGGCCACCCCGGATTTGTGGCTGCGCCTCCTTTATCTGGGGCTGCAGCTGCCCCTTATCTCCTGGCTTCAGGACACGAGACAGGGATTAGGGCAGCCCAGGCCAAGGACGCGAGACAGCAGGGTTGGGCGGAGGGTGGTAAGAGCCAGGGTGCTGTGGGGGGGGGGGCATGCCACAGGGCACCCGCAAGCCTTGGCAGCTGGGGCTGTTGCGTGTGTGTTGTAAGTGTCTATGGCTTTTGCACGTGTGATGGTGTATACGCATCTACTGTGCTATGTGACTGGGGAGTGTGTCTGATTTGGGGGGGGCCTGTGAATATAATTGTGTTTCTGAGTGCACGTGTTTATGTGTGTCTGTGTTTGTTGTATGTGTGTGTGTGGCAGTGTGCACACATCTGTGGCTTTTGTGTGTGGGGGTGTGGCTGGCTGTGCCTGCGTGAGCCCCTGCCCTGCCCCACATGTGCCCACAATCCCCCCGCCCAGGCCCCACCCGGCTGCTTGCCCTGCTGCCCTGACTCCCCTGGGCTGGCCTGATGGCTTTCCCACCTTGCTGACCCAGGGACCCCAGGGAGAGGGCCCCCGACCTGTGGCCTGTGGCTGCAAATGGCCCTATGGGGACGGCCGCCAGCCCTGCTTTTCCCATCCTCCCTCGCCTGGAACTGGCCAGCTCCTTCCCGCCGCCCACAGGCCTCAAGGGCCCTGTGCTGGCCGAGGCCACCAGCCCTCTTGGCCCCCGGGGCCCTCTCTCTGACCTGGGCTGGGTCTCCCGTCGGGGCTGAGGCTTCTCTCTGCCCAGCATCCTCCAGCTTGGGGCCAGGATGTTAAATTGAGAACTGAAGCCCACTTTAGGGGAGACTCTTGGCTGGCAGTTGGCGTTCCTGAGCTGTCCCAGTGACCCCTGGCAAGCCCTTTCCCTTCTCCGCAGGAGAACGACACTGCTAGTCCCTGAGGGTCTGCACTGGGCACAGAACGGCTGCGGGAGCAATTTCACCGACGAGCCAAGAGGCCCAGCCATCTCCGTGACCAGCTCAACGTGGAGTGGGGCGATGTTGGATATGGAGATGCTGGGGGTGGGTGCAGGAGAGGCAGAAGACACAGAGGCCTCCGGGCCACCTCCCCCCCTGCGGTGCTGGTTCCTGGGGGTCCTGAGGTACAGCCCGGAGCCTGCAGGGCCTGGACCAGCTCCTGGTGCTAAGATGGAAACTTCTCCACCGGCCAAGTCCATGTCTTGGCCAGCGGCCGCTGGCCTCCCAGAAGCTCTGCCTGGGCCTCCACTGGTGAACAGAGTACTCCCCTTGGGAGCAGTGACTGTGCAGCAAGGGCAGGGGGCCAGCCTCGGGGGTCAGGGCTGGAGGAGGGGCCAGGGCCATGGCTGAATGTTCTGGAATCATCCAGCCGCGGTTTGAGCCTCTTCCCTACTCTGTGACCTTGGGCAATCCTCTTGACCTCTCTGATCCCCAGGTTTCACAACTGCCAAGTGAGCACAGAGCACTGCAGGGGCGGGGGCGTTGCCTGGAGCTACCTGGCAGGGGGTGGGGGGGGCGGGGGGGCAGGGGGGCGGTGGGGGGACATCCGAGGAGGCAGCGAGGGAGCGGAACTAATTTCCAGGCAAACACCATGGAGGGCTGACAGGTGACAGGGCCTGGGCTCTGGGAGCACCTGCGCTGTCCCACCCCTACCTTGGCCTTGACCCCAGGGCCAGCAGGCTCAAATTGGCCACAGCGGCCAGGTGGCCCACAGACGCCCCCTACTCCACACTGAGCCTCAGTTTCTCTGTGCCTATTTGCACACTGGGTAGACACAGCCCCGCGCAACCCTCGGGCTGTTCTAGAAGCAGGGGAGGCTCAAGGCTCTGTTCCACCCACCCCCGCCCCACAGCAGCCACAGTCTGGGAGAAGGAGGGTTTAAAAATAAAGCATTGTAAATACCCGTGTTTCCTGCAAATAGAACCAGCCCCTGAATCCCTGTGGCCTCCCAGACAGCCGGGCCCAGACAGCTCCTTTGAGGGGGCGGGGGCCAGAGGGTGGGCGTGTCTGTGAGCGCCCCAGTTCCCAGCTGCTGTGTGAGTCAACCGGTGCGGTGCGACAGGGTGTCTGTCACCGCCTGTCCAGGGGGTGACAAAGTCTGTGGGTTGGTGACAGCGTCCAGAGGTGGGTGACACACCAGTGTGTGGTGCTGTCAGGACACCGTGGACATGTGTCTCCCGTGACCACGGGGGGCTGGCCCCGAGCACAACAGGGTTCCCGGGGGCCTGAGCGTGATGGGGTCTCCGGCTGCGGTGGAGGGTGGTGGCGTGTGCTGGCGTCCCACCTCCAGCCTCCTGTGTCGCCCGGCCGCAGCCTCACCCTGGTGCCCCCCCCCCCCACCCCAGAGGAAGCCCTGAGGCTTTTCAAGTCGCTGTTGCCTGGGCAACCATTTTACGAGCGTCCACATGGTGGGCACATGTGTGTGTTCCGCACCCCACGTGTCTGCACGCCCCCACCCCCACGGCCCCAGCCACGGTGGGGAGGGGGATACTGGCAGTGTGGGGTGAGCGGGAGGTGGCCAAGGGCGGCTGGTGACAGCTTAATGGTGGCTGGGTGTATGGGGGTGGGCTCCTGGCCGGGCCGCCTGTGTGCAGAGGGCTGTACCCCCCAGACTGGCCTCACACGTGTGTGCGTGCTTGTGTGCACGCGTGATCGTGTCTCTGAGGCTCCTGCGCTTGGGTGGCTGTGGGGTGTGTACTGCACCCTTGGGGGCGTGTGCGCCACGAGTGACTGTGTGGAACGTTTGCGTGGGGGCTGTGTGTGTGCACACGGCAGGGACGTGAGCTGTCTCCGTGTGGCCGTGTGTCCCAGCAGTGGGTGTGGAGCGGGCCGCGCAGTGTGTGTATTAACTGCGCAAATTGGCGCCAGGCAGCATGGGAGTGCGGGGCGAGCCACCGAGTGTGCGTGAGCGGACACGAGCAACCAAGGGGCTGCTTGGAGGGCCGGTGGGCTCCTGTGTGAATATGCTCTGTGTGTCTGTGCGCGTCCATGCATGTCCTTGGGCAAGGACATGGGTCGTTGTGACCGCTCTGTGTGTGTTAGGGATGCTGCTGGGCATCTGTGTGCCCCAGTGTGTGTGAGAATAAGGATGGTGCTGGCTGGGAGCCTGCCTGGACCAAAGATTTGGCCATCTGTGTGCGAATGGTCGCAGGGGCAGGGACGGTACCCTTCTCTTCAGGCCAGGATGTCACTGGGAGCGTGTGGTGACACCAACAACAGCAGACACTGGTGGCGTGGGCCTCACTCACCACGAGCCAGAGATGGTCACTCCTATTTACTTATTCAATCTCTACCACAACCGTATTAGAATCTACTCATATTACCCGGTTACAGATGGGGAAACTGAGGCACATTCAAGAAGGATGGGCCCAAGGCTGCACAGAGCAGACACCCGTCCTTCCCATCCTGAACCAGGACCAGGCAGCTCCGACGCTGCCACTTCTCTGACACCTGCTCGTCCTTATGCCCCCACCCTACCCACAAGCTCACGTCCTGGCAGACTCCTTCCTGGGGGCTGTGTGCAGACCCCGACGTCCCCCCACCCGCATGAGCCTGAGTACAGAGAGTGAGACTGCCTGAGTGTCTCCTGTCACCGCCTACACTGCGTTGTAGTGCAAGCTGAACAGGCCCCTTGGGTGTGTGTGTGTGTGTTTGTGTGTGTGTGTGTACGCGCGTTGAGGGCGTGGAGACGGGACGCCCGTCCTAGGAAGGTCTAAGAGCCACACGAATCCCAGGGCGGCTGGGATTAGAGGAAGGCAGGTGGCCTGTACGGGAGCGAGGAGGCCCCAAGAAATCAGGCGGCAGTAGAGAGAAACCAGAGCACGGGGCCCCAGGAACGCAGGCGGCGCGCGGGAAAAAGCCGGTCGCGGAGGCCGAGGGCGGGGTTGTAGGGAGGGTGTTTTTCGGTAACTAGGCCGCGGCGGGGCGGGGCCACGGCGGCTCCGGCCCCGCCCACTCCACCACCCCGCCGTTGGCTGGGGCCGCCAGGGGGCGCTTTAGGAACGCGGAGCCGTCGGGGAGGGGGCCCGGTGGGTTTGGGCGCGCTGGCGCGAGGGGCAACGCGGGGTCTTGGTACCCAGAGAGCGCGGTGGAGAGCCGGGGGGTGGGGATGGGATCCCCTGCAGGGCTCTGAGACCAGACTGGGGAGAACTGCCTCTTGATGAGGGGCTCGGTGGGCAGCGGGTATCATCAGTCTCAGGGTATCACTTACGGTCTTAGGAAAAAACTTAGGGTCTCAGTTCTCTAGAATGGCTTTGTCACCGGGGGCTTTTTTAGCTTTCTGAAAAGAGGACCTGGGGCAGGACTAGGAAGACGACCCCACAATCTTCACTGGGGTAAGAGGAGACTGCGGCCGCGGTAACTGCCGTGTGGGGTTGTGCTGGAGCTCTTAATTCCCCCGAGGAGAATCTGGGGGAGGGGCTTCTCGGGCCCCCAGACTTTTGGAAGATGCTCTGTCCGGGTGTCTGGAGTAGGGGTGGGAAACAGCTAATTAGCGGGGCGCTGCTCGGGGTTCCCTTGAGGGGCTTCCTTGGTGAGGGTACTTCTTGGGACCCCGCTTTCCAAAAGGGGACCAGGCAGGACCCAGGAGTCTGGCAGTAAAACCAGATCCTCACTAGAGCGTGGGGCGCTCAAGGCCGCGGATACTGGCGTCGGGGGCGCTGTGCCTCTTATCCCAGAAGGGGGCCCTTGGGGAGGGGGCGTCTTGGGGAGCTGGTTTTCCTAAAGGGGCGCCGCCGTGGTCTCCGGGGGCCCGGGGAGATCACCTTCTAGAGGGGGCGCTGTGGCCCCTGCACCCCAGCCACCTGCGCTCCTCGGGCCCCCGCCTTGGGCGGGGGCGGCTCCCGTCCCGGGAAACCCGAGCCACCGCCCCTGGCCCCGCCCCCGGCCCCGCCCCCCGCCCGGAGACGGCCAAGCCGTCCGCGGCGGGAGCGGCGGAGGCGGCGGGAGAGCGCGCCGTGGAGCCGCTCCGAAAGCCCGGGCCCCTCGCGCAGCAGCCCCGGAGCCCAGCGCCGCGCGCCCAGGCCGCCCGCGCCGTCCGTGCGCCCCCTCGCTCCGCGCCCTCCGAGCCGCGGGCCGTCCAGGGCGCCCCCAGCCCCAGCCCCAGCCCGGCCGGGTTGGCCGCAGCCCGCGGCTGATCGAGCCCGGGGGGGCCCCATGGGCCGGCCCGCGCCGCGTCCCCCCCGCGGCCGCCCCCTCCGGCCCGGGCCCCCCCGAGCGCCGCGGGCCCAGGCGGCCCGGATGGCGGTCGCGGCGGCAGGGGCAGGGGCTGGGGCCGGCGCGGGCGGCAGGCGCGGCCACCACTGACGGGTAGTCGGGCACCCCGAGCAGGTAAGCAAGGGCAGGCTGGGGACCCTTAGGGGACCGGCGCTGGGGGAGGACCGGCCCCGTGGACGGGGGTCTGGGGGCTACCAGGGGCTCCGGATAGACCGGTAGCTTCCCTCTAGCCAAGAACCGGCATGTGTATGAAGGTGTGGTCTAGGGGGCGACAGGTCCGCGCATGGCAGGGGGGGCAGAGGTGGGCAGGGCGATCTTCGGTGCCTCTCCAAGCCAGGATCTGGCCAGGGTCCTTGTCCGACGGGGCGGGCGCGCCTCTGCCTCCTTGGACCCCCCCAAGTGTGCGTCTGAACGGGGTGCAAGCGGGGGCAGCCGGGATCCCCTCCCCAGCCTTCAGGAGGGCGAGACCCAGACACACGCGCTGCCTTGTGGTGTACAAGGGGCTGTGGGGGACATTCGGATCCGCAGACCCCAGCCGGGGAGCTGCCGTCGCGGCCCAGCTGCGCGCAGAAGTAAACATCTGTCAGTGGCGCGTTCCAGCCGCCGCCGCCTCCGGGGACACGGTGTCCTCCGGTAAGGGCCCGGCTCTCTCGGCTCCGGGAGCCGCCTGTTCAGCCACAAGAGGGCGCGAAACCCATTTTGGGGGGAGGGTAGTCCCTTAAGGGCGAAGAGCGGATTTGAAGGAGAGGGGGGCTGTGCCTCCTGCTTTTTAAAAAAGGCATCTCTTGCTCAGGATAGTCTCGGAATTCTCCCAGAAGGTGCAGCGTGTGGGTTAGGAGTCATTAGGAAGCGGTGGATACAGACGGGGGGCAGATTTGGGGTGGGATTGGAGAGAGAAACGGCCACTCCCAGGACCTGGTGGCACCACTACTCCCTCCCCCAAGAAGTAACGTATATATCACGGTGTCACTGGCTGGGCTCTGGGCTTGTGGTTACCTGCAAGTCTGGGACCCCAACCCAGATCTGGGGAGCATGGCCATGGTCCTGGGAGGGGCGGGGTTGCTGGAGGCCAGACCCCTGACTTTCCTCACTCCTGCCTGCCTGCCCTGCCCTCTCCCTGCTCAATCCTTCTCTGTGTGTTCCATGACACTCTTTGTCTGTCTTCAAGTGCCCCAGGCTGAGGAAACCCCAGTGGGGCGTGACTGGTCTAGGCGGATGTCAGTGGAGGGAAGACTCCTGCTTTGCCAGTCCCCCCTACCCCCCGCACCAGCCCCCTTGCCTTGGGGCCCTTTGGACACCCGTCCCCATTCCCTTCATCCAAGGACTCCTGAAGTTCAGGGTTCCGAAGCCACCCCTGGGCCTTGTAGACTACTCCTAGTGGCGAGCTGCAGAGAGCTAGTTCTAGCCGTGCAGGGAAGAAAGCAGCATCCCCCCAGCGGCAGGGCACAGCGGCTGAAATTCCACCATCGGGACTATCCCTCAGGTTTCAGACCTCAGTTTTCTGGGAAACAAGCAGAGGATATAGCTTTCAAGAATCTGGGCAGGAGAAGGAACGAGTTTGCAGCCTGGCACAAGGACACAGTCGAGAGATTGTTCCCATGAATGTTTGCTGGATGGTGATGGTGTGGCTGACTGTTGGTATCCAGGCTCATGGGCCTTGTCCTTCAGGGAAGACAGACTTAGACCCAGGGTGGAGCCCAGAGTGGAGCCCAGAGTGAGGAGCAAAGGGTCTACCTCAGAGTAAGACGATCAAGGGAGACTTCCTGGAGGAGGGGCATTGGGGCTGGGGCTGTGAAGGATGAATAGGAGTTTTCTACATGGGAAAAGAAAGGGCATTCCAGGTGGCAGGAACGGCACATTCAGAGATCTGGAGGCAGGTAAAAACACGACTGGTTTTGGAAAATCCAGTGTCTGGATGAGTATGGGAGGGAGAGACCGTTCCGAGAGGTTGGCCCAGGAAAAACTGGGCTGGGGCATTCAGGGCCAGATTCCTAGAAGTTAGGGCTGGAAACACAGAGCAGAGAGGAATGGGTCTTTAATGCATCTGGCACCACTGGGCCCAGCCTTCTTTGCTGAGACTGTAAATTCCTCTGCAGCTACATCTTTCCTGGTCCCCAAGGTAGGACAGAGGAGTCTGGGCCTCTGGGGCGAGCCCCACATGGGGAGATAGAGGAGGGGCAGATGGGGTTTTCCCTCTGCTTAGTGAGCACCAAGTAAGCATCGGGCAGTCCCGGCAGGAGGCTGGTTCTCCCCAATTTGCAGCTGAGAAAACTGAGACTGGGTGAGCCAGAGGGATCTTTCCTTCTTGCCGCATATATTTTCTAAGCATCAGGCTACTGTGTGCCAAGCTCTGTGCTAGGACCAAGCACAGGATAAGACGGGCCTGGTGCCTGACACACCTGGGGGTGGGTGAGGGAGTGGAAGAGAGGTTTCCAGCCAGCCAGATCTTTGCATGTGCAGCTCCTGCTACCTGGAATGACTTCTCTTTCCTACTTAGAAACTCCTACTCATCCTTCACGGCCCCGTCCTCAATCCCCTCCTCCAGGAAATCTCCTCCGACCCTACTACCCTGATATAGACGCTTTGTTCCCCACACAGGGCCCCACCCTGTGTTCAAGTCTGTCTTCCTTGGAGGACAAGGCCCAGGAGCCCTGACCCCAACGGCCACACCATTTACTGACCAACAAATATTTGTGGGAGGTTATTTTCAGGCGAGGTTACTTTCAGGGGAGGTGACAGCTACAAAGGAAGCCTGAGGGGAGAATGGGGCACTTCAGCAAAGGTACTCAGGAGAGGAAAGATCTTCTCTTCAAATCCAAGTGAAACCAGGCTTCGGGTCGGTCCTGGAAGAAATCAGACAAGGGGCTCCTGTTTGCAGTAGGTGGTCTCACTTCCCAGTTGGGGGGACCGACACCCGAGAGAGCGTGCCTAAAAAGCTCAATGCGTTGGGGACCAAGTGCAGAATTTGCACTTGGGGAGGTGGAAGAGATGACTCGGGTCCCCTGGTTCTCAGGAAACCAATGGTAGGATTTGAGTCAGGCCCAAGTTCTGTGCCTCTGTTCCCCCTCTGTCCGATGGCCAGCTTTGCGCGGTGTCCTCCTGGCTACTCCCAGAGGACCCAAGTCCCTTGTGCCATCCGCCGGCCCCACACCAGCTGCTCACCCATGCCAGGCTTAATTAGGCTGATCCTGTTATCCAACCCCCCCCCCCCAGGGAGCCCCCTCCTGCCCGCCCCAGATGCCTGCAAGGCCAGCCCCAGGCCAGCCTGGCTAGGCAGACCAGCCTGCTACGGTCAAGGTGAGAACTTTACAGGCCAGCCGATGAGGGCTGGGCCAGAAAAGCTGGCGGCCCTGCCCGCCCCCCACACTCCCCAGCCCAGTCTCCCTGAGAACATGCCCCGTGTGGCAGCAGGTTCGGGAGGAGAATTCCAGGCACTGGTTGGGGGAGGGGGGGAGGTTGGAGAGCTGACCATGCACGTCACATGGCCCTCTCTCTCCCCTGCCTCATCTCCCCCCACTGACCCCCAAATCCATTTGCGCCTGCAACTCCCTCCACCTAGAACACTCTCTCCAAATCTTCACTTGGTCTCAGCTCCAAGGCGGCCTCCTCTAAGAAGCCCTCCTGGCCGCTCACCCCAAAAGTCTCCCCCAGTCACTATGACTTCCCTGTGATCTCTTTTGTCACCCTACGGCCAACATCTAAACTACCTTATTCATTTCTTCTTTCTTCTCCACCTTCCTGATTGGATGGGGAGCTTGGCGGGGGTGGGGCCCAGGTTAGCCTTGGTTCCCTGCCTGGCCCAGCACACAGTAGGCACTCAGTAAGTGCTGATCTGTGTCGGGGCCAGAACTCAGCCTGGCACACGGGGCTTGCTGCCACGTGGACACTTTATTTACTTGCTGGCTCTGCTCTGCTATGGGTCTTCGAGAAAACCTCTTATTTCCACGGATATCAGCCCCCCCCCTTTCTCCAGATGGCAGGACCTATGGTGCCCTCCCGCTGCTCCCCGCCCCCTCCCCATGGCCCTGGCCACCGGGACCCAGGGACTGTTGGAGGCATTTGAGAGGACACGTTTGGAGTGAGACCCAGGTGCAACCTCAGTTTGGCACTTTTTTTCTTGTCTTTTCCTTATTTTTTTTTAAAGATTTTATTTATTTATATTTAGAGAGAGAGAGTGCGTTCATGGGGATGAGTAGGGGAGGAGGGACAGGAGGAGAGGCAGAGACTCTAGCAGAGCCCCTGCTGAGTGCAGAGCCTGAGCCGAAATCAAGAGTCAGATGCTCAGCCAGCCGTGTGGGGGGAAACGACATCTTTTCCAGGGACGGTGGGGACCATTAAACCTGTGGAAAGCACTTAGCACAGTACTTGACATAGTACTTGATTACTAAACGTAATAGCCTGCGTGGTGGGGGCGTTAATGTTATTATTGTTGCTATTAGGGAGGCCATGCGGTACCTTGATTAAGAATGTGGAGGGGGTATTGGGGCTGGGACTCTGAGGGATGAGTAGGAGTTCACCTGACTATCTGTGTTCCAACCCCAGCGTGGCCACGTACACTCTACCCTGTTTGATCTCGAGCAAATAATGTCACTTCTTGGACCTGTTTCCCCACCCACAGAATGGAGATAAATTAGTCCATACCTTGCTGTGAATTATTCTGTGTAAAGTGCTTAGAACAGCACTAGTACGGTGTGCGCTAGTGCTAGTGTGAGCTATTAGTTTTAGTTTTCTTTATTTTTTGCTGCTGTTATTGTCACGGGGCGATCAGCACAGTCCCCCCCAGAAGTCACTCTGTCTGTACCTCTCTCGGCTTCCCTCTGGCGAAGACAGACCTGGAGCCCCTTCACGCAAGCTCAGGAGCTCAGATTGATTCTCAAATCCATCAAGTCAAAAAATCAATCTCAAATCAATCAATCAAAAAAAAAAAAAAAAAGCAGGGAGCCAGTGACGGCTCTAGCAACTGGGCGACAGAGAGCTTCTGGGTGGGGAGAAGACGAGAGGCTGTGCCCCCACCTCCAGCTAGGCATGGAAGGTCGGCTGGGGGTGTTTGTGACTGCCCCCCCCCACGAGGCCCCTGCAGACGCGGCATCGGAACCAGCTGTGCTAGCCAGATGTTCCTGGTTTACCCCCAGATGTGTGTCGCCGGCTCACGGCTGCCCTGGCCTCCCCATCTCCACCATGGGGCGGGGCTGGGCCCTGGGGCCTCCCAGGGAGGGGGCACATTTTTGTGGGCTGTGGAATTTGGTTCTTGTTTTGCAGGGACCATTGAGTCTTGCGTCGACGGAGGCCAAGTCCTGCCGCTCCTGCGACCTCAGTTTCCCCACCACGGGAACTTGCAGGAGCCTTCTAGGGGGAAGGAGAGGCTCAGGGAGCCCCGTTGCTGTCAGCCCGGGGGGCGGAGGCCCGGCCCGCTGCTGCCACCGGCCGGACCCGCAGGTCTGCACTGAATGCAGGAGCTAAGCACTCCCCCCATGAGAGCAGAGGTGTCCCAGGCAGCTCGCTGTGCGGAAGGGGAAACTGAGGCTCAGGGAGGGGGAGGGGCTTGCCCTGAGTCATCCAGCGAGGAAGAGGCAGAGCAGGGGTCTGAAGGCAGCCATCTAGACCCGGGTGCCGCGGGGCTCAGACACAGGCCCTTCGTCACGCGCACACCCGCTCACCCGCATAGGCACACGCGGCTGCCCCCGCAGCGCTTCGGGGTCTGGCTCACTCTGCCCGCGGGCAGTGACGGCGGCCCCACCAGCGGCCGGTCCCACCAGCCGCGGGCCCAGCTCCTCCCGGTCCTCCCTTGAGCTCCCACGGGGCTGGGCAGCACCCTTCAGGGAGATCCCCTCTAGGAAGGCCCGGGAGGTGTCCAGGAGGGCGGTGGCGAAGGAGAAGGGTATACGCGGAAGCAGGCCCCACGTGGGCACAAGGGCGGAGACCAAGGAGCCGCAGCGTACCTTTTTTTTTTTTTTTTTTAAGATTTTAGTTATTTATTTGACAGAGAGAGAGAGAGAGAGAGACAGCAGAAGCAGGGGGAGTGGCAGGCAGAGGCAGAGGGAGAAGCAGGCTTCCTGCTGGGCAAGGAGCCCAATGTGGGGCTCGATCCCAGGACCCTGGGATCATGCCCTGAGCTGAAGGCAGACGCCCGACCGACTGAGCCACCCAGGCGCTCAAGCTCATACCTTTGTGAACAGAATTCTTGACGTCTGCCCGTGCCTTAAAAGGACCCAGGCCAGGCTAGCCCTCGAAAATCCCCCAGTCCAGAAAAGACAGATGTGGGTCCAAACACTATGCCAGTGGGGCTAGCTAAGAGGGAGGGACCCACAGCTGGGGATCCAAGATGGGAAGCCAGGAAGGCTTCCTGGAGGAGGTCCCATAGGAGCTAGGGCTCTGAAGGATGAGTAGGAGTTTACCAGATGGGGGGAGGCTCAGATTCAAGACCTCCCTCTGACTACAGAGACGAGTGGATGGAAGAAGTACCCTCTCCCATCCTTCTTCTCCCTGGGAATGAGCAAGAAACCAGTGCCTCCCTGAGGCCAGGAGCTCTACAAGAAGGAGGCTGTTGACCTCGAGAACAGGAATGCCTGGCCTGTGTCTCCTGGGAGGCTCCATGGAAAGGTGGAGCCTTAGGGCGTTGCCTGGGCACCAGGATAATGAGCAGAGTTTCTTGGCACTACCAAGGAAGGTTCCAGAAACACCCACATGCACACACCCTCACCCTGACTGTCTGTTCCTTGGAAGATTGGAAGGGCTCGCCTGGCTGTGTGACTCTGGGTTACTCATCACCCCTCTCTGGGCCTCGTCCCAGCCCTGGGCACTCTGTGGCCTCCAGCTAGAAGTGAGCTCGTCCTTGATCCGACTTTCTGGAGTTCAGACTGTCAGGGACCCCAAGAAATGAGGGGCTCCCTTCCCTGGGCAGTGAGGATTCTCCAGGGTCTGGACATTTTCTGAAAGTTGAGAGGACACCACAGCCAGGCTCTGTCTGAGCAGTGAGGAACGCACTGGACCAGTGTGTGAGCTTGTGGCCACGAAGTGAGAATGGCAGAGGCAAGCAGGTGGTGGGCCCAGTTCGGTCCTAGGCCAAGCGTGCAAACAATGTGGGACACCCCACACCTGTAGGTGTGTGTCCCTGAGTGTGCACAGGTCGAGTGCTCAGGGGAGGGCTTGGGGGTGACATGCCTGCATGGCCAGACCTGCTGTGCTCTGGGCCAACGTGCCAGAGACCATGTGTGTTGTTCATGAGAGTATGAAAACGCTTGTACGGGGGCTCCCAGGTGTGCAAGAGGCTAAGAACACCCGAGGGGCTGGGAGGGTGACAGCTCCGAAGGATGAGGGCAGCCGGTCTGTGCCGTGTGAGTGTGCCCAAGTGTACAAACATGCTAGTGTGTGAGCAGGGGTGTGTTCAAACACGATAACCTACGAGTGTGGTGGAAACTGCCCAAGTGTGACCATGTGTGAGCGTGAATTACACTAGCAGGTAAACGAGGCTGCCGTAATGTGTGAGTGTGAGTGTACACGCCTCAGTGTGAACGCCCCAGCTTCTGACTGCAGGACACTAGGATGTGAGTGAGGTAGTAGTAGGTCGTGTGAGAATGGTTGAATGCGCGATTGTGTTCAAATAAATGAGTGTGATCACGTTGGAAGATATGAGTATGCACACACTCGTTAGTGATTGTGTTTATGTCTGTCAGTGTAATCTTCCTTGAGGGTGTGAGTTGTGAAAACTTCTGGGAGTGTAATAATGTCGGGAGTATGTGTGACAATGCCCTCGTGTGTGAGTGTGCTCCCATTGGGATGGAAGTGTGAGGACACCGGCCCATGTGAGTGTGAGAGCATGGCCATGTGTTTCCAGCATGAGTGAAAATGCCCAAGTGCACGTGAAAACACCTGCGTGTGTGAGCCCCACCCTGCCGGATGGAGCTGGTGAGCACGAACGCAGGGAGCGTAAGTGGGACAGTGTCGGAGTGTGCAAGCGACAGCGTGTTCCAGGGTCTGCGTGTGGGAGTGTCTGGGAGTGCGAGGGAGTGAGAGCACCCAGGTGCCTGACTGAGGACAAGAAGGCTGAGTGTGAGTAGTGTGAGCCCCCACGTGTGCTGTGAGCCCACCTACCCAGGTCCAGGGGCCTCCGGGACCCAGACACACGGATGGTGCACAGCGAGCCCCCTAACCAAGCCCTCAGCCACACGCGCAGCACCCCCCGTGTGGCAGGGCCGCGCCAGACACAAACCAGTTGGGTGACCCCCTTACTGAAAGGCCCATTGTTAACAGACGCTTATCAGCCGCACCCACTGGGCCCCCTCCACCCTTGGCCCTCTGCTCTCCTGCCCCCCTAGCAGAGCTGCGGGGGGTCCGCGGCTCCAAGGACACCGGGGGCTCTGGGGGCCAGGCCGTCTCCGGGCCCATCCAGCCTCTCAGGCCCTCGCCGCCCCCACGGGAAGGCCTCCGCAGAGACACAGGACCAGAGCCTGGCACCGGGCAGGGGCCTTGTCCAGCCTAACAGGGAAACGGAGGCACACCACGGCAGGACGGATGCGTGTGAGAGCAGGCAGGGTGCTGGGCGTGCAGAGAGGGCTTTAGGGCCCCAAAGCATAAAGCAGGTGCTCCTTCAGGCCAAGGGGCGGGTTGGGGCACCTGACAACTTCGAGGCTGCCGTCCGCTTGCTGCACCAGCCTGACAATGAGATGTGCTCCCCGTGGCCACCAAGGCCCTGCCAGACCTGCCCCGGGCCCCTCCCCAGCATCCCCTCCCCCTCCCCCCTCCTCCCTCTGCCTCGCTCACTCTGTTCCAGCCACAGCAGCCACCAGTGTTCCTCCTGCACACCCGATTCACACACCACCGAGCGGGGCAGCCAAGTCCTCAGGGGGACTCCACGGGCATCAGGCATCGGCGCCCAAGCCCAGCCCCGCGCAACCCTGCGTGTGTGTCCCACCCAAGAAGGCAGGTTCCAACCCCAGGTGCTTTTCTAGCTGTGCCCTTGCTAAGCCCCTACCTGCTGTGTGCCGCCTTTCCCCCAGCTAAGTGGAGCTCACCATGCCTCCTTGGTGGGCTCAGCACCGGGTCTGGCACACAGCAGGCGCTTAATACATGTCCCCTGCTACTGTCTGGCGGCGGTAGGTCCCGCGCCAGCGATTCCGTGGGGCGGAGGTGCCGGGCTGGGAGGGGGCGGGGAGAGGCCGTTCCAGACCCACTGAGCCCAACCTGCCCGTGCGGGGTCCAGGCCAGACTGAAATGCAAATCGCACGCAAATGCCGGCTCCGCGCAGGGCCAGCAGCCCGAGCCGCCCGAGGTGCGCGCGTGGGGGCGCCCGGCACCCCAGAGCCGAGCCCAGGCGCTGACCGGCCCCCAGCGCGGCTTTCAACGCTCCGTGGAAATGTTTACACCAGGCGGGCCGCCACCAGCTGCCAGGCCTGGGAATGTAACCCCGGATTGGGGGCCGCCCAGGGGCGGGGAGAAGCTCTGGCCCGGGTAGGCGGGAATGCGCGTGCCTCGGGAAACACCTACTGTGTGCACGCAGGGCGCGGGGCTAGGCGGTCCCAGCACTGAGTCATCCGTGAAACACTGCGGCAAGGCTGGGGCCGCTGGGGGTGCACACCTGCTCCGACCCGGGGCTGGGGGTGGGGGAAGGGCGCGGGTAGGAGCAGCCAGAGAGGGCTTCCTGGGGGAGTCGCTGTCCAAGCTGAGACGGAGAGGGGCTTGGGAGTGGGGACAAGGAGAAGAGAATGTGCTGGGTGGGAGGACGGGCTTGTGCAAAGGCCTGGGCAGCTTGGGTCCATGGACACCTGGTCCTGGGCAGCAGTGTCATCTCTGTCTGGAGGGGAAACCCAGGCTCAGAGAGGGCCGGGAGGTACTCCCGAGGACCCCAATATGTCAGGAACACATTAGGGCACATTCTCTTCTCCACCCCCCCCAGTCCCACAGTGCCCCCTGCTGGGAGCACCCTCACCTCCTTCCAGGCTCCCTGGGCTCCAGCCACTGCAGCCTTCTGGCTGCACTGGCCAACTTTGGTCCAGCCTCAGGACCTTTGCACTGGCTGTTCCCGCCTGCCTGAGATGCCATTCTCTTGTGCCTGGCCGACTCCTACCTTTGTTGTTCAAGCCTCAGCTTTCGTCAATGCTCAGGAAAGCACTGTGGCGGCCCCGGGTGGGGGCGGTTGCCCTGCCCACCCCTTTCCTGGGCAGCATTTTTCACAAGCTGGTTCAGTGGTTCCTTGATGAGTCGTGTCTGTGTTGTTACTGATCATTAAGCAGAAGTGGCTGGAAATCGGGGGCCCCACCGGTGCCTGGCCCAGCTCTCTGTTCCCGTGTGTTGCCTGACAGACAGACAGACGGAGGCCGCGGGGCTGACCATCGCGTGGCCGCAGGCCGAGGATGCAGCGCTGGAAGGCGGCAGCCTTGGCCTCGGTGCTCTGCAGCTCGGTGCTCTCCATCTGGATGTGTCGGGACGGCCTGCTCCTCAGCCACCGCCTGGGACCCGCGCTGACCCCACTACGCCGGCCACCTCGCACCCTGGACGCCCGCATTGCCCGCCTGGCCCAGTGTAAGGGAGTCCTCGACTTAGGTCAGCTGCCCTGACACGGGGGCGTCCATAACGGTGGAACTCTATTTAGGGGCCACAGAGGCTCACTTTAGATGGGGTGGGGAGGGTGCAAATTCCCGCAACGTCCCGGCAGGGGTGGTGGTGGAGGGGTTGCTGGGAGCTGGGGGTCTCTGGGCTCAGCTGTCACACGGAATTAGGTTCTGGTCTTGAGGGGCCAGGGGTCCGGATGGAGATTAGGCTGGGGCATCCAGCCTCTGGGGTGGGGGAGCTCCCATGGGCTGCACGAGATGCAGGTACCGGAAGGCCAGACCCGAGACCCCAAAGACCTTCCCAGTGGACAAGGACCAAGGGGAGGGGGAAACCCCGAGAGACTTAGAAATGGGGAGAGAAACAGAAACAGATGCTCAGAGACAGACACAGGTTGGGAGAGATGCGCAGGGGAAAATGCCTTGAGGTGGCGATATAGAACCGCCCCCTCCGAGGGGCGTGGCCTACGCGCCCCTGATCCCCGCTCCTCCCTGGGGCCCGCCCACGGCCCCGCCCACCTGACGGAGTGGGGGTGGTAGGGCCTGGGTCCGGACCTCCTGTGAGCGCGCACGTGTCCACGCGGGCGCCACGCCGGCGGCCGAGGTGTGGGCGCGGTCGCGGCGCGTGCAAGGCGCCCGCGGGGTTGCACCGCGTGCGGTTCGTGGGCAAGTCCGCGCCCGCCCTACCGGCCCACACAATCCTCCTTTCTTGTCCTTACAATGGACAAGGGCGGCCTCAGGCACGGGCTCCACTTCCGCCCTCCGCTTTTTTCCGCGGGCAGCAAAGTCCTTCCCAAGACCCTGAGTTCCAGAGACGCGGGTGGGGCCCCCAAAACCTAGCGCTCAGAGCCTGGTGCCGCAACACCGCCGGTGGGATCTCAGGCACCCACCGGGAAGGCTGTCGGCCCCTGGGCGGGGGTTGCCCACCGGCAGCCTGTTCCGGGGCGCAGTCCTATTAAGGAAAGAGAGTGGCCGCTGACCGCCCCCCTAAGAGTCCCCCTGAGCCCAATGCGCGGGTGGTGGAATTGCAGGCTTAGGGCGGTGGGAGTGCGGGGTGGGGCTCGGGTGGGGGGAGCTATTGATCCTGCGCAGGTGGCCAGGCCTGCTGGGGGAAGGCAGGGACACATAGACCAAGAGAGCTATCACTGTTTATCTGAAATGCAAATTTAACTGGGCATCTGTACTTTATCTGGCAAACTGCCCCGCCCCGCACCCCCCACCCCGCCCCCGCAATAACTGTGTGGATGTATACCTGAGGGGCGGGCACACTACATGGTGGAAATTTCGGCAACCTAAGTTAGGTAGGCTCCACCCTAACCCCAGAGCAGACGCCGCCGGCCACCCCAGTCCTCCCCCAGGGCTTCAAGAACTGGAAACATGCTCAGTCGATCCCCACTTTCCACCGCCCCAGCCTCAGCCAGATGGGAACTCTCCGAGCTCCTTGAGCACACAGGGAAACTGAGGCACAGAGCAGGGCCATCACCTGCCTGAAGCTTTACAGGGCTGGAACTGGCAGAGCAAGGCTCACAACCAGGGTCTGTCTGCTTCCGGAGACCCCCTGCGGAAACAGACACACCCTCTCCCTAGGGTCTCCCTGCAAGCCATTTCCTTGGAGAGCCAGGGGTGCGGCAGGCAGGGGCTAAACTCAGGGTCTCCTCTCCCAACCACAAGCATGCCTGCCACCTGCTCAGAGGCTGGGAGCCCCTGCCTGCCGTTCCACGATCAGTGCCACCTGCCATTGGCACGCCTGCGAGGCTCTCCAGAGGACTGGGGCAGCCCGGCCGCCTGGGAAATAAATTTAGGCTCCGGGGCCCTGGGAATCTGTGACTCCGGGCACCTCCCGGCACCGTGGGAGCGCAGAGGACTGGACGTGGGCCAAACTTGGCCACACGAGGGAGGCCGGAAGAAGCCTGGGCTTGTGTGTGTGTCTGTCTCTGTCACCTGCTAGTGCTGTGGCCTTGAGCCAGTCTCTGCCCTACTGGATGGCCAGTTGTCTCACCTGTAACATGGGGGAGGCCGGGATATCCCCTCGCTGCCTCCCCACGCGGTCCTCGCACGCAGGCCTCGGCGTCCGCTGCTGTTGTGCTCTGCACGTTCTGAACAGCCCACCCAGCCCGATGTGGTGCTGCGCACGGAGAAACAGTGCCAGCACGCGATGGAGCCGGAGTGGGGGGCGGGGGGGGGTGTTGGCAGGGGCCCCCACGGAGTGAGCTAGGGGCTCCTTAACAGCCCAGCGGAAGAGCCGGGGCCCAACACAGGGGCTGGGTCTAGAGAAGGCCTTGGGAGCCACGGGGGCCCTGCCCGGGCTTCTGCACAGGCACCCCCCACCGCCCCCAGAGAGGGACCGTTTAGGTGCCATGCTTGGGAAGTGGCAGTGAGCTGAGACCTGGCCTCGGGAGGGTGCGCGAAGGCCCCCGGGTCCCGGCAAGGGGCTGTTTTCCGAGGGGGACGGCGACGGTCGCGGCTCTCCCCCAGCCACCCACCGACCCACCCCGCTCTGTGTCTCTCCTCGCAGATCGTGCGCTGCTGCAGGGCGCCCCGGACGCGGTGGAGCTGCGCCAGCTGACGCCCTGGGCCGGCAGAGCCCCGCGTCCGCACCGTCGGGCGGGGGCCCGGCGGAGGCGCGCGCGCGCGCGCTCGGGGGCGCGGCCGTGCGGGCTGCGCGAGCTCGAAGTGCGCGTGAGCGAGCTGGGCTTGGGCTACGCGTCGGACGAGACGGTGCTGTTCCGCTACTGCGCAGGCGCCTGCGAGGCGGCCGCGCGCGTGTACGACCTGGGGCTGCGGCGGCTCCGCCAGCGGAGGCGCGTCCGGCGGGAGCGGGTGCGCGCGCAGCCCTGCTGTCGCCCGACGGCCTACGAGGACGAGGTGTCCTTCCTGGACGCGCACAGCCGCTACCACACGGTCCACGAGCTGTCGGCGCGCGAGTGTGCCTGCGTCTAGCCTACCTCACCGGGACCGGCGGGACGGCGGCCGCCCCCTCTACCCCCGCGCGGCGGCGCCCCCACCCGCCCCGCCCGGCCAGGCCCGCGGCGACGGACTGCGCGTGCGCAGCAGGTGCCGTCCCGGCCTCCGGACTCTTCACTTACTGCACCGAGATAAAGTGTGGAAAATGGAGCTTGGGTGTGATTCCGCGTTCCGGGGGAGCCCACCTGTCGGAGGGGCACGAGCCTGCGTGGGGCGGGGCGCGGCGCCAGCTCCGCTGGGCAAAGGGGACGGGCCGGGTCCACCTGCTTGGCGTAAAGAGGGTTCTTTCCCCGCGGTAACGCCAAGGAAAGTGGTGTGAGTGGGAGCAACGTCGACAGGAGCCGCCCGTCCCACTTGCCTTTAGGTCCCTGTGTCCCTTCTGACGTGTCCCGCTCCCACCGCCCCCAGAGGTGAGCTTCTGAATGGGAAGAGCGAGCCAAGTGGCAGATGAGGAGCCTGAGGTCTAGGTGGACCCGGGCCTCCCTCCCCCAGAGGGCCTCCTTAGGCCCCGTCTACCCGCACGGAGCCTCTATCTCCTTTCACCAGCTAAAAATATATGTGCGCTGCCCATCTCCCTGTGGGGATAGGTCTGGGGCGGGCGCCAGCCCCGTCCAGCCCAAAAGCGGCGCCTGCTGGGGCAGAGCCCCGTCCCCAGGGACCTAGGTCGTGGGCCTATTAAAGCCCTGGCCCGAGCTCCTGAGGGGATTTACGATGCGTCCTGGCGGAGGACAGAAAAAGCGGTGTCACCTTGGTGCTTGCCAGGCCCGGGACAGCGAGGAGGATTGGGTTCCCAGAGTTTGGGGAGGGGTCTGCAGATGCCGGGTGGGAGGAAGGACCCTCTGGGGAACCCCACACCCTGGAGACCAGTGGGTATGGACCCTCCCGTCCTGCACCTGGAGTGGGGTTCTGGAGGGCACAAGCCCCTCTCACCCCAGACAGCTTTCCTGAAGACATGGTCCCCTCTCTTCTTCCCTGACCCCAACTCCAGGGAGGCTCCCAGGAAAAGAGCCCTCTCCCTCCTTCACTGTTCCCCTAGACTGCCCTCTCCCCTCTTTCCCACACATCTGATATTAGGGCCGCCATCTAAACACCATGACCCCACCCTAGGCCCCCTCCCGAAGCTGGAGGGCCTCGTCGGAAGCTGCCTCGGGAAGGATCACCCAGCCGATTGGGAATATCCCCTGTTCCCTGCTACTCGGTCCCCGGCTGCAGCTGGAGACATTCGAGGCAGAAACAGGCAGGACATCCAGGGAGTCCTAAGATCAGGGCTTGGCCGAGGGGTGGTCTGCTTGGTAGGAAGTTTAAGAGCTGAGACTGTCTGGGGTCTCTGCCCACCCTCCCACCCTCCCTTCACCTCCATCCCCCATCTTCTGAGGTTTGGGGTGGTGGACCCCTCCTCTGTTTGGGCTGCCTCCACCCAGCTGTCGCAGAGACGCTGGGGTCCCCACTGCTTGGTCCGAAGCCAAGCCTCAGTTTCCCCATCCCAGATAGCTCTGAGCCACAGAGGTGGACGTTCTTCAGCCCAGCATACACAGTGGGAAAATTGACCTTGGAGCCCAGGTCTGCGGCCCCTGAAGCCTGTCTGACTCCGTGTGTGTGTGTGTGTGTGTGTGTGTGTGTGTGAATGAGGTCGTGTGTGTCTGCACCCTCTCATGGCCCGCTGGGACTTCCTTGTCTCCTGCTCAGTTCCAACATCCCAACCATGGGGGACTGGCCCAGCCCCCCAGAGCATTGGAGAGAGATGCACCCACAGATGCCCGGGGCTGGGGTTGTCCGCAGTCCACACACACGCGCGCGCGCACACACACACACGCACACCCAGTGCAGAGAGTGGTACCTACATGGGGCTTCGGAGATCTGATCACACGTGGACACATGGCCCAGATGCTTCCACAGTCGGAATTGCACAGGAGGAGGGACACCCTCAGTGTCCCCTCTCATGTGCAAGACCATGGCGGGGGGGGGGTCTGGTATTCGGCCACACCCAGTGGGATCTCTCCCAGTGGCCTCACTCCAAGCACCCCGTCCCCCGCCACAGTCAGCCCTGGTCACACACACTCTCTGGTCTACACGAGCTCAGCACCGCAACTGTCCCCTCCCGGTCCTTCACGGGCCAGTCCCTGCCCTTCCTCCACTCTTGCCCCACCCCTGCCCCCCCATGGGCCCCCCAGACAGCCTGGTCCCCACTCCCGCCCACTGTGGGGCTTGACCTCCATGGTTTTACCACCTCTTGACATTGGCACCCAGGCCGTTCTTGGCCTTGGGGGCTTTCCTGGGCCTGTGGGCTGCCGAACAGCGTCCCTGGCCCCCTCCCACCCGATGCTCTCAGCCCACCTCCTGCGGTGCCAAGCTCAAGCCTCCTGGGCCTTTGCCTGGTGGAGGCGCCTGGGGTGCGGGGCGCTGCTCTGAAATGAGGGAGGAGACAGCGGCTTTCCGGGGAGCATTCCCGTGTGGAGAACGGAGCCAGTGTTGCCCATCTGCGTCCCCCGCGGGCGGCTGGCGACAGCAATGATAAGCCGTCACCAGTGAGCGGGACCCCAAGGCCAGTTCTCCCGGGGGAGTCTTAGTGGGTGAGGGGTGCAGCAGGTGAGGCCCCCGTTCAGAGGGGCTCCTCGCCATGAGTCCCAGCGAGCCTAGTGACTGGTTTCAGATCCCCAGCAGGCGAGGTCCCCAACAGCCGACATCCCCGGCAGGTGAGACCCCCCCGGAGGTGAGGCCCCTGGAAGCAAAGTCCCTTGGAGCTGCTCTTCTGGAGCTGAGGTGGCCGGTAGGTGATGTCCCCGCTGAGGGAGGTCCCCAGCAGTCAAGCGCCCGGCAGTGAGGTCCCCGGCAGGGGCGTCTGGAGCCGTCCACGGCCCAGGCTGGCCAGCCCACGTGAGCCAGGAGGCTATGCTGGGCACCGTCTGGTGGAGGGCCTCGCGTTGCTGCCACCAGCGGGCTTTGCAGAACGTCAGGGCCCAGCTGCGGGAAGCAGGCCGCAGGGTCTCCAGCCAGCCGAGGTAGCTGAGGCGGTGCGCGCGGTCCTTGTCCTGGGCCAGCGGAAACTGAGCCAGGTCCCTGGGGCTCTGGGATGATGAAAGCGTCAGGAGACAGGAACTGCTTGTGGTCCCTTCTGCTGGGACCCAGCACCATGGGCACAGCCAGGGCCTCAGGACATTCCTGAACGGCTTCTCTGTGATGCAGGCAGGATGCAGGGGTTTCTCGAAAGCTGGGTAAAACGTGGAGAGAGTGGGGAGACAGGGGCGGAGAGTGGACACAGCATCACTGATGAGAAATGTGACAGCCCATGCCTGCGGCCACCCATGGGTTTCCAAAGTGACACTCATGAGGCCTGAGGTCGGCGCTGTTGTTTGTGGCAGCAGACAGACGAGCTCACGGAGGCCACGTGACTCAGCGGGAGACAGGGCCGGGCGGGAATCCCGGCCCCAGAACCAGGCTCACCAGCCACTAGGCAGCGCAGCCTCTGTATCTGGGGAGGGGGCCCCCAGGAGCTGGAGTAGGTCCCAAGGGCTCTCGGGTTCTGCCTTGACCCCGGCCCTCCCCTCTCAGGCTTTCCCAGACTTCCCCAATGCCCTGGAGTTGAGGCTTGAACCCCGGACTCCATCTGGGGTGGGTACAACGGGCTTGGGTCTGGAAGGCTATGCCAGAGCTCACCAGGTGCCATACAGCTTGGGAGACAGGGCGTTCCTGTCAACGTAATAGCCAGTGCACAGGTGTGGAGGGGAAGGAGAGCCTGACCGGTTTGTGCAGAGAGCACAGGAAGTGCTTGGAGATGCCAGTATGAGCTGGACCTATTTACTCAGCGTCCATCCCATAGTGTTTGAAGACCAGCCCCTCTGGTCCTGTGCTGGGTGGTCCTCGGTGTCTCGTGGTCTGGGCCATGTCCCTCCATTCCCGGATCCTACCTTTCCCCGCAGACAGTCGCATAGTCCTCCCAGACCGCAGACCCCAAATCCTGCAGCAGAAATCTAGAACCTTGTCTCTGCCCACTCTACTCCCTGCCACCCTGATCACCCACTTTAGAGATGAGAATACTGAGGTTCAGGTATACATGCATGTCTCTTGCTCAAGTACACCCCCCTCGAGCCATTATGGTCCAGAACATAAAGTCTCTGTTCTTGACCTAACCCCGAACTCTTCTCCTGCTTTGCAGGTGGAGCTCCACGTAGAGCAGACACTGTCCCTTCTGCAGTCAGGGAAAGACTCTGTCCCTACACCATCGCAATTCAGTGGCCACAGAGCCCTTGCAGTGTGGCTGTTGGGTCTGAGAAACAGGGTTTTTAATGCTAATTTAAATTGAAAAATGAATACTCTCTTCCGTGAATCAAAACCAACTTCAAAATAGAAAATAGGGCGCCTGGTGGCTCAGTCGGCCGAGCGGGCGTCTCTTGATGTTGGGGTCGTGAGTTCGAGCCCCACGTTCGGTGCAGAGATGACTTAAAAATAAAGCCTTTAAATAAAAAGAAAGATCAAACAAAACCAAAAGCAACCTCAGTCAATTCAATGATTGGGATCCTTCGATGTATATATGGAACGTCCCAGATGTGCAAATCTGCCTCCTCGACTGTCCACCTTATGAAGTCTAAATACAGATCAAGGATCGCAGATGAAACCCGGGTGTCCAGACTTGAGGCGCACCCAATGTAAAAGACTCACCGGATTTCCAGGGTGTGCAAAGACACAATGTCAATAACTCAGTCATTTTTATATCAATTACGCATGGAGATAATACTAGTTAGAATCTTTTGGGTTGAAACAGGCTTACTAAAAATAATTTCACCTTTTTTTACATTTCTGAAAATGTGGCTACTGAAAAAAATTAAGGATTTGTGTGACCCTTACGTTTCTATCAAAAGGTTGTGCTACTCTAGAATTTCTAAGAAAGGAAAACTGGCGGGAGTCATAATTTAAAATGCACCCACCCTCTCTAGATGGATTGGGCCGAGTATCACAGACATGCCTACCAGGCTGTTCTCTACAAGATACACATCCGTCAATGTGGGACTAGTCAAAGTAGCGTCTCTCGCTAAAATAAAACACTAGGCAGCTGTGAAGAGTGAGTAAAGCCACTTATTCAAGTCCAGAAACACACCACGATTTTACGGTCAATTAATCATCCACAAAGGAGGCCTGAATCCGCAATGGGGAGAAAGGGAGTCTCTTCTGCATTTGGTGTGAGGAAAACCAAACAGCTACATGCAAAAGAATGAAACTGGACCACTTTCTTACAGTATGCCCCGAAATAAACTCAAAATGGATGAAAGACCTAAATGTGAGACCTGAAACTATAAAAATCCTAGAAGAAAAGACAAGCAGTAACGTCTCTGACATCAGCCATAGCAACGTATTTCTAGATAGGTCTCCCGAGGCACGGGAAATAAAAGTAAAAATAAACTATTGGGACTACCTCAAAATAAAAAGCCTCTGGACCACAAAGGAAATGACCAACATAACAAGAAGACAACCTACGGAGTGGGAGAAGATATTTGCTAGTGACATAGCTGATTAGAGGTTCGTATCCAAAATATATAAGGAACGAGCACAAAACAACACCAAAAATTGCAAACAAAGAAACAAGAACCCACTTGAGGATGGGCAGAAGGCATGAACAGACATTTCTTCAAAGAAGAAATCCAGACAGCCAATAGACACATGGAAGGATGCTCGGCGTCCCTCATCATCACGGAAATGCCAATGAAAACCACAATGAGGTATCACCCGACACCTGTCAGAACGGCTAAAATCAACAATGCAAGAAACAAGTGTTGGCGAGGATGCGGAGAAAGGGGAGCCCTCCTGCGCCGTGGGTGGGAGTGCAGACTGGTGCAGCCGCTCGGAAAACAGTATGGATGTGCCTCAAAGCATTGAAAATGGAAGTACCATATGATTCTTTGATATTTCCCCAAAGAATCCTGAAACACTGATTCGAAAAGATATGTGTACCATTATGTTTATGGCAGTATTATTTGCAATAGCCGAAGGATGGAAGCAGCCCAAGAGTCTATGGATTGATTAATGGATAAAGAACATGTGGAATATTATTCAGCCATAAAAAAGAATGAAATCAGGTCACAACAGTGTGGGTAGATCTAGAGGGTATTAGGCTAAGTGAAATCAGTCAGGCAAAGAGAGACAGACAGCCTATGATTTCACTCACAGGCGGAATTTAGGACACAAAACAAATAAAACAAGAGACAAACAAAGAAACAGACTCTTAACTATAGAGAACCCACGTGTTTACCAAAGGGGAGGTGGGTGGGGGGAAGGGGTATAGGAGATGGGGACCCCGATGCCCGGTGAAAGATGCTGAAACAGAATTATTGAATCACCCTATTGTACACCTGAAATTAATATAATGCTATAGGCTCATGACCTTGGAATTTTAAAAAAATATCCACTTACTCAAGTGTAGAACAATGTCAAGGAAATGCCCACGTGCGAGAGCGAGTGTGCAAACTACAGCGATGTGCGACCCTCTTCATCTTCGAGGGCCATAAAGTGAGTGTGAAGATCAAATGCCCAGGGGTCAGCGTTCCTGTAGCTGAATGCAAGACATCAGTGCGAGTGTGTGCTACGGGGGAGGTATGTGGGTCTGATGTGTCCCAGTGTGTCTGTTGAATCATGTTTCGAGACATGAATGAGATAATGTTGGGAGTACGTGTGTGACAGTGCCCTTGTGCGTGAGTGTGCTCCCATTGGGATGGAAGTGTGAGGACACCGGCCCGTGTGAGTGTGAGAGCATGGCCATGTGTTTCCAGCATGAGTGAAAATGCCCACGTGCACGTGAAAACACCTGCGTGTGTGAGCCCCACCCTGCCGGATGGAGCTGGTGAGCACGAACGCAGGGAGCGTAAGTGGGACAGTGTCGGAGTGTGCAAGCGACAGCGTGTTCCAGGGTCTGCGTGTGGGAGTGTCTGGGAGTGCGAGGGAGTGAGAGCACCCAGGTGCCTGACTGAGGACAAGAAGGCTGAGTGTGAGTAGTGTGAGCCCCCACGTGTGCTGTGAGCCCACCTACCCAGGTCCAGGGGCCTCCGGGACCCAGACACACGGATGGTGCACAGCGAGCCCCCTAACCAAGCCCTCAGCCACACGCGCAGCACCCCCCGTGTGGCAGGGCCGCGCCAGACACAAACCAGTTGGGTGACCCCCTTACTGAAAGGCCCATTGTTAACAGACGCTTATCAGCCGCACCCACTGGGCCCCCTCCACCCTTGGCCCTCTGCTCTCCTGCCCCCCTAGCAGAGCTGCGGGGGGTCCGCGGCTCCAAGGACACCGGGGGCTCTGGGGGCCAGGCCGTCTCCGGGCCCATCCAGCCTCTCAGGCCCTCGCCGCCCCCACGGGAAGGCCTCCGCAGAGACACAGGACCAGAGCCTGGCACCGGGCAGGGGCCTTGTCCAGCCTAACAGGGAAACGGAGGCACACCACGGCAGGACGGACGCGTGTGAGAGCAGGCAGGGTGCTGGGCGTGCAGAGAGGCCTTTAGGGCCCCAAAGCATAAAGCAGGTGCTCCTTCAGGCCAAGGGGCTGGTGGGGGCACCTGACAACTTTGAGGCTGCCGTCCGCTTGCTGCACCAGCCTGACAATGAGATGTGCTCCCCGTGGCCACCAAGGCCCTGCCAGACCTGCCCCGGGGCCCCTCCCCAGCATACCCTCCCCCTCCTTCCTATTCCCTCCCCCTCGCTCACTCTGTTCCAGCCACAGCAGCCACCAGTGTTCCTCCTGCACACCCGATTCACACACCACCGAGCGGGGCAGCCAAGTCCTCAGGGGGACTCCACGGACATCGGGCATCGGTGCCCAAGCCCAGCCCCGCGCAGCCCCTGCGTGTGTGTCCCACCCAAGAAGGCAGGTTCCAACCCCAGGTGCTTTTCTAGCTGTGCCCTTGCCTAAGCCCCTACCTGCTGTGTGCCGCCTTTCCCCCAGCTAAGTGGAGCTCACCATGCCTCCTTGGTGGGCTCAGCACCGGGTCTGGCACACAGCAGGCGCTTAATACATGTCCCCTGCTACTGTCTGGCGGCGGTAGGTCCCGCGCCAGCGATTCCGTGGGGCGGAGGTGCCGGGCTGGGAGGGGGCGGGGGGAGGCCGTTCCAGACCCACTGAGCCCAACCTGCCCATGCGGGGTCCAGGCCAGACTGAAATGCAAATCGCACGCAAATGCCGGCTCCGCGCAGGGCCAGCAGCCCGAGCCACCCGAGGTGCGCGCGTGGGGGCGCCCGGCACCCCAGAGCCGAGCCCAGGCGCTGACCGGCCCCCAGCGCGGCTTTCAACGCTCCGTGGAAATGTTTACACCAGGCGGGCCGCCACCAGCTGCCAGGCCTGGGAATGTAACCCCGGATTGGGGGCCGCCCAGGGGCGGGGAGAAGCTCTGGCCCGGGTAGGCGGGAATGCGCGTGCCTCGGGAAACACCTACTGTGTGCACGCAGGGCGCGGGGCTAGGCGGTCCCAGCACTGAGTCATCCGTGAAACACTGCGGCAAGGCTGGGGCCGCTGGGGGTGCACACCTGCTCCGACCCGGGGCTGGGGGTGGGGGAAGGGCGCGGGTAGGAGCAGCCAGAGAGGGCTTCCTGGGGGAGTCGCTGTCCAAGCTGAGACGGAGAGGGGCTTGGGAGTGGGGACAAGGAGAAGAGAATGTGCTGGGTGGGAGGACGGGCTTGTGCAAAGGCCTGGGCAGCTTGGGTCCATGGACACCTGGTCCTGGGCAGCAGTGTCATCTCTGTCTGGAGGGGAAACCCAGGCTCAGAGAGGGCCGGGAGGTACTCCCGAGGACCCCAATATGTCAGGAACACATTAGGGCACATTCTCTTCTCCACCCCCCCCCCAGTCCCACAGTGCCCCCTGCTGGGAGCACCCTCACCTCCTTCCAGGCTCCCTGGGCTCCAGCCACTGCAGCCTCCTGGCTGCACTGGCCAACTTTGGTCCAGCCTCAGGACCTTTGCACTGGCTGTTCCCGCCTGCCTGAGATGCCATTCTCTTGTGCCTGGCCGACTCCTACCTTTGTTGTTCAAGCCTCAGCTTTCGTCAATGCTCAGGAAAGCACTGTGGCGGCCCCGGGTGGGGGCGGTTGCCCTGCCCACCCCTTTCCTGGGCAGCATTTTTCACAAGCTGGTTCAGTGGTTCCTTGATGAGTCGTGTCTGTGTTGTTACTGATCATTAAGCAGAAGTGGCTGGAAATCGGGGGCCCCACCGGTGCCTGGCCCAGCTCTCTGTTCCCGTGTGTTGCCTGACAGACAGACAGACGGAGGCCGCGGGGCTGACCATCGCGTGGCCGCAGGCCGAGGATGCAGCGCTGGAAGGCGGCAGCCTTGGCCTCGGTGCTCTGCAGCTCGGTGCTCTCCATCTGGATGTGTCGGGACGGCCTGCTCCTCAGCCACCGCCTGGGACCCGCGCTGACCCCACTACGCCGGCCACCTCGCACCCTGGACGCCCGCATTGCCCGCCTGGCCCAGTGTAAGGGAGTCCTCGACTTAGGTCAGCTGCCCTGACACGGGGGCGTCCATAACGGTGGAACTCTATTTAGGGGCCACAGAGGCTCACTTTAGATGGGGTGGGGAGGGTGCAAATTCCCGCAACGTCCCGGCAGGGGTGGTGGTGGAGGGGTTGCTGGGAGCTGGGGGTCTCTGGGCTCAGCTGTCACACGGAATTAGGTTCTGGTCTTGAGGGGCCAGGGGTCCGGATGGAGATTAGGCTGGGGCATCCAGCCTCTGGGGTGGGGGAGCTCCCATGGGCTGCACGAGATGCAGGTACCGGAAGGCCAGACCCGAGACCCCAAAGACCTTCCCAGTGGACAAGGACCAAGGGGAGGGGGAAACCCCGAGAGACTTAGAAATGGGGAGAGAAACAGAAACAGATGCTCAGAGACAGACACAGGTTGGGAGAGATGCGCAGGGGAAAATGCCTTGAGGTGGCGATATAGAACCGCCCCCTCCGAGGGGCGTGGCCTACGCGCCCCTGATCCCCGCTCCTCCCTGGGGCCCGCCCACGGCCCCGCCCACCTGACGGAGTGGGGGTGGTAGGGCCTGGGTCCGGACCTCCTGTGAGCGCGCACGTGTCCACGCGGGCGCCACGCCGGCGGCCGAGGTGTGGGCGCGGTCGCGGCGCGTGCAAGGCGCCCGCGGGGTTGCACCGCGTGCGGTTCGTGGGCAAGTCCGCGCCCGCCCTACCGGCCCACACAATCCTCCTTTCTTGTCCTTACAATGGACAAGGGCGGCCTCAGGCACGGGCTCCACTTCCGCCCTCCGCTTTTTTCCGCGGGCAGCAAAGTCCTTCCCAAGACCCTGAGTTCCAGAGACGCGGGTGGGGCCCCCAAAACCTAGCGCTCAGAGCCTGGTGCCGCAACACCGCCGGTGGGATCTCAGGCACCCACCGGGAAGGCTGTCGGCCCCTGGGCGGGGGTTGCCCACCGGCAGCCTGTTCCGGGGCGCAGTCCTATTAAGGAAAGAGAGTGGCCGCTGACCGCCCCCCTAAGAGTCCCCCTGAGCCCAATGCGCGGGTGGTGGAATTGCAGGCTTAGGGCGGTGGGAGTGCGGGGTGGGGCTCGGGTGGGGGGAGCTATTGATCCTGCGCAGGTGGCCAGGCCTGCTGGGGGAAGGCAGGGACACATAGACCAAGAGAGCTATCACTGTTTATCTGAAATGCAAATTTAACTGGGCATCTGTACTTTATCTGGCAAACTGCCCCGCCCCGCACCCCCCCACCCCGCCCCCGCAATAACTGTGTGGATGTATACCTGAGGGGCGGGCACACTACATGGTGGAAATTTCGGCAACCTAAGTTAGGTAGGCTCCACCCTAACCCCAGAGCAGACGCCGCCGGCCACCCCAGTCCTCCCCCAGGGCTTCAAGAACTGGAAACATGCTCAGTCGATCCCCACTTTCCACCGCCCCAGCCTCAGCCAGATGGGAACTCTCCGAGCTCCTTGAGCACACAGGGAAACTGAGGCACAGAGCAGGGCCATCACCTGCCTGAAGCTTTACAGGGCTGGAACTGGCAGAGCAAGGCTCACAACCAGGGTCTGTCTGCTTCCGGAGACCCCCTGCGGAAACAGACACACCCTCTCCCTAGGGTCTCCCTGCAAGCCATTTCCTTGGAGAGCCAGGGGTGCGGCAGGCAGGGGCTAAACTCAGGGTCTCCTCTCCCAACCACAAGCATGCCTGCCACCTGCTCAGAGGCTGGGAGCCCCTGCCTGCCGTTCCACGATCAGTGCCACCTGCCATTGGCACGCCTGCGAGGCTCTCCAGAGGACTGGGGCAGCCCGGCCGCCTGGGAAATAAATTTAGGCTCCGGGGCCCTGGGAATCTGTGACTCCGGGCACCTCCCGGCACCGTGGGAGCGCAGAGGACTGGACGTGGGCCAAACTTGGCCACACGAGGGAGGCCGGAAGAAGCCTGGGCTTGTGTGTGTGTCTGTCTCTGTCACCTGCTAGTGCTGTGGCCTTGAGCCAGTCTCTGCCCTACTGGATGGCCAGTTGTCTCACCTGTAACATGGGGGAGGCCGGGATATCCCCTCGCTGCCTCCCCACGCGGTCCTCGCACGCAGGCCTCGGCGTCCGCTGCTGTTGTGCTCTGCACGTTCTGAACAGCCCACCCAGCCCGATGTGGTGCTGCGCACGGAGAAACAGTGCCAGCACGCGATGGAGCCGGAGTGGGGGGCGGGGGGGGGGTGTTGGCAGGGGCCCCCACGGAGTGAGCTAGGGGCTCCTTAACAGCCCAGCGGAAGAGCCGGGGCCCAACACAGGGGCTGGGTCTAGAGAAGGCCTTGGGAGCCACGGGGGCCCTGCCCGGGCTTCTGCACAGGCACCCCCCACCGCCCCCAGAGAGGGACCGTTTAGGTGCCATGCTTGGGAAGTGGCAGTGAGCTGAGACCTGGCCTCGGGAGGGTGCGCGAAGGCCCCCGGGTCCCGGCAAGGGGCTGTTTTCCGAGGGGGACGGCGACGGTCGCGGCTCTCCCCCAGCCACCCACCGACCCACCCCGCTCTGTGTCTCTCCTCGCAGATCGTGCGCTGCTGCAGGGCGCCCCGGACGCGGTGGAGCTGCGCCAGCTGACGCCCTGGGCCGGCAGAGCCCCGCGTCCGCACCGTCGGGCGGGGGCCCGGCGGAGGCGCGCGCGCGCGCGCTCGGGGGCGCGGCCGTGCGGGCTGCGCGAGCTCGAAGTGCGCGTGAGCGAGCTGGGCTTGGGCTACGCGTCGGACGAGACGGTGCTGTTCCGCTACTGCGCAGGCGCCTGCGAGGCGGCCGCGCGCGTGTACGACCTGGGGCTGCGGCGGCTCCGCCAGCGGAGGCGCGTCCGGCGGGAGCGGGTGCGCGCGCAGCCCTGCTGTCGCCCGACGGCCTACGAGGACGAGGTGTCCTTCCTGGACGCGCACAGCCGCTACCACACGGTCCACGAGCTGTCGGCGCGCGAGTGTGCCTGCGTCTAGCCTACCTCACCGGGACCGGCGGGACGGCGGCCGCCCCCTCTACCCCCGCGCGGCGGCGCCCCCACCCGCCCCGCCCGGCCAGGCCCGCGGCGACGGACTGCGCGTGCGCAGCAGGTGCCGTCCCGGCCTCCGGACTCTTCACTTACTGCACCGAGATAAAGTGTGGAAAATGGAGCTTGGGTGTGATTCCGCGTTCCGGGGGAGCCCACCTGTCGGAGGGGCACGAGCCTGCGTGGGGCGGGGCGCGGCGCCAGCTCCGCTGGGCAAAGGGGACGGGCCGGGTCCACCTGCTTGGCGTAAAGAGGGTTCTTTCCCCGCGGTAACGCCAAGGAAAGTGGTGTGAGTGGGAGCAACGTCGACAGGAGCCGCCCGTCCCACTTGCCTTTAGGTCCCTGTGTCCCTTCTGACGTGTCCCGCTCCCACCGCCCCCAGAGGTGAGCTTCTGAATGGGAAGAGCGAGCCAAGTGGCAGATGAGGAGCCTGAGGTCTAGGTGGACCCGGGCCTCCCTCCCCCAGAGGGCCTCCTTAGGCCCCGTCTACCCGCACGGAGCCTCTATCTCCTTTCACCAGCTAAAAATATATGTGCGCTGCCCATCTCCCTGTGGGGATAGGTCTGGGGCGGGCGCCAGCCCCGTCCAGCCCAAAAGCGGCGCCTGCTGGGGCAGAGCCCCGTCCCCAGGGACCTAGGTCGTGGGCCTATTAAAGCCCTGGCCCGAGCTCCTGAGGGGATTTACGATGCGTCCTGGCGGAGGACAGAAAAAGCGGTGTCACCTTGGTGCTTGCCAGGCCCGGGACAGCGAGGAGGATTGGGTTCCCAGAGTTTGGGGAGGGGTCTGCAGATGCCGGGTGGGAGGAAGGACCCTCTGGGGAACCCCACACCCTGGAGACCAGTGGGTATGGACCCTCCCGTCCTGCACCTGGAGTGGGGTTCTGGAGGGCACAAGCCCCTCTCACCCCAGACAGCTTTCCTGAAGACATGGTCCCCTCTCTTCTTCCCTGACCCCAACTCCAGGGAGGCTCCCAGGAAAAGAGCCCTCTCCCTCCTTCACTGTTCCCCTAGACTGCCCTCTCCCCTCTTTCCCACACATCTGATATTAGGGCCGCCATCTAAACACCATGACCCCACCCTAGGCCCCCTCCCGAAGCTGGAGGGCCTCGTCGGAAGCTGCCTCGGGAAGGATCACCCAGCCGATTGGGAATATCCCCTGTTCCCTGCTACTCGGTCCCCGGCTGCAGCTGGAGACATTCGAGGCAGAAACAGGCAGGACATCCAGGGAGTCCTAAGATCAGGGCTTGGCCGAGGGGTGGTCTGCTTGGTAGGAAGTTTAAGAGCTGAGACTGTCTGGGGTCTCTGCCCACCCTCCCACCCTCCCTTCACCTCCATCCCCCATCTTCTGAGGTTTGGGGTGGTGGACCCCTCCTCTGTTTGGGCTGCCTCCACCCAGCTGTCGCAGAGACGCTGGGGTCCCCACTGCTTGGTCCGAAGCCAAGCCTCAGTTTCCCCATCCCAGATAGCTCTGAGCCACAGAGGTGGACGTTCTTCAGCCCAGCATACACAGTGGGAAAATTGACCTTGGAGCCCAGGTCTGCGGCCCCTGAAGCCTGTCTGACTCCGTGTGTGTGTGTGTGTGTGTGTGTGTGAATGAGGTCGTGTGTGTCTGCACCCTCTCATGGCCCGCTGGGACTTCCTTGTCTCCTGCTCAGTTCCAACATCCCAACCATGGGGGACTGGCCCAGCCCCCCAGAGCATTGGAGAGAGATGCACCCACAGATGCCCGGGGCTGGGGTTGTCCGCAGTCCACACACACGCGCGCGCGCACACACACACACGCACACCCAGTGCAGAGAGTGGTACCTACATGGGGCTTCGGAGATCTGATCACACGTGGACACATGGCCCAGATGCTTCCACAGTCGGAATCGCACAGGAGGAGGGACACCCTCAGTGTCCTCTCTCATGTGCAAGACCATGCGGGGGGGGGGGGTCTGGTATTCGGCCACACCCAGTGGGATCTCTCCCAGTGGCCTCGCTCCAAGCACCCCGTCCCCCGCCACAGTCAGCCCTGGTCACACACACTCTCTGGTCTACACGAGCTCAGCACCGCAACTGTCCCCTCCCCGTCCTTCACGGGCCAGTCCCTGCCCTTCCTCCACTCTTGCCCCACCCCTGCCCCCCCAGGGGCCCCCCAGACAGCCTGGTCCCCGCTCCCGCCCACTGTGGGGCTTGACCTCCATGGTTTTACCACCTCTTGACATTGGCACCCAGGCCGTTCTTGGCCTTGGGGGCTTTCCTGGGCCTGTGGGCTGCCGAACAGCGTCCCTGGCCCCCTCCCACCCGATGCTCTCAGCCCACCTCCTGCGGTGCCAAGCTCAAGCCTCCTGGGCCTTTGCCTGGTGGAGGCGCCTGGGGTGCGGGGCGCTGCTCTGAAATGAGGGAGGAGACAGCGGCTTTCCGGGGAGCATTCCCGTGTGGAGAACGGAGCCAGTGTTGCCCATCTGCGTCCCCCGCGGGCGGCTGGCGACAGCAATGATAAGCCGTCACCAGTGAGCGGGACCCCAAGGCCAGTTCTCCCGGGGGAGTCTTAGTGGGTGAGGGGTGCAGCAGGTGAGGCCCCCGTTCAGAGGGGCTCCTCGCCATGAGTCCCAGCGAGCCTAGTGACTGGTTTCAGATCCCCAGCAGGCGAGGTCCCCAACAGCCGACATCCCCGGCAGGTGAGACCCCCCCGGAGGTGAGGCCCCTGGAGGCAAGGTCCCTTGGAGCCGCTCTTCTGGAGCTGAGGTGGCCGGTAGGTGATGTCCCCGCTGAGGGAGGTCCCCAGCAGTCAAGCGCCCGGCAGTGAGGTCCCCGGCAGGGGCGTCTGGAGCCGTCCACGGCCCAGGCTGGCCAGCCCACGTGAGCCAGGAGGCTATGCTGGGCACCGTCTGGTGGAGGGCCTCGCGTTGCTGCCACCAGCGTGCTTTGCAGAACGTCAGGGCCCAGCTGAAGGTTTGAGGCCTCAAGGTCTCTTGATGTCGAGGTTGTGAGTTTGAGCCCCATGTTGGGTTCAGAGATGACTTAAAAATAAAGTCTTTAAATAAAAGGAAAGATCAGGGGCGCCTGGATGGCTCAGTCGGTTAAGCATCTACCTTCCGCTCAGGTCAGGATCCCAGGTCCCTGGGATGCGTATCGGGTTCCCGGCACAGCGGGGAGCCTGCTCTCTCCTCTGCCTGCTGCTCCCCTGCCTGTGCTCTCTCTCTCCCTCTCCCTGACAAATACAAAATAAAAAAAGAAAGAAAGAAAGATCAAACAAAACCAAAAGCAACCTCAGATAGTCAATTCAATGATTGAGAACCTTGGAAGTACATATGGAATGTCCCAGATGTGCAAATCTGCCTCTTGGACGGTCCATCTTCCGGAGTTAAATACAGTTCAAGGATCGCGGATGAAAACCGAGGTCCAGACTCGCGGCGCACCCAGTGTAAAAGACTCACCGGATTTCCAAGGCACAGGATCACAGAGAGAGAATGTAAATATCTCAGTAATTTTCATATTGATTATACATGGAAATCATACTAGTTAGGATCTACTGGGTTGAGGAGAAGACAGTCTTTTTTTTTTTTTTTTAAAGATTTTTATTTATTTATTTGAGAGACAGAGATCACAAGTATCAGAGAGGCAGAGAGAGAGAGAGAGGAGGAAGCAGGCTCCCCGCTGAGCAGAGAGCCCGACGTGGGGCTCGATCCCAGGACCCTGAGATCATGACCTGAACCTAAGGCAAAGGCTTTAACCCACTGAGCCACCCAAGTGCCCCAAAGACAGTCTTTTTAAAATTAATTCCACTATAGGGGCGCCTGGGTGGCTCAGTGGGTTAAAGCCTCTGCCTTCGGCTCAGGTCATGATCTCAGGGTCCTGGGATTGAGCCCCGCATCGGGCTCTCTGCTCAGCGGGGAGCCTGCTTCCTCGTCTCTCTCTGCCTGCCTGTCTGCCTACTTGTGTCTGTCAAATGAATAAATAAAATCTTAAAAAAAATTAATTCCACTATATTATTTTTACATGTGAAAATGTGGCTACTAGAAAAGTATTACATACCTGTGTGGCTCTGTCGAAAACCTGTCGTGCTGATTGGTGGAGCCTGCGAGTCTTGATTTCAGGATTGTGGGTTTGAGCCCCATAGTGGGTGTAGAGATTACTTTATTTTTTTAAAATTTATTTATTTATTTGACAGAGAGAGAGATCACAAGCAGGCAGAGAGGCAGGCAGAGAGAGAGGGAGAAGCAGGCTCCCTGCTGAGCAGAGAGTCCGACGTGGGGCTCGATCCCAGGACCCTGAGATCATGACCTGAGCCGAAGGCAGAGGCTTAACCCACTGAGCCCCCCAGGTGCCCAGATTACTTTATTTTTTTTTTAAAAGATTTTTTATTTATTTAGTTGACAGACAGAGATCACAAGTAGGCAGAGAGGTAGGCAAAGAGAGAGAGGAAGCAGGCTCCCCACTGAGCAGAGAGCCCGATGCGGGGCTCGATCCCAGGACCCTGGGATCATGACCTGAGCCGAAGGCAGAGGCTTAACCCACTGAGCCACCCAGGTGCCCCAGAGATTACTTTATTTTTAAAAAAATATTTTACTTACTTATTTGAGAGAGAGCATGAGTGAAGGGAGGGGCAGAGGGAGAGGGAGCAGGAGACTACTAGCTGAGGAGGGAGCCTGATGCTCGGGGGTCGATCCCAGACCCCTGGGGTCATGACCTGAGCTGAAGACAGAGGCCTCCCATGTGCCCCTAGAGATTACTTTAAAAAATAAAATCTTAGGGCACCTGGAGGGTTCATTCAGCTAGGTATTCATCTCTCTCTCTCTCTCTCTCTTTTTTTAAAGATTTTATTTATTTATTTGACACACAGAGAGAGATCACAAGTAGGCAGAGGCAGGCAGAGAAGGTGGGGGGAAGCACCCTCTCTTAACCATCTGAGCCACCCAGACGCCCCAGTATCCGTGTCTTGATTTCAGCTCAGGTCATGATCTCAGTATTATGAGGTCGAGTCCCATTTTGAGCTTCCTGCTGGGTGTAGTCTGCTTGGGATTCTCTCTCTCCGCCTTCCTCTGCCTGCTCTCCCACCCCCCGGCCCCGCTCGCACTCACTTGCTCCCTCTCAAAAAAATAAGTAAAAAAAAAATAAATTAATTAATTAAAAAAATTTGTTTTCTTTTTCTTTTTAAAAAGATTGTCTTTATTATTTAGAGAGAGAGAAAGGGCAGAAGCAGGGGGAGTGGCAGAGGGAGATGCAGACGCGGGCTCCCCGCAGAGCAGGAGGAGCCCTATGCGGGGCTCGATCCCAGGACCCCGGCACCATGACCTGAGCCGAAGGCAGTTGCTTAACCAACTGAGCCACTCAGGCACCCCCTCCCCCAAAGCATGTGCTGCTCTAGAATTTCTAAGAAAGGAAAACTAGTGAACATCATAATTTAAAATGCATGTACCCTCTGGCCACAGGGATTGGCCCAAATGCCACAGATGTGCCTAGCAGGGCATATGGGACAAGTTACACACGTCTGCCATGGTGGGACTGGTTAAACTGGGGTGTCTCGCTACAATAAGATACCGGGCAGCTCAGAGAATGAATGAAGCCACTGCATCAGCACAGATCCTCAGCAGAGATCTGGGTTTCCTAGGAGCCTGCGAGTTTAGTATCGAAACAGAGATGTGTGTGCCATGTAAGGTGTACCTGGGGTCCTAAGGAGTTCACAGCAAAGAATATAAAATATCCCAGGGGCGCCTGTGTGGCTCAGTGGGTTAAATCCTCTGCCTTCCGCTCAGGTCATGATCCCAGGGTCCTGGGATCGAGCCCCGCATCGGGCTCTCTGCTCAGCGGGGAGCCTGCTTCCCTTCCTCTCTCTCTGCCTGCCTCTCTGCCTACTTGTGATCTCTGTCTGTCAAATAAATAAATAAAATCTTTAAAAAAAATCCCAGACTGACCTTTCTCTATCGGTTACGTATTGAGACGATGTTTTGGGTGTATTGGGTAAAATAAAATATATTATTAGAATTAACTTTTCTGGTATCTTTCTATTTTTTAAAAAGATTTTATTTATTTATTTGAGAGAGAGAGAGAGCGCATGAGAGGAGAGAGGTCAGCAGGAGAAGCAGGCTTCCCGCTGAGCAGGGAGCCTGATGCAGGACTCGATCCCAGGACTCCGGGATCATAACCTGAGCCAAAGGCAGTTGCTTAACCAACTGAGCCACCCAGGTGCCCCCATCTTTCTATTTTTAATGCAGTTGCGTTAAAATCACATATGGGGGAAATCAGTCTGGCTGCTTCTCAGAAACGCGGACCTCGAGTTAGCATTGTACGCAGACTCCCTGATGTCTGTCGAAAGAAACTGAAAGTAGCGACTCAATCATTTGTGCACCTGTCTGTACTCACAACAGCACGATTCCCAACCACCAAAACTCGCCAGCAGCCCAGACCCTCATTGAGGCATGAATGCGTTGACAGAATGCTGTCCATCCACACGCTGGAATATTATTATCATTATTAGAAGGAAGGACATTCTGACACTGGCGACGGTGAGATGAACCTGGAGGGCGTTGGCTCAGCGAGAGAAGCCGGGCACACGTTCTCGGATTCCACCTCTGAGAAACATCTAGAAAAGGTAAATCTGAAGGGATGGAAAGTAGATTAAAGATTACCAGGGACTTGGGAGGGTGGAAAGGCAACTGGGAGTTTCTGCTACTGGGAACAGAGCTTCTAGTTGGGTGACGAAGACGTTTCAGAAATAGTGGGGATGGTCACACGCCATCGCGAATGCCCTCAATGCCGCCGAATTGCACCCTTGACTATGGGTAAAATGGCAAATTGCTCGTCATATGTATTTTGTTACAGGTTCTAAAATGATGCAACATTTTTACTGAATTATTTTATTTTATTTATTTTAGTAGGTCTCAGAAACGTCATCGGTGGCCGGCAGGCTTGGGTCACTGGGCTGAGCTGGGCAAAGCTGCCAGGGCGGAGGGCGGCAACTGGCAGGTGGCCTTGAATGACGGAGAGGAGCGGAATGCAGAATTACGTGCTGGTGCCAACACTTCCGGAAGGAGACCCCACAGATAGACCTTCCAGGAGATATCCCCTGGCAGGAGTGGGAAGGGGCTGAAAGTTGACCATTTGCTGCTTTTGCCTCAGGGCTTGGTGGCCGGGCACAAAAGGTTAATACATAGAAACGTAATAAAGTAAATATAGTCTGTGCTTTTCCGTAGGGGCTCTGGGTTTACAGCGGCCCCTCCTAGGGGCCAGGAGATCCTTGGCAGTGACCTTGAAGAGCACAGATTTAGGGGGCTGGGGGATCCTATCCAAGTTGAGCCCAAGATTTTTTTGTCCTAAAAACAGAATGAAAAGTGTTGCTGTGCTGGGATGCTGCAAAGATCGGAATAATAATAATTAAAAAAAAAAAAAAGATACTGGGGCCCCTGGGTGGCTCAGTGGGTTAAGGGTTTGCCTTCAGCTCAGGTCACGATCTCAGGGTCCTGCTCAGTGGAATCCGCTTCTCCCTCTTCCTCTGCCCCTCCCTCTGCTCACAAGAGTGCGCACGCTCTCTCTCTTTAAAAAAATAAAAAATAAAGTAAATAAAATAAAGTGTGACATTTAAGGGGCACCTAGGTGGCTCAGTGCATTGGGCGTCTGCCTTCCGCTCAGGTCATGATCTCAGGGTCCTGGGATCCAGCCCCTCATCGGGCTCCCTGCTCAGCGGGGAGCCCGCTTTCTCTTCTCCCTCCCCCCACCCCAGGCACGCTCGCTGCCTTCCCCTCTCTCTCTCACTCACTCTCTCTCACAAGTAAATAAGTAAAATCTTTTTAAAGATTTTAAAAAAATTCTTATTTATTTGTCAGAGAGAGAGCACCCAGGCAGGCGGAGTGGCAGGCGAAGGCAGAGGGAGAAGCAGGCTCCCCGCCGAGCAGGGAGCCCGGTGTGGGAGTCGATCCCAGGACACTGGATCACGACCCGAGCCGAAGGCAGCCGCCTCACCGACTGAACCACTCAGGCGTCCCAGTAAAATCTGAAAGAAAGAAAGAAAGTAAGAAAGACACTAGGGGCGCCTGGGTGGCTCAGTGGGTTAAAGCCTCTGCCTTCGGCTCAGGTCATGATCCCAGGACCCTGGGATAGAGCCCCACGTCGGGCTCTCTGCTCAGCGGGGAGCCTGCTTCCCCCTCTCTGCCTGCCCCTCCTCCTGCTCATGCTCTCTCTCTCTCTCTCTCTCTCAAATAAATACATAAAATCTTTAAAAAGAAAAAAGCACAGGCGATGGCCTGGGCTTGTGGCCGGCTTCTGAAGTGGGGGTGGGAGGCAGGCTCGTGCGCGAGAGCCCCTAGCCTGGCGGGACCGTTGCTGTCTCTGCGGAGATGTGTTGGCATTGACCTGAATTCTCTTAGAACTGCTTGGTGTTGTGGGCGTGGGAACCCCAACCCCATCACGGGCAGTACCAGTGCCCTGAGGCTTGTGTGGTTTTGGACATACGGCCGGCCCATCCATAAAGGGAAAAGGATGACCAAAACCGCTGGTTCTCAAAGTGGGTTCTGTCCAGGGGTGGGCAGGGGTTCCTCGGACAGTGGAAAGGGGCCGTTGGGCAGAAATTCCAGCTTCCACCTTCCCTTCCACTAGATCCCACTCCCGCGTTGAGTCGGTCAACAAACATTTCTTGACCACTGGCTATGGGCTGGGTCCCCGGCATCCTGCAGGAAGCAAGCGGCAAACAAAACAAAACAAAACACACACACAAGGAACTCAGAGTGAATGTAAAATTATAACTGGTCCCAAATGAGGTGGATGGGACCTGGCCTGGCCTTACTGGGTGTGTGAGCTGTGAGCTAAAGCCCCATAGGAGTTTTCTTCGTAAAAAGGAGGGAAGAGCTTTCTGGGCAGACAAGTGACCTGTGCAAAGGCCCTGAGGCAGGCTGCAAGGAACGGAGGGATGGAGGAATTCAGTAAGGCTGGGTCTTCCTGAGTAGGACGTGAGGTCAGAGCCGGTACGGAGGCCAGGCCACATGGAGCCACGTCCGCCAACGGTCAGCAATGGGGTTCTCAATGCTCGGGGGTCTGGGGGAGGGATAGGGAGCCATGTGAGGCTTCCAACAGAGCCGTCACCACCTCCACTCCCGTCTTGAGACTCTCTCGGGCCACTATGTGGAGGACAGGCTCCTGGAGACAGAGCAGAGACAGGGAGACCAGGAAACAAGAGGCTGCTCCAGGCTGGCCAAAGTCTCAAGTCTGGTTCCTGGAGTCACCTGTCCCCCGCTGGGATACCACTTCCGTGAGATGCTCTTCTCGGCCGGTGGAGGTTCTGGGAGGCGGGGGGTCTCCTGGGGCCAGACATTGACCCAGGAGGCTGACCCAAATCTACTCATGGCTCACTCTCCGGCAGGGGGAATTATCTGGTGACTCATTAAATTATAAGTCACAGAGCTGTCGGTGCTAATGTCGCTGTGTACCCGCCCGCAGCCGGGGCGAGATGCCAGTCTTCCCACGGCGACCCTGCTGGTAATGGCGACGGAGGTCCCCAGGGGAACTCCGTGCCGCAGGTCACCTGGAGTCTCCAGTGCACTAAGGAGCCACCAGAGACACAAGCTGCTCTTCCAGAAACACTGCTTGCCCCTTGTCCCCTTGTTACGCCCTGGCTCAGGCCAGGTCTGTCCTCATGGGAGCTTTGGCCACACTGTGCCGCTTTTTCCGCTCAACCGACAGCCCCACGGGGACAGAAAAGCCGAAGAACCAGAGAGGCTTGAAGAGAGTGTAAGAAGTGAGGTTGTATCTCAAGGATTGAAAACCTGGGAGCGCCTGGCCGGCTCAGTCGGTGGAGCGTGCAACTCTTGATCTCGGGGTTGGGAGTTGGAGTCCCACCTTGGGTGTAGAGAGGACGTAAAAATAAAATCTTAAAAAACCCAAACCCAGAGCAGGCGTTTAGTGGAGGGCCTGGGTTCTGTCTCTTCCACTCGTGTGATCAGACTTTGGCTGGCTACGTCGGCAAGCGTGTTGGGTTGGGGCTCTGGTCCTGCCTTTCACTCCCTGAGGGATCCAGGACCAGGTGGCTGTGCTCAGAGCCCCACGTCCCTCCTCTGCGGCACGACCATCTCTGGCTCTGCTCATGGCTCCTCCAGAGGGAGTGAGTGCCCCGTCTAGGGGAGGATCCAAGCAGGCAGGCTCTGAGGTGGAGGTCAGGGCTCCCCAGCACTTTTTCAGATGCCCCAGAGGATCCAGGAGGTGCTTATCGCCCCTGGGGCCAGGCCAGGAAGGTTCCAAGAGGCGGGGCTGGGATAGCAGCCAGAGGGAGACACGCCCGTGTTGCCCCTGTCGCACCTGCTCCTGGGCCCTCTGGGTCAGATCCACTTGTCACCGTGGCCGGAGAGGGGATGGAGGTGGTGCTGTCCCCCGAGGGTCCCCACGCACAACCGTACCTCGAGCCACACCGGAGCTCTATCACTGAGTCATCTGTCACTGAGTCACAGGAGGGTGAGGACTGGAGCAGGGGCAGCGAGGCTGGGAGGCTGGGTATGTTGCATGCACCAGCTTCCCGAAGCTGACTGTCCGGTCCGAGCGCCCCACGGAGCACCAGGAGGCTGGAGGTGCTCCTGGGCTCAGCGACTGCAGCCAGGCTGAGCCCCTGACTCCAGGCTTCCCCAACCGCAGAGAAGGGGGAGGTGGTGACCGGGGTCCATGGGAGGCCTGCTGGTGCCCGGTCACTCTACTTCTGCCCACTCGCCCCCTCCCTCCGAGTTCTGCCCCTCGACAGGGACTGGGAATGAAACCCGTGGGTATAACAGGGGTCAGGCAGGGGCAGATCACCTCCCAAACCACCCCCGTTGGCACAGTGATCGCCCTTGGCAGCCCCGGCGCCCACCCCGACTCCTTCCTTAAGCCCTTCCCACCGGCTCCCTCCACCTGGCACGCCCTTCCCTGCCCTTACTCTCTTCCTTCTCGGTGCGCCACCTGCCCCTGGGGCCTCTGGCCATGGTCCCTCCCTTCATTTCCTTTTACGGCCCCAAACCACCTGTTCTGCTTAAAATTTTATTTCAGACTTGCTATTTTTATGGTCTGCTCCAAGCAACTGGGAAGTGGGATGGGGGGGGGGTTGGGATTTGAACCCACTGGCCTTAGGATGTGCAGCTGGGCCAAAAGTCAACCTCTGGGGTCCGGCTTTTGGGGGGTCACAGGATCCCTCCTGCCAAAAGCCAGAGGGAGCTGGTGCTTATCCTGGATTTGCTGTGTGACCTGAGAGATTGCCAGACCCTCTCTGGGCCAGGTTGCGTAGCCAATGCCAGGCAGGCCTCCCTGGAAGGAAGCTGGTCCCAGAGCCCAGACTGCGGGGACCCCCCTCCTTCAGGTTCGGGTTGAGCTGGCACCAGTGTGTGGGATGAGTGGGGCCGTCTGTCCTCCCCAGCCGGGGTCTCTGCCCACATCGGACCCCCCGGTGCCTTGCTCCTGGGGCTGGGGGCTTGGTGGAGCTGCCAGCCTGCTGGAAATTTCTTTCCCCCTGGGGCCTCAGGGCTGTGAGCCAAGGGTGTCTGGTGGCTCAGGAGGCAGGCAGGGGCCCCCTTGCCCTGGGATGGGTGAGAAATGAACCACATGTGCGATTTGAGGCACAGGAAAAGGTGACGGGGGTGCAGGCATGGTGCCTGGGCACGATGGGGTCACTCGAGCATCCCCTGATGTTGGCCCAGGTGGCTGGGGCCAAGGAAGGTTCCCTTCTGAGCCTTGGAGAAACTTCCAGAACAAGGGAGATACTCAGCTCTCACACATCAGCTCAATCGGAGGCAGTGACCCTACGGACAAAGGGTCCCTAGGCTCCACCCCGTGCCTCCCACCCCAGGCACTGGCCCTGCTCCAGCCTGCAAGGCAGCCCCGGCCTGGCCTCCGAGGACCCCTGGCTTGCAGCCAGCCAGCGAGGAGAGCAGCCCCAGGTGTGGGTGGCGGGTGAGCGATGGGCCAGTGAGGCTGGCTCAGCTCTGGGGTTACTGGCGCGCTTGGCAGAGGCCCTCCAGGCCCCCCAAACCCTCACCCACCGGTGCCCCATCCATCCTCCCACCTGGCCCCAGTCAAAGGCATTGCAGGGATGACCGAGTGTCCACTGTGCAGACAGGGAAACTGAGGCTCACAGAGCGTTTGGAATTCATCCCCCAACACCACCAAAATACCCCTGAGCCTCCCTTGGCTCTTGCTCTCTCCAGAGAGCAGCAATTTCTCCCAACCCCAGAATGTTCTAGAATGTTCCAGAAGGCCTCATTTAAAGTCAGAATCCACCCTGCAACCCCCGAGGGGTAGAGCTGGGCTGGAACCATCGATCTGACCTCAGAGCTCTTGACCACGAGAGCTTCAGAGAATAGACTTTGACCTCTGGCCAGCTGTGTGACCTTTGGTGAGTTATGTCACCTCTCTGGGTCCCAGTCATCTGCTCTGCAGAAGGAAGCCAAGGCTGGCACCCTCTTCAGGTGAACTGGTGCGTCTCCCTCATCCTCCTGCAACGCTGCAGAGTCTCTGTTGGGCAGAATTGTGGGCAGGGGGTTGGAAAGCCTCAGGCCTGGGCCCCTGGCCCTTTCTGGGCCTCAGTTTCCCCTCCTGGGTTATCTTTAAGAACCTCTTCCTGCCCATCGTCATGGTGCCGGGGGCTGCTGTGTGGAGAGGGAGGGAGAAGGGCCAGGTGACAGAAAGCTGGCATCCCTGAGCTGCCCGCCCTGCGCCTTTCTTCGCCCCGGCCCCCTGGCACGTTGGGGTCTGCCCGCTCCTGGCACCTTGGCCCGGCCGCTTCACGTGGCTTAAATTTCAGCCCGTGGTAGGTGCGCAGGCGGGGGCCGGACACGCTTCATTTTCCAATTTCTGGAAATAAAAGCTGTGGGGCCCTCTATTGTCGAGTGGAAAAAAGCCGTTGCAAAACTCGGTGTGAAGAAACACCAGTGTCTCGGTGCATCGCCGCTGCCCAGCGCGGGAGACAGAAAATTCCAGGGAAGACTGGGGGCTGGGGAACAAAGGGCCCTTTTTCCTCTCACCCTGGAAGGGTGCTGTGGCACTCGCCGGCGTGTGGTGGTTTTAGAATCGGAAAAGCCAGTGAAGGTGTTTTGCAAGACAGAAAGCGGTTCGGAGATCTGTTGGGACAAGGAAACAGAAAAGCATAGAATTCGTTGGTTTGTTTTTGGAGGACGTTTTCCAGAGATCTAAGACACCTGTCCCTCCACTGGCAAAAATCTGGGCAAGGAACGCCAGCGACCTGGGCACCGGGCCTGGCCCTGCAGGGAGCAGTTGGAGCTGCCACGTGCAGAAGATGTGCCCAGAATTTGCCCCCATCCCTGTCCCCACTGGCGTGCTCCGGCAAGCAGCCATTTCCCCCTACCCGGGCTCTCTGAATGTGCCTGCCCAGGAAACCCTAATTTACTGCTGGAATCCACCTGCAGCCACTCAGGCTCCCGGCCCAGCTGCGGCCCCTGGCCCTGCCCCTGCCCTCAACCTGGAGGGTGCCTGCGATGGGGGTTGGCCCGGGAACAAAGGTAGAGCCAGATGGTGGAATTTCGGGCCACATCTCTGCTCAAGACCTTCCCGTGGCTGTCATCAATCTCAGGGGCAAAGGCCCCCGGGTCCTGCTGCCTCTCCCCACATGCCTCCTCACAGGACCTCCTCACCCCAGGACCTTTGCATGGGCTGTTGCCGCAGCTTGGAACTTTCTCCCTGATAGCCACACGGCTTCCTCCCATGTCGCTCTCTTGAATCACTGTCTTTCCAACTGCCCCCGCCAGTGCTCCCCAACTCCTCTCCATGTATTCGAATTATTGGCATCGTTCACTCTTGCTTTTCTCCCACCAGAAAGTCAGCCCCGCGAGGGATCTCGGTCTGCTTTGTTTCCTACAGAGCCCCGGAACCCCGAACAGTGCCAGACACACAAGAGGGCCTCAGTAAACACACCCTGAATGAATGAGTGAATGAGTGAATGAGTGAATGAATGAATGGAAAGTACTAAGCACAGCTGGAAAATTCTCCTGTTTTCTGGCTTGTCATTGCCTTCCCCCTAGACTGGGAGCCCTGTGGGACGGCGCCTGGGTCCCCCCGTAGGACCTGGCACCCAGTCGCTGCCCCATGAGCAGGTAGCTGGATAGACTACAGCATTTGTGAGCTAACCCAAACAGAAGTTTGGAATCTTACCCAGGAAATGATTAATGAAGACTTTGTGGGGGGACTTTGGGGCAGGAGTGACCCTCGCCCACCCTCTTCCTTGCCCCCCGACCCTGACTGCCCTGCCCATGGCTGTCTCCAAGTGGCCTACAGGTGAGATGTTCCTGACCCTGGGTGACACAGGGCAGGCCACACGGGGATGGAGCCTGATGGCAGGCACAGGCAGGCAAGGAATGCCTTGCCAACAGGAATGAATAAACAGGCTCCTTGGATGTCAGAGGTTGGGGTGGGGGATGCTTTGAACCTCACGCTTGGCTGAGGATGTTTGGACAAGGCAGGAGGCCAGGGGGTGTCATCAGAGCTAAAATTAGCCTCTGATTCCCGCTCAGTCCCTCCCTCTGGGGCCGGGAGAGAGGCCAGGACAGGCCATCACTTAAGTGAGGACTAACTTTGTGCCAGGACAAGCTCCTTGAATGTATGAATGCGCTTAATCCTCTCAACGGCCCCGAGAGTTGGGTACTATTATTATTATTAGCAGTAGTAGTATTATCCCCATATTACAGGTGAGGAGACTGAGGCGCAGCGAGAACCCTTGGCTCAAAGTCTACGACTTACAAGGGGAGGAGCTGGGATTCAAACCTGGGGGTCGGGGACTGTGCCCTCACCATCGGGGCTGTGTGAAGGTCAAGGAGATAACAGACCTCATGCAGTGGGTACTTGGGGGAGGCGTCATGGGGCCCCTCCTTTCCTCTCCCCCAGGGACCTCTCGAGAGTCCCAATTTCAGCATCCAGATTAAAATAAGATCATTGCAGTTGGCAGAGAGATGTGGCTTCAACCTCTCCTGTTCTACCTGGGCCCCTATCCTGGGCCCCTCCCCCACCGGGAGCCCCAAGTCCAGCATCTAAGTTGGGGACCCACCTGATGGGAGTCCCCCAGCATTTCCAGGGTGGCAGGGTCCCCCTGACTGGCCAATGTTGATCAGCATGCGGGTACTCACCCACAACGCAGGAAGGACAACTGAGGCCCACTACCCATTCAGGTGGGACTAGAAAAGGCTGCCAGATAGCAGCCTCTGAATCTGAACTTCAGATAAACAGTGGGTCAGGTTCTAGTATAAATGAGTCCCACAGGCTGGCCGGGACATATGCTAACATACCCTAAAACGTGGTTCACTGTTTATCTGAAGTTCAAACTTAACCCGCCATCTGTGTTTTTGTTTGCTTAGTCTGACAAGCCTCACGGGTGGGGAGGGGGAGGGCCCGCAGGTGACGGAGAGATTGAGTAAGTCGCAGAAGGTGACCCCTGATGAGTTTCCCAGGGGCTGGAGTGGAGGCCGTGGGGGAGCAAGATGGGGAGGGGGCCCAGGGGGTCTCTCTGTCCCAACTCCACCCCTCCAGGTCTTGCCTGCTCTAGCTCGTTATCCCTTTTTAATGGTGGTCACTGGGGCAGAGTGTGGGCAGGGCAGGTCTGGGACTGAGGCCCCCACAGCAGGTGGCTTCACTAATGGAGGCTAGAGAGGGAGTGGGGGTGAGGAGGGGGGGGTTCCTGGCCCACCAGGGGGCCAGCCTGGAGTGGGAGGCAGACCCCCACCCACACCCTGCCATTTCCTTTCATGTGGGGACAGGAGACGGAGGCTGTGCATTTCTGGATGCCTTTACCTAATCCCCCTGCAGCTCCGCTCCGCACCAGGCAAGCTCCTCCTGGGTCAGGGGGTACAGGGCTGCTCTGCTACTCCTGCCCCACCCCCCCCAGCCCTCTGGCTCTCCACGTGCCAGCTTCAGCGGAGCCTGTTACCCATGGGAGTTTACTGAGTCTTCCTTGGACATCCGGACCCGGTGATCCCTCCGGGCCCCTCTCTGCTGGTTCAACCCCATTTACAGTCCTGGTCAGCATCAGGTCTGGTCAGCCTGAGTTGTAAGTGCCTGCTTGTGTCTGTCTCCCCCACTGGACTGTGAGCCTCAGGAGGGTCCAGATCCCCTGGACTGGATCTACCTTGGTCACTGCTGTGTCCCCAGTGCCCGGGGCCCCGGGACACTGCGGGCGGAAGTGCTCTGGAGTCAGTCACAAGGCCCTGGTTCTACCCTCATTTACTGTGTGATGCTGCACAAGTAGCCGTCCCTCTCTGAGCCTTGGTTCTTCCATCTCTAAAATGGGGTCCTAGTACCACCTCCTTCCTAGACTGAATTGCAAAGAAATCATTTTGTATTAAAGATACTGGAGGGGTGCCTGGGTGGCTCAGCCGGTTAAGCGTCTGCCTTCTGCTCAGGTCACGATCCCGGGGTCCTGGGATTGAGTCGGGGGTGGGGGGGGGGTCCCTGGTCAGTGGGGAGTTTGCTTCTCCCTCTGCCCCTCCCCCCAACCCCCGCTCGTGTTCTCTCTCTCTCAAGTAAATACATAAAACCTTAAAAAAAAAAAAAGATATTGGACCCATGCTAGGCTCCCAGGTGGAGGCTCAAGAAAATGGTTGGACATTGAGACAAATGAGAGCCACCGCGAGACGCCGCTATATACGGCTACTGGAACAGCTGAAATCCGGAGCTCGGACAACACAGACAGACACCAGCGAGGACGTGGAGCAACAGGGCTCTCGTCCCCTGCGGTGGGGGTGCGACATGGGCCGGCCGCTCCGGAAGGCATTTCCGGAGGTTTCTTATAAAAGTAAACACGCTCTTCCCATACAATCCAGCAACTGCTCCCCCTTGGTATTTACCCGAAGGAGTTGAAAACTCATGTCCACGCAAAAACCTGCGCACGCATGTTTATCACAGCTTTTTCCCTAACTGTCAAAACTTGGAAGCATCCCAGACATCCTTCAGCGGGTGACGGATAAGCTGCGGGACAGCCAGAACAATGGAATGTTATTCAGCGCTAAAAAGAAATGAGCCGTCAAGCCAGAGAAAGACACGGAGGACCCTTAAATGCATATGGTCCGGTGAAGGAAGCCAGTCTGAAAAGGCTCTACACGCTGTAGGATTGCAACTGTGACATTCTGGAAAAGCTAAACTGAAGACAGTCAAAGGATCCCTGGCTCCCAGGGTGGTGGTGGGTGGGGAGGGATGAATGGGCAGAGCCCAGAGTTTTAGGGCAGTGAGACTACAAAGGTGGGTATTGGCCATGCGACATCTCTCCAAACCCAGCAAGGGAGAGCCCTCATGTCAGCTGTGGATGCTGGTTTGTAACAATGTATTAGTTTGTAACAATGTATCAGTTGGCGGGGACCAGCTGTAACAAACTGAGCGCACTGATGCCAGAATTCAGGAAGCATGATGTGTCTTTACCCACATGCAAAATGGCATTTAGAACAGGCCCTTCTTCGCTGCTGGGCTCTTGCTAGTAGCAAAAACCCGGGAACAGAGAAAGGTGCTTCAGTGGGGACGACACGGCAGCCACAGGACGGAATATTATGCGGCCGTTAAAAAGCAAGACCCGGGTGTTTGCTGGGCAGGAAGAAATCCAAGATGTGTTGTTGTCGGGAAACCAGACTCAGGTCGTGAAACGGCAGGGACAGTGTGTTAGACTTTCTGTAGCAGGAAAAGAAAATACACAGACGTGTTTGCTTCGGCATGGAACATTGCTGGAAGGAGAAACAAGAAACCGCGCTGGGTGGGGGGTGGCTGGGGAGAGAAGTATTTTTTTTCTGAACACCCTTTGGCATACTGTACATTCTGTGGTCTGAGTTGGTTTTACCGATTGAAAAAAAAAAAAAAAGAAACTGTAAAATAGATTTCAACCAAGGCTGCTGTGGGGGGATAAAAAGGGCAAAGCAAAAAGCATGTAGATGGGTTTTTCAGAAAGGAGGGAGAATTTCAGGCCAGGCCGTGGGTCTGACTGTAGCCCCTCCAAGTGGGCTGAGAGCCCTCCTGCCTGTCCGGTCCCCGGAGCCTTGCCCTGGCTCACACCTTTCCTGCTCTGGGTCAGGCACTGCTCGGAGCCCAGAGGGGCTCCCGGAGGTGAGCCGGGGGCTGGGCTGGGCCGGGGCCGGGGCCGACCACCCAGCCTTCTGTGAAGCTCCCAGGCGGCTTGCCTGGCTTTGAGGAAGGATACGGGGCTGGGGGCCAACGGGGGCCTCTCTCTGCTTCCAATCCAAGGAGGACCAGAGGAAAAGGCGGAGGGGTGACTGCAGGGGAACGACCAGAGGTTCTGGCGGGAGTGACTGTTCTGTGCCTCAGTTTCCCACCGGCAAAGTCACTCTCTGGCTGTGGATGCCTGAGTTGACTTGTAGCCACGCAACTGGGGGCTCTGCTGGGTTCTGAGCCCTGGATGTCAAGCCAGACAGGAGCTTGGGGGGGGCAAAGCTCTGCCCCCCCCTTCCAGACCCCCGAAGTGAGGACTAATCTGGCTTCAGGCTTTGAGGTGGCGACGCTGGGCTGAGGCTCCCCATCAGAACCCAGTCAGAAGACCCCTCCCCCAGCTGCCCCTCTGTGAGGAGGACCCTTTGGGCACAGCTGTCTGGTGCCCCAAGGCATGTGGTGCTCAGACCCCCTTCCAGAGCAGCCCTGTTGGGGGTGTTCAGGTGAGCTGGTGCTGCTCTAGGGGTCTTTGCCGGGACAAGGGAGAGGTCTTCACTCAGAAGTGAAACCCGGAGGCATTGCAGGGAAAGCAGGATGGGGTTCATGGTCTCCCAGCAGTCAGCACCCCACCCCCGACAGCAAACACCGCCCTGACTTGTGTGTCCCCCTGGGAACACATGCCCTGACTTTGGCCCCTCCCCTCACTTCACAGGGATCCCACTGTGCCCCCCACCCGGCCACATGGCCTCCTAGCAGGGGGGTGGGGGTGGGGGTGCACCGGGCTCCATCCGGCCTCAGGGCCTTCACCAAGGACGGATGTCGTTGGTTTTGTTGGCTGATGGGACCCCAGGCCCGAGACAATGCCTGGCACACTAGGCTCTCAGTAAATACTGTAAGTGGGCTCCAAGTCTGGACTTGAGCTTTGGTTTATGGACGGTTTCTTTCCCCGAGGCCCCCCAGCCCAGCCATCAGCTAGTGGGAGTGTCGTGAATGCTGGTACCCGGGAAGCAGGGCTGGGCCACAGATTTATGGAGCCCGGCTGTGGTCCTCGGCTGCTTGTCAACCCAAGGGTGTAATAGCCAGGACATGTCCCAGCCCTCAAGGAGATACATGGTCTGAGAGACGGTGCATGTGATGATGACCTGGGATCAAGAAGCTGCTAAATGCTGTGGGCAAACCTAGAGGTGGGTAAAGGGTGCATAGCGAGCTGCTGGCTGGGTGGGATGTCATCTCTGTGAGTAGGGGAAGTGTTCCAGGCAGCGAACACAGCCAGTGCAAAGGCCCTGGGGGCAGCACTGGCCTGGTGTGTTGAAGAAACAGCAAGCAGAGGGAGTGAGGAGTAGAGAGGGGGGAGGGGAGGGGAGGGAAGAGAAAGGCAGGTCATGCAGGGCCTGTGGGCCTCAGGGAGCACTTGGACTTTTACTCTGAGGGAGATGGGAGCCCTGGAGGGCTGTGGATGTAGGGCAGGATCCACCCCAGATGCTCACGGGCGCCCTCTGGTGGCTGCGTCAGGGAAGACAGATTGCAGGGTGGGAGTGAGCGATGCCTGGAGGAGACTGTGCTGTGGCAGGAGGGGGATGATGGGCGAGGGCCCTGCTTGGGGGCCATGGAGGGAGGGAGGAGTGGGCAGAGCCAGGACAGGGTCTAAAGTCAGGCAGACACACAGACGGGTTAGAGGACAAAAGGATGAGCCCTTCAGGCCCCACGCCCCCTTCTCCATAGACTGGTGTGTCCCGCCCCGGCCCACATGCAAGGTAATTTTTCTTTAATTTTATTTTCTAAGTAGGCTCCATGCCCAGTGTGGAGCCCAACGTGGGGCCTGAACTCATAAGACCTGAGCCAAGACCAAGAGGTGGGTGCTTAACTGACTGAGCCGCCCCCAGGCACCCCTCCCACGTAACTTCTTAAAGGAACCTGTGGGGGTGTCACTTTTGAGATCACTTGCCTCTCCCACTGGGTTGCTTATATTCCAATCGCGACTGCCTGAGAAGTCTTTCAGAGATAGGCTGTTGCCCGTGACCGCTAACATCCTCCAAAGAACGAACGCTGCGCGCCGGCCGCAAGCCAGGCCCCATGAAGCCGCCTGGCTGGGCCTCAGTGTCCTCGTCTGTGAAACAGGACCAGGAGAACAGCGCCCTCCTAGGGCCGCGGCAAGGATTAGATGAGCTAACAACGGAGCCTTCTGCCAGTGGGGCGGACTCCCCGGCTCTTCTCCTTGGTGGGATTTAGCTCGCTCACATTTTCTTGGTTTACAGAGAGCCCGAAATGTGCAGCAGAGCCTGGAGGGGTGTCAGTCCTTGTAGACTTGTCTCCACTGGGCAGCATGTCTCCAGGGATGGGGGCCTTGGGGAGCGTGAACAGCAGGCCCTTTCTCGCTCCCCGGCTCTGCTCTGTCCCCCACATCAGGCCTTTGATCTGTCTTCTGCCCAGGACCTCTTTCCCCATCATGCACATCTAGCAAGACCTCAACTTCAGATCTTCAGACTCTCCCTTCCCTACTTTGTCCTCCTCCAGGAAGCCCTCCTGCTCTCCCCAGCCCCCTGCCCTGGAAGGCCCTTTCTGAGTTCCTCCCTTTGCTCCAGACCAGACTGCTTGGGGCTGGAAATGGCTTCATCAAGCTCAGGATGGGGGCAGGGGGACCACTGTACTCTGGAAAGGTCCTTTACTACCCCAAGCAGGGCTGCTGGGGCAGGAGGTGGGGTCCCAAGCAATGTGTGCGTCGGGGGACTGGATACTATAAACCAAAGCCCCCCCGCCTCGGGTCTGTGTGCGGGGCAGGATGATGTCAGTTCCTCATAGCCTCATAAATGTTTATGGACAAGGGGGTCTGGGCTCAGGGGTCCCTGGAGCCCAGCAGGCAGCCACTCCTTCCTGCCCCATTCTGGGGGGCCTGGCAGGCCTGCTCCAACACTGGCGGCCAGCCCAGAGAGGGGTGAGTAGGTGTCGAGCACAGCCCTGGTCTGAGCCAGCTAAAAGGGAAACTGAGGCTAGGAGGCAGGAAGGGGCTGGCTGGCTGTGAATTTTTGCTTTTCCTCTGGGACTTGGGCCTCACAAAGAGCCAGGGGCTGAGGATGGTGGTGGCCGTCAGTTAAGCGTCTGACTCTTGGTTTCAACTTGTGATCTCAGGGTCATAAGATCGAGCCCCGTGTCGGGCTCTGTGGTTAGTGTGGAGTCTGCTTGAGATTCTTTTTCTCTGCCTCCCCCATTCATGCTCATTCTCTTTCTAAAATAAAGGAGCCTGGGGGCTGAGGAAGGGTGTATGGGGAGGGGAGGCCTGGGCGGATCCGGCTGAGAAGTGACCGACTGCTGGGTCTTGACCAGGTCCCCCTCTTCCGGCCCTTGGTGACCACAGGCCCTACCCTCGGCACCAGGTCCATGGAAACGACTCACTGAAGCCCCCATTCAGCCTGCTGTGGCGGGCAGGAGGAATGAGGAGTGGGAGGGAGAGGACGCTGGCCTGGAGAGGGGCAGGGATACAGCCCAACTCCTCCACCGCCCAGGGCTGGGGCCACGCATCGCTGGGCTCTGCCCCCTGCTGGCTGCTGCAGGGACACGCCTGCCTGGTGCGGGAGCCTAAGGACCCGTCCCCACTCAGAATGCACGGAAGGCGTGCTTCCCTCTTCCTTGAACACTGCTGAGGGAGGGACCCTGTTGTCCACACCTGCCCCCGAGAATAAAGGCAGTACAGAACCAGGAGCTGGGACTCCGGTGCAGGTCTGGGACCCCAGAGTGCTCTCGGGGCTTGCCAGGTGTACCTCCCCTTCCAGCCTTTCTCAGGCCGGTGCCCACCCTGGCGGGAGACCTGGAGTGGCCATGGGGCAGTGAGGTGGTGCTGGCCGCAGCCAGCAGGGCCTGGGGCCCTCATGTACTGGATCTGAGCTGCCCGACATCCGGCTGAGTGATGACCCGGTGGGGACGGAGGAAAGCAAGGCCTCCGGTCTGCCTTCTGACCACATTGTTCCCAGGGTGGGCTGCAGAGGAGAGAGGGGGTGGGAAGGGGGTGAGAAAGGGGCATCAGGGCCCGGCTCCTGCTGCCTCCAGTGCCCAGACCCTGCCAGGACCCCATCCCCGCGCACGCACAACCCCGCTCCCCAGGGTAAAGCCCGGAGAGCCCTAATTTATGGCCCGCCGCGACACGCTGCAGCAAGCCTTCCTTCGCGGTTGCCAGAGCGCCCGGCCAGAGCCAGTTCTGCAGAACGCGGGGGGCAGGGCCGCGCCAGCATTCCGGGGCTGCGTAAATCACTGGGCCTGACAGGAGGTGGCTGGCGAGGATCAGGGTGCTTCTCTGGGCCCCACCACGGGCCCCTGCTTTGCAGGCTCCTGGTGGCCTGTCAGCCACCTGCCTGTCGCACAGGGACAAGGCTCCTGGGCCCTCCTGTCTGGGGTGCTCTGCTCCAGTGCCCAAGAATTTGGAGTCAGGCCCTGCGTGGGCCCTGGGTGTGTCTTCCACACGCTGTTGGCTTTGGGGGGGTGCCCAGAGACGGGATGGCCTGGGACCTGCAGGGGGGCTGCAGGGAGGGCTGTGGGGGGGGCGCTGCACAGCTCCTGTCTTCAGGGCCCAGCTGGCGCCGCTGGCCCTGCCGGAATAAACCCGGAGGCCTTCTGTCCTGGTCCCCTGCCGGGCTGCTGCTGGCATGTCACTGTCAGCTAGCCTGCCGGGGACGGGGCTTCACCCCAGAGAGCCGGAGAGGAGGGGAGGGAGACGCACACGAACAAGTATACACAGAATTTATTTCTCTCTGCTTCGGAACCTGCCCGCAGACCCAGGAGGCGGTGGGACTACACCTTGGGCGCCGCGACGAGCTTCCAGCCCTCCAGCTGGCCCATCTTGAGCAGCGCGGCCGTCATGCCCATGTACGCGCAGGCGGCGGCTCCGACCCCGTAGCTGTGGGCTGTCAGTCGGGAGGGTGGCGTCAGGCGTGCGTGGGGCTCCCCCACGGCCACCCAGGAGCCCCAGGGCACGCCCTTCTCTTGAGATATAGGGGATGGGGCTGTGGGCTCCTCGAGGACTAAGTCCGGTGACCCTCGGCTGAAGATGTGTGCGGAAACCCGGCAACCGGGAACCTAGGCTGTCGGTCTGGGTGTGGGGAGGGGGGCACCCGCGCTCGGTCGAGTCTGAGCTGGTGCCCTGGCTGCAGGTGCTAGGCCCTCTATTTGCTCTGTGGGCCGTGAAAGCAAGAGCGCAGGGGGCCCCTGCTTGCCTGAGGGCTGTCGCTGGGCAGGGAGGCCAGCCTGCTGAGGGCAGGGCTCACCCCCTTGGCAGGTTGGGGGTGTGTGTGTCAAACCCTAGGATGTGCAGACCTCCCTCCACCATGCCCTCCTGCCGGACTGGAACCTTCCACCAAGCACTGGCCGGCTGGTGGGCCACAGCAATCGCTAGGCCTGAGGCTGCGGGAGGTGGAGAGAACGCTGTCTGCTCTGGGTTCCCAGTGGCTCCGGTGTGCAAGGCTGGTGTTGGGTTCCCGGCCTGCCTCCCACTAGGGAGGGACGCTCTGCTGGTTCCCATGTGACCTCGGACCACCCAAGCACCCTGAGCTAGTCCGCGCCTTTCTAGGTGGGGACGGGGAGTGTAGCTCCCCCGCGGGGCTGTGTGTTTGGTCAGGCAGGGTTCTGGGTGCTGCGAGAGGGACGGCAACATAAGAACCGTGCACGGTCTCCACGCTCGTGGGGCAGGGGCAGAGCCAGGCAGTGGCCTAGTGTTCTGTGACAAGGGGCAGCAAGGGAGGGCGATATGGAATGAGGGCAGTGGGGGTCCCAGATCACACACAGTGGGGTTTGGACAGTGACAGAGGGAGCTGTGCTGACATCTGGGGCAACAGCACTCCAGGAAGTGGGCATAGCACATGCAAAGGCCCGTGGGCAGGACTGGGCCTGGCTTGGAGGACAGCAAGGCAGCTTGGGTGGCTTGTACAGAGCGAGCAAGGGGGAGAGGGGAGGAGGGGAGGGCAGAGGGGACAGGGCAGGTCATGCTGACCCTTGGGGGTCAGGCTGAACGCCACTGGGAGCCACAGGGAGCTGTATGGGCTTGGTGAGGTAGATATGCAGCAGGTGCTTACGCAAGGCAGCTCTTAGTACTGAACTGGCTGGTGACAGAGGTTCAAAGTCACGGGAAGGTTTCACGGGGACTGCCCCCTCCTCTGCAGGGCAAGCGTCCCAAACACCTAGGCCCCACCTGGTCCCTGGTCTGGGACAGAATGGGGGGTTGTGGTCAGGGGAGGTCAGGGGTGGGGGGCTCACTCACTGCGTGCTCCCAGGGTCAGGCCTCCGGCACAGCCTCCAATGAAGTAGTTCAGGGGGTCGTCGGGCTTCTCTCGGACCTGGGCGCTGAGGCAGGAGGTAAGGCCAAATATGGCTCCGATGGCGGCTGTTGGGGTGCGGGTCGGGGGGTGAGCGCTGAGTCAGGGCCCAGGGGCCAGTGCCACGAGGGCCCCTAAGGAGCCGCCAAGGCTCGCTCACCTGCAGTAAATGTGTACCGCCCTGTCCTCGCCACCCCCTCCAGGAAGGAATCCGGGGGCTGGAGTATGACACTGTAGGCAGAGACGATCAGGCCTGTGGAACCAGAGAGGGGCAGGTGTGTCGGACCAGGGCCTGGGCGCTGAGACCAGGAGTGCCCCTGGCTGGGGGCAGACCCCTCCACTATCAGAGAAACCCCTTCTCCCTCTCTCCCCATGGCGCCCGGAAGGAAGCTCCTAGCACCATCCCTTCACCCAGGAAGGCGCTGTTCTGAGGTTTACCCAGGGTCCCACACCGGGCCGCCACGGTGGGATTCCAACCCCGTCTACTGCTCCAAGCGCTGGGCTCTCATCCCCACCTCTGGGCCCCAGGCCTCTCTCCTCAAGGCCTGACTGGGCCAGGGCCCTTCGCCCTCCACAGCGCACCCGGTCCAGCCTGCAGCAGACACGAGAACAGGCCCGGGGGCCACGTGGAGGGGCTGCTCTCCAGCCTCAAGGGGCAGCACAGACACCACGGTCGCGCCCCACCGGGCTTGGCGTCCGGGTCCTGCTCCCCACTCCCAGCCAAGGCTGCGTTCTCCCATGGGGCCCAGGGCTCCCTGGCGGAGACTTGGCTCCCGGGGCTGCCAAGGCTGCTGCTCATCACCCTTGGGCCCCCTCCCTGCTGGCAGCTCGGGCCTGGGCCCATCCCTCACACCTGGCTGGCTCGGCAACCGCTCCCGCCCACCCGGCCTCGACACTCTTGGTCAGCTTTTCCATCTCTGCTCGCCCTCGCCTCCCTGCCTGACACTGGCTCTTACGCATGAGGGGCCTGGCAGGGGCTGGGCCTGGAGCTGAATGCCAGGTGGGTGGTGAGGCCCGAGGCTCTGTCCTGAGGCACCCTGAGCAAACACTGGCCCGGGGTTGGTGTGTGGGTCTGGGGTGAGGCCAACGCAAGGCCCTGGGCAGAAATTCCTCAGTGGGGGGCAGACCAGGGCCCACCTGGCTGGCTCCAAATCAACAGAAACAGCCCAACACAGAGCTCCCCATGCCCCAGCTGACCCTGCTCAGGCAGACAACACAGCCCCCCCTGCCCTGCAGACCCGCGGCATGGCCCAGTCACCACAGGGACCTCCCAGGGCCAGCCTGTCCCAACCCGTCTGCCAGCTCACATTCCATGCTGCACACAGACCGTGCCCCCACCATCCTAATCCCCGCGGAAGTCCTAGAACTGGGATTGGATGACCCGGAAGCCCCCGATTATCCCAGGACAAAGACCGCCCCACCCCAACTGTCTCCTAGCAATCATCCAATACAGTGACCTACCACAGGTGTGGTCTCTACTGCCTCTACTGTGATCTCTACTGCCTCAGACCTTTCCATGGCCCGCCGTCACCCCGCAAAAGGCCCCCTTCCCAACCCCACCTGCTCCTGGCTCTCTATCAGCCTCCAGCAGTGACCTCCGGACACAGTGCAACACGCTCCGCCCACCCGCCCTCCCCATCCCTCCCTTCCTTCACAGGGACTGCAGGCTGTCATCCCTTGTCACAGTCACTGTGTTCACATTCATTCATCCATCCCGCACCCATCCAGCCACAAGAGTCACTGGGTGACTTCACTCATTCATCCACTTGATTCATTCAGGGTCACTGTGCCCACCCCGGGTGCTGAGGCTCCCTTTCCTCCAGGAAAGCAAGCAGGAAACAAGAGTGTTCTCTCACTGAAGCCTGAGGGGAGGCAGGGAGGTAAGGAAGGATCCAGGAGTCCTGTGGAACTGGCCAGTGAGAGAGAATGCAGGCGGGCAAAGTGAGAGACACACACACACACACACACACACACACAGAGCAACACCCTGAAAGGCTCACGGGAGCCGGTGACCACCACAAATCTGAGCTGCCTGGCACAGACCTCTGTCAAAGTCCCCACCCACACTCCCTCAAAGACCTTCCAGCAAGCCCCCCGAAGCTCCTCACTCTCAGCAACACCCCACTCCTGGAACGTGCTCTGTCTCCCACAACGGCCTCCTGGGATTTCAGTCCACCCCCCATGGCCTGCGCATTTGTGATCACAAGTGCGCACTCCTACTCACAAACACCAACAGTAGTGTCTTTCTCAGGTTCAAAATCCCTTAAACCACCCACTTCCCCAAATCTCCCCGAAGGCCCCCCGTGCCCCTCAGGCCACCCCCCCCACTTTAATTCCCCTTTAGACACAACGATGAGCCTCCCCAAAGTCCTGCCAGGCATTCCCCAATGTCAGCATCTCCCTAGAAGAATGTGCCAGAATAACGTCTCCCTGCACTGGTCCAATCCTGCACCTCGCAACCCTCTCCAAAGGCCCCCCAGAGACCCTGCCACACACCTCTAGTGTCCCGACAACTCACCATTCAAGCAGATGCCATGTAAGTCATCCCCAGAGACTCCCCATCCACCCTCTCTCCTGAGGCCCCTCCACAGGGACCCTGCACACACAGTCCTTGCCCCAGCCACCCCCAGGAGCAGATCAGCAGACGTGGATTTGCACACCGGCTCGAAAATGCCCTGGGGGTAGTCCACACACCTCCCTGACCTTCAGTTTCCACCCCTGAAAACTGGGCACAATAATTGTTGATCTCAGGAAAGGAGGGCGATGATTACCCTTGATCAAATGCCTCCCAGGGGAGACTCAACTTCTGCCAGGCCTCGTTTCAGGAGCTGGAGATAGGGAGGTGGCCAAAACCGTCATTCCTACTTCTCAGAGAGAATGGAAGGGGTGAGATGCTGAGGTGTCCCCTGCAGGAGAGTGCCAGGGCTGAGTCCCCTTCTGTCCTCCCAAGGCTACCCTTATAGTAGCCCCGGACCCATCTCACCTGTGACCTCCTCGGCACCACTACGACCCTTCTGGTGGTCTCAGTAAAGGCTTCAGATAACCCTAACCATCCCATTCTCCTGAACCCTAAAAAGACTTGATCTCAACGTTCTCAAACTTCTGTACCCGCCCGGAGACACACCAATAATTACCCATGATTCTCCCAAATAACCTCAACTTCGTTAACTCTCCTGAATCCCCAGCTCCTTTGACCTCAAGAATGGCCTTCTGCCACTCAACGACTTCTCCAGAGCCTGGGGGCAGCTTCAACAATAACCCCCAAATCCCAGCCCCCGGCAACCGCTTCTGACGATCCCAGTGGCCAGCCTGTCACACGTACCACTTCGCGGTGTCCTCCAACCCTGCCGGACCTCCTTCACACAAGAGTTCCTCAGGGCCGCCTCAGACACCCCCACGACGACCACGTGTCACCCCGTGAGATACCCAGCGCTCCTGCCACCCCCTCCGACAGCTCCCAGTGACCCCGTGGCCTTCCTGCGCCCTCTGAATTAGCCCAACACCCCCCACAGAGTCTATCTCGTACAAGAGCTCCCCAGCAACCCAGGGCCGCCCTAGATACCCCGGCGACAACCTTACACCACCTGCGAGACCCCTCCAGCGCCCCGGGACGCCCTGGGACCGCCCCCAGCGATTCTATGACCTCCCTGCATCCTCTGCCCTCGGGGCCCGGCCGGCGCTCACCAGCGGCACCACTGATTGTGGTGCTGGCGTAGGTCTTGCGGTGGCACTCGGTGCCATCGGGGATGTCCAGGTATCGCTGAAGAAGAGTCCGCGCCATAACTGCGAACCCCCGACCCCTCACCACACAAGCCTGCCGGCTCCCCGCGCCCAAGGGCAGCCGCCGCTTGTTCTCGCGAGACTTCCTGGGCGGCGCGCGCAACCTCTCGGACGCAGGGCTCGACAACAAGCGTGCAACTTTATTGAACGCCGCGGACACAGACACGGCGGCGCGCACGCGCCGAGTCGGGACTGGCGTCAAGGAAGCACGCGTGCATCCCCAGCCGACTTCATCAAGGAGAAACTGAGGTCAGCCAGATTCAGTGAAGGCAGAGGTCGGTAGTTCCAACTCAGAAGGTCCTAGGTTAGGAAACGTTGACTGCCGGAGGTGGGGCCTAATCCAGGGGCGGGTTATGACCGGTACTAGGCCTATCTCCAAGCGCAGATTCGGGTGCGGGGCGGGGCTCCACTTGATAGGAGCAAGATGTAGCTCTGGGGCGGAGCACAGCGCAAATGTGACCACTCCCAGCGCCAGAATCTGCGTGGGGGCGTGGTCACGCCCTGCCGGTCCCCAAGCCGGGTTCTGAAGCGCGTGCGACTATTTTGGGGCGTGGCCAGGTTCGGGGGCGGGCAGAGGTACCGATCTCAGGGCTAGGATTTTAGCGGGACACCAGTTGTGCCCACCTTGTGGCTGGCTTGTCCAAGCCCTGGGCCAGAGGATCTCCGCGTTAGACTTGGGGGCAAGGCCAGAACCGGGGACACGCCCCGAAAGGGACTTGGCCAATCCAGAGCTGTATATTTGCTTAAGGGGCGTGGCCGTGGCCGTTGGGGTGGATCTGAGAGAGGCGAAGCCTGGGGCGTGGTCAGGCTTCCAGGCCCTCAGGACCCAGACCAATGCTGGTGTTGCCTTCTCAGTGGGGCGGGGCCTGTCTCGAAGGAGTGACCAGTCCCGTTGCAGGAGCCTGAACGGGGCGCGCCGCCGAGGATGCCGGCCCCCCTGGGGGCGTGGCCTGTCAGGTCCTTGGCCAATCTTAGAGTTAGGCGGGGCTCAGGGGCGGAGTCTCGAGGTGCCGGGACCAGTGAGGGTGTTTGGGTTTGAGGAGGGCGCGACCCATCGTGTCGCGGCCAATCGCGCCGAGGTCCTGAGCGGGCCTCTGGGGGCGTGGCCCGCCGGGGGCGTGGCCCGGGGGCGTGGCCCGGGCCGGTTCCGGGCCGCCGGGGACCGCGCCGGGGCCATGTCGGCGCCGCCGCCGCTGCAGATCCGCGAGGCGAACGCACACCTGGCGGCTGTGCACCGGCGCGTCGCGGAGTTGGAGGCGCGGCTGGACGCGGCGGAGCGTACAGTGCGCTCCCAGGCCGAGCGCCTGGCCCGCCACGACCAGCAGCTGCGCGCTGCCCTGGACGAGCTGGGCCGCGCCAAGGACTGGTGAGGCCCGGGGTGGGCCAGGTGGACTTCTCTGAGGTGGGCGGAGGCGGAGCCGAGACTGGAAAGGGTGGAGAGGCGCGGGAGCCGTGTGCAGTCACGTGCGGGCTGGACTACTGGTGGGATCGAAAAAAACACCAGAAAACTCGAATCACTGGCACGTAAAGTTAAGAGGTTATCACACAAGTGCAGATTTCTAACTTAGAGCTCACTTTTCCACAATGCAAAATCGGCTTTTTCCGAGTGGCGCAGGGGTCACCGACCTCCTAGGCACTGGGATCTATGGCAGGTTCTGGAGCAGAGAAGAACCCCTCTGGTTTTGAAGAGGCGCTGAGAATTGAAAGGGGTGTGACAAGTGCTCGGGGAGGAGGGAGGTCAGGGGCCCGGTGGGAACGGAGCTGGTTGGATTAATTCATCCATCTTTACTGAGTACCTACTGTGTCAGGCACTGTGCTGGGCGCTAGAGCACACGAGTGAGACCTACGTAGCACAGCCCTTAGGCAGACACATCACTAGGCAGTTACAACATTGGGTGGTTGGGGTTGTGATGGAAAGGCACATGGGGTTCTGAGGGGGCCTAGATGGAAGGCTTCCTGTAAGAGGAGCCATCTAGGGATGCCTGGGTGGCTCAGTGGGTTAAGCCTCTGCCTTCCACTAGGGTCATTATCCCAGGGTCCTGGGATTGAGCCCGCTGTCACGCTCTCTGCTTGGCGGGAGCCTGCTCCCCGCCCCACCCCTGCCTACTTGTGATCTCTGTCAGATAAATAAATAAAAAATCGTAAAAAAAAAAAAAAAGAGGAGCCATCTAAGCTGAACAACAACTCGGAAAAGATGTAGGGAAAAAGAGAATTGCAGGGAAGCAATCAGGGGGTTTTAGTCTGTTTTGGCTGCTATTACAGAATGCCACAGGCTGGGGGGCTTAAACAACTGAAGATTTCTGCTCACAGTTCTGGAGGCTGGGAAGTCCCACAGGCAGATTCAGTTCCTGGCTTGCAGATCGTCCTCTTCTTGCTGTGTGCTCACAAGGCCAGAGAGCAAACTCTCTGGTGTATCTTCTTACAAGGGCACTAATTCTATGAGGGTCCCACTCTCATGAGCTCATCCCAAAGGCTCCATCTCCAGATACATCGCGTGGGGGGGGGTGTGTGGCTAGGGATTCAACATAAGAATTTTGAGGGAACACATTCAATCCGTAACAAGGGGGTCTTGAAGCAGGAGCATGGCCTTTATCCTGATGGGGAGCCCCGGGAAGTCAGGGGCAGGGAGGAGGAGAATCTCTGGTCCCCTCAGTACCGTAACTGCCCTGTCTTGCCTTCCGCCAGTGAGATTGCGGCTCTCCAGGAGCAGCTGCTGACCTCCGAAGCCACTGTCCACAGCCTGCAGGCCGCTGTACGCCAGAGGGATGAGCTCATTGGGCAGCTGCAGCCCCGGGCGGAGCTGCTGCAGGACATCTGCCGTCGCCGGCCACCCCTGGCCGGGCTGCTGGGCGCCCTGGCGGAGGCTGAACGCCTGGGGCCCCTGCCAGCCAGAGACCCCAGCCACCCACTCCCTGGTGGGCCCAGTCCACGCCTTGCCAACAGCACTGGGGAAGAGGAGAACAGGGACCACCTGCAGCCTGCAGTGTTTGGGACCACGGTGTGAGCCCTGGAGCACAGATGACACAATGGAGACACAGTTCCACTGCTGTGGGTGTCCTTGGGGGTCACCAGTGTCCCAGAGGAAGCCGCGTGACAGAGCCATAATCCTTTGCAAGCATCAAAACCTGCTAAAAAGTCATAGATTTCAAACAGGCAGCCCAAGGCCCAAAGGCATATTTAGCCCAGACAGGTTTTTTTTTTTTTCTTTTTTAAAGATTTTATTTTTAAGTCATCTGTAGCTACACCCAATGTAGGGTTTGAACTTACAACCCTGAGATAAAGAGTCGCATGTTCTACCAACTGAGCCAGCCGGGCACCCCCCCTCTTTTTTTTTTTTTTTTAACAAAACTTTACATCAATCAACTTGTTGAAAAAATTGGCAACGTTTCACAAAAATCTGGATTTCTGGCTTCAGTCTTGGCCATGCCTGCTTGGATCTGAGCTCAGGGTACCCTCTTTAGCCAAAGTGTGAGGCCCACTTGGCTGCCTCATCTCTCTTAGGGCTGCATGTCTGGCCCAGAAGCATCTGGGTTTGAGATCTCCTGCCTGTGCAGGCAGATGGCATCAAGTTTTTCTCCCCCTAACCCCCTGCCCCGATTTTTGGTCCTTCTGAAGCATCCCTCACCCCAGGCTAAAGCTTCCTTATTCTTCGTCGCAGACAAGAACGGGGAACCTCAAGACTTGTGCCGGTTTGCACTGGTTATATGAAGATGAACTTTTAATCCTAGATTCTTTCCCTTAAGCCTGCCTGCCTGTCAACCTTTAACCTGGAAGAGGGCGGGCGGCCGGGTTAGGGTGCTGCCCCAGGGAGAGCTCAGGCATCCCTTTCTGCTGGCTGTTCCGTCCGCTTGGACTGCTCTTCCCCCAGATGTCACATGAGCCATTCCTTGTCACTCAGATCTTTGCGTAGAGGTGACCTTTGGGGGGGTGGGGGGGCCTTCCCTGCCTACCCCTGCTGTTACCCATGGTTTTCTTCAGGGGATGTCCTGTCACCAGAGTGTAAGCTACCTGAGGCCAGCACTTTTGTTCTTTGTTCTTTATCACCAGCGCCAGGGGCACCCTGGGACCTCGGACCTCAGTAGGAACAGGATGGGGTTTGTGGGCCCTGAAGGGAGCCAGGGGCCCCCAGCACATCTGATGCGGTCCCAGCCAGTTCGGCTTTTCTAGCAAACAGCTCGCTCCTTTTGATATTCCCTGGAGAATCTATTTTTAAACTCCTTATTTCTATGCTGCTCTTCTTGGCCAGAGACGTTCAGGGTGCCTTCCTCCCCTCCCCCAACCAAACCAGGGAACCCCGTGCCTTTCTCTGCCCAGCCGGGTCCCACGTCTTCTTGCCTCCTTACTCAGGGAACCGTCACACCAGGAACCGCTGAGGGGCAGGGCCTGTTTTGGCCTGGGAAGGTCGTTGTCCGGCCCCAGCCCTCAGGATGGTGCTGCCGGCCTGCCTGGTGTCGAACAGTGACCCCTCAGTGCAGTAACAATGGCCCCATTTTCTCTGGATCAATAAGGGGTGCTGCTTGTACGAGGGGAAGGCGGGCTGAGGCCTGCCTGAGTTTAAGAATAAACTGGATGATTTTCTCGCCTTGGTCCTTCCTCCTTTCTTCCTGTGTCGGGGCTGGAGAGGTGGCCCCGGGTGGGGTCCTGCTGGGTGGGGGGACACAAGTTACCGTCACGGGCACTCGTGTCTAATCTTTGCAGCCCAGGCTTCCCCATCGTACAGCTATGGAAAGTGAGGCTCAGGGTGGTGAAGTCAGCTGGCCTCGGGGTCGGGAGGGCCTGGGCCACTTCCAGTTTCCGGAGTGGTTACTGTCGACATTCTGATTCTCTTCAAACGAGGAGAGGCAAAAGCAGAGTTACAATAACTGTGGTGATCTTTTACATTTTCCTATGGGGAAAAAAAAGTGTGATTTTTATAACCCTCATGAAAAACACAATGGAGTATTTCTCTGCCCACTCGAAGAGTTATGGGCTGCAGCGAGCCACCAGAATGTCACTGCAGTTTTGCATAATGCCGACAGTGTCACATCAGCTGTGGCCTGACCCACAGTGCCCGGCTGCGTGCGACCCGTGGACTGGTTTCTGACAGCAGCAGCAACTTCCGACAGCACCATTGTGCCGTGTCCAAGTCCAGGCTTTGAAAAGCCTCTGATGACCTCTGGGTCTCTGTGGCAGATGGGTCCCCAAACGGGGCACACGTTTTACTTCCTGTTAATCCAGTGTCATTTTCCATCTTGCCAGTCGGTGGAACGCTTAGTCGGCGTCTCAATCGGAGGCCTTCTGTGATGGCGGCCTCGGTGTTTCTTGGATGCCATGGGGGGCCGGGGCCACTTCTTCATCTGCGACCGCAGTGCCCTGGCTCCGCCATCTTGTTAGGAGCAAGACCACCAAGTGATGTTTGAGAACTGAAAAAACCAACCACCAAAAGACCCATGTCGACAGAAACCCCACACTGGCCCTGGAAAAACTATCGGGAACTGCTTTGTCTGACGGAATGCTAGAACAGTCTGTAAGACCGCTGTCCTGGCTTGGCCACACCGGTCTGAGCACCAGGACAGGGGCCTGGGCCGCCTCAAGGCCTTTTGAACTTGGATCCCTCAGCAGCTTTGGCTGCTGCCCTTGGGAAAAGGAGCAGGGGACCAGTAGAGCCCAGAGAGGGGAGGAGAGCTGCTCCAGGTCACACAGGAATTGGGGCTTGAGCCTCCTCGGCATGGCCTTGCCTCTGTCTGGGACACTGTGGTCACTGTAGGGCTGCGGCCCATTTCTCCTTCTTGTGGCCAGGAAGGGGGACCACCCCCACTCCCTCTCTGGGTCTGGCTCTGTCCCAGACCTGGTCACTGCAAGGCTGGAAGTGACCAGGGCAGAGTGTGGGTGGTGGTGCCAGCGAGAGCACTGCCCTGTCCCTCTTGGCCCTGCCACTCCACGCGCCCCCCCCACCCCGGGCTGTGTCTAGAGCTATGAGGCACTGGCACAGTGAGGGTTACAGCTGGGGCCCCTCCCAGTCTCCTGAGCCACCATCCCTTAGCAACAGGCCTTCCAGGCAGGACGCGCTGCCAGCGCTGGGAGCCAGGAGCCAGAGGAGTGGCTGTCTGGACTCCAGGACAGTTGCAGGCCAGGTGAGCAGGCGGGTGGACAAGGCGGGCTCGTGGCACCGGACCAGAGCCCGGTCAGCCGAGTGGGAGTCCTTCTCAAACTCTCCCCTGGCCAGCTGCCCAGCGCCCGACCCGCCATGGATGCTGTGGACGCCACTGTGGAGAAGCTGCGGGCACAGTGCCTGTCCCGGGGGGCCTTGGGCATCCAGGGCCTGGCCAGGTGAGCTGTCCCCTTAAACCTTCTTAACCCCCAGCCCCAGGGACCACTTTTTAACTGCGCCCCGTACCCCTCAGGTTTTTCCGCCGCCTGGACCGGGACAGGAGCCGGACCCTGGACTCGGGGGAACTCCAGCGGGGCCTGGCCGAGCTGGGGCTGGTGCTGGACGCGGCTGAAGCAGAGGGCGTGTGCAGGCGCTGGGACCGTGATGGCAGCGGGACGCTCGACCTGGAGGAGTTCCTGAGGGCACTGCGGGTGAGGCCCTTCGCCCTGCTGTCGGAGGGGGCGGGGGGTGCTTCGGTGGGCTCGCCAATGTCTGTGCCGACCTTGGGTGCCCGGGAGCCCCAGACTGGGGTGCACTAGGCCCCCCAATCACTCCATGCTCCTTTCCAGCCCCCCATGTCCCCAGCCCGGGAGGCGGTCATTGCAGCTGCCTTTGCCAAGCTGGACCGCAGCGGGGACGGTGTGGTGACCGTGGACGACCTCCGTGGGGTGTACAGTGGCCGCGCCCACCCCAAGGTGCGAAGTGGGGAGTGGACCGAGGAGGAGGTGCTCTGCCGCTTCCTGGACAACTTCGACTCCTCCGAGAAGGACGGGCAGGTGGGTGCCCACAGACAGCCCCCCACCCTCTGCCTGGGTCTCTGGTCCCTGCTTAGAGCCTATCTGTCCCCAGGTCACGCTGGCTGAATTCCAGGACTACTACAGCGGTGTGAGCACCTCCGTGGACACAGATGAGGAGTTTGTGGCCATGATGACCAGTGCCTGGCAGCTGTGAGCCGTTCACACTTGCTCAGCGCCCCCCCCCGCCCCCACCCCAGAGCATAGGCCCTCACCCTGGCCCCTGAGCCAGGGCCTCGGGCTCAGCCCAAGGTGGAGGCCCCAGGACTGGCTGGATCGGGTCTTAGGACCCCAGGAAGCGAGGCCCTCCCTGTCCAGGCTATGCAGACCTTGGGCCTCAACAGAGCCGCTGCAGCTGCCCCCACCCCGCCGGGAGCCAGCCGGCCCCTGGGCAGGGAAGCAAACAGCCTTTCTGTGAAGCAAAGCTCAGCGTGGAGCCGGCCAGTCTTGGAAGGCAGCCAAGTTTAGTCACCTGCCCGGAGTTGGGGTGTGGGGTGTGGGGCAGGGGCTCGGGGTCTGCAGACAGGCCAGGCGGCTCTGAGAGGTGGAGGCTGTTCCTGGCCGGGCTGTCCGGCTTCCTGAGGCCCCTGGGGCATGCAGGAGGCCAGGGTTTTAGTTAAAAGTTTTAATGTAGTTCCCAAATACATTTCATATGACAATCTTACATAAATGTTCCAAAACACATGGGCATTATCTGGTTTTACTTGTCACTAGTTGGCTAAGGCTTAAAGCAGAGAAGTGTGACTGGGTCTGCTGGGAGGGCCTGTGGTGTCTTCCCGGGGCCCAGGCTGCACACAACCGAGCCGAGGCGCGGGCGGCACAGCTGTGGAGACAAAGCCTTCTGCTCACCCGACGGTGGGGTTGGGCACTGTCCTTGGAGCACCCTCGGGGCCCTGTGCACGGGGCCCTTCTTCACAGGCCGCCCCAGGTGGGCGAGGGCCGGCTGGCTCTTGGCCTCGCTCCTGTGTGTGCAGCGAGTACGGGAGACGGCCGGTTGCCTGGAACCAGCCCCCAGCCCGCCCCCTCGAAGGCCCCGCTAAGGTCCCTCCTCTGCCTCTCACAGAGGCCCCCTGGTCCTGGATGGTTTCGGGGGCAGTGATGTCGTCCAGGGCTGGGCAAGGAATGGCCAACAGCAAGAGGGTCTGTGCCTGGGCGCCAGGCGATGGCTGACCGACATGACGGGGAAAGGCAGGGGGTGGGTAGGGACCCTCCCAGGTCCAGTGACCCTGTTTTGAGGTAAGCTCTCCGCACGTCTGAGGCCCAGTCCCTCAATACCCCAGGACTGGCCCTGGAGCAAGCGTGGGTGGGGGACAAGTGGGGGCCTGACCCCACCCCAGCACAGAGGCCAGGAGCCCAGGGGGGAGGAGGATGTGGCCCAGGACGGAGCTGCGCCCGCTCAATGCACAGGAGAGTCTTAACCTCAGAAACCAAACACAAAGCCTTGGGGGAAAAAGATCTAAAAATACAAGCCCCGGATCAGAGTGTGGGAAACTGGATACGGTAGTTAACAGAGCGTCCAGCAGGCCCAGTGTTTATACTCGTGTGGACAGACCCGGTGGCCTGCGCGGGCGGCGGCGGCAGAGAGGCCGGGGACACGAGGAGGGAGGGGTGAAGAAACAGGGCGTCCCAGTCCCAGTGAGAAGCCGTGACAAGTCTTAATGTGCCATTTCAATTCAAAGGAGGGGGAGGGAAGAAATGTTCTTTTTCGTTTTGCTCATCAATATGATGAGGTCTCGTGTCCCAAACCACATTCAGGCAGTTCCCGAGTCTGCTTCTGAACGGGACATGCGGATCCGAACTGTGGCCAACCCAGCGGGGAGTGTGGTTCCCGAGCCCCGCGCCTCCACACTGCCGGCGGGGTGGGGCGGGCGGGTGGGCAGACAGACGGACAAAGCAGCAGGCTCGCGGGCAGCCGGCTCCCGGCGCTATGTGCTTCCGGCCGTCTGCCCCTCCCCTTCCTCGCCGGCACCTGTTGGGAAGCAGCGGCCTCACCGTCAGGTCCCTGCCCTGGCTGGAGCCCCATCCCCCAGGGTCAGGCTCCCCAACCCCCGCCAGGGCCGGGACCGCCGGCTCACCGCCTCCAGTGGCCCCCGATGGAGCCAGGACGTCCTCGTCACTGTCGTCCTCGTTGGACGGGGCTGCCCCGGGCTCAGGGGCGGGCATCTTGGCTTCCTGCTCTTGCTCCACGCGGCTGCGCAGGGCCAGGATGCGGTGGTGCAGGGCTGCGTACAGCTGGCCCGTGTCCTTGGAACTGGCCTGGGACAGGCGGAGGGAAGTGGCGGGCTGTAAGATCTCTTGGTCAGGGCGGCTGCTGCCCCCCAGTGATGGGATCCCATAGTCCCCGGCTGAGTCTGGGGAGGAGCCTAACCCTCTCTCCTCAACAAGCTCAGGGACAGTGGGCCGAAGCTCCAGGTGCCCCCGGGCCCGTCCTTCCCAGGGACTCCGAGCTTGCAGCTGGCATGGCACGTGGTGATGCGGGACCACTCCTGCCTCTCTTCCACGGATCCCTCTGGAAACTGGCGGGCCCAGAGGCCTCCCCCTTCGCAACCTGGCCCACACCGCCGGTGCAGAGCACCCCCGGAGGGGCAGTGCTTACTGCAGTCCTGCGGGGGCCGGGCTGAGTACTTCCTCTCCCCAGGTCAGCGGCAGTAGCCTTTCCCATCCCCAGGGCTACTCACGGAGATCAGGAAAACCTTCACGCCCTGGTCCTCAGTGTCCATGGCTGTGATGCGAATGCTCTTTTCACTGGCCTTGTCGATCTGCATCTGGGCCCAGAGCTTGGTGTTGAGGATCAGCCGCAAGCTGCCCTGGGTCCGCATCACTGCAACGGACAAGGCCACTCAGCCCTGGGCCCTGACCCCCACCCCACAGCCAGCTAGGAGAAGAGACACATCCTGGAAAGGAAACCACCACGAGGGCAAAACCCCACAGTTCTCTCAAGGTCCACATAAGCTGCCTGCCAGTCTGCTGAGCCCCACCGCTGGGGGCCAGCCCTGCACCACCCAGCTCCCTCATGGCCACGTCCACCACGGGGAGGGTTCTGCTGGTCCACCCAGCAGGTGCTAGGATGGTGGCTCCCTTGGGGAAGGGGGATGATTAGGTGGGAGGCAGGGTCAGAGAGGGACGTTTGGGGGCTGTGACACTGTCATGTGACACGCTGCCTAGAAGGCAGATGCCCCCTGACTGCCCCATTCACAGGCCGAGCCCCAGCCCCTACTCTGCAATTTTTTTTTAGAAAAAACGTTGAGGCCAATGGCTGCTTAGAGCTTCCACCAAGAGCGAGATAGAGACAGACTGAGACTGGAGAAAAAGAGGGTACACACCTTCTTCCTTCTCTGGAAGTACGCGTCACATCCACCCAAGGCCGCCGTCAGCCTGTCTGCTTTCTCAGAGTCCATCCTCCCCGCAAGTGCCCTGACCCCGTGCACACGGCGGCGACACCTTGTCTTCCCACCAGCCAACTTCTCCCCACCCCAACCCGGGGCCCGAGATGGAACAGTGTGGGCCAGCTCAGGGAGGCTGCGGGTGGGGTCCTGGGCTCCAAATGACTACCCCGTGTGCACTCCCTGAGCCTCCTGCGAGCAGTGGGCCCACCGCTGAGGCACGCGTGGAGCAGCTGGGATGGGCTGGGGAAGGTGTGTGGCAAGGACCACAGGCTGTCTGGGGCTGTTTGATTTCTTATTTTCCCTCTCCATCGTAAAACCGCCAGCACTTGAATTATTAGAAAACACGTGTAAGAGTTGCTAAGTAGGTAGTTTCATTTACTGTCACACTCATAAAGAGGACAGTCACGGAAGAGCTGGCAGCAAGGGCCTCGGGATGGGGCCCGGGCCTGCAGGCCGCGGGTGCTGGGGCTCTCTGGTGGGGACCTGCGTGGGGATTCTGCCCTCCTGGGCCTTGGGAAGAGGTCTGTGCCATCCCGGGCCTCTGCAGAGACATCGCGCTGCAGCTCACCTAGTCGGGACTGGAGCGTCCCGTCGTCAGCCGATGCCATGTCATTGAGCCTGAGCAGCCCCCGGCCTCTCTCCACCCACGACTGTGAGGTCTTGTCAAAGACGAACAGCTTACACTGGATCTGGAACACAAGGCAGCCCTCCGAGTGAGCGGGGCCCTGGCTGGGGGCGGACGCCAGCGTGGACCTACTCCGGGGTGCCTCCGACCTGGCCTGTGTGAACTACTGGGCAGGGGCCAGCCAACTCTGGCCCAGGGGGCACGTCTGGCCAGTTCTGTATCCTCTCCTCCAGCCAAGATGAATTTTACATTGTCAGAGGAACACGAAAGCATCACTAAGGAACCGAAGATAAAAAGCAGAGAGCAGCTCGCACTCACTAGGATGGCATCGAGAGCCAGGTGAGAGCCGGCACGGGGGACAGGGTGGAGCACCGAGCAGTTCACATGCCACTGCCGGGAATGACACGTGGCGTGGCTGCTGCTGCGGAAACACGTCCTTCACCATGTTATGTGTGGAGTCGCCGTGCAGCCCAGAAACCCCCCTCCTAGAGCTCTACCCAAGGGAAGTGACACGAGTCTGCACGCACAAGCCTGTACACAGTGTCCACGGTAGCATGATTCATACCGGCTAAAAAGCCGGAAACCTCAATGTCCCTCTATGCACGTCCCTCGGTGATGCTCCGGGGACAGTCCCCAAGCCCACGATGCTCAGGGAGGGGACCAGACACAGAAGGCCGCATGGGGCATGAGTCCAGAGGGCAACATTTCCAGAACAGGCTTCGCCGCGGACGGGGAGGGGGCTCGTGGGGGCTGGGGAGGGCATTTGAGAGGTGACTGCTGATGGGGGGTTTCTTTTGGGGGACGAAAATGTTCTAATGTGATAGTGGTGGCAGCTCCCTAACTACATGAAGACACTAACCACCACTGGACTGTACACTACAAAGAGTCAATTCCACAGTATGCGTCTTCCGGCTTAGTGAACCGTTTGACAGACAAAGAACACGCGACGCGGACCCCAGCTGGCCCTTCCCCAAAGTGTGCGGGTCTTCACCGAGCCGCGTCTTTGCTCGCAGAGATTTCACAACAGTGCTGAGTGGGCAGGAGCAGTACTTCTTGAAATGCTGCATCAGAGACTCTCTGATGCTCTACACACGCAGGTCACGGACACACACGCAGGTCATGGACACACACACACGCGCACAACAGCGCAAAGGAGATAAACAAGGCACACTGAACCATGAAGCAGAGGAAAGGCAGGATGAGTCTGGGGTGCACCCGGGATCCCGGTTCCCTCATAAAATAACACGGGGGGCCAGCGGGACCAAACCATCCCAGCTGTTCGTTCCGGGGGCCCGATACAAGTTTCTCCCTAAACTACCGAGGGCGCCTCAAAACAGATCCTTCTGCTCCACACCAGAGCGAGACCAGAAGCCCCTTAGGGCTAAGCTCTCAGAAGCCCCGCCCCAAGGCCCCGGAGCATGGGGCACTGGCTCTTCCGTCGCTGCGCAGCGAGGGTCACGTGCCTGGAGGACGGGGGTCCAACCCCTCAGGTGCACAGAGAGGCTGGGGGCTACGGCTGGCCTCACACACCACCACCTAAGGGCCAGGAGGCCCACCGCAACCAGAGGCCCCCGACCCGACCCGCCTCACCTGTAACACGTTGCTCTCTGCCTCCTCCCCGGTGATGACTTCCACTTTTTCCAGCAAACACTTCCGTGCTGTTGCCTTGGTGTAGGCGGCTGCCGACTCGGCCAGGGACTCTGAAATGTTATTAGCTAAACGACATTGACTATTTATTTGCTGGGGGCGTGGGTGCGTGCATGTGTTCCTCACAGCAGGCAGAACAAAAGGGTTGCCTCCGTCTCGAGGGTGCCAGCTCCTGGGACGTGGAGTGGACCCCAAACACACAGCGCTCTGGCCCCGGATGCTGCGGGGGACCATCTGGGAGCCAGTTGCCAGCGTGGCTCCAGATCGCCCACTGCCATTCACTCGGTAGAGGACGGGGGACAGGAGTCTTCCCACAGGGCACTGAAGAGAAATTCCCCTCCCCCAGCTCAGGGCAAGAAGGGAGGGGGACAGCCACCTCCACAACCCTCTCCCCAGAGCCATCCCAAATGTTCTGTTTTAGGAGGAGCGAGGGCCCTCTCTCCGCGCTGAAAGCCAGCGCCACGGCTTTCCAATTCCGCCCCGGCGCGGGGATCACGCGTGGCTACCAATGCTGCCGCGAGCTGGGGCCCGTGTCCCTCCTGGGCGGGGATGGGGATGGGTAGTGCCCCTGTCACTCGGTACCCTTCCCAGAAGGTGGTGGCACCGCGACATACCTTTCTCGGGGGTGGCCTCCTGGGATGAGGACTCGGACCCGGACTCAGCAGCTGCATTTTCCCTGGCGGCATCTGAACTGACTTCATTTAGTTTGGGCGGGCTCTGCAGGGGGACGGAAGCACACGGGGAGGAGAGCATGTCCGGGCGCTCCTGGTGGGCCGCCGCCGCACAACGGGAAGCCGGTCTGCCGGCGCGGCCGCTCTCGGCGCTGCCTCCCAGGCAGAGGGCTTTTTCCTGCAGATGCCCTTTCCTTCCCAGTGCTGGGGACCCACCCAGACCCGGCAGAGATCGGACAACCCTTCCCCAGGCGGTGGGTTCCAGCCTGCGGCTGTGTCTCCACACAGCGATCCTCGAGCACCATTTGGTGGTAAAACATAGCAGAAAAGCGCCCTCACGGAACAGGCAGCTCCGTCCTCCCCAATCTGCCCTTCTCTGCTCTAGGCGAACTGCCGTCCAAGTCCGCACGTGGGGCCTCCCCTGACATCTCAGGGAGGTGCGTGCCACCAGCTGTTTATCTCTGGGCCATCTCGTTTTAAACAGGAAAAGGACCATACTGACACTTGAGAAAAGCAGCAGGAGGCCCCTCAAAGTGACACGGACCGAGACAAAGACGGAAATAACAAAACGGCCCCTTAACCACACTCAAAACGGACTTAGTGGGGTTCTACGCATTCGACAAGGAAAGAAAAGGAACAAAGATAAGGAAGCAGGTGAACAATTCTAGAACCCTATTCCAAGCTGGCCAGGCTTTCTGGGAGGGGAGAGAGCCTGGCCACAGTGCATGCAGGAGACACCCGGGGCACTGCAGGGGCCCCTCAAGGCCCTGTCCCCAGAGCCCTCTCCATGCTGCAGCCTCATGGTCAGGGATGGGGGTGCTGAAGGGGCAGCCAAGGGATTGGTTCCAGAGGTGTCTCAGGGTGGTCTCAGAGGCACGTGGCTAAGGACTTCGGTCTGATGATTATCAATGCAGCTGGCCTTGGCCAGGAGGAAGCATGGCCCCTGACTTAAGGGGAAGCTGGCCCTGGGACGAGGCTTAGCTAACCGGCAGAGAAGAAAGGCAGGAAGCTCGTACACCAGCTCCTAGAGAGCCTCCTGGTGCAAAACCCCTGCCCCCGAGCTGGAACTGGGTCTTCTTTCTCTCGCAACTGGAAGCATCCCCACTTGATAGACGGCAAAGTGGCAGCCGTATTCACATGTCCCTTGCCCTGGGGCCCCAGGAAAAACAGTCCCCATAGGGGCCACTCACCAGCACGCGCTCGCTCATGTTCTGGCCAAACACGAATTTGTTGCTGGCGGTGTCGGCACTATTGGTCGAGTTGTCTAAACTGAAGAGAAGGCACGCTGTGGGTGTGGGGCTCCCCATGGGAGCAGGGCAGGATGGTGGCACACTCGCCTGTGCTGCACAAGTGTGTGCACGGTCAGAGTGGGTAAAGGCCAACCCTTGGTGCAGAAAGCACGGCTGTAGGCACTGCTCAGCCTCCCCTGTGGGGGACAGATCAGGCCCTCCAGGGACAGGTGCTCACAAGCCTCGGAGTCAGGCTGTGCTGATGGGTAAACAGACCTTTGGCTCCTACCTCCAAGGGTCCACGGTGTGTGGGTACTACGTGACATGCCTGACAGCTACTTTATCATCCCCGACCTCCTCGAGGCTGGGGTCACATCGGGGTGACTGAGGACATCAGCTCGGAGAGGCTGATCACAGAGGTCAGACCAGGCACCACCTACTTCCCTGAAAGAACCCACCAGTCCCCTGGCCTGCACAAAGGAGGGTACACCTCCCACCCCTGGGACACTGGCAGTGACACTAGATGACCTCGGAGCTGATATCACCATCACATTTTGTCCAGTTTAAAGTGTCACAGGTGTAAGTGCATCCCAACTTGGGAAATGCTGCAGTGCAAAAAAACGTGTCTTTCAAGCAATATCCAATGCACTTTGCTCATCAAGGTCCGGGCAGCCAAGTGTGAGGTCACCACCATTCATGTCAGGCTTCCCTGAAGTCCAAACCCATGTTCTATCTGGTCTGGCGGCCTATCTCCTAGGCAGGGACACGCTTTCCCTCTGAAATACCCATGGAGCATCCAGGCCATCCTCGAGCACCACCACCAGCAGTGTTAGCCATCGGCAAGCCCAAATCCAGGGTAACAGGTCCTCATAGGCTGGAACCTGGCAGGTATCAAGGCCGCCAGCCAGCCACTGGCCCACTGGGTTCTGCTCTGGGCATGAGATCCAGGTGATGGAGGTCACTCTGGGGGCCAAGCAGAACTGGGGTCCTGCCTTGCCTGTCTGTCGAAGCCTACCATCCTGGCCCCTCCACAGCTGTGCCCAGAGTGGGAATAAAGGGAGGAGCCAGGGAGGGGGGCGCAGGATTTTGGCAAAATCTGCTTCTTCCCACCCCCCAACTCCATCCTGCTCCCTAGAAGGACCGGGCTGGCTCCTAGTCCAGCTGCTGTCTCTTCCCCGGGGCCCAAGCTCAGGGTGATGGCCAACTCTGGGCCGCTCCGAAGCTGGGCACCAGGCCCAAGACACACACCTGGAGCTGATATACTGAAGGAAATAGTTGGTCGCAGTTGGCGTTTCTGAACTGGGGTGTCCGGCATTCTCCATGTCAGCTACTTCAGTGTTCTCACGTGTTAGCTGGGAAACAGAGAGGCAACACTTACTGCTCAGGCAACCGCTGTTCGGGACCTCTCCAGCTCCGCCCATCTGCATATCCCCAGACCACATGACACAGCTTGTGTGTGGGTGTGTGCACGCGCCCCTGCACGCACATTGTGTGTGTGCGCACACAAGAGGTGGGGTGGGGCTGTAATCAACTTCACCATTTCTGCTTTTAACAGTCAAGATGGAAAAACAGTTTGTAAGGGATCAGGAAACTTTTTCTACCTTGTTGAAACAAAACAAAACCCTCAGGTTGGCATCTTACTGCCCTTCTCACTAATGGTCTGTAATGAGAGGTCATAAAACGCTTCCAAATCCGGTATTTTAAGAGGTTTATTATGAATATAATAAAAGCACTGTTTCTTAAGGGCTTCTTTTATGCTAGCTAACTGCCATGTCAGCTCTGTTAAACATTTTCACCGGATGTGATTCTCCCGGGAACCCTGAGAGGTGGGTATCATCAACCTCGTCCTATGAGTGAGAGAGCAGAGGCTCGGGGTGCCAGGAAGTCGCCCCCACCCAGAAGGTGGCATGTAACTGTGAGACCACAGATCACGTGAACCCTGGGCCTCTGTAAGATGTGGCCCCCCACCCCAATTTCAAGGCAGCCATTCCCCTAAACTCTAGGAACAGAATCGACCTGACAGCGCAGGCCAGGACCCTGCTCCCCAAAACAGGTGGATCTCAAGGCCCTTCCTGCTCCTGTGTCCTCCTCCCTGGAGCGAGCAGCCCCCAAGGGGCTCATTACTTTGGCTAAAGCCATGCAACAGCCTATTTTTCACCCCTGGGAATGTGTGCTTCTGTCGGACAGTGAGCACTGAAGGAGAAGGCAGATGGCACAGCCTGATGTTTTCCACGTGCCGGAGAGACTTCCACTCCCTTTCCTCAGCATCATGGACATCGGGGCTAGATCACTGTTCGGGGGGGGGGCGCCACCCTGATACTGCGGGGCGTTGGGCAGCGTCCCCAGCTTACACCCACTGGATGGGCAGCAGTGCCTACACCCCGGTTGTGACAACCACAAATGTCCCCAGACACAGCCACTGATGCTGCCTCTCAGGTTTTTCAAGGAGCTCCTGCCAGATGAGCTGCTGGAAATGGCCCAGAGGGACGCTCCATCATGGTGGCTGGAAAGGCAGTGCTGCCCCATTCTGGTGTCGGAGAGCAGCAGCGCACGGGGTTCCGAGCCCAGACCCCTGCCACGGCCAGATGCTCTCCACCCCTGCCTCAAAGTCCCCAGACTATGCCAGTAGCCCTTGGGGGCAGACAGGTGCTATTGCCTCTGATGGGAGATGAAAGTTTTTTTTTTTCTACCTGCCCTGCCTTAATAAAATAAGGTAATAATTCTCAATTAAAGGTAACTTTGTTCCAAAGGGAACCCTCAGCACTACGAAGGGACACTTTTGGTTGCCACAATGGTGGGCAGGGGGACACTCCTGGCACCTGGAGGATGGGGGTCAGGGATGCTGCCCAGTACCCTAGAGCACCCAGGACAGGCCTCCAACAGCTGAGAATGAACAGGTCTACACGTTGCTTAGGGCCAAGACAAGGAAGCCCATGAGTCAGACAACAATCTCTCCGGCCACGCTGAAAGCATCGGGTCATGCTGTCTGTCTCCTTCGCTCCGAAAATGTGGGTTCTCAGGGATAGGCATGCTCGGCTGCCTCTCTGTCTGCTGCTCCCGGGAGAACCGGGGAGCCTGCCGGGGAGTGCGCCGGGAGCGGAGCAGTGCGGGATGGCGGGCATGCAACACAGAAAGCCACCGGAAGCACCACGAGTCACAGGACGAGCACACAGGCACGGTCTTTGTCTCCACCTCCCGCCCTTTGGAAGGAAAAGCGGGGTTCCTGTGGTTTAACCTGGAGGCGGCGGAACAGACCGACCCAGGAGTGCAAGCGCTCATCCAGGCCTCCGGTCACACACCTTGACTCTGTCCCTCAGGTTCTGCCCGAACACAAACGCCTGCTGTGCAACTTGCTCTTTTTTCTCACAGTTTTCCTCCTCACAAGTATCGCTAGACTCATTTTTCTGGGGCTCTTTCTCCTAGTTAGAAACACAAACAAGACGACAACTGAAAAGAAGTGACAGGTTAGCCCCGAGAAGCAAGACGGGCCATCTCTCGCCGTTCCATCTGCCCGCTGTGTCTCCTCTGGCACGGGTCCCTGGGCGGCTGGCGCTGCCCAGGTGTGGCCTGTCCTCACATCACCAGGGACGCCGGAGGCGGCGGGGCCGGGCCGCTTCTCGGTCTCCCTCCAGCTCCCAGCCGTGTAGCAGACCCGCTGCGCCGGCCGCCCTAGCTATCCAAGTGTCCAAGTAGGAGCAGGCTGCAGAGATGGTCCCTAATTTTAATTCCGCTAACTGGTTTGAGGGGTGCGGGGTGGGGGTGCGCTCGGGGATGTTCTAAAAATGAACTGTAGCCTATCATCTCCACCACGTGCGCTCCAACATCGCCGGGGGGGTGTGGGGGAGGTGGAGGGTACAGAGCCTCAGGCAGCAGCTCCGCTGCCGAAACGGCCGAGGAGAAACACACACACACATGCAACCTGGCTTTGTGTCCAGAAGCCTTGGTGCGGTGCTGCAGCTCGCACGTCAGATCTGCCTCTGCCCCCCAACAAACGCAGGCCCTTCAGAACATGCCCCTCATTCTCCAGCTCCCGGGCAATGCTACTAGAAAACACATGCTTTTGGCCTATGTAACCCTCCCAGAACCTTAGACGTTGCTCAAAAAAAAAAAAATAAAAATAAAAAAAATGCTGAGCTGACCCCCGCCCCCCACCCCCGGTAGATTTCTTCAGTTAGAACGGGCCCACGCATATGAATCCCTGAGCTGTTCAGGTGTGGAAATGGGGAGGGCAGACACCACTCCGTATAAAAGGGCACAAGACCTCATCAATGGAAGCCAGTCCCCCAGACTCAGGGACCCCCCCCAGAGGCCGCTGGGCAGAGTGCCCGTCGGCCACCTTCAGTGGGCCGGTGCCGGGCCCGGGCAGGGCCGCACTGCGAAACAGCGGACAGACCAACCCGGGCGTTCTAACAACTATGGACATCAGCTGCCGTTGCGCACGCCCACCGCTGAGCAAATCCAGAAAGCCTTAACACGCCTCCCGCCCGCCCCCACCGCGCCGCTCAGAGCAGGTTAACTGTCCACACACTCAGCGAAGCTCCGAGAAGTTTCACGTGCTCCCTGCCCAGCACAGACACACCTCAAGTGCTCGTGCCTCGTCGGAGGGACTTCTCCGTGCGGGGTTGTCGGGCGACGTCGCTGTCACGGCCCCTGTGCAGTCTGCTGGGATACTGACCCCGTTGGTGCCGCTGCTTGGGACTGCAAGGACAAGAGGACAGCAGGGGGTCCCAGGGGGTTAGCGTGGGACCTCGAGTGCTCCCTTCTACCATTTAGACCAATTGTGTAATATCTCCTTTGTAAAGAAAATTCTTACATTAAAAAAAGTCCAAACGAACCCAGAACTAAAACGTGACAGAAGTGAGAGTATCTTGTTGCTTATTGCACAAAGGAATTTTCAGTGTACTTACAAGCGGTATTGCTAACTCAGGTAAAAAAGAGAAAAAGAACACATACTGAAAAAGGAACAGTTACGAGTTTTAGAAAACACAGTTTTCCTCGTAACATCTTGAGTCTGCGGACTTCTCCCTGTGACTCGTTGGGGTCGCGTGGCACACACGGGTTTCGGTCTGGCTGACTGGCTGGCAGAGCGTATCAGAAAGCTCCCCTGTTGGAACCCTTTAGAGATAACTATTTCCCTCGTGCGGGATGTCGGACTGCCTCCGACGAAGAATTTTTGAATTACAGGGAGAGACCAGAAGGAAGACAAGAAAATCTCGTGAATATTAAGAAATTAAGGGCCCAGTGAACACCACGAGCCGTGTGGAGACCAGGGAAGTATGGTGGAAGAGGCAGGGCTTATGGAAGACAAATCAGGTGAAACGGCACACAGGACCCAAATGACCCTTCAAGTCTCTTGCACACACAGGGCCAACTTTCCCCTGCAAACTTGCTGGGATGGGCTGCAGAGACTCGGGAGGGAGCCAGCTTTTATGAAGCCAGCGTGTGCAGAAAGCATGCCGGTCACCCTGGCCTGGTGCCATAGGGAGATGGTGGGACCACACTCTGTCCTCCCTGGGATCACCATGGACTTAAGGGATTGCTTCCCCGGCTCTCTAGTTCTGAGTGCATTCAGCAGATATGGCCGAAGTCACCCGTGTCAAAACACAGCCATCCCACGCCCGCTGCAGGAATGCTCTACGCCCTGCCGTGGGAGCCTGGGTGCCAGGGCCATTTCTTACCAGTCTGCGAGAGTGCCTTTGGCTGTGGGGCTTGTAACACTGCCGGGCGAAGCACACTCCGCTGTTGCTCCTTGGGCTTCTGGCTCGGCAGACCTGAGAACAGAGGTTGGCTTGCCTGGGGCCCTTGGACCTCGTAGGCAGAAACACACAGCCCCGTACTGGCTCTCAGGGATTTTCCAGAAATTAATTCAGCGAGTACAGTAATGCTACAAGGGGAAACCAAGGGACAGCTGTCCTCAAGCATTAAGCGCAGATGGTGCAGGGAAAGCAGAGAACCACAGGCAGCCCCCCAGAGCTTAGGACTCTGCTCGGGCTCACATAAAAATACCCTTTGCACCTGCTTTTCCAAGTGCCACGCCGAGAAAATCCATCTGCCAAACACAGATTGGGCAAGAAGCACGAGAGAACCCTTCCAACTCTGCACCACTGCCAGGCCCTGCTCCCCAGCGGCACGCCACTGGATCGTGGCCACTCTGCTAATTAGACTTTCTCCGTGGCACGCTAGGGCCGGGATGCTCGGGAGACACAGCCTGAACCGAGTGAGCTACTGCTGGGCACAGAGCCCCGCACCAAGCCAAGTCTGCTCCCCTGCCACCCACCCCCATCCTCGGTGGTGGAGGGCTCACAGTGGGGACAATCTCCTTGGTCTGATGGGCTCCTGAAAGTGGCTTTTCAGGGCGCATGCGCCAGGGAATTGAGCTGACCTAGAGAGCACGCTGAGCCCGGAGCATGCCGCCTGGGCTGCATAAGGCAGCTGTGCAAACAGATGCAGAGGCAGGAAGGGTGTGAGACAGACAGCCCTTTCACTTTCCTCCTTAAAGGTGGGCACCTACCTGCGCTGGGTGCCTGGCCGTGGATCAATGTTGGTGGCTTCAACCGGAATCCACTGCTCTTTTCCTCTACAAGCACAAGACAAAAGATAAAAAGCAGGCCTGCCTAGGCAGTAGCAAAGCTGAGAGGGTCAAGGGCAGGGGAAGACTGTGGTCTGGACCTCAGTGGCCATGAGCCCGGAGAACCTGAGAAATGTTTCCAAGTTAAAACAGAAACGCAGAAGCCCGGTTCAACCAACCAAGGTTATAAGGCAGCTTGGACGAGGAGGTGCCGGGGGGGGGGGGGGGTTGCAGGAAGTGCTGGCTCCAGGCTAGGTGCTGACAATGAGACCGGGGAGGAGGTTGGGGGGGTGGGGGCTGTCGAAGGCGAGAGACAAAAGTGATAGTGCAAGGCTGGTCCACCCCTGGGCCCTGGAGAATGTCAGGGAGCCACCCAATAAAGGTCCCTGGGACCAGTCTCCCTTTCTTAGAGGACTCGTCAGAGGACGCATGTGTAATCAGGAGAAGCCTCTGTGCTGCCAGCAGATGTCTGGGAAATGAGACACGTTTTCTGCGGTGAAAGATCAAAGGTGGCAGACGGCAGGCTTGCTCTCTCTTTCCAGATGTGCCTGGAGAGCTTCACCTTGCTGCTTCCTGAGAACACTCGAAGGCCCAGGACAAGGAAGGGGAAGGAAGCAGGTCAATGTTTGCTTAAAACCTGGTTTCGGCTGGGCCACTGGTCCACTGTGTGTGTGCTGGTGAGGCGGCCTATCTCATAAGGGGGTGGGCAGTGGGGACAGTCTAATCTGCCTTGACAGGAAGGATCAGCAGAAAAAGCCTTGTGACTCCAACAGATCAGGTCTGTTCCTGGGAAAGCACAGGGACGGCAGCCCCCGGGGCCACCAGAGGCAGCCTCACTTGTGTGCTAAGGTCCAACTCATCGGAAAACACCCTTGTCAGGGTGCAGGAAACAAGATCAACCCACAAATATCAATTGTGTGTAGCTCTGTGCTAGCAACGGACAGTCCAAAATAAAGTTATGAGAACATGTTACTCCATTTATAACAGCACCAAAGAGAATAGTACTTGGGAATCAATTTAGCAAACGAAAAACACAAAACATCGATGGAAGAGAGACAAACGAATGGGAGGAGGTCTTAGAAGATCACGCAGTACGTGACTGTTTTCATGAAACACCCAGAACAGGCAAACCTTGCAGACGGAAAGTGGATTCTTGGTTGCCAGGGGCTGGGGGAGGGGGTGCTGAGTGACTGCTCATGGGGATAGGTTTCTCTTTGGGGTGACGGAACAGTCTAAAATGGATGACAGTGGACATACACAACTCTGGATACTCTAAAAACCAACCAGCTGCACACCGAAACAACACGAATGCCTTATCAGACCAAACTCAGAGGCATAAAACAAAGTCAAATCAGAATTCTCAATGAAGCAGGAAAGCCTTCTTCCTGCTGTCTGCACGTTGGTCAGCCAAACTGCTCTCCCTGGGCCAAAACAGAATTACAAAAGCTCTCACTGCTAGTTAGCATGAAGGAGCAGAATCCACCAGGCTGCCAAGAGCCTGCGTTAGTGGAGTTGGGGTCTCTCCCAAAAGAGAGGGGTCATACAAACCACACTCAGGAGAACGAGACACCACAGATGCAGGGGAAGACATGCTGCCAGATGTTCCTTTTTAGGAGAGAAAGAGTGAATCCCATTTCCAAAGCTATTCAGAAGATGACTGGCAATTTACAAGTATTGAAAAAATTGGGAGATGAAATTCACAATTGAGCTAATTTTTAAAAGGCCTTACAGCTGGGTTTGCAGTGCTTACGTCGCGGCTACCGATCGATCTCCACCTTCCCACCCTGTGTGGAGCAAAACTGGCAGCCACTGACCCTCGCAGCCAACTGAGGCTGGCCAGCGAGGGCGCAGGCCTGGATGACCACTGCCCCTGAGCATCCACTAGCACAGGGCCTGGCACCTGGCCCACCCCGCAGACGCACGAGGATCACGCAGAGCGCCGCAGTGAACAGATGACAGACACGACAGACGAGGCGTGCCACACCTGTCAGGGCAACTGAGGACTGGGGACAGAAGGAGCCCAAGGCAGCAGGGAGGTGTGCTCACAGGGCGGCCACGCCTCGGCCCGCCCGCAGTCCCCATCTTCACCAACATAGACACGCTCTCTTTTCGTGACCTCAAAAAACTCACTTTGCCTACAGCATGGCCAGGCTGCAGTGAAAAGCTGTTGCTGACGGCCAGAGCCCTAGTACACAGGACAGGGTCACTGGAGTGAATGAGCGACTGTGCCTTTTTTTTTTTTTTTTTAAAGATTTATTTATTTGACAGAGAGAGAGAGAGAGCTCACAAGTAGGCAGAGAGGCAGGCAGAGGGGGAGGGGGAAGCAGGCTCCCCGCTGAGCAGAGAGCCCGACGGGGGGCTCGATCCCAGGACCCTGAGATCATGACCTGAGCCGAAGGCAGAGGCTTAACCCACTGAGCCACCCAGGCACCCCTCGCGCCTGCATCTTCTTGAGGGCACACGCGTGCCCCACTATGAGCTCACTGGGGTAAGAGGCGGTTCCCTCTAAAGCAGCCTCCATCCCCTCCTAATTATGCCTGAAGCAAGTGGGCTCCTTTGAGGGTGCTTTCTGCCCTGCCTTAGGAAGACCCCAAGTGACATGTGAGGAAAGCAATGCTCATCCCCCGGGGGAACTTCAACTTGGCATATGCCAGAGGCTGAAAAGACTTTAAGAGAAGACAGCCTGGCGGAGGCTGGGCAGGGGCAAGAGGGCACCAGGGCAGGTGGGAGGGTGCTTGGCATGTATGGGGTAGGGGGAGGGGGCTAGAGCGATGGGGACAGGCACTGCAGACAAAGGCAGCCAGGTCTGGAGAGAGAGGCAGAAGTACGAAGCAGGGAGCCTCAGGCGAACCCCGCTGGTGCTGGACTGGAAGCACACGTGAACCCAGGGTTACCCACACATGTAGACAGATACAGACAGAGACACGTGTGGACGCGCACACACAGGTGTGTGCATATGTACGGGGGTGCGTGTCCCCATCTCTGGGCACAAAGGGGGCCCAACCAAGCGCAGCGAGAGCCCAGCGGCGGTGAGCCTGCTGAACACGCAGATCTTGGTTTCTGGAGACGGCGCTCCACTGACACGGACCCGTGAGGGCCGATGATGAGCCTGGAGCCTCTTGTTAGGACAGAAAAAAGTGTTTCAAGGAATAATGAGCTGTGGCAAAAGGACACAGGAACCTGCTTGGTGGGACTCCCACAAGCCAAATCTGGGACGATTACAAGAAATTCTGTGCTAGTAAGGACAGGACGTAAGTTGCCGACTAAAGCAGGAATCCACGCGTCCATCTTGCTGTGCAGCCGTAACAAGGGGCTAAGTCGGCAGGAAGGACCACTCTCTTCCAGAACTCCAATTAAGTGCACTAGTAACAGGGAAGGCAGAGCCCCCCAGCCCCTCGGGCGATCAAGCGTCAGTCGCATCTCAGAGTCTCTCTCCAGAACACAAGGGGATGATCTCACAGAGGAGAAACCGACAGAGCCCCCTCTAACCTAGTGAGCGAAATCAGCCCCACAGGTACCAGGACAGGCAAGCTCCGTGCACCACCCGGGACGCGGCAGCACGAACCCAGCCTCACTTCTGCAGAATTCTAGCCCCAAAGGCACTACCTGGGCGGAACCACCAGGAATCAGTGGACAAACCCAGACAGAAAAACTCCAAAATCACTGGCCTGTAATCTTTAAGGCCATAAACATCAAGCAAAGAATGAGGAAGTATTCCAGATGGAAAGTGAGATATGGAGTATATGATCCGGGATCTGACCTCTCTGCTATGAAGGCGGACATCATTGGGATGGCTGGGGAAAATCGAATGGGCAAAGGGATAGGAAGGGCCTTATAAAATTCTTGCATCAGTTAAAAATCCCTCCCCCTGCAAAAAAAAAAAAATTAAAGCTAAAAAACAGTGGGAGGCAGGCAAGGACAGAAGAGGACTGACAGGATTCCAGCCTGCCTCAGGGACCAGGAAGTGAGGCTGCGTCGGTACCCCTCAGCAGGCCCGGGAACCCCGTCTTCTCAGGGCGGCTTTGCTCTCAGTGCTGCAGGATAAAGGTTTCGTGGGGCAAGAGAAGGGAGGGAGGCCATCACTCACAGATCTCAGAGGTGATGATGGCGAGATCTGGAATGGAAATGGAGGGCACGAGGTGATCTAGACGTGCCTCTAGACGCGGGGCCTGGTCCCCTAGACCAGAACAGGATCATGTCGGCTAACACCGCCCCTCCAGCTCACAGTGCTACGTGCTAAGCCACCACTCCCGGGGTTCCCAAAGACTGACAAACCAAACTCCTTCTCAGGACCTGGTGAGGGGTTCAGCTCAAAACAGTTTGCTTTCAGAGTCAAAATAAAGTCTATTGTTTGAAATGGTGCTATTGAGTCAACCCCCAAGTTATAAAAGCGTCGCCCTCACGCCAGAGTATGACTTGTCTCGAGATGCTTTTGAAGCCGGCAATGAATTTATATAAGGCAGGTTGGGTTACAGAATTCGGGTAGTTGAACTTGCTCATTAAATCTTTTATGAGGAATTTCAGCCACGTGGGCGAAACTTTCAGGAAATCTTGGGAGCTGGATCTCTAGCGAAAGACCAAAAAAGGAAGGTTCCATAGTCTTCAGAGGGAAGCAGGTTACTTTCTTTCAAGGTTTAAAGCTGTGATTAAATATGCTTACATATTTATCTGAACAGGTCTAAGCAATATGGATTAATGTGAGATTCTAATGCACAGGAAAGGGTCTGGAAAATTCCATCGACCTCACAGCAGTTACCTTGGGGTGGGAGAGGGAAAGGGGCGGGCAGATTCTTTTACTCTACGTATTTCCCACTTGCCTTTTCAAAAAAGCGGTGTCAATGTATTACTTGTGTATAATTTTGAAAAACTAGTAATATACCTCTCTATAGTTGCTTTTTGTTTCTGAAAAAACAAACAAAAACCAAAGAACAAAAAAACCAACCAACACCTTAAAGACTTCTTGTGACCAGGCCCTCCTGCAGAAACAAAAAATTAAGGCCTTACGAAGCCTGCCTCATGCTGGATTCCAAATCTATGAGCTGAAGATTTGGGGAAACATTTAGGAACTGAAAAAGAATCCGGTTTTCAAATTGCCCGTTCCTTTTTAAGATCTTATGTTACAGTATCAACTGCTTTTTATCCCAGGAAAACCCCAAGTGACTGGTAGTAAAAGGCAAAGGGACATGAGGGCTCACCTGGTTCTGAGTCAGAATTGCCTGCAGATGGCTCGCAGAAGGTTGATGGCATAAAAACATTGTTTTTTGATACTGTCGACAAGGAGGTGCGGGCGGGGAAGGGAACAAGAGGAAAAACAGTGTGAGTAGGCAGGGCACACAGGCACCCGATCACCTCTCCCACCTGAAGGTTCCATCTCCAAGCCACACTGTGGGGGGCTCAGCATTACGAACCAGGCCTTTAGATGCTGTGGTCTACTGTGGCCGCCTGTCTTGTCCTCAGAACCCTGGCTTTCCTTGGCACTATAGGCCCCAGTGGGAGCAGCCAGGAAGGAAGCAGAATGAACCGGATGTACCAAGCCTCAGGCCCTGCTCCTTGTCACCTGCTGAAGGCTCGCTGGTTGGCTGTGCTCCTGCCCCTCACCTGTCTGGGACCTTACTTTACACTTATCCACTGCTTCCCTGGGTGCGGGCCAGGCAATAATGCAACGGGCCTCGGAGCTGAAGAACTAACTGGGCAGACAGAACACAGTTAAGCAGAATCAGAAAGCAGGACACAGACCACGCCTTCCAAGATACTGGCTCCTGTCCCCACCCCCAGGGACTAAGAGCTGACTGTTCCCTACGCCCGTGCGCTGGAGCAGAAGGGAGAGGCTTGGCCGTCCTCTGTCCCTGCAGCCTCTGGCCATAGCACAAATCACCATTCCTCTTCTCCGCTGCACCTTCTGCCACAGGATGTGGCTCAGCAGGGTACAGTGACTGGGAAGGAATACGAGCGATCAGGGAGCAGAAGCTCCCTTGTCTCACAGGAATGCCCATGCAACAAGGGAGAAAAGGAGGTCTCCAGAAGCTGCGGACTGTCCATCGAGGAGCCATCAGGACAGTCCTCAAGGAGCCTGCTTAGCAAAGGACAGCAGAGCCCTGCAGGAGGGCCTCCAGCAGTCAGGAGACAGGGCGCCGCAGCGTCCACAGTGAGTGTTAAGGGAAAAAGGAGTGAAATCCAGGTGCTGAAGGATCCGCTTTGAAAGGACCTCTCCGCGGTGCCTTCCTGTTACGTCAGGCAGCAGCCGCCTGCCAGGGCATCTCTTCCCCTTAAAGTGTTATCCTTTAGGTTCACAAGTGTAAAATGCTTCACATGAACCTCCCAAGAAGGAATGCCAAGTTGGGTAACTGGGGATCCTCGCTGAGTACGTGTGTGTCTCTAAGTGTCTCTGCACTAGAGAGCCAAGACTGAGAAGACGGACGATGCGGGGGGGACCAAGTCAAGATGGGGAGGAGAGGGGGCAAGCCCTGAGGCAGTGTTCACCCTTGAATCTGCAAGGCTGTCCCTGGGGCTCACAGAACCTCCCACCAAATACCCCAGCATCTCTCTTAACCCTGGGAAACTGCCTCTTTGCTGCACCGGTCTTTGTAACAAGTCCCTGGGCTGGTCTGCTGGCCTCCACCCAGAGCCTCCACGCCCTTGGGGTCCAGTCACCTCCACAGGGTCGTGGCCTGTGGCCCACCCTTCAAGGTTCCACCAAGCCCTCCTCCTCTGGGAGCTCACAGCACCCCATCACCAAAGAGAGTTCTGGGGCCACTTGGCTCGATATGTACTGTGTATGTGTCTGCGCTTCTCAACCAGGCGGCCAAGCTCTGGGCCCATGGCTGGAGGGTCGGGAGGACAGTCTACTTACTTCCCACTTCCTACACCTTTAGTCTAGACACACGGCCACAAACCTGGGAAGGATGACAAGTAATTAATGCCCAAAGCCCCCAACGGGACGGATAGTCCTTTTCCTCTATTTCAGAGGGACCCTTTCTTGGAGCATCTTCTTTTAGTCCACGACCTCACGACCCTCTGTCGAGCGTCACTGGTTCCAGAGGGCGGCACCTCCAGCTTCATTCCTGACAGAGACCGAGTCTCAGGTCGATTCTAACTGGATGTGGGCACGAGACCGGCGCGAGCGTGAGGCATGGCAGGGGGACCGGCACCGCTCTGCCACGGTTACCTGACTGCGAGGGCGGGAACTGGGTTAAAGAGGACGTTCTTTCTCGCTTGACGGGAGGGCAGTAATTTCCATCTTCTCGGTCGGAATCTACGGAAAAGGAGGAGGACGAGGAGGAGAAAAATCAGGCTGCTTCCACTTTTACAACCAAAGAGAACGAGATGGTTTAGAGATTTCCTCACCTTCTCCACCTTCGGGGCTGGAGCCTCCAGCTGGCCTCTGAAATGAGAGCACACGGCAGGGCGGTGAGCGAGGGCCGGGCTGCCCAGCACCCGGCAGCTTGAGTTCTGTCATGAACGGATCCTGAAACGCAGCGCTCAGGGCCAACTCCCTGAGCTCAGGCACCCAGGACGCGGACAGACTTTCACCCTAATGCTCAAAACCCCTCCCAGGAGCCCTCTGTGTCTGCTTTACCAGGCCATGGGCCCAGGAGTCCTCCTAAAGGCTGAGAACGTGTTTACCGCACGAAGACTAGTTTCTCTCTCTCTGCACAGGTCACAGCTAACGGCGTGCCACCCCCCGACTCAAGCACAGCGAAACATCATCTGGCTGAAATTCATTCTGCCAAGAGCTGGCAAGCGACCGGCTCCACTCCGGAGGGCAGCAGGACTGTGTAAAATGGTGGCCTAACACCGGATCGCAGCAGTTCCCCTTCCCTGGCCCGGCCCGGCCCGGCCCACACTGCAGAACCCGCCCCAAGGTGGACCATTACTTCCAGAGCGACAGAGGATTCTGACGCCGCGGACCCAAGTCTGCTGCAAAGGGTTCAGAATGCAATCGTCCAACGTAACAACTCGGCACACCACACGACCTACCGAGCAATCACAAGCTAAGACAGAAGGCGGCCGAAGAGTATCCTCCTTAACAACCTTTAGCTTTAGAGTGTGAACAACGAGCCATCGAGAAGCCTTGAGATGAGCCCCGCTCCCACCCCTAGAGCATATCTAATCCCTCAGAGACTTGCAACTTTTCACAACTAAGCAGCCAGAGGCAGACGTCGAGGGGTGAACCCCACTCCTCCTGGGCCACTTGTGTCAGCACAAGCAGAGGAGCCAATTTTCTTATTTTCAGAGAAGTCCCTAGGGGTCAAGTTTAGCCAAAGGAGGACCACCTGCCTCGACGAGCTGTTAGGGGTTAGAGGCACGCCTGGGAAAGTGCTCTGTGAGCTGCAGGGTGGGGTGGAAATGCAGCGACTGCCCTGTCAGTAACGGGCTGTGGGCACGGCGAGAGCCCTGGCGGCACTGTCTCCGTGAAGGGCCACATGCATATGCCACCGTCTTAGTTTGCACACAGAGGCCCGGAGTCTGTGGACCCCGACCTTAGAGACGGGGAGAGAAAAGGATCCCAACCTGAACTCTCCTCCAAAGTGGGCCAACAACTTGGGTTTGAGTCGGAAATGCAAGCCTCCGTGCAGGGGAGCCTGCTGTCCCCACGCCTGCAAGGGGGGATCAGAAGGCTGCGAGGCGGCCGTCCATCAGAGCGCCTGGGAAACAAAGCCCTCCTAACACAACAGGGGGCCAACACTCCTCGGGGCGACTGTGACTGTGAAGGTACCGCCATGCCCCAGCTGGGCACTGACCGGCGGCGGGACCATGAGAGCAGAGTGCGAAGGTGCTCGAGCCCTCTGCCAGGCCCGAAGAGCTTACTTTCTCCCAGCTCTGACACCTGAAGGTACACCTCGGGCAAATCATTTCGCTCGCCCAGGCTTCTGTTACCTTCCTTGGGAAACGGGGGTGCCAGCACCTCCGCTGCAGGGAGATGGACGGGCCAGAGAGATAAGCAGGTGAGACAGCCTTCCATCTGACCCGACACCCAGCCAAGGCGGACACGTGGACCAGTGGGGGGTGGGGCTCTCCAGCAAGCTCATTTCCACTGATGTTATGCCCTTGGGAAGACAGGATGTGGAGCCATGTCCCCAGGGACCCAGATGAGGGGTCAGGGTGGGCGACCCAGGTGGGTATTAAGAGGGTCCCGAGCCCAGGACTAAGCGGCGGTGCTGCCGAGACCCATACTCTGGCCGCGCTTTCCTTTCCCTGGGTCCAGGCCTGGGGTGGCATCTGATAACACAGAGCCAAGCCACAGGCACAGCAGGCCTTTTCTCTCGGGACCGTCCCCTTCCTTGGGGGGCACCCCCTTCCCATTCCTTCACAGTGGCTGGGCCCACTCCCAGCCCCGGTCCCATGGCTACTGGCCTCTCTCCTGTCATTCAGCAAGATCCCGGCTGCACCAGTCCCACAAGTGACAGCCTCTCGGATCCCGTGGGATCTGTCACTTTGACGGCGACCTCTGGGATCCTGAAATGGCCCTGTGGACACCACTCCCTCATCAGCTGACTTCTTTTCACTCTGCTCGCTCTTCCCTGGCTTCTCACATGAGAACCCCCACCAGCCCTGACCCCTGCACTCCCCTGCACCTCTCACTCTGATGAGTGTCACCTGAGCCAGGGTCCCCAGCAGCTCGAGCTCCGGGAGGGCACTGGCCCTCAGCCCACAGCAGGAGCTCACCTGGAATTTGTTCAGCGAAGGGACCCAAATCGCAGCCCTCTGTGGGCCTCAGAGATGCCGCTAAGGCACGGGTCCCCGTGTTACACACAGAACAGCGGCCCTGAAAGCTCGCCAGACTCTAGCTTCCTGTTTCCTCAGCTGCAAAAAAGGGTACTCCTCCCCCACCGCAACCCCAAGAGACCTCCGCACCTACCTTTGCTTTGCCCCGCTGGCTAGCAGGGCTCATTTCCATGTGTGTGGACTTCAGAAATCTACAGATTTCTGATTTCATTCCACTGTGGTTGGAAAAGACCTGGCATGATTTCAGTCAGTTTAAGTTTATCAAAACTTGCTCTGTGGTCTAGCGAATGGTCTGCTGACCTCAGGATGTCCCGGGTGCTCTGCAGCACAGTGCCCTTGGCGTTCCCCAGGGCAGATGGCTCACTAGGCCAGCTGGGTTTAGAGTGCTGTCCAGGCCCTCTCTCTTCTCCACCTTCTGTCCCGGTGCTCTACTGACTACCGAAGTACGGTGCTGAGCTCTCCAAGGTTATGACCGAATCGTCTCTTCTCCCTTCAGTTCTGTCCGTTTTAGCTCTGTGTACTTTGGAGCTCTTACGGACCCGTAACTTTCTTATCTATGCCAACGACACCCCAAACCTCCCAGGAACTTGAGTTTCCTTTAGAACTTGATGAGTGCTAGGGGCCCCTCCCCAGAAGTGGGCCCAGACCAGGAGCTGAGGCCTCCGGGTCCCCTGCTATCTGTCCCCGCTGCAGCCTGTCTCCCTCCTGTCTTCCGAACACGGCAGCATTGCTCCTGCCTCCACGTCCCTTCTTTGTGTGCCACCCCCAAGGCCGGGAGTGCACTTCCAGCCTCACCAAGGCCCTTCCCAGCCTTCCCCAGGGTGAACCCGTGCTCACTCGCTGCCCTACCACCCGGCGAGTGAAAGCTGCTCCTCTCCACCTCACTGCCCAGCCTCCCTCAGGCCTCTCTAGCCTGTTTTGTGTACCAGCTGGAAATGATCTACTGTGTCCGTCTGGCTGCTCTGCTCACAGCTCAGGCGCACAACCCCCAGGAGGCTGTGCACAAAGACGATCGGCATGTATTCACTGCACAAATGGAGCCCGAGTTGGCCATAACTCCTTCAGTGACCTGGAGAAGGAAAGTGGCTGGCCAGACAAGATTCAGATCCAGGAGACCCTCAAACCCACACTCTAAATCTCTTCTAAGAGGCATGTGACTGGCCTCTTGGTCCCGGAAAGGCTAATAGGCCAAGGCCAGGGGAGGACAACACAGGAAATTACACCACCAGGGAGAACCTTCCAGAAGCTGCTGGAATCTCCTGTGTGGTCTGAACTAGCTAACTCAGAAGCAGTGAGGAAACTGATGCCAGCAACTTTCCTCAATAGGAGCTAGCACAAGGAAGCAAGGAGACAGAACGTACGAGAAGTCATTTCTGCTTGCCTTTGGATACACCGACTCTTCCAGAAATCCTCAACAGTGGCTGGAGGAGGAGAAGCCTGATGTCTGCACCTCCTATCCCCCCAACTGCACTGAAGGTCTGAGCTTGCTGTCTTGGTGTCTCGTGCTGTCTTCTCCCCCAACAGGGAAAGGTCCGGGGTGAAACAACTCCCCTTTACGCCACCCCGGCCCCAAACGAGGCCAACGCCGGCTCCACACACACACTGTGCAAACCCAGCAGCCTGGCGGTCGGGGGCCACCCTTCACCCCAAGCGAGGGAGAAAGCCACTCCGGGGTCAGCTGAGAACAATGCCTGGGATACACACAGGGTGCGCCCTGTAGGTGCAACCCTCAGAGCCTGGAAGTCTGCATCCAAAGCCACGGCCACTCATGTGAAGAGGACTCTGAGAGCAGGCTTCCGGGATTCCTCTCTGCGGAGGAGCCAGCGCAGAAGCAGGTGTCAAAGTCCCATTTCCGCCTCTGCCTCCTCCCACACGAGAATCCACCTCTGTGAAGGTTAGGGCTTTGGGACGATACCTAGGCGACACTGCGTTCAGTGCCCGTTTGGGACACCATGACGAACATGTTCCAAACCAACTTTTACATAAAGCGGCAGCAAAGAAAGCAGCCCAAGGAGAGTCCGTCCGTGCACTTCCCGGGTGCCAGGAAGCATGAGCGAGCGAAGTGGGCTTATAGAAGATGCAAAGCCCCACGATGGCAGCTGCGGGGGTGGGGGGGGGAGAACGGCAGGAGTGGCAGCCCGCTCTCAGAGCCACGGGAACCGCGGGGCAGCGGCTCACTCTGTGAGGTGTGCACATCCTTGCCCAGTACAAAACAGATGGTAACGTCTAACCCAGAATGGGGGCCTGGAACTGCCGATGTGGGCAGCTTCAGTTCTTCGTAAAGGATGAAACTGAAAATTGACGATCGCTACCATTTATCAAGGATTCCGCCCCTCCCTCCCAAACCCTGAAAGAACATGGCCCGCATGAGGCTGCCTGGTGTGGCCTCAAGGAGGACAAAGGTGCCAGGCCAGTCCAGGGGGAGGAATGGAGCTGGACGCTGTGTCTCAGAAGCTGACACACAGGGACACACAGCGGACACACACAGGGACAGTACGCGGGAAGGAATAGCACGTGGGGCCTTCCTGACTTCCCCGACAAGACCAGAAAACAAGACCAGGCCAGACCCCCACGTGGTCTGCCTGGGCCTCCGTGATCTCGGTACGGACTGAGCCGTTATAAAGCCCCACTGTCTGTGGCTGCAGGAAAATGGATGCCCGGGACGAAAAATCAACCACGGGAGTGGCCTGCTGACTCGACCCTGTCTTCAAATGGACCACTGGCCACTCCGCGCTGTTTACTCTGCCACCCAGATGACCAGCTCAGAAGTTCTGACCCAAAAGGCAGACACCGGGAAAGAAAAAGAGCTGTGGCCTCCAAAGCTCTGAATGTCGGGTGGGAGCAGAATGAGGGTCGAATCCCGGGCCGAAGCTGGAAGATGAGGGAAGCTGTCCAGCCAGGGGTCTGGTGCCAGAACCTGTCTAAGCTTCCTGGTGGGTCTAATAAACACATTTCAGGCTCCATAGGGCTTAGGCTCTGAGCTTCAGTCCAGGGGACTTAAGCCAGGCTCGGAGTAAGCACTAAGAGCTGCCTGCTTTCTCTGGATCAGAGAGCTTAATCTGGATGTGGTCTGGTCTTCTCCAAGCTGTCTTCTGAGAGCCAGGAGGTCTGATATATAGAGGCTTGTTCCCGGTACTGAGTCTTCGACGGCCAGCGTCTGGGGAGACTGAAAGATGAGCGCGCCCCCTGTAAGCACCCACTCAGCGGGCCACGATTTATTACAAAGAACTTGCAGCTTTACATTCCCTCCAGGGATCATGCAATAAAGACCAGAGTGAACGTGATGGGCACGACTGGCTGGGTGAGGGTGGGCGGTCTCCTGCACTCCAGTGTGGTACGGGGCGAGATCCCAATCTGTGTGGCTGCAAAAGCGACCAGTCCGAGCTCACCAAAGAAACGAGGCAGCCCGAGAGGAAGCCGGGATCGGGTTCCATTGGCCTTGAGTTATGCCCTAATTGACCTAAAAAACACTTACTTTGCCTTGAACACACCCAATCCCTAAAGAACGCCGGTTAACGGGAGTCAGTGGCAACAAGCTAGAGTCTTCTGTGCTGAAAGCCCAAGGCAGCGAGCCCTGGTTGGCTCAGAGCTGTCACCAAATGATGTGACGGTGGCACTGTCGGGACTGGGGATTCCTACAGTGTGCATGTTGTGCGCATGGCCTTCGCCGCTATGCTGGTACATTCATCAACCGCTCCCCCCAGTCCTGACTTCCTCCTACGGTGACCCACAACCCACCCCGAGGTTCCCTACTGTTAACACTTGACCCTGCAGGGCAGGGCTGGGGATGGTTTGAATTTCTTGGGATTAGAGCCTCTGACCCAAAGTCCACAGGAACTGAGAAGTCAAGCCCCACTGGTTAGGCCTCAGAAATCCACATCTGGCCTAGCCACAAGCAGAAGGTGAGACCCCCCCTAGGTGCCTCTGGAGAAGCAGCTGCTGGGCCTCGACCTCTGTGACCTACCCGTTTGCCACTCGCAACTGAAAGCCCTTAGCCCCTTCGGTCCGAGGCTGCTCTCTGAGCATGCGGTTCAAACCAGGCAGCCGCAAAATGCCCCAAGCCTCTTGGGCAGATCCACCTGAAGGTCATCTGTTTTCAGGGAACCGAGAACATGATTTCCTGTGCTTGCAAAGGCTGAAGACACAATAACTCATAATACCGACTCAGGAGGAGGTTCCCGGGGCTGCCTGGCCCCAAACCGAAAAAGTGATCACCTCCTCATTCTCGCTCTGTCAGTCTAGTGCTCTCATGAGGGCTGCTCCCCTACGACACTTTGGTGTGAGTTCCTCCTGGCTGGAATCTTTACTGGGCCCAAACCCACTTGTGTGCCACGAGGGACTGCCCCCTCACTCCTACCTGGCACGTGGTAGAGACGGTTCCTTCTTTTCCCACCACACACTGACTCTGCTCCAAAACGTTAAAATTGGCCTCCGACCTCACCTTCACTTCTTCCTGGGTGTCCCAGGGTTTGGGGGCTGTTACTGAATTTTAATGATTTCCTTAAGAACACAGGGGATCACTGATGTCTGGGATTGTGACACTCTGGAAGGCTGCCCAGTGCTTGGTGTGCACAGCGGGGCCCCTTGTTTGCTTGCCTGGGAGCCACTTTTCCCTGCCACGAGAACGGGGGAGCTCAGGCACCCACATGGCTTTCAATCCTGAATGTAGGATGATGTTTACCTTTCCCATTTTATCAACCTCCAAACACTCAAGACATTCCTTGTTCTCGAGAGTTCACAATCTTCTCCACCTATAATCTTCAAAAGCCTTCTCAATACAAAGATAAAGGGCTCAAGGGATTCCCTCTGGATTCAAAGGAAGAGTCCTTTCTTCTTCCTGCTTTGATTGAAGACAAGCAGTTCACAGCCTAACCACAGTCCAAACACAATTGGTCTTGCAAAGCAGTCTGCCTTAGACACCTCCTTTTCCTCTAGATCAAGGAAGTCGGGGCTTCTGGTGTTTCTAAGACCCTGAACCTGAATGCCCAAATTCAGGGAGAGGACAAAGAACCATGGAAGGACAGAGAGGGGGTCGAATTTGGTTTGGAAGGTTCTACCCCATTATTCAATCCCTCTTTTGACCCCTCATGTCTCTTTCAGGAAACAGGATTAGCTTCTTGCTATGGGTATACATACGCCCCCATTCAGAAAGTCTCCGTGTAAAAGGGGACTCCATCTGTCCTGACTTTCTGGCAGCAAGAATTAAAGGGAGCTGCAGAGATCGTGACCACCTTTTCAGTTATCATCAGCTGCTCGTGGTTTAGGGTCTGGATCTGAGGAACCCGAAGGGAAAGGGGATGATCTGGGTTGGGACCCCCAGGCTGTGGAGTGCTGGGTGGAGGCGGACTTACCCCTGCCAGTTCTCGCGGGAAAGGAAGAAGCTGGGCTTCAGGAGTGCTGGCGGAAGCGCTAGCGGGGGCAGGAGGCTCTAGGGCATGCTCACCAGCTGACTCGGGGTGACCCGTGCCATGGTGGGGGGCCTCAGCCTCCCCCCGAGGCTCCTCTCCCGAATCCGACAAGTCTTTTTGCTCTGCAGAGGACTGGGAGCAAAAAAGACAATTTTCCTTCAATGTAAATACAGGCCGTAACATGGGATGGGGGTGGGCAGGGATCAAAGGGCTGGAGACGCTCAGACTTCAGCAGCTCCTGCCTGGGAGGACGAGCCAAGAAAGCTGGCACGTGCTGTTGTTTTGCTCCACAAAACTGGCCCTCCAGAATGAAAGAACGGAAAATGAACGTGGACTTGGCTGCGGTTTAACTTTGTGGGAGGCCTGGGCCCCCTTCTGAAAAGCAGGCAGCAGGGAGCTACGGTGCTTATGGGCTGTGCGTGAGGAACAACACTCGTGGTGACCAAAATGGGGGCAGAGGCTCTGTCAGAGGGGGACAGGGGAGATCATGTCTGATTGTCCCTAGGGGTTAAGGACCCATCTTGGCAAGAATACTGATGGGGAAAGTCAGCCTCAGCACCATTTCTGTCCACTAAGGTGGGGAAGGCAGGCCTGGAATAGCACACAGCTACAAAACGGGGCGCAGAGGGCCCACACGCTTCTGCATTCTGCTAGAGCGTTTCCCGCAGCTTTCAATTTGTTCTGCTTAAACCTGAGATCACGGCAACCCTTTCTCGCCTCAGTGAGTGCCAATGTGCGGTGACCAAGCCAGCTGGCAGACACCCGGGGAGTTCAGCTGGAGAAAGGAGCCCCTTGGCCTAGGATTCTCCCACGTTCACCCCGAACACCTCGGCAAGGGTGTATTTAGAAAACAGCCAGGGCAAGAGAAAGCTGGTTCTGGAAGTCTTTGTCCTTGGAAGTCCAACATCCCTAGTATCCTTCCAGGTGGTTCCTGGGACTCTGGAGGGGCTCCCGTGGACCCAGAGCCCTGTGGCCGACTCTTTTCTTGAGGAATGGGTTAAGAAGCCTGTGTCCTGGAACAGAGAGGCTCCGGTCCCCAGATCTGCTCGGCACCGTCCGCAACACGGAGCCATTTCTCCTGCTTTGTGAATTACATGGCTGCCCTGTCTTTCCACAGACCTCGCCGTGTTTCTTCGGAGTGTGAAGTGACTAAGACCTCTTTAGACGGGGCTTGGGGGCTAGTTCTTAAAGGTGAGCCTGATGGATGAAAGGAACTCTGTAAAGAGGATTTAAGAGAACTTTCAAACATTCTGAGGAAGGCGAAAGAAACAAAATATTAACTCATCCACACACCTAAAAAATCACCAAAATCAATTTTTCCTATCCAGGGGAGATCCACATGCACAAAGGCCATTCTTCTCAAGGACCTACTCAGGACATGAAGGTTGGTCCACGCACCAACACCTGATAAGAGAAAAATTAAACCCAGAGCTCTATGGTAAAGGGCTTATCTCTAATTGGAACCACATGGGATTTTCTCTTTTTAACCCCTGCTTTTCGAGCGTAAGTGTTCAAGTGCCCTGGTGGTGCTGAACTCGAAATGAAGCCCAAACTAGAGGACCAAAAAGAAACACAGACGCCATCCCAGCACTCTCTATCTGGGTCTGAGTGACTTTGCTGGACGAGAAAAGTGAGCTCTAGAGAACCAAGCAGGACCTGCAATTCCTCAACATGTTTGTTAAAATTAGACATCAAGATTTTGGTTGCCTTTGACATCATCCTGAAATTCACATGGCTGACAAAACCCAAAAACAAACAGGTGCACACAGGATAGGCTTCTTACATCAACAGTAGGCTTGAGGAGGTCTAGACATTCTGTGACAGAGCTTTCAGGGAGCCTTACTTCCTGCTCAACAGCATTTCTGTAACGGCTTTCTGCCTTTCTCACAAACAGACAACACCCGCACGTGAGACCTCACCTGTTCAGATGAGTAAGGCTTCTGGAAGATAAAGTATCCGGAAGAAACAGTCGTCACAGTCAATGAAACTACCACCTTCTAAGGTTCGAAGTCTCTTCACATCAAAAAGAAAAAAAAAAAACCAAAAAACAAAAACCAACCAAAACCGTCCCCACGCAAGGCGGTTAAGGGGAAAAAAAAGTTTCATTTTTGCCACCAAAACCAGAAATGCATAAATGCAAGTGGTTCACGAAGAGCGCCCTCTTGAGGAAGCGTGAGAACACGGAAGGAAGGACGGGAAATGGCGCACTGACAGCAGGGCTCTGGGCCCGGGATTTTAGGCACCAGGACTGGAGTTCAAACATTGTTTTCTCTAACCAGGAACAGGGAACAACGGGGGGATCTGACAACCTGTCCTGAGACCATGCGATACCACTGGTGAGCCGCTGCCACCGATCCGTAGCCTACTATAAATGCAACTTGGGCCTTGGATGGGAAGGACAGAAAACGCCATGTGGCTTTGCTACAACAAAAACGAAAACAAAACACCTGGGCTAACAGGTTCATTTTTTTTCCGATTTCAAATCTTTTACCTCAGTCAGGACTCGGTAATAACAGTGGGGCCTGTGGAGTGTCTCCTTTGCAGGGGGGCCACGAGCTCTGAGGGGCAGCCCCGCTGGCTGGTGTAGAGACTGCTCGCTGAAAGGGAAGCCGGTGGTCCCACCGCTGACGGTGGGACTTCCTGATCGCTGTGGATCAAGAAATGGCTCAAGACATGGCTGTAAGGCACATTCTGGTGACAGAACAACACAGTTACGGACTATATACACTAAAGGACATTTCTGACTTCACGATCATTTTCTTAGGAGTGACAGGAGCAGTGGGCCACAGAGAGCAGCGGTCTTCATCCCGGGAGCCGCCGACAGGAGGAGTTGGGGGAGAAACAGCAGACGGGGGCCACTTGGAGTCGTGCGCTTCTGGCACTTATGACAAAGAAGTCACTGGTGAGGCCTGGTGAGGGACACCCAAGTGTCCATGGTAGCATTCATTCAACTTCCCTGAGGACCTGAATATTTTCGAAATACAAAGTTGAAGAGAAAAGGAGCATCGAGCCACGGCAGCCCGTGCAGCCTGCTCCCTGCTCTGCCTCTGCAGGCTGAGGGGCAGACGGGCTGGAGGTCGGCGAGAGACACAGGACCTGAAAGTGGCTCAAACCCCCATTTCTGTCCGAAGTGCCACGGCTGCTGCCTGCAGCTCTGCCTGCCCATCTCCCTGGAAACGGGAAGCCGAGGAGAAACAAACGCGGCTCGCTCTCTTACTTCTGAGCTGTCCTAAGCAGCAGAGAAGGAAAGGAAGATTCCGTCTCTGCCTGGCCACTCTCCACCCAGCAGCTCAGAGAGCCGCCCCGGGGGGACAGTTCTCGGGAGGCTCCTCTTTTGTAAACATGCGGAGGTTCCCCGTGTCCTGCTGGCGGTGCTGTCCCAGAGGCACGACAGGAGCGGAGGGCTGAACCCCGAAGAGCTGGAGAGCAGTTATTTTTAGAAGCCCGTTCCGAGTTGGCTCTGAGTCCGTATTTTGATAAGAACTACATCTGCACATTCTAAGATGACCACGAGCAGTCTCCCAGCTACTCTTCGGATGCAATTTCGCCCCAACCTTCCGCAGGCAACACATACAAGTCAGCCTCTGAATTACAAGGCCACAGACAAGGACCACCTCAGCTGTGAAAACAGTACCATGGAAATAAGTAATTTTAAAAATATTTTAAATCCGGCCAAATATTACATTTTAGTGTTTTGTCCTGCTGGTTGTCCAAAAGTCTCAGGTTTAAAGAATTATTAATTCCTACTGCTTGTTTTAAGTCTGGGGTTGGCAAACTTTTTCTATAAAGAAAGGGTCAGCTACTAACTATTTTTGACTCTGTGGGCCGTATGTCCCATAGCAGCCTCGGCTATGGGGAACAGGTGGCTATGGCTGTGTGCCAATAAAACTTTATTTATAAAAACAGGCGGCGATGGCAGGTCTTATTAGTTTGCTGACCCGTTTAAAAGTGGGTCAAAAGATCATAATAAAATTCAAAATTCTACAAAATCCTGAGAGAAGCAACTTTCATGTCTAAAACAGAAATTGAACACGGGCATTTCTAAAAGCTAGCAGAAACGCAGCAGCCCCTTCACAGTGACTGAAGCTCCAAAAGACAAATGATAAAAATACATGTAATTAAGTGATATGTCTTGGTCAGGGCCCACGGGAGAGGAGACCGCAGAGTCTGATGTGTCTTGAAATTACCACCTGGAAAACCGAAACAGAACAGGAAGAACGTTTCCTCGGGTGCTGTGATTCTTTCTTTAGCAAAAGAATGAACAATGGGAAAGTTTAATGTGAGAGCAAGCCTAGCAGATCAGCCCTGGCTCACACAGAAGGTATGCTGAAAGGGGGTCCGTTCTGTGGGGGTGGTTGGGCAGCCACTTCTCCCTCCTGCCCCCCTGCACACACACATGCTCTCTTCCTGGCCCAGTACTTGAATGCAGTCCGCGACAATGTGGGCCACACAGAAGTCTGGCCTCTCCTCTCAGGCTGAGGGATGGGATCTAGGAGCCGCAGCTGAGCTTCTAGGAGTCCCAAATCGCCAGCCCAGCAGCCCCCAACCTCAGAGCTGGCCACCCTGCCAGGGGACTGGGGATCCACCAGAGCATTCTCTCAATGCTCTTAATCAACAAGATGCAAACGGATTTCAAAACACACAGAACCAGCGTGGCACTTTGGCCCCTCGCTCTGAAATCTGGTAATGGGTATTACATCGTATCTGCTGTCCTGGGGCAGGGGTGGGACGGACCATCCATTTGCTGGACAGAGTCCTTCTTAAAAGCTTGGGAAGCATCGACCGCAGAACACCAACTAACTTTGGACACAGCCCTGACCTTCCACATTGATTTGCCAAAACGTCAACGACTTCTAGGTAAACAGCGCACGTGATGTCGGAACGCTACGGCCACACGGAGCAGGACTTTAAGAAGCTGTTAGCTCACTGCTACGAATTGGGCAAAGTATTCCCAACGTCAGGGCAACCAAGACATTTAAAATCCAAGAGGGGGAAGCAATGTGTAACAAAGATGGACGGTAAATACATAACGCAAGCCAACCAGTAATTCCTCGAAGTGCGTTTATGCCAAGTTGGTTGGGGGTCAGAATATCTCCCTAAAATCTTTAAAGGTGATGGCTTCCCCCTTAACCACCATTACTCTCCCTCCTTCCCTCCCCGCTTCCGTCCACCTTTTCTCAATGTACACTCTTTCTAAAACAAAGCATTAGAGATTAGAAACTATCTTTCTGCCACTGTTAAAAGCAAGAAATCTGAGCCCTTTCCACACACGCCCGTCTTAACCTCTCACGTGGTAACTTGAAGCCACAGGACCTTTTCCCTTCAAAGCTCCGTGTGGTGGCTTGAAAGACAGAAGCGCCCTTGGCCCCCTTGGCCATGTAACCTGGGAGAGCCCTCTGGGATAAAACAAATCAGAGTAATCATGTGAAGAGAGAACATACCGGCCCCTTACCTTTTGTCCTTTATCCTTCTGAAACACAAAGACGGGCGGAGCAATGGCAGGTTTTTCTGCAAAAAGAAAAATTGGTTTTTTTCCCCCCAACACTACAGTCATACAGTAAACAAAGCTACATTTGTTTGTAATAAGTTAAAAACAAAAAACAAACCCAAAATAAAACTGGTAACTCCGAAGAACATCGAATCACTCAGAAAACGGTTTCTTGAAGTGGCTGTGTGGGCATGTTATTTGTGAAACCCCGACACCTACTGTTAGGGTATGTGCACTTTTCTGCGTGCCTATTATACACCAAGAAAAAGGTTTCAAGATGCACTGAGAACAGCCCCGCCCGGGGCTGGGGGGAGAGCCGTGGGCAGGGCGGCAGCCTGCGGGGCACCAAGGGCGCTGCCACCACCCAGCGCCGCCAGTGGCGGCCTTGCAGGAACGAGGCACAGAGGGGTCAGATCTTTATGTGGCATCTCCCCAATTTCAAATGCTGGACACTAGTTTAGGTTTTTTGAATTTCAAGGCCAGCGGGGGGCCTGGGGATAACCAGACTGGACTGCAGCCTCTGGCCACACAGCTCACGCTCTTCGGAGAGCTTACCCTGGTTGAGGCACCTGACATTCCACTTGGATCTCTAAGTGAGATCACCCACCAAAAAAAAGATTTTAAGGAGTTGAAAAAAACCTGAGTCCATCTTGCCCAGTTGTTGAAGGAAGAAACCCTTGAAATGTTCGGTCACGTGACGAGCCCAGGGTGGCGCCACCTGCTGTTGTCAGGCAACCCCTTCGGCCTCCTGTCCGGGGGCAGCGGCACCTGCAACCCTCTGTCACCTGCCCCTGCCGCCAGCTGGGGGATTGTGCAGGAGGACGACCTTCACCCGTGGGGAAGGCCCGGATGCCGCCTGCCCCACTGCCGTGATTCCCTAAGCAGCCCTCTCCCCGTACAGGGACTGGTGCTGCCCGACAAACCCCAAGGAAGGAGGGAATGAAGGTGCCTGTGCCAGACAGTGAATGACAGCAAAGGAATGCGGGAGGCGCTCTGGACAGCAGAGGCGCGTCCACCTCATTTCCACCGCAGGGCAGCCCGCAGAGCTCCCGGCACTGCCCTTCGGCCCACAAGCCCAGCCTCCAGCTCACTTCTGTGTTTGACTCCCAGCCAGTGGCAGAGTGAAGGCACACGGGAAGGAACTCCCAGCCCAGCAGCCGTCCAGTCCCCCATTTCTTCAAGGAACCACACCCCTCCTTCGCCCCTGGCTCTAGGTCCGGGGAGGAGAGTACCTGGTACTCCAGCCCCAGGGGACACCATGGCATGTGAGTAAGGCCAGGCCACTGGCGGTGAATGGGACTTTTACTGGAGCTACCGGGGAAGGGGCTGCTGTTTCTGCTGGGGCTGCAGGGCTGGTAGGAGGCAACCCCAGGGTTGTGAGCAGTCTCACGTCACGTCACCAAAGGGACCTTGGACCAGTCTCAATCCAGTGGGAAGCAGAGCTGCAGACGGGGGAGGAAACGGAATCCTGGGGACGCCCGGGGGAGGAAACGGAATCCTGGGGACGCCACTGGGAGCCCTGGGGCCAGCACAGCTTAAAGCTAACCCCACCCCCGCTGACCTTTCAGGTAAGCCAATAAATGCTGATTTTTGCTTAAGCCCGTCTTAACTGTTGCTGTCCTCTAACAACCTCCAGCCTGAGAGGCGAGGCTTAGCCGCTGCAGACTTCAACACACACGATACTCGGTAGAAGAAACCTTGCCTGGCCTCACAGTGAAGCAGAGACACTTTCTCTCTCAGGAGGTACCACCACCAGATAGACTAGTAGTTATGGGTTTATGCTCTGTCTCCCATACTATGACATCGAATCCATGGGATCGGAGAGCGCCTTGTTCCCTTGGCTGCCCTGTGGTCTAAGAACAGCACTTGGCATTGATAAACCGGAGAAACGGATGGAAGGCTACCGAGGAGGGACGAGAACAGAGGGAGAACCATGTGGACGGTGGGGGAAGAACTTTCTCGTGTCGGCTGACCTACAGGCACCCAGAAGGGGCTGCAGAGGTTCGGGCGAACGTGAGAGGTCTGGGCTGCCTCTGGTTTCTGGGGTAGGACAAAGCCACAGGGCAGGGTCCAAGCAGGAGCTGGGAGAGGTCCGTCTGCCGGAAGAAAACCGCAGGCAAGCGGGCACGGTGCTCAGCCGGGGGTGGACAGAGGCCATGGGGGCCATGGTGGAGGGCCATGGGGTCGGAGCTCTGAAAGCAGCTTCCCGGAGAACTGGAACCCCGGTGAGGCCCACACGGAGGCCCTCACTAACTCCTGGCTGCAGCCACCACTACTGCAGTTAAGGCCTTCCTTTCTCCACCTCTGCTCTCATTCCCTTCAGTCCCTCTTCGCAGAGCAGCCAGACCACTGGTGTGAGACACAGACTTAAATCTCAGCATTGCCCCCCAGACTAGGGACGGAGCTCCTTCCAAGAGGCCACCCTGGCGGGACCCCTATGGCGGCACTGAAGGGCCCGCTGCCCCCTGCACGCCCCGTGCTTCCATCATACGTCTGGTCTTCTGCCCAGAACACACTCTCATCTTCTCTTCCGGGGCCGACACTCATTCAGGTCCCGGCGCTGTATCCTGCGGGAAGCTCCCAGTCTGAGCTACCCCCTGTGCCCCCAGGGCATGCTCTTGGCTTCTACCCCACCATGGGTCACACTGAGGCTACCTGTCAGGGAGGCTGAGGGACCAGGGATCCGGCATCCAAAACAGCTCTGTGCCAGCAGCCAGTGTGCTCCATGAAGGGCTGCCCAGTAAGTCTTTGAACTAGACCCCTCTGCAGGACCTCACACCTGTAACACCAGCTGCCGTGTCCTCGCACAAATATTTACTAAGCCCTGACTCTGTGCAAGGCCCTACAGGAAAAATGGCGAACAGGAAGCCGGGGGCAGAAAACCTCGGGGTCAAATACCTGATGAAAAGTGATGGGTGTGTCTGCGCACGGGGCCTGGAGCTCGTGGGGGGTGACTTGTCCATCTCCTCGCTGGCAGCATCTACCCCCGGATCAGGAGCCCCAGAGGAGCGGGGCCTCTGTTATGTGGACCGCGGTACCTTCAGAGCCGCACACGTAACAGACGTTCAGCAGGAAGTCGGAGCTGATGAAATGTCGCCAGGACTGGCGAGGTCAGGACCCACCGCGACCCTCACCGACAGATGGTTTGGCGGTCGTGACAAACCCAACCACCCCACTAACCAAACCATAGCAACGAGAGTCTGTCAGTTCTCCACCAAAGACAGAAAGCACCAGTCACACAGATTTAACTCCCACTGGGCTCCAGGAGGGCTGAAGTTCATGAGCTGCCAATCAGCACTGACATTACAAAAGGCCAACTCGAGCGCACCCCATTCGGAGTACGCCTGCCCCACGCTCACCCCGGCGGCCTTGGCCTGTGTTCTTAACCGGCTCCCGTTGAACTGCTTTTGGTTACGTACCCGGACAAGCAGCCTTCGCTCAGCCAGCTGAAACCCAGGTTTGGGGAACGAATAGGGAACAGAGCAGTGGACGAGGCTTCTGTGACTTGCCTGAGTGCCCAGCCCAGCCTGTCACAAGCGAAGGGAAAACTACCACCAGAGATTTCTAGAGGCCCAGCCACTGTGAAGACCTAAAGTATTAAAATGTTAATCGAATGCCAACTATTTGATCCAGATTCTCTCAACCAGGTGTTTTGTTCCTGTAAAATCAATTCTTTGAATGAGTTTGTGAAAAAGCCGCCCTCCCTGGGGCACTGGCTCAAGACACCCACATAGTAAGGGTTAAGAAAATCAACAGTAAAGAAATCTGTGTAACCAAATGTTCTCCAAAGTTATTTGATTAGGGAACCCTCTTTCCTCATCCCTTCCCTGACATGAGGCCTGAGAACTGTATTCTGTGGATGACTGTGGCCAAAACTGGCGCGTGAAGTCAGCTGAGACTCAGAGCGCAAGTGGCCTCAAACTACGACCCCACCTCTGGGTGGCATGTGGGAGATGCTCTGCCCTCATCCCAGCTCTCCATGGCGCTGCATGCCAAGTCCAAAGTGGCTGCTGCTACCTCCAAACCCTGCCTCACCCTCCTCCATGTGCCCCTGTTCGGCTCACGCAGGCCAGACCACACCCAGCCTGAGCCCCAGTGTGATCCCAGGTGCCGATCAGGCCCCAGGTGGGAAAGGCCCCAGAACCCCCAGGCAAAAAGCAGGGGTGGGGACACGCCAGAAGCGGAAAGGAGTGAGCCCCCCTGACATCTGGCCCACAGGGCCTGCTCTCCCTCCTATCCCCTGCCACCCTCCACCCAACTGTGAGGTAAAGATGCAAAATGGGACAGTCCAATTGTAACCCCTAAGGCCACGGACTGTCCTGGATCTGGTTTCTGCAGTCCTGGTAATAACAATGATAGGCAAGCCCAGTCGCAGAAAGGCTATAGATCTGGGCTCTTGAGGCACCGGCAGGGGGAGGGGGGTGGCTCAGGTCATGAACCCCGGGGTCCTGGAGTTGAGCCCTGCGGCAGGCTCCCTGCTCTGCGGGAAGCCTGCTTCTCCCGCTCCCACTCCCCCTGCTTGTGTTTCCTCTCTCACTGTTTCTCCCTGTCAAAAAAAAAAAAAAAAAAAAAAAAAAAAAAAAATTCAGCTCTTGTTTCATACCTCCGCCAGATGTCTGGGATTTCTCCACACGCACCCCCTCACCCATCCTCACGCGGGCCCTGCTCCTGAAGGCACCGCTGACACAGTCCCGACTGACAGGGCACCCCGCTCCACGCAGCGGAGCCTGGGAACCACTCCCCCAGACGCACAGCTTGCTACGTGCATAGACTCAATCGTAACACTCATTCGGCAACTGCGACTTTCTGCAACGCGACACACCCTAGTGCCCACTGTGTGCCAGGCCTCATGCTGGCCTCTTGGCTGTGGTGGTGACTGGAGAGACATGCCCCCTGCCTGCCAAGAGCTGCCATCGGTCTCTAGCTGAACGCTGCAACTCGGGAGAAGTGTAAAAGGGACACAGAGTGCAGAGCAGTGGAGAAGGAGTGGGCCCAGGAAGGCTTCTCGAGGGAAGCGCCATCCCCGCGGAAGGACGGCAGCAGTTAGCCAGGTGAGCAGGAATGGGGGAGACTAAGGCAGCAGAAAGCCAAGTGCACCGGAAGAACTCCAAGAAGGTCAAGGTGGCGCCTGCGGGCGCCTGCTGCTTTACTAGCGCTTGAACACACCGGCTGACTCCAGACCCTCAGGACAGACACAAAACAGACCACCCAGGCCCAGAGCCACAGGAGCAGGTGCGCCCCTCCCTCCGCTGGATCCGAAGTCTGCATTTACACCTGCAAGGTCTACTGGAGAAGCTCCTGGAAGGTGAGCACCACTCAGGCAGGTCCTTTCTTGAGGAAAAGAGCTGAAGATGGCTCCAAAGAAGGCAGGGGTCCCTGATATGCAGGCTCCTTCCCGACCCGAGGGACCACAGACCATTCTCCCTACAGGGAAGGGAGGGAGAAGTCTCTGGGCAGAAGCAGGGGGCTCCGAGGAGGCGGGCCCTTCTCCTAAAGCAGAACTGAGCCGGGGCCCCGGGACACAGAGAAAATCCTCAGATGCCTTGGGTACAGGTGTGGGAAGGCCCGAAAAGGCCTCACCTGAAAGAAACGTCTATAATCTGCTGTATGCTGTCTGTGTTAGGGGGAGAGCCCATGAAATACCTTTCAAATAGTGATAAAGAACCTCAGAAGGAGGACGAGAGTTTTAAACAGTCCCACACTCGAGAGAATTGAAACACTAAGCTTCCTAGACCACCCCTGTGACTGTGCCAGGGACTGAGACTCAGGGTTTTGTGTCTTTTTTGTGCTGAGACTGATAGACAAAATCCTAAAACGCAAAGGACACGTGTGTCTATCTCCCAGGCAGCAAGCATGGGGAAAGGAAAGGGCACTGCAAGGATGTTTCACACGGAAGCCAGTGCAGGAGGACCTCTCGGGGGCAGGGCGGGTGATGGCAGCTGCCCAGATGTGAGGGCAGGAGGTGGAGCGTCTGCTGCCCGCTACAGGCAAGGGAAGGGGAGCAAAGGACTGGTCTGCACCCCGGAAGGGGCCCTGGGATCGAAGAGAACGCTTCTCCACCTCCAGGATAACAGAGGTCTCGGGATCCCAGCTCCAGACTCCTCCCAGCCTGTGTGTGTGACTGACAGCAAGGACATTCCCCAGCGGGTTTTCCCCCAACTGCGGGTGGTTTCGTATGCGGGCCAGCAGGCGGCGCATGTGTGTTTACGGGTCAGGCAGGCACTCCACGCTTTGTTCACCCATCTCCCTGACTCTTGGCAATCACTTTTGGGGAGAGGTCGTACCAATGTCCTTACTTTAAGGGAAAGGAAACAGGAGACTCGGAGGTTGAGTGATTGGACCGACGCGGGGCCAGGGCTACACTGCCGTCCAGGTGCAAGGGCCAGAGGGAGAACTTATGACTCCGGTTTGCTTCCTTCCCTATTTTCTGCCCAGCTGGGCCTTGGAGCTACGACACAGGCGTTCTTTTCTTCTGAGAAGTAACATTGGGAAGAAAGCAGCTGTCAGTTATTGTTTCAGGAAAGCACAAAGGAAACTAGAGGGTGAACGATGAGTTTTGGGGTGGGCCTGAAGCTTTCAAGTCATGTGACCCTCTGCCTCAGAGAAGGGTGCCATCAGGCCAACAGCGGATCCTTAGGATCGTCAAGGACAGAACGAAGACACATCTGGAGATGTGGACGTTCTATGGTGAAACAGACGCGTTGTCTCCATCTTTCAAAGGCTTAACCACACAGTGCCCTGCAGAACATAACGCAGAATCTAGGCTGAACACACACACGTTCTGTCCATGCTGTGGAAGCAGTCAAGTGCACCGGACTACAGGCAGGCCCTGCAACAAGCCCGGACACCCCCAGCGGCTGCCTCCAACCTTCGTCTCCAAGGACTGTCCGTTAAACCAAACAGAAGAAACTATGGAGGCCCACGAAAACACACAAGAGAAGCAAATCTGGAATATCTTGGCCTGTTCTGTTTATTCCCCTCCTAAATGATGTCTCGAACACCTGCCAGGAAACGGCCCCCATCTGGAAAGCCACTTGGAATTCTTGACCAAAATGTCAGCAAAGTACTTGTGTAAAATGAGCCTTAATCCTGGGCTGATGTGTCTTAATCTTCTTATCTGTGCAAAAAAATATGGAACGCATCTTGGCAACACAACTAGCAGTCTGTTAAGACGTGACAACTCCTTTAATCCTACAACACTCACTATCTCAACCCTTCAAGTCATTTCTTTTCTCGGGAATTATTATAAACAGTTCTGAGCAGCAACATAAAGGTGCATTTGTCACTGATGTGTCAGCTGTTCGCACACTCATGCTCTAGTAAAGAAAGGAAGTGAGCTCAAACATGCTGTTGCTAGGTGATGCCTCTCTTGATCTTAGTGTCCTGAACGCTCAGTGGCCACCCAGCTCAGCTAGCAGAGGGCGGTGGGTCCCTTAATTCCTTTTTCGGTACTCGAGTACATTTTTCCCCAGGCAACTCTACACTGGTCTCGGGGAGATTACAGGGGGTCGTTTTGGAGATGATGGTATCTTTTATTTTATGCACTTCTTTCTGGAATGCTCTTCATCCTGCCATTACCTTCATCTCCTGAAATCCAAGCCACTTTTCAATGCTCTAACTGCTGCGTCCCTGTACCTCAGACAACATCAGGAGCAATAAGCGAGTCACATTTGCTGAACGGTCTTTACTAGACCTGGAGGTACGTGTTCGGGACACCCAGTCTCATTTCACATCACCACATTCCTGTGACGTACATGTTATTTATCATCTCTTATCTGTGAATCATGAAATGAGATGGAGAGGCCTCGGACGGACAGACAGTGCTTTGCTTGAAGTCACAAAGCTGGTAAGCGGCAGAGCTGGAACCAGGAGCCTAAGTCTGACTTCCAAGCTGGTGGTGCCTCAGGTTCCCTGAGGTCCCACCGAAGGCCAAGCCCCATTCTGCCTTCTTTACTTCTACACAAACCGGCCCTGCAGTCAAACCATCAAATCCCTGCCCCACCCCCCACTCGCTCAGACTATAAGCAGCTGTGACAGAACCTGTGCTCTGGGCACTCTTGTGCCTTGAATCCAAGAGAAACCCCACGAACTTGTTAAATAAATCTACAGGGTCAGCAATTTCACCCGAAAGGAAGAAATTCAGAGAACCAGCTTTGCAGCACTTTTCTGTTTTGCCACTAGGTGGCACGACATGGGCAGAGCCAAGAGGTGAAATCAGAGGGGCTGAAGCCTGGGGAAAAGCTCCAGGGAAGACAACGGAAACCCCCCACAGGAAGCAAATCCCAGCACCACGGAGCTTCTGCTGAGGCAGCAGACCAAAAAACTGATGACACGCAGGCTCTGGTTTTTGTGGCCGTTCAAATCGGCCTCAAGCACTTACAGCTGGGATCCTAGGCGACCCAACAGACCTTCCTGTTCCCCAACAGTCCAAGAGGGACGGTGCTACTACATCCTTCTAGGGAGGCTTAACTGAAATGATGCAGACAAAGTGTTTGGGAAGTGGCCAGCACGCAGCAGGAACTCCACCTGGGCATTATGATCATTATTATAATTATACCGAGAAGACTGCAAGAACACTGATGCCGCCTTAAAGCACCAGTCTTGGATTCAAGGACTGTCTCCAACTCCTAGGTCCCCAACACTGATAAATGCCTCAAAATCTGGCCCCGTCTCAAAGCTGCCCAGATGCTGGGACAACTCACATGCTCATTTGCTCAGAATCCCTCAAGCCTGATCTGATGGAAAGCCAACCAGGTAAGCCCAGCTTGCAGCTGCACGATTTACTGAGCACCTACCACGTGCCAGGCACTGTGTCTGGCAATGGAGACAGGATGGAAGACAGAGATAGGTGCTATAAGGAAGATAAAGCAGGGTGGCGGGAAAGAGCATGGGGAGGAGGGCACTACAGGGTGCATGGCTGGGTATGGCCGCCCTAAGGTGTCATCTGAACCTTGGACATAACGGGGTAAGGCAGGTGAAGACAGAGTATAGTGTGTAGAGAAAATCCCAGGTACAAAAGTCCTACGGACAGAAAGAACCTAGAGGCTAACACAGGGGAAAGTAGGAGGAGAGGTTGGGGATGGGGCCACCGTGAGGAGTCTGGATTTATCCAGTTTAAAGGGAAGCCAGAGGAGTCACGATAGGACCTGGTTTGTATTTTTAAAGGGTCGCACCAGCAGTGAGTGGTCCTCATGGAATTCTTCCCACTTTTGTGTGAGGAAGGTTTCATGTAAAATTCTGGGGAAGGGGCGCCTGGGTGGCTCAATGGGTTAAAGCCTCTGCCTTCGGCTCAGGTCATGATCTCAGGGTCCTGGGATGGAGCCCTGTGTCGGGCTCTCTGCTTGGCAGGGAGCCTGCTCCCCCACCCCCCGCCTGCCTCTCTGCCTATTTGTGACCTCTGCCTGTCAAATAAATAAATAAAATCTTTAAAAAAAAAAATTCCGGGGAAGACCTCCCTGGGGCTGCTAGGGAAGACAGGTCTCACAGAGGCAGCACATGCGAGGGGACCACTGAACAGCCTTCAGGAGTCATCCAGGTGACAAGTGGCGGTGAAAATGGCAGCCTGGGCTAGTCAAAGGCCATGGAGCCGGGCAAAGTGGGTATTCGGGCAGATTCTGGAGACCGAGCCTGCTGCAGCCCCAGCCGTGCGAAGACTGAGGGGATCTTAATGGGTTGGGGGAAGTGCACCTTGCTCTCTCAGGGGCAGACGTGGTCAGCTAAATCAAGTCCCACTTGTCTGGCAATAAGAGCCCATAACGGGGGGGGGGGGGACCTCCAATGGTGCTAATGACTGATCCAGGCCCTGGACTCTCAGACCCCCAGCGGCCACCACCATCAATGCTACAAGACATCATTTTCCTTCTGTGCAAAGAGTAGCCTGCTCCCCCCACTCCCGACCTGAGAAAGCCAAACTCTCAAGAACCGTGCGCCCCACTCCCGCTCTGCTATTACAAACGTGACACAGGCATTCATTCTGGGTCAGCAAATTCCCGAGATTCTGTGCGGCAACCCTGGGGGAGTTTAACTAAAGCAAGAGCACTTTAAACTTACTGTACAAAGCAAGGCCTGCCTTCTAAACATGCGCACGGAGGTACTACTACTGTCTCTGCAAATTCCTATTTCTCTTTAAGAGTGACAGCCAAGGACAGGGCCCTGCACGGGTAAGTTTTCCGGAAGAGAACGAGTCCTCATGAAGTCAATGCTACTGATCCACTAGAAAGGATGAGCATGGGCTGGAAGCTGCTGGAAGCAGGTGCACCGCACCAGCTGACTCTCCCTGCTTAATGTGGCCTTTGGTTTCAGTCTCTGTGACATAGAATGGCCTAGATCCAGAGCTTCTCTGAAGGTCCTCATGTTGAACCTGAGACAGTGCTGAAGGTCATGGAAAACACCGTTCCTCCATCACAGGGATAGGAAGTCCACAATGCCTCTGTATGTGCCAAAAGGCCACAGTGGAAACGGAGGCTGGGAGGATGAGCCCTAAATTCCAGTTGGCAAATCATCTATTCCTGGACAGTTTTACTTAATCTCATAACCCAGTGCTTCTTCGCCAGGGGTGACTTTGCCCCTTGGGGACATTATGCAGTGTCTAGAGACATTTTTGGTTATCACGATGTGGGGGAACTGCTAATGACATCTAGTGGATGGAGACCAGAGACGCTGATCAACATCCTATAGTGCACAGGAGGGTCCCCAAACCACCCCCAAATGTTAACGATGCTGCAGGTGAGAAACTCGGCATTAATTACTTGGAAAAAGACAGAGTTAGATCCCTTACTCACATTATACACCAAAATAAGTTCCCAGTGGGTCAGACAGTACAAACTGTGGTGACCCCTAGCTTCTGTGAGTCACCTTTTCTCTCCCTCCCCATACTTTCTACATTTAAATGTGTGCAACATCCTAGGACCACAGTAGGTCAAATGATTAGGGAATGTAGTCTCTTGGGGGTCAATGGACTCCCTTAACCCAGGAGTTCTTAAATTCAGGCAATTCTGCCCAGGAGGGGACATTTGGCAATGTCTGAAGACATCTTTCCTTGTCATGACTGGGGGGGAGGGGTGCCACTGGTATCTTGTGGGTAGAGGCCAGGGATGCTGCTAAACCCTGCAAGGCACAGGTCAGCCCCCGCCAGCCCCCATGTCACTAACACTGAGGTGGAGAAACACAATCCAAAAGGAGGTTTTTCTCCATCCAGACATCTAATCCAAGAGCAACATCCACTAGTAACTGAGAGCACATCCGCACGTGCCAGTGGGCCAGTTACCCGACAAACATTCTCTGGGAACGATGACCCTCAGACTTGACCAGCGTCATCCCCAGGCTACAGATGCAGGAACAGAGGTCAGACATCCTGCCCAAGATCCTGGGCAAGTATGTGGCAGAGGTAAGACACAAATCAAGGACAGGCAATCCAGGTATTTCCAACTGTGCCACGAGCAGTCACTCGGGGCCTGCGCGTCAGTCCCAAGTTAAAACTGCCCTGGGCTGGAGAGATGGGGCCAAAACCCGCGCCGAGCTCACGACAGGCTCCGCTCAGGCTCTTTACAATGGGGTTGCGCGATCACATGCCAGCAGTTCTCAAACTGCTTGGTCTCAAGACAGCTTTCCACGCTTGTAAATTATTGAGATTCTCTACGAGCTTTTTTAACTGTTGGCTACAGCTGTTGATACTTCCCAGGTTAGAAATTAAAGCAAAAAAAAAAAAAATACCAAAACGTTAACTTCTTTAGGATAATAATAGTAAAAGCTTAACTAAACAATAGATTTTATGAAAAGTAATTTTTTTTAAAGATTTTATTTATTTATTTGACAGACAGAGATAACAAGTAGGCAGAGAGGCAGGCAGAGAGAGAGGAGAAAGCAGGCTCTCCACGGAGCAGAGAGCCCAAAGCGGGGCTTGATCCCAGGACCCTGGGATCACGACCCGAGCCGAAGGCAGAGGCCTTAACCTACTGAGCCACCCAGGCGCCCCTGAAAAGTAATTCTTAAAACAAAAAAATTAGTAAGAAAATTGGCATTATTTTGCATTTTGACAGATATCTTCAATGTCTGCCTTAAGAGAAGACAGCTAGAGTCACATACCTGCTTCTGCAGTCCACCTGCTGCTATATGACGCTGTTATAACCTTCGGATAAAACGTCACTGTCCGCTCACAAGAGAATGGGAGTCAAAAGGGCAAACAATGTCTTTGTATTGTTATGAAAACAGTTTTAAACCTGCAGTCTCCTTGAAAGGTCCTGGGGACTCCCAGGGGCCCCTGGACCATCTTGGAGAATCGCTGCCATATGCTGCTCTCTGAGCACTAACAGTTGGGGGATAGTGGATCCCGAATTCATTACAGACCATCAAGACCTTTACGCTGAGGTTCTTGCTAACGTGCAGAGACAGCTGCATCTAAGAGGCGGTACAATAGGGTTGAAACCCAAATGCCAACCAAGGTCAGGCAGGCACCGGAAAAGAAGGAAGTGGGCCAGATCCCAAACTACTTGGTGGGGACCGTGGTGTCCTGGGGGGCACACAATCTATCTTTTTATTCTGAGCATTCCAAGTCTTTTTCTTTATTTGCAGACACGTCTTACATATTTGCAATCAGTGCGCCTACAATTTTCATCTAATGTTCTCTCCTATGCACGTCATGTGTTTGCTGTATCTTCGACATTATAATTTGGGGCATACAGTCTTATCTTAAGGGCGGCAGCTGCTCCTCCGTCCTGGCGACCTGTTACTGCACAAGACCCCTGGAAGAGCCTGGTTCCCGCTTTTCGAGAGAAATCAGAAACCTAGACTATTTCCCCCCCTTGAAATCTCAGAACTCTTAAATGTTGGTTCCTAATTAAAAACAAACAAAAGTTCCTAAACGGGCCAAATTAAACACATCTGCTTGCCCCTGAAGCAAGTTTGCAACTTCTGCCTGTGGTTTTTGACTCTGGCTTTGTGTTGTAAAACATCTGTGGAGCTTTTTAAAACTACCGACACTCCGGACCTCCTGCCACCGTCACTGATGGGGTGGCCCAGGCGTCACTTTTTATTTTCCTCAAGAGGCTCCTTAAACAAGTATGGAATGCACTCAGGGTTAAGGCTCACTTAACAGCACCGAGTGTCAAGATTGCCAAGGATGAAGCCAACTGTGGACAGCCAGGGGGCTCTTCTCTGAGGCCCTAGCTATATGGTTTTCTCCCAAGTAGTACAAAGTCACTCCGACCACGAACAAGACTCCACGGGACCCGGGAAGGATAATGTGCACAGGTGGCAAAAACAAATCCCTTTCAAACAAAACAAAGAACTCCTGCTGCCTGCTGCCACCTCCATCAGCTCCACGAGATCCTGAGCTGATAACGTCGAGAACCCACCTGCCTCTGGACTGCTTCAAAGTACCATGGAGAGCTACCAAGGCTGGGCCAAGTTAACACCAGCCACCTCGGTGGCCTGCCTGTCTCAGGGTTTTCACAACAGAAGAAAGGCCCTTCTCAGACCCCCCAGATGGTTCTCACCTTCCACTCTACCCCGGCCTATTCTCTGTGCCCGAATGCAGTAACTAAGCCGAACTGAATTGGTACCAAAAATGCCCCCTTTGCCACTCCCACACACTGCCACTCTTCCAAATGCCATCTGAGCTCGCCTGCTCTAACCTCCATTTGTTCCTTTTGCTTCCACTCGCTCTAACTCCCCCAGAGTATAAACAAACCAGACCCCGACTAGCCCTGACACCCAATGAATGTGCGACGTAACAGGACTGCTGGGGTCATCCCACTTTTCAGTTAACTGAGAGGCAGGCTGAAGACAGGGTTCAAAAGTTTTGCAGAACTTTGACCTTTTCGGTCTATATAATGGAACCAAAACATAAATTTTCTTCAAAATGTATAAAGATTCTGCAGCCTCAGAGGTAGCATGACACCACCCAGCTACCACCAGCCCCACGTGCTACAGACGGAAGAGGCACTACACACACACACACACACACACACACTGATCTCAGAACAAATCCCAGTTAATGTTTATCATAACTTCATGACAAGTTTTAAAACTGTTGCCTCTCACTCATCCTAAAAGTTAAGTTTATGGCAGGAGACGGTGAGAATTTAGTGATTTGAGGATTCCAACCAATTCACTTGTAGCTCATTCTCTCAGGCATTAAGTTTTAAGTCAACAAGTAAGGTGAAAACTGAGAAAAGCCAAGCCACCTGTGAAAATCTCTTGAGTGACATTTGGTCAGGTTAGATCAGAGGTTTTCAACTGTGGGCAGCTTTGCACCCCCCCCCCAACCAGGACATGGGCAATGTTCGCACACATTCTTGGTTGTCATGATGGGGGAGGGAAGAGGGTGCTGTTGGCATCTAGCGGGAAGAGATCAGAGAAACTCATCAACATCCTACAAGGCACGGGGCATCACACGTGCCGAAGAATTAGCTGGCCACGAATGTCTATGGTGTTGAAGCTGAGACCCCTGGGCAGGTGATCATGTGCAAGGCAAGACAGAACCTAGCAGGGCTGACAGCTCAGCTCCAGCTGGGATCCCATCATGGCTCACCCCAGGGCCAGCCACACTAGGCACACTCATTTCTTGCTCTCTCTTTCTCTCTCTCTCTCCTGAAGACTTAACGCCAAACCATTCCACAGTATGAGTCCACTGTAGTAAAAAATAGCTACCATTTACTGTTTATTACTGTGTGTGCGGATAGGTATTAAATAATTCATATGCATTGATTCATCCAATGCTCACAGCAGCCATGAAATACCCATGATTATCACGATTCCCATTTTACTGGTGAGGAAACCGAGGTTCAAAGGGGTTAAGAAATTTGCTCAAAGTCCCCCAGAGAGTACACGGCAGAGTCTAAACACAGACCCAGTTCTCGGCAAGGCCAAGCTTGTGCCATTACTTCACACCAGCGGGTCTTACCCCAGGGGTGGTTCTCCTCAACCCCTGCCCCAGGACATTCTGCAATGTCTGAGGACATTTTAGTTGTCACGACAGCTGGGGTAGGGGTACAGGAGAGGGTGTGTGCTACTGGCATACAGTGGGTAGGGTCAGGGACAGTGCTATGCTGCTAACACCCTACAACGCATAGGACAGCGCTCACAACAGAATTATCTGGCTCCAAATGTCAGTAGGGCCAAAGGTAAGAGCGCTGCTTTACACCAGGTCCACAGGCCAGCAAGGATTCATATGCATGTGCTATCTTTAAACACTGGGATCTGGAATCCAAGATATTCTATAGATTAAATACACTTTACTCACCCTCTGCCCATTCTTTACCTTCTAAAGACACAAAACTCCCCATTCAAATCCTGACATCCATCTATGATGCAGAGTAACTTTAGGGATAGAATGATTAATGTGTTTGGGATCTATCAACAGCAAAATGCCAAGCAGAAGAGAGTATCCCTGGACACAAGTGTAAAACACATACACAGACTCATACACACACACTTTCTGTCTCCTAGGGGAGAAGCATTCCAACTGGACTTTAAAAGTCGGACTACAGGAGTACCAAGAAAGGGCTGTGGGAGTTGCTGTCACCATCCCTGAAGAGATCACCATGGCAACGAAGGCCAACAAGATGCTGTATTAAATACACAATTGGAAACGTTTCTTTCCGAACAAGCACAGCACACCTAATCCGCACTACTCTAGCCAATGGTTCTCAACCCTGGCTGCACATCGGAATCACCCATGCTCCTTTCTCACTGTACAGATGCCCAGGGCCCACCTGACATCTCAGAGTTGGAATGGGTGGGGTGTGGGGATTGAGCCTTTGTGGTTTTAAGAAAGCTCGCCCGGTGACTCCGATGCCCCAGCCCAGGCGCATAGGTAGCAATGGCCCAGGGAAGAGTGACAGAAGGGTTGGGTGTGAAGATGGACCAGCTTGGAATAGCACTCTGGAAAAATGGATGCTAAGAGGGCATTTGACTGGAGCTCAAACAGCAGAAGGAAAAACACACATATGGGGCAGTCCCTAAAACTTCAAAATGCATAGGCAAGAAAGGCCTCGTTTACACAGCAGATAATAAATTAAACAACTCAGCAGGCTGTACAAGCCAAAAAGCCACTAAGAGTTATGTCCTGAGGACAACTACGCCAGAATTAGTGTCAGACACAAAGTACTGACTGAGGGTAGCATTTAATAGGCAAAAACTTTAAGTATAAAGCATTCTATTCCTCTGTTTTATACTTACTGTTCAATTAAGCAATCAAAAGCTCGTGTGTCAGCCCATATACTAGAGATGGTATCCATGGAAAACAGGAATCCACCATTTCTCCTTTGTGCTCAAAAGTATACCTCACAATACGGGTCCTCAGTGATGAATTCATTCACTTATTAAACAAACATCTCTTGGATACCTACTTTGTGCCAGGCACTGTTCTAGATGTAGGAAATCCATCTGTGATCATGACAGAAATCCTTGCCCTTATGGAGCTTATATTCTAGAGGGGTAGTCAAACAAACAAATAAACTTCCTATGTCAGAAGTTGCTATGTGCCAGGGAGTAAAATAAAGTGGGATACAGGGGATAGGAAATGTGGATCCAATTTAAAATAGGTGGCCAGGGAAGTTCTCCATAATATTTGAGTAAAAACCTGAAGGAGGTGAAAAGAGTGAGCCATAGGGGCATCTGGGGGAAGACTGGTTCAGGCAGGGGAACCGGAAGGTCCAAAGGCATAAAGGGAGAGAGTGTAGAGTCCATTCAAGGGACACTGAGGAAACCAGAGTGGTTCAAGCAGAGCAAGTCTGGGAGAGAGCGGTGCGATGGGAGGAAAGGGAGGTATAACGGGGCCACTCTGGCTTCTGGGCTGAGCTGTTAGATGGGTACAGTTGGAAGGGAGGTCCAAGTGGTGAAAAGCAGCGCTGGTGGTGAGAAGTCGCCTTCTGGAAATATTTTAGATAGAACTGACAGGATTTGCTGCAGCATATGAGAGGAATGAAGAGGTGACTTCAAGGTTTTTGGCCTGGGCAAAAATTAAAGAAAGGACTTGCCATTTACTACAAATAGAAGGAAGACTGTGGAGTGGGCAGGTGTTGGGGGTAAAGATAGGGATTTTGCTCGATAAGACACTTACATGCAGATGTCGACTATGACGCTGGATATGTTGAGTCTTGAGTTTGCGAAAATTAATAATGAGAAAAACCTCACTAAAGCAAACTTGGGTGGGGGTAAAAGGGAGGCCAAAAGGGGTTGCCTCACCATGCAACAGAAATCAGGGGAGAACGGTCAGTTATAGCCCCCCCCCCCCAAGAAACATCAACAGGAAAGAAATGTCAATTACAGGCCCTGACAGAGGAGGTACCCTGAGTCTTCTATAGGAAACCATCCGCCCCTGTAACTCAGCCGATGAGAAACTGTCATCACCCCGAACTGCTGCTTTTCTCCGAAAGACTTCTGGTTCAAACAAGTGCTCGCAACTTTCCCCGTCTCCCTAAAATCCTGTTCCTGTCCTTCACTGCGAGACTCGCCTATGGTTCTGTCCGTGCTTGCTTGTCTTACCCTGCCATTCTCTGCTACTCCTGAATAAGCCCACCTTGCTAGTAAAATCTCTGACAATATTATTGTTAAGATTGACAAGTTCAAGAAACTGAATGGGCCAAACCTATAAATACATACAGCATGTCCTGCCTTTAACTGGATCTTACCAACTGGGATGCCTCAGTCCTCTATGGGCTCCTCGGTCTTGTAGAAGAGTTACGGCGCAAGGTGGCAGGGGGTGTGGGTGCGTGTATTGGGGGCTGGGCTCTGAGACCAGACTCCCTGATTCACACATTCCTGCTGCTCACAAGCTGTGTGACCTGCCTCGGACAAGTAACTTCAGCGCTCTAAGTCGGTTTCCTAACCAAGAGGACCGGCTGACAGTCCCTACTTCGGGGATCTTTTGTGAGTGAGGAGTATTTCAAGACAACAGGATTCAGGCTTTGAAAGGTGCAGGGTACCATCCCCAAATGCTCCGCCAGGGTGGGCAGTTAACTCTTTCATCCATGCATTCTTACAGGGCGGTATGGAAACCTCGGGACACCCTCCGGCAGCAGGGAGCATGGTATGGGGGAAGAGGGCCAGGCAGGTAGACAGCTTGCCAGAACTACGGTTGTGCACCTAGAAACGGAGGGAGCTAAAAATAGGCCTCGGAAGTCCTCAGGCTCCTGCGATACTGACACCACTATTGATTCGACCAGACACCAGCTTATGGAGTGCTTTCTCGAGAGGTTTTGGAACCGTAACCTTGTCAAAAACGCTCGGGTGGGATGTCAGCGCTCCAGAGAGGAAGGAATTCGCACAGTCTGTCTCTCTCTCTCTCCCCGTCTCTGGAAGTGCCGCGAAAAAGGGCCAAAAAGCAGCCGCGGCTTTCAGGGCTCCACATCCTGTGGCCAGGCCTAAATGCAGGGAGCCGAGGCGCGACTCTCAAGTCGCCACTAAGGATCTGGGGGAACTGGCGGGAATTGGGGGCCGAGTTCGGGGAGGGGGTGGGGAACAGATCAGGTGTCCTCCATCCTGGGCATGGAGCAGGCCCGCGTAGGATGAGAACCCCAGCGGATTCGGGGGTGGGCTTCCTCGGCGCCAGGCCGGGGAAAGGGACAAGCCAGTCCCCGGGAACGAGGGGGCGCGGGAGGGAGCGTGGCGCGCTGGGCGACGACCAGGCCCGGAGGTCTATTTACATCTGAGGCCAAGGCGCTGAGGCCGCGCCTACCGCCCCCTTCGGGCCCCGACCTGGCCCGGGGAGCAGAAGGGCCTCAGAGCTATGGCTCCAGCGGCCTCTCAAAGCCCTCTGGCCGGACGGTGGCAGGGCCGAGGCTGCCGGGAGTGATGGGCTGGGCCGGTGAGCCCGGCCTGAGGGGACGCAATGGGGGGCGGCTGTGGGGCCCGCTGGGCCGCTATCCCGGAGCACACAGTCCCCCGCACTCCGGGGTGCTCACCCCTCGGGCTTGTGGCCCCTCGGCCTCCCGCCGCCCGTTCCCTGGCCGCTAGCTGGCCCCCGACGGCGCCTCCCCTACCTTCGTTCGCCAGGTCCGCCATTTTACTTCCTTAAGCCCTCCCACAAGGCCCCGCGCCGGCCCGGGCTCGTCTGCTTTCTGCCAGAAACTCCCGCGCGTGCGCACTTCGGCGATCTGACTCCGACCGAAGCCAGCAGCTCGCGCCTGCGCGCTGAGACCGGCGCGGACTCGCGCCCCGGCGGGCGGTCCCGGCCCGGCCACGCTCCGAGCACGCGCCTGCGCACTAACTGCCCCCGCCTCCTTTTCCCGCCGACTAAGGGGGGGCGGGGGCAGAGCAGGGCGCATGCGTAGTGAGCCTCGCGCGCATTGGAGAGCCGACGTTCTGTGAGGCGGCGCCGAGGGGGCCGTGTTTCGACGCCCCAGCTTTCTGCTCGTTTCCCAGTTCCTTGCGGTGGAACCGTGAGCCGCCGAGGGAGCCGCTACCGAGGCCTTCCCCGAGGTGAATCTCTGGATCTGTGGGGGGGCGGGGGTAGTTTTCCACGAGCGCAGGCCCGACAGGGGGGCTTCGGGGCGCCTCAGTTTCCCCTTCCGAGGGCCCAGCTATTCAGACCAGCGTTTTCTTCAAGCCGCGTGGGGCGGTGGGGGAAGCTGGGGAGGGGTCGGAGGTCGGAGAGTGCCGGCGGGAGGAGGGATCAGGCGGGGAGGGCCCGCGGGGTGGGGCGTGGGGACGGGGGGGCGTGGGCACCGGGATGGGGGTCCCGGGACCGCGCCTGGCGCGGGCGGGGCATCGAGCGACTGGGTCTGGGAGCCCGGCTGGAGGGACGGGGTCGGGCCCGCCGCGCCTCCTGGCCGCCTCGGCTCACCTGCCGGGAGTCCGTCTGAACGCATCCCTGGCTCTGCTCTGTCGCCGGGACACGGGCCGCGCGGGGCCGGGCCAGCCTCGCCTCTCCCCCGGGCAGACCGCGCCGCCTCCTGTCCGGCCGCGCGCTCCGGTCGCGCGCAGCGCCAGGCGGAGGAGTCCTTAAATAGAAACTAGATCAAGGGCCCATCCTTGCTCCGCGCGCCCGGAGAGCTCTCTCCCGAGTTTGGAGTAAAGTCTAAGCCTCTCGTTAAGGCTCACGAAGCTCCCCACGCCCGGCTCTCATGCTCCCCTCTTGCTCGGGGCAGTTTAGCCACAGGGGTCCCCTGGGCCTCGGAGCATTCCGAACTCCTTCCAGCCCTCGGGTCTGTGAGCCTGCTGAGCCCTCTGCCCGGGCTCTGTGTCCCGGGTCTAACGCGCGGTGAACGCCGGCTCCGCTCTCTTCCATTGTGATCTAGACAAGGGGGTCCTGCAGCCTGCTGGCCGCCTGGGGCCTGTGAGCTAAGAATGGTTCCGCACTTTCCGTGGTTGGAAGACATCGGAAGAAGAAGAAGATCCCACGACATGTGAAAATTGGATGAAATTTCAATTTCAGTGTTCACAAATATCATTTGCTTTGAAAAGAGCCACACTTACTAATTTACGTGTTGTCCGTGGCCGCTTTTCAAGCTGCAGCAGCGGTGCTGTCTTCTTTTTGACGGCGACAGACCAGCAAAACGTAAAATATTTGCCATTTGGAAGGAGCCTGGGTGGCTCAGTCGGCTAAGCGTCTGCGGCTCGGGTCACGATCCCGGGGGCCTGGGGTTGATTGAGTCTGCCTCAGGTTCCCTTCTCGGTAGGGAGTTTGCTTCCGCCTCTGCCTCTCCTCTCACTCGTGTTTTCTCTCCCTCCGCCAAATAAGTAAATAAAGAAGATCTTTAAAAAAAAAAAAATTGCCATTTGGGTCTTTACAGAAGATTTCGCCAATCCCTCATCTACATGGTTGTCCTGTATGCATCTGGAGGACCCGTGGGACCCCACAAATGGTTAACAGCTGTTTCTCTGGAGGAGAACGTGTGTATCAGTCTGTGTGTACGTATATGTATTTATATGTGTGCTTGGGTGCTATAGTTTATTATAAATTTTATTTATCTATTTCCTATCACTTTTTTTTAGCCTGGAACATAATTAATAAAACAATGAAATTGAACCCTGGGCTGTAGTGCTGATTTTCTTGGTGTAAATTCTTCAACCGTGGCTGATTTCAGTCTACTAACGCGAACATCACTCATTTCAGAGCTGGGAAGAGATGCTCAGAACACACTGTATTTGTTCCTAGAGCTTGCTTTTTCTCCAGTGTGGTCCCCAAATCAGCAACATCAGCATCACCCGGGAGCTTCTTAAAGATACAGAACCCCAGGTCCTAAACCAGACCTTAATCAGAAGCCACATTTTAAACAAGATTCCTGGGGGTTTCCTATGCATGTCCGACCTTGAGAAGCACTGCTCAGAAACTTTCACTTATTTTGGGGGGCGAGCAATGGTTAATACTATTAAGAATTGCACTAACTTCATTTAATAAACGCCTTGATTTTCCTACCCTACCAGGCCACAGAACTTGAGTTAGAAATTCTCTAGGAATAGCCGAAATGCCAATGCTCGAAAGGACCCTGGTGGTCATTAAGTCCATCAGGTCTCCAGCAGTGTGGAGGCTCAGGTTTTCTCGTTTTCAGTTTGTTGGCTTCATTATATTCATTATATTTCATTTTAGATATATTTTCTCTTGGGTAGATCTTTTTGGCTTTCGCCGTGTGCCTAACTCTGACCCTTAATGAGCTTAATACTTTCCTTTACAGGCCTTTTATTGGTTCACATTTACACTAAATAGCGTATATCACCATCCGAATAGAAAACCACTAAGCCATGAGTAGGAGATAATTGTAAAAATAAACATGAAAATTTTAAAATTCTGGGTAGACATTATTGACTGCCAAGGTGCTAAGCCCCAAGCCTGCTTTTTCTTTGATGTAAAGAGATATTAGCACAGTATTAGAGGGTTATTAAAGGCATATTATCACTCAGCGGAGACTCTCCTTGACACGATGAGAAGTTCTAAAGGAGGGCTGAAAACGGAATGACTAAATCATGTGATTCGGTGTCATCTAATGCAATATCTGTATGTCTCCTAAAGTCATTTCGTATACCACATTCATCCCACACATTGGGCACCTCCCAGCAACATGTCATCACTTGCTAAACATAACCCAGTGGGTGTTTTTCAAGGGACCTAGAGAGATGCTAGACCTATCAGCCTGACGAGCCAACTAAGTTTCCGCTGGTTTCACAATTGTCTCCAAAGTGCCAGTGGCTGCCAACAGTCACCCCTCAGGCCTGTTCTTGCTTTATCTGGTCTCCTCTAACAAATTAACTTAGTCGACATTTATTTATTTCTTTATTAAATAAATATTTGTTTATCACTTACTGGTGGTAGTTGGAAAACAAGGTCCCAAATTCTTTGACCCTCTTTCCATCAAAAAAGTGAGGTCCCCATTCCTTTCCCTTGAGCGGAGGTGCACTTGTTAGAGGTGGATGAGTAGAGTACAGTGAAAGTGACACCAACCTATGAGGCTAGGTCATGACAGGGACAGAGGATGCAACTTTCATCTGCTTTGCTGGCACAGCAAACCTATAGCCTTCAGTCTCCGTGTAAACAGTCCCATCTGCCCTGAGGCCGCCATGCTGTGAGGAAGCTGAGACACAGACACCACACAGCAGAGCCCTGAGAGCACCGCCCAGCTAGGCCGCCCTCCACCCCCGTTCCTCACACACAGAAACCATGAGAGACCAAGTAAATGATGACTGCTATTACAAGCCCGTAAGTCTAGGAGGCGGGTGTTACCCAGCAGTGTGTATCCGTGGCTCTGCTGTACATCGGGCACTGTTCTACATGTTGGGACCCAGGATGAACTAGACAGATCCTGGCTTCCCGGAGCTTTGACCCTGCCTTCGTGGAGTTTTGCGTTCTTTTGTAAGGAGATATACAATAGACTGGCAAACATATGAGATAGTGACTAGTGCTACAAAAAAGATAAAACAGGATATTGTGACAGTGAGAGAAAAAGGGAAATTGGGGTGCCTGGGTGGCTCAGTTGGTTAAGTATCTCACCCTTGATCTCAGCTCAGGTCTTGAGCTCAGGGTCATGAGTTCAAGCCCCAGGTTGGGCTCCATGCTGGACGAGGAGTCTACTCAAAAAGAAAGGGAGACGGGGAGGAAAGAAAGAAAAAGGGGATACTTCAGATTGGCCGGTCAGGGAAGTCCCCTTGAGGAGGTGACGCTTAGTAGATGATCTGTGAGTGCAAAGGTCCTGAGGCAGGAACCAGTTTGGTGAGCTGGAGGAGCCAAGAGGAGTTCAGTGCGGCTAGAACAGAGTGAGGAGATGAGGTCAGGGAGGAGGGTGCATGCGGGACCTCGTAAACCACAGCAACGAGTTTGGAGTTTTCCTAATACAGAGGTTGGGAGTGGGATATGGAAGGACCCAAAGGATCTACCATGACCTGCTGACTGGCTGGCTTCTCAGCTGCCTGCTTCCTCCTTGGATCACCAGGAGACAAGTCTGAGGAACCCCTGAGCCCTGGCGGTGCTCCGAGCCATGTTCTAAAGGGCTTCTGTAGTTGGGCTCCAGTAAAAAGGGCCTTCACAGCTACAATTAGGTTCTCATCTTCCCATCATGGGCAGGTGTTTGCTCTGTGCCCAGCCCCACACTGAGACTGAGGCCCCACAGATTAATCAGCTACACAGTTCCCCAACCTCAAGGAGCTCAGAGTCAGGTGAGGGCAAGGGGGTCATCCTGGGTTGCCTCCTCCACTCAGCACCCTTCCCTGTCCTCCCTCAGTCCACACTGAGGGTTCCTGACAGCAGGATGTCCCATGTGGCTGATGCTAATGTTGATGGGGGGTGGGGTGGGCCCTGACCCAAGCTGGGTGCATCAGCTTCCCTCACTCCCATATTCTGCAGCAGCTAAATATAGTATGGAATTGGGAGGAAATACTTACTATATTTTACTTGTGATTTTTAACTCTTCAATTTAAAATACACTTAAATGAAAGTTGCAAAAATAGCGCAAAGAATTCTATATAATCTTTGATGTGGGAAACAAAGGCAAAAGAAAATTATTAAATTCCTTACTACTTCCAGCCTATTGATAAGTCCTTGAAACAGGCAGACATTCAACTGCCTTATTACATCACTTTGCTAAGAGCAAAAGGCAATCTTAGCCCAACCCCCAGGATCCTGTAAGTCTACTTTAACATATAAAAATTCCTTTGAAAACTTCCTTTCTCTCTACTCCCCTCCCCTCTGCCAAGATAGACGTTGGCAATCATCCCCCAAGCATATGACCCATCCATATACATCTGAAGGGTCTCATGACTAAGGTTTTATTAGTAATAAATGATCTTTTCCTAACAAAGGTACCCCCTCAAGGTCCTGAAAACCTTGCTTCCAGAATTCCTTAGAGACTTACGCTATCCCTAACCACCTCCCAACTTGAAAGTTATCATGAGTCACTTGTGACCCCAGTGCAGCTCTTTCTGCCCTTGGGTCCTGCTCTTGTGCCTTAATCAAACCACCTTTTTTTGCGCTAAAGACATCTCAAGAGTTCTTTCTTGGCCATCGGCTTCAAACCCTAACATCTTTCCTATGTGAGTCTTCATCAAGCTTCCCTAAATATTACATCTTACATAAAACCACAGTGCAATGACCAAAACTAAAAAATTCACACTGATGCAATACCATTCATGAACACACAGCTCTTATCTAAATTTCAGCCATTCTGGGGCTCCTGGGTGGCTCAGTGGGTTAAGCCTCTGCCTTCGCTCAGGTCTTGATCTCAGGGTCCTGGGATCGAGCCCCGCATCGGGCTCTCTGCTCAGCGGGGAGCCTGCTTCCCCCACCCCCACCCCGCCTGCCTCTCCATCTACTTGTGATCTCTGTCAAATAAACAAAATCTTAAAAAAAAAAATTCAACCATTCCTCACTACTGATTTCTTTCCCTGTCCCAGGATCCAGTGCAGGATTCCACATTGCTCTCAGATGTCATTTCTCCTTAGTCTCCTTCGGTCTGGATCAGTTTCTTGGTCTTATTTTTTTCTTGACCATGACACTGGTATTTGGAAGAATGTCCCTTAATTTTGGATTTGATTCACGTTTCCTCATGATTAAACTTAGGTTACCAATTTTGGGCAGGAATAATGCAGGAGTGATGTGTCCATCTAGGTGCGTCCGATCAGGAGGCATATGATGTCGATTTGTACCATGCGTGATGACAATTCAGATCGCTTGGTTTAGATAGCCTCTGCGGGGTTCCTACTTTGCCCAGTGTAATTACTGAGTATCTCATGGGGAGATACTCTGAATCTGTGTAAATACATAGGGACTATTTGAGGAAGAGAAGGGGAGGCAGAGGAGGGAAAGAAGGAAGCTAGCACATTCAATCTGTTGTTTATGGCCTTTCCTATCTTGCACTGTTGCAATTTAGTAAAAAAAACCTGCCTCCTGTCTGGGCAAAAATCCAGCTCTCTGTGTCCCCCTGGGGAAAAGGAAGCGGCCATGTCACACAGTGACCACTGGGGGGCGGCAGAGGATTGGGAAGCCATTCGAGTCCCTCCAAGTAACTGAACAAGTTGGGCACTCAAAGGCTCTGTGTCAGTTGGGGGGAGGGGTCTCAGCTGGGGGTCTGGCATCTTCCATGAACCAGATCAGGTAGGCACTGCCTGCACCAGCAGAGACAGATCCTGTCTTGGTTGCGCTGTGCCTTCTGCTCTGCGGATTACACTCCCAGCCGCCTCTTACACGGTGCCCCTCCATCCTGGGAGGACCTCAGGGAGGTCGGAGAATCCCTTCTGAATGCGACTGCAAAATTCCTGGGTGCTGAGGGTGTGTCGATTTGGACACAGATTGCAAAACCCCCAGAACACTTCTGGCAAATGTAAGCAATGGGAGAACTTGCTGGAAAGTTATAAAGATGCTCGTAAGGGGAAAAGAAGAGACTGCATGGGCGCCAGCGGGTCTTGGCGGCCAGTTTAGCAGAACGGGTGGGACACGTCTCAGAGAGCCCCCACACTTCTGTTGCGTTCAGTCTTACATTCAGCTCACAATTCAGACTTTTAGGAGAAAGTGTTGCTTGGGTCCAGCATGGTGAGGCACTATTACCCGGCACCCCCCACCCTGCTTTCTCCATCCATCCAGTTTATGACTCTAGCCAGCTCATGCCTCCAACTACTTATCATCAACCCTTGAGCAAATGCCTCCAGGTACAGCTGCTGGTCTGAGATGCCATTTGTCACTCGAGATATCCAAGTGGAAGTGTTGGGTAGGCAGTCATACATCTGAGAGCTGATGAGGGGAGATCTCAATCTATTTTGAGGTCATGGGCCTCTCACTCCTGGAATGAAGCCCTAAGTCCTGGCTAGGACCTAGGAAGCCCTCCGTGTCTCCCTCCCTCCCTCCCTTACTCACCTTATCGCTCCCCCCTGTGCCAGGCCCATTCCTTCCACTGCCCCTGTAGAGGTGGTATTTAAATCCAAGGGAGAAAAGTCGTTCCTCAAAAGGGAATCAGGGTGTTATTCCAGGTGGAATGGATGCTGGATGGCAAAACCCCACCAACATCTATCACAGAGGATTCTGGAAGAGACCCATGACCTCAAAATAGGCTGAGAATTACCGGATAGTACTTGTGGCTTTTGATACGTATGTGTTGTCAGTGCATTTCCTATATCCAGTACATTGTACGTTAGGCTCACATGACAACCTGATGGCCTCTTGTGTATGTATGTGCACCTATTATACTGAAACAACTTTACAAAGTTAAGCTTGTCTTTATCCCATCCATACTTCTCATGTTTTCTACTTTTATTGTGGTCCATTAAAAAAAAAAACAAACCTAAACTTGGGGTGCCTGGGTGGCTCAGTCATTAAATGTCTGCCTTCAGCTCAGGTCATGATCCCAGGGTCCTGGGAGTGAGCCTTGCATTGGGCTCCCTGCTCCGCGGGGGGCTGCTTCTCCCTCTCCCACTCCGTCCGCTGTGTTCCCTCTCTAGCTGTGTCTCTCTCTCACATAAATAAAATCTTAAAATAAAAAAACTAAACTGGTCATAACCCACCAGCTTGATTTCATAACCCATTCAATCTGCTGTTGGGCACGGGGCTGTAGTGGACCTCTCGCTTCTGTCTGCTCCCCTCCCCAGCTCTGTCTCCACTAGCCCATCTCCACTACCCCCACTCCCTACCCCTCACTTACACCATCTTATCAAGTACCTAACTGGCCTTGCTTCTGGCTTATGTATAATCCACTGTACCAGAAAAACTCTTCTAAAGCCCAGTTCTGATTAGAAAAAAATAATTCTGGTGGTGCCCTCCTGAATGGATTTTTCTTTCCTTTGGCCATGCCTCAGTGTTCTCCATGCGTTTTCTCTCCTCCTTTCCCCTACATTCCCATGACTACCATGAATAGCACCTTCTCCCAGAAACCTTTACTCAGTCACTACATGTGTGCTGAGCCTACATATACACCGTGTTGGATTTGGGGAAATACGGTGTTGAGCAAGACAGACAAGAGCTACGCACCCACAGTGCTTATGGGAAAGGTGGCGTATAAAGGATCCGAATCTAGTGGGAGAGCTTCCAGGAAGGCTTCCTGGAGGAGGCATCAATTAAGAGAAGCGCTAAAGAGGCAGGCGTGTATGTGTGTGAAGGCATGGAGGTTAGGTGGGAAGTCCAAGGAAGGGGAAAGAGCCCCAGATGAGACCGCTGGAAACATCTGTGGTGGTTGTGACTGGAGGGGGGAGGTGCTTGGCAGGGAGGGGTGAGGCCGGGGAGGCTGCCACACATTCCTAGGACGCCCCGCCAGTAAGAATGGTCTGGTCCCAAGTGTCCACAGTGCTGAGGCTGAGACACAACTGAGTGCTTACTCCAGTGCTAAGTATTAATTTATTTAAAGCTCACAAGGCCGTGAGGTAGAGGTGGAGAATCTGATTTAAGTACAGCTGACCCAGTATCTGTTCTTATCAGTGTAATATCTGATACGTCCTCTATCCGAGGACAATGTCTTAAATAGATTTTTGGAGTAGGGAGTTGGAGGGAGCTTGCTCCGTCCACTCCACGCATCGACCTGGTATTGCAGTACCTCCAGGAACAGTGCACCCTTCCCACTAAAGTAGTAAATAAAAGATTTGTTTAGTGTAAAAAAAAAAAAAAAAAAAGCACAGCTGACCCTCGAACACGATGGGTTCGAGCTGCGTGGGTCCACTTAAATTCAGATTTATATCAATAAATACAGAATAGTGCTGTAAATGCCCTTTTCTCTTCCTTAAGATTTCCTTAGTATTTTCTTTTCCCTGGCTTGCTTCGAGGATACAGTAGATAATACATATGACAAACAAAACAGGGGTTAATTGACTATTTATTGGTAAGGTTTCCAGTCAACAGTAGGCTATTAAGTTTTGGGGGGGTCAAAAGTTATATGTGCAATTTTTGGCTGCAAGGAGGGTTGGCGCCTTTAACCCCATGTTGTTTAAGGGTCAGTTGTAATTTACCTGGGGGCATAGCCCGTGACCGTGGAGTTGGCACTCAAACTCGCGTAGCCTAGCCCTCTTTCCCCTGCCATGCTGCCTTCCCGGCCAGGAGTTGGGGAGTGGCAAGGAGGAAGGAGCGAGAGAACCATGTTATGGGCATTTGGGGGAGGCTAGAAGGGGTGGGGGCAATGCAGGTGGCCCTGAGTTTCTGGTCTGGACGGTTGGATGGATGGTGGGCAGCGCCGTGACGGAGACAAGAGGCGGCGGCCTGAAAGGTCAGATGCTGAGCTCCCATTTTGCCATGTGGAGGGGAAGGCACCCACACACCTCTGAGCAGTGGTGGGCTGGGCTGCTGTGGGGCAAGTCAGCAGCACGTGGAGGAGCATTTTCATTTGGGTTTGGACAAGGTCACAGAAGGTGTGGAAGGATGAACTTCTGGGATGGGAGCCAGGAGAAGACGGGCAGCAGCCAGAGCTGCAGGAGGAAGAGTGGTGGAGGGGGTGATGTCCTCAGCCGGGGAGAGTCTCACCCTGCTTAGCACACCCACAGCTGGAGCGTGTGTGTACGTGCAGGGGGTGCACCTCACAGCTTGCTTCAGAGTTCTTGCTTCCAGAGAGTTCCCAGCGGCAGGAACCGCTGTGGGGTCCCCTGCCCCCCTCTCTCCCTTCCCCAGTGCAGCTTATGGAACTCTTGGCTGTGGGTTGTCAGGATTGTAATGCAGCTCCATGACCACCAGGGATCCAGGTTCCTTCTGTCTCATTGCTTTGCCTTCCTTATTATAGGATACCCACCTCAAGGTCTAAAAATGGCTGCTGATGCTCCAGCCATCATATCTGCATTCCAGCCAGCAGCTTCAATTTTCCCATGTGTACAATGTGGGTAACACCTACTGTCAAAAAGAGGAGATTGGATAGAAGCGTCTAGTATGGAGTCGTTGTGATTACGTAGAACCTCCCAGAGGCTCTTGGTAGGACTAGGTTCCCTTTGTTGTTTGGCCCTGTGCCCTGGATCCTTACTCTGTGGGCTTTCTAGGGGACTTGATAGGCTGCGGGCCTTCGGCAGTCTCCCCTGCTCATCCCCTCTCTGGTTCCTGGGGCAGTGGTCATGCAGACATCACTTGGGCTCATTCTGTCACCAGCCACGCAGGCCCAGGAGCAGGGCCTGGCTCTCCTCCTCCAGGCACCCTGCCCACCCCAGCACCGGGCCTGGCTCTCAGACAGGGAGGGCTGGGGGTGGCTGCTGCTTGGTGCAAGGGCTGGCCGTGCTCAGGGATGTCAGGCTGCAGAGGGACTGAGATCATGAACCACAAGAGGATGGGGCGAGTAGGGGTTCCGCTGGGTTCTCAGAGCCTGGCGGAGACTCACCACAGGGACAGGGCCCAGCCGCTCAGCTGAAGGGGAGTCTGCATGGTCATGTCCTGGGAGTTTCCCAAGACTGGCCACAAAATTTGCCCCGGGGCCCAGCGCAGAACGAAAGCGTGGGCCCTTTATTCAAAAACTATTGAGAATCTTAAGATGGTGACAGCAGAGCATTGAGCCACGTGCAGGCCCCTGGAGGTCCCAACCCAGGGAGGCAGATGATTTTAGTGCCACCCAGGGGCCTCAGGACCTCTACTGGGGATAGATGGGCCTGGGCTGGGGCCAAGGCTGAGCATCTCTGGGGGACATGAGGCACCTGCTTGGCACAGAGGAGCAACTTTTCGGGGCGGCTGACCAGGAATGGTGTCCCGTGTTTCTGGAACGTCTTCCCATCGGTGGGCCTTCCCTCGTTCCTGAGCCTGCTGGGTCTCCTCTGCAGGGGTTCTTCAAAGTCCTATAATCCTGTGTCGGATCCCCTCCCCTCTGCTAGGGCTGGTCCAGACAACGCGGATTTCCAGCCCCCACGGTAATCCCACCAGGCACTGGCCACGTTCGAACACGCTCATGCAGCGATTCTTAGGGGATTCCCAAGTTTGGCCCCAAACCCTCTCCCTGGGAGGGAGTCCTGGGAACATCCGGAGGGTTTCATCGGTGCCTGGGGCCAGGGCTTTGTTCTGCCGTATCTGGGTAAGTCTGGTCTGCCTCCAAATAGGCCTGATCTTCCTGGGCTGAGCATTGCTTTCTTGCCATCTCTGGCCCAGAGCTGGCCTTGCTAAATGAAGCTCAGGGAATCTGCTCCTTCTGGAACACTCCCCAGAGAGCCAAGAAGAAAGTGCTGGAGGCCGCTGCTTCTCCTTGGAGCCTCGCATGGCAGGAGCCGGGCCAGGCTGGCAGTCCAGGGCAGGGGATGGGCCTGGAGGGAGCTCTGCATCTCCAGGGCCACTGTGTGTGTGTGTGTGTGTGTGTGTGTGTGTGCGCGCACGCCCATGTGTAGCAGGAAGAGCTGGAGTGTGGATCGCCGAAAAACGAAAACGGGCTTGGAAGACGCATGTCTTTACCGTCACGTGTGTTGTTCCTTGCGGAATCCTGCAAAGGCTGGAGCATAAGGCAGGAACCAGTTCGGAAGAAAAGACAGGCCATCACAATCCACAAATCGTGAGCTTAAATGTCTCCCAGGAGGGGAGATATATATTTTAAAGACATTCTTTCTGTCTGATTTCATCTAAGTCTTGAACTGTAAAACCAGACAAACATTGTGATTATGATAGACTTGGTTTCTAAAACAAGCGTCTAGCTTTTCCTGTCTTTCCCCTCCATGCCGCTCTGCACACCTGGGGTGGACCTAGGAGTGCGCAGCTTGTCGGGAAGTAAGGTTTTCCTCAAGGCCACGTGAGTTTACATTAGTACCTTCTGCATGAATGAAAAAAAAATAAGGGGGACCGAATATACCGCAATATACATGTTCATAAGAAACATTCTAATAACAATTAGAGCACAAAACTATTGATATAAACATATTTCCAAAAGGAGAAACTATTGCATTTCATAAGATGGTGCTTCCTAGACCAGAAGTTCATCCTTCTTTTTTGCAGTTGGTTTGGGGGCAGGACTCTTGCGCGGAGCTAACCAAGTGCAATGCGTTATGGCGGATACAGATCCGGAGTGTTCACAGTTCAAGGGCTGTGCGAGTCCTCGGGGTTCATTTCACCCAGCGAAGAGTTTCGACTTTGAGCAGTTCAAGATGGGGCTCGTGCCGGGTCGAAGTGCTCCAGGATTGCTAATTCAAAGGCAGGCATTCCAGAAGATTCTATGGAGCGGGAGCCAGGCAGACTTGGCCCACGATGGCTGCCCTCTGAAGGCACCACTGAAACACTGACCACCCAGCCCCCTTGGAACAAACTCATTCCAGACCCAGCAGTTTGGCTTGATGTTGGTGTGAACTTGGACAGAACCCAAATCCTCCCAGTTGCTGATAAAACTTCTGGTTTTGATTCTTGAAGACATCACTATGTCTTGGCATGGGCGGGCCATTTCCACGACTTGTTCTTCGGGCCACGTGGGGCCATGGTGATTGACAGCTACTTCTGGGGACCTCTGGTGTCTGCAGATGGGGCTCCTGGGGGCCGGCTTCCCACGCCTCAGCCCAGCCGGCAGGGCAGGAGGCCCTGGGCACAGCGCGGAGGTGGTCCCTTCCCACCACGGGGCACCAGGGCAGGGGGCTCTGTGGACACCAGTCCGCTCAGTACTGCCCAGCAGCTGCAGGACACCCCTTCCCTCCTGGGATCCAAATTTTAAAAAAGAATGGTGGAAGCTGGAAGGGGCTGAACCGAGAAGCCCAATGTGGAGGTGCCGGCTCGCCCAGCACGGCCCCTTCCAGGTCTCATGCGGGATGCAGAGACTCGGACCGAGGTTCACGGCCCGGCAGAGGAGAGGGTAAGAACACTCAGAAGGGAAAGATGACCCAGGAGGCACGAGGTGAGCAGCTCAGGCACTCGGGAGCCCGATGTGACCTTCTGTTGTGGGTAACGACGATTTTCTTCGGAGGAATGGTGTGTCCCTTGAGCGTGCACTGGTGCCCCCGGGAGTCAGAGCAAAGGTCCCACCATCTAAGAGGCACTATTACAGTAGAGCTCGGAGGCCCGGGCCGGAGCCTGCGGGAGGCACCCCGGACCTAGATGCCCTGCAGTGAGTGGTTCGGGTCACTGCGCTCCCGCTTCACCAGGGGCTCGCCCAGGCTGCGGGCGTCGGAGTCAGCCTCACTGCCGCGATCCTCGCTGAGGTCATCTGCAGGGTCAGTGTTGGGGATGAGGGGTGTGGGGCACAGGAGGGAGGGAGAGAGAAGCACGTGCTCGGACAGGTGCACAGGCATGGATGCTGCCCTGCCGTGCCCAGGGAGGCCTTCTTCCCAGAGACCTCCCTTGACCAGTGTGCGTCTGCTGGGTCACACTCCTGGCAGGGTCCCCCTCAGCAGTTGGCGCCCCCTACCGCGTGGGGCAGGGAATGGGCTGGGGTAGGGGCAGGTGGACGTAGGCAGCCCGGGGCCTGAAGTGGGGGTGCCTGGGGAACAGGGTTAGACAGCCCAAAGCAGCCACCTGAGGACAAGGTACGGGGCGGCTCCTCTGAGCCCCAGCAGGGTCCGGGCCTGCATGAGCATCACTGGGACACCTGCTGCCGTCCTGGCCTCACCTGCGTGGATGTCAGCTCCTAACCGCCCTCAACCCGCCCCAGGAGCAGCCTTGATCTCTACTAGACCCAGGGTGGGAAGAAGAGCCCCTGGGAGAGCCTCGCAGAAAAGCTACGGACACACCCACCTTTATCGAGCAGCGTCAGCGATAGGGAGGCGAGATCGTTGAACTGAAAGAGAGAAGCCCAGAGTCAGGGGCCTCCACGACGGGGCCTGGTCCTGGTAAATGTTAGCACTGTCCTCTATCCACAGTTAACACAGGCTTTGCTTCCCCCAGGAGAAGGGGCGCTGAGGCTAGTGTATCCGCTCTGGCACCTTCTGGGTCTTGCGTGGGAGCTGCTGGAGGGCTGAGTGGGCGCCCACTGAGCAGGCCACCAAGAGGACAGGGACTGTGGCCTCTGCATGGTGACAGGCTTATTGCGTACTAAAAGCTCTCTAAGCATCACCTAATTTCTTCCTCAAAACAACCCCGCATGACCCAGCAATTCCGCTCCTAGGAATGTACCCGAAAGAGATGAAAACAGGTGTTCAAACAAGAACGTGTGCCCAGATGGTCACGGCAGCCCAAAGCTGTAAACAGCCCGTGTGTTCATCAGCCTATGAATGGGCAGAGCAAAATGCTGACTGGCCATCCAAGGAAATCTCACTGGCCGCGGAAGGAGTGAGGCAAAGACACATGCAACAGCGCGGCTGGCTGCACCTTGACAGGATTGTGCTGAGTGAAAGATGCCAGGCACGGAAGGCCACGCTACGTGGGACTCCACCCCTGTGGGATGCCCAAGATAGACAGATCCTGGCAGAAAGGAAGGTAGCGGGTGCCAGCGTCTGGGGAGTGGGATGGGGCCACTGACAGGCGTGGGGTTTGCCTCTGGGGCGATGGAATATTCTGGAATTAGAAGTGGTGGTTGCGCAACTCTGAATGTACTAAATGCCACTGAATCACTCACTTCAAAATGGTCGGAATGGTACACTTTCTGTGTACTTTCCAACAGGAGATCCCCCGCCATGGGCCGGGTGTTCCAGGCCTCATTTCAGGGGCAGGAGCGCCCTTGGTGGCAGAGGACAGGTCTGAACGCAGGTTGGTTGGCTCCAGCATGTGAGCTCTTTCCCACCCGTGGGCCTCTGGCAAGGGTTTTCTCTTTGGGCTGTCCGCTGTGTCACACACACTGCCCACGCTGTCCCAGGGTCCCCAGGGCAGGAGGGCCCTCACCTCTCCCATCACCGCAATGGGCGTCTCTCCGGTGGCCTCTGCGACACGGTGCTCCACCAGGTAGAACATGTACTCGTCATAGAGCAGGCGGATCAGGTGGAAGGAGCCGAAGCTGGCGGCGCTGCGCAGCGTGAGGTCACGGATCACCATGGAGCTGGGGGATGGGCAGACAGAGGCTGGGGGGGGGCCTTCCGGGGAGCACGGGGTTGCAGGCAGGCAGATGAGCCAGGCTTTTCAGGAGGCCCCCGGGACTCACGAGGGGCCTGCCAGCCACCCAGACCACCCCTGTGTCCCTTGTGACTGTGGTGGGGACACGTGGGGGTGGGAAAGGCAGGCGGGGCGGTCAGCTGTAAGCAAGGGGCCGTGGAAACGTGACATCATGTCTCTGTCTGACACAAGCTTTAGCCAATGGCCTGTGGTCAGTCGTGGTGCCCTTATGACTTGCCCACAACAGGCAGCCCTTCCCGGCCTTTCCTCCTGAGATTCCCTCCCATCCAGCCTCACTCCTCAGTCAGGGGTGTAGGTACCAAACAAGACAGAACTCCAGGGAACTTTCGCCTCTTTCATCTGCAGCCAGGCTGGTAAGCTGTGGCCCCAAATCCAGACCGGCTCCAGCCCACCGCCCATTCCTCTACAGTCTGTGAGCTATGAATGCGTTTTACGGTTTTAAATGGTTGGAAACACAGTCCAACGTAGAATTAGGTTTCGTGACCCGTGAAAAGTGCCTGAAATCCACAGCTTAGTGTCTGGAAATAAAGTTTTATTGGCACACGGGCCATGCCTGTTCATTTACGTGTCATGTGCTGACAAGTTTCTTTCTTTCTTGGAAATACTTACTCTCTGATTCTCCACAGAAAAAGCAAGCCCTGATCTAAAGGAATGAGATCACTTGGCACTTGACCCCAACACCCGATGGCCCCCCCTCAGAGCTTCCCCACTTGTCGCTGTGTAGCAAAAGAACCAGGAGGGGACTAGGCAGGGAGGAGACATGTGTGAGCCCCCTGTGCGGGGGGTCCGCACAGCAGGGGCTCCCGACGCCGCGGGGCCCAAGCAAACCAGGACCGAGCCGGAGCCGACATGCGGGCTCCTGAGAGTGACCGTCGAGCCACCAGTCGCGAAGGGCCAGGCTCCCCCCGCTGCGGCGGCGCTTAAGCTAAAGGCAGTGCCCTCAGTTCCTTGCTTTACTCCTGCAAATTCTCTGCAAAAGACTTTCCCCTTCCTCACGGGCCACCCGCGGCTTGGGGGCTGCTCCAATCAACTTTGAAAATGTTAGCGGGCCCTGTCCTGTTTTGTTTTTTTTTTTTTTAAGATTTATTTATTTATTTATTTGACAGACAGAGATCACAAGTAGGCAGAGAGGCAGGCAGAGAGAGAGGAGGAAGCAGGCTCCCCGCTGAGCAGAGAGCCCGATGTGGGGCTCGATCCCAGGACCCTGAGATCATGACCTGAGCCGAAGGCAGAGGCTTTAACCCACTGAGCCACCCAGGCACCCCCTGTCCTGTTTTTCTGAACGGGCTGAAGCTTTGTGCTTGTGTGGGCACGACGGGGTGTGCAAGAGCGAGCGGCGGGGGCCGTCCCACTGAAGGCTTTGCACGCCTCCCCGGGCCCGCGCGCACAGGCGCTCGGCCGGCACCGTGGCGGCGGGGCGAGACAGGCGGCTTCAGCGGGCTGCGGATCTGGGACGGCTTAGCCAAGGCTGTGGGCAGCCCAGCACGCGGGGGGCAAAGGTCCCTTGAACGGGTGCGGACCCAGAGGCCGAGTCAGTGGACAGGGCGGAGCGGCTTGGGATTTGGGATGTTTTCTGCTCAGAAGCTTCTTGGCTTTGGATGGCCAAGCCCCCTGAAGGTAAACAAGCGACCTTGGAATGGGGGCCCCCCGGGGTGGGGGGGCGGTGGTCTCTCCGCCTGCTCCCCTCCCCGCCCCTGGAAGCTGTGGCCTGGCGGTTAAGGCTGCGCCAGCCCCCTTCTCCCGACGCCTCCCGTCAGCCAGGGTGAGCGCAGGTCTGAAAGGAAAAGTCGCAGGCCGGACGCTGCGTCTGTCCGTCCGCTGCGTCCGTCCGTCCGCACACTGTGCCTTCCCCGCGTTCTCCTGGAAACCGAGCCGGACTCACCTGTAAAAGGACCATTTCAGAAGGAACTGGCGGGCGGCCTTGGGGAAGCTGGGGCTGCCGGCGTGCTCCTTCAGGACCTGGGTGACCACACTGTCCAGCCAGGTGGCCCACTGGTCCAGGGAGCTCTGCTGCTGCAGGGTCAGCTTGAAGTCGTGCTCCAGGCGCTGCACCACGCTCTCCTCGCACTGGCACACCCACGAGGCCTGCTCCTGCGGGGCGTGGGCGGCGGGTCAGGGTGGGCCCCCCCCACCGGACCGGCAGCCAGGAAGGGAGCCCACCCTGGTTCTCAGCGTGTAAACCCGTGCTTCCCGGGGCCAGAGCTCAGACTGCACACTGTGTGTCTGCGGTGTTTTACTCTGAGTGCTCCTTTCTCTAAAAGTGTATGTGTTTGTTTAGTGGATGAACTCGGAGCCTGAACTCGGCGCCAGGATCGCCGTGGCAGGACGCGCACGAGCACAGCCTGCACTTTCGGAGCCCAGACGAGACAGCTGTGAAGGCGGCAGCAGGAAGGTAGATTCTTAAAGAGGGCGAACCAGGGTGTGGCTCCCAGCTCCTGGAGGCCCGGGGCCCCTGGGTGGGCTGCAGCGGGCTTCCGCCCTGACCCTGTTCTCACGCCCGCTGGGTTTTGCTGCTGGTTGCGTTTTATGGTTTTGAGCATTTTTCTGGAGGCTGGAAGGCGAGGCCAGCAGGATGGGACATACACACACACACACACACACACACACACACACACACGGCGTCGCTGATCTACAGCCGGGTCCCCGTGCCCCATCCCAGGCGGCAGGGGATGGCGTTGGAGAAAGTCACCTGCACGTTGGCGAAGTCCACACGGTTGAGGTCACTGAGCATCTGGTTGATCTGGGAGGTGTTCTGCAGCACGGCGCGCGCTGCCTGTGCCAGGTGGTTGAGGGACGTGTACCTGCGCAGGGTCTGGGCGAAGGCGCTGACCACGCCCACCTGTGGCCGGGGGAGGGGCAGGAGGCGCAGAGGTGAGGTGGGGGGGTGGGTGAGAGCTCGGGGGGAGAGCTGGTTCTCTCTCCCCCCAGGAGGGCGCCTGGGCTCCAGGACAGTGCGGAGGGGAGGGAGCAGAGGGACCCACCCTTCCCACAGTCTCAGGACCCAAGAGTGAGACTAAATGGAGGATACGAACCTCACCGAGGCATCTCGGCATCTAGAGCAGACGCCATAGCATCGGTGAGGTGGCCCTCAGGACAGGGTGCTTATGCTGCTGTTTCTAGAATTCCTGCGGCTCTCTCGAGTGGCCAGGGCCGGGGAATACAGATTTCTCGGGGCCACTGGATAAGGCTTTGTGGCGGTGGGGCCTCTGCGATTTTAACCATGACCTTGGCGACTCCTATACACCCTGAGGTTTGAGAGTCGCTGGTCTAACAGATCCTTCCAGACCGCGGTCAGGGAGGCCCGATGCTCGGAACGTGGCCTCACCTGTACAGGTCTCTAAGAGACGCGTGCCAGAGCGGCGGTCACACTCTTCCCCGTGTGGAGGCCCGCTCTGCACATTTTAAATTCTGCTTTGTGGCGAGACTGTTGCAGGAAGGGCGACAGCGAGGTGAAGCCCTCCCTCCTATGAGGCGCATAGGGACATTCCATGTGTCCACCCAAATGCATCCCAGCAAATGACAGCTTCTGTCATGCCCCTCCCTGCTGGTGTCCGTCCCACAGTGCCAGCATCCACGAGGCTTCCTGGGCGGGGGGACTCATGGGCCTCAGGACCCTCGGGGGTGGCCTGCTTTGCCTGGGGCAGAGCCCCTCCGGGAACACTTCCCGGCCCCGGGCAGAGCCGAGCGGTTACCTTGGTCTGGATGACCTGCTGCGGGAAGTCTCTCATGGCGTTCGTCAGCCAGCCTTCCAAGCTCTTGGCAAAATTACGGATGGCCTGTGTCAAGGTACCTGGGAGACGCAAGCCGCGATAGTTACAGTGGGAAAGGCGGTCTCCATCCCGACCAGGATCAGCAGGAACATAAGAGGCGCATGTGCAGTGAAGCCGTTAGAGCAAGGGAAGAAGAGGGACGAGGGACGGACGAGGGACGGACAAGGGACGGACGAGGGACCTGGCAGAACTTCGGGCATTTAGTGAGGGAGGCGCTGGGTAAGGACTGGGGGCCCCTGGGGCCTTCATTTCCGTTCCTCTCCCTCCTGCCTTCGTGATTTCCTCGCCCAGCGTGACTCTGCCCCCAGGGGACGCTGGGGGCTGTGCGCAGACATCTGTGGCCATCACAACAATGCGGGGAGCTCCCGGTGTGGAGAGGGCCAGGCTCAAACCCCCAGAGTGCCCAGGATGCCCCCCCCCATTCCAGGGACCAGTCCACAGTGCCGAGGAGAAGCCCCAATCCACACACATGCACGTACATATCCTCCACCAACTTCCAAATTTATTGTGAGGTGGCTTGCGAATAAGAAACGAATCAGACTGTTTAAAAAGAAAAAAACTTCAAAAATGTGAAAGCAAATATACCCCGACTCAAACCTTAACACAGAGACTCTAACCGAGCGCCGCCATGAACAGTGTCCGGCAGGCAAGCCCCAAGGAGAAACGCGATGGTTTGGCTTTTTCCCATTTTCTGGCCCAAAAACAGCACACCGGTTCATCAAGAAAGACCGAAGTTTCTGTCGTGCCCATGGGCGTAAATATTGACAGGGCCCCACCAGGTGTACCCATGGGCCACTCCCCACCCCTGTCTTCCATCAAGAGCGAGGCCTCAGGAGAGCCTGGGGGCCCAAGGGAGAGCCTGTAAGGGGCCAGCAGGGTGTGCCCCGTGCAGGGGACGAAGGGGTGCGTGTCATCGCTGGGGGGGAGGGGCCCACAGGTGGTCCCAGGCGCAGAGGGGCACGGTGGATCGAGACCCTCTCCGGGGCTTTCAGCAACCCTGCCGACCGGGGTAGGGCTGTTCTGTGACCTCGGCCCACCCTCTGGGGATCTCCTGCGGGGCATCCCGGGCCCCAGAGGAACTCAGAGGCCGGCATGTCACTGGGAGCCCCGCAGCACCAAGCCAGCACTGGCGGGCGGCGACCCGAGGGTGGCAGGCCTCCCCGCAGCCTCGTTCCCGGGGGGGCGGGGGGCAAGGAAAGCACAGGGGTGGCGGAGAGAGCAGCAGCCAGCAGCCCTGCTTACTGGGCACCGGCCGCAGCACATCGGGGATGAGGATCTCCACCAGGGCCTGGTACAGGATGTGGTCGCAGTCCCTCATCCACTTGAGAATGGGCTCGCATTTACACAGAGACACCAGCTTGTCCTTTGGGAGGACGGCGCCTTCGGGCTCCCCGTCGCTGTGGGGAATGGGAGAGCCGGGGTGAGCCGCAGCCTGCAGGGTGGCAGGGGGCCCTGGGATGGACCCCTCCCTGCCTCCAATTCCCCGGCGGGCCCGCGCTGCCCACCTCCCTGTCTGTGGCCAGGGGATGACACGTCCTCTGTTTGGGACGGCACAGGGTTCCCTCTACGGTCCCTCGTGCGGAAGCAAAGGGATGGGCAACACATAGCGCGGAAATCACACACACACGCGCGCACACACACACGGGGTGGGGTTCTGAGCGCCAGTTCTGGGAAAGGGACCCATTTGTCTGTGGGTCACCATGTGGGTGTCCGCAGCTTGCAGGTTAGCCCTGGGGTCCTGGGAAAGGAGCCGGAGCGGCTCCCTGGGGACGAGGCGGGGGGGGGGGGGTGCGGGTTCAGGGCGGGGGCGGCGAAGGCTGTTACCTGGCAGGTAGAGAGGCAGGGCCATCACCCGAGGAGGCTTTCGAGTTCCAGAAGGAAAGCCACAGCTTCTCAATGTAGTGAAACTGGAGGTTCACCACGACGTCCACAGTTGCCTGTGAATAAACACAGCCCGTCGACCTCACGGATGTGCGTGTTAAAGTGGCCCATCACGTGTCGTGAGGACATGCCAAGCAGGCAGCTGTGACAGGAGCCGCAGTGGGGTGCCTTGAAGTCAGGAGCGACACCATAAGAAGCAGGGGGCCGCTCCCACTTCCTCAGGGTCACCCAGGGACACCTGATGGTCTGAGAGTTTGGCGGTGCTGGCGACGTGGGAGGCTGACGCGCCTCACTGGGGCGGGGGGGAGCCTCACTCTGCTCTCCACCCGGCCCTACCCCCACCCCGGAGCCCAGGCTCAGGGTCCCCCCGGGGGTCACCTCGCAGTGCCGCCGGTACAGCAGCTGCAGGGCCTTGACGTCGTGCAGCGAGATGCTTTCCTGCAGCAGGACGCCGCCCAGGTCGGGCGCCGGGAACTCCGGGAAGACGTGAGACACATCTGGGAGGAAAATGGGGTAGCAGAGCTGCAGAAGGGCCACAGGCAGCAGGCGCAGGTGCTGGGGCATTCAGGTCAGGGTTGCCGGTGACCCCCACCATCCCCCAGCCCTGGGTCACACAACTTTGAAGCTTTGGTTTTTTCAGGGACAGAATAGGGGACAACACTGTCATCTCCCAGGGACAGTAAATACACTGACACAGAAGAGCCCTGAGCCCAGGCCCCGCACTCCACGGCCGCTCCCATCACCCCAGCCTGGGGGCCACCCAGGGCAGTGAGTCTGGGGAGGGGCCGGCTGTGGCTGTCCCAAGTTGCTTCCCTTTAGGGGTCTCTCTGGGCTCGAAAAACACACTAAATATCCCCAAAGGCCACAGCCATCTTCAGTGTGTGTGTCTGTGGATGCGGCCTCAGCAAGCCTCCCTGGGCACCAGCTGAGAGGCAGGCTGCGAGTCACGGCCGTGGGGCTGGCGGGGCAGGGGCTCTCGCAGGGAAGGGCCAGGCAGCCTGGGTCAGGCCAGCAGGATGCAGAGCCAGTTGTAAGGAATCCTGAGCACCCTAAATGCTCCAGGGAACTCGGGAAGAGAACGGAAGAGGGCAGCCAGGTCCCCGGGCAACAGGTTTTAAAATACATCTAGTTTTCTTTCTGACGGGCATTTCCTTTTCTTTGCTTCTTTTTCTGATGGTCATTTTGTACACGCTCATTTTGGGGGCACCTGCTGACTCTTCTGCAATCTTGGGGAATGCCCTAAAGGTTGACCTAGAACAAGTCTGCGTAATTAGAGAGGTATTCCACAGGCCGGCTGCTCAGCGCAGCCCCGCAGAGGCAGCTGGCGCCGGCAGAGCTGAGCGGACCCCGCTTTCCCAGCCGGCCTCGGCCACAGGGTGGGGGGCACTCACCGAGGTACTGCTGGTGGTGCAGGCTCTGCGCGGCCATGGCCTGCTCCGGCGTGCCGTGCGGGCTGCCGTGCGAGCTGCTGTCCCCAAGGCCGTCCATCTTCTGGGCCGGCCGGTACCTGGGCAGGGGACACGGCGCCACCATGAGGCCCCAGCTGTGCGGCCCGAAGGGGCTCAAGGAGCAGACAGCCGAGCGGGGTTCAGTTTGGGCTGTGTGTGTGCGTGTGTGTGTGTGTGCATGTGTGCATGTGTGTGTGCGCGTGTGTGTGCATGTGTGTGTGTGTGTGCATGTGTGTGTGTGTGTGTGTGTGTGTGTAGTGTTTAAAAACTTGGGCTAAAATACACACAACATGAAATTCACCATCGCAACCGTCTCTAAGTGCGTAGCTCTGTGGCATGAAGCACTCACACCGTCCTGCAGTCACCCCCACCCTCCGTCTCCAGAACATTCCATCTCCCCACACGGAGACTCTGTCCCCATGAAGCACGGACTCCCCCCCCACCCCGCCCCAGCCCCAGCTCCTGCCCTCTCCTGTCTCTGGGGACGGGACTCCTCTGGGGATCTCCTGGGAGTGGGGTCCTGTGGGATGGGTCCTTCTGGGTCTGGCTCCTCTCGCTAAGCCTGGTGTCCTTGGGGTCCCTCCGTGTGGTGGCAGGTGTCAGAGGTCCTTCCTTTTTAAGACTGAGTAACATTCCACTGTCTGGATGGACGGACACATTTGCTTATCCAACCAGCCGCTGACGGGTACTCGGGGTTGCTTGTGGGTGTGGGCGTGTGTATCCTTTTTCCCCTAATACTTCTCCCTCAGAAGATAAGTGAACTTCACAAGTATCTTACTATTCGATGGTCTCAAAGGAAATTCTGGGATTTTCATTTTCCCCCGAGCAAAAGCAGAGCCAGAAAACCGCTGTCCTGACGGCGAACGGGCGACACTCACAGAGAAGGGCTCCCCGGGGCCCGGGGTGCCTTGAGCCCAGTGGACAGCTGTGGGGTGGTGACGGCGTGTGGTGGGGAGAGCAGGGGGGCCCGACTCCGGCGGGGAGCGCCCTTCCTTTTGGAAAGTGGGGCCAGGCTTCCCGTGGGGACGGACAGAAGTCTCTCAGACAGGTGTGGAGCGCCGGACACGGGCGGGGGGTGCAAGCGTAAACGGCACGAGCCTGTCGCCATGAGACGTGTCGCTGCTCCCGAGGTAGCGCTCTGCTGGTGCGCTGAGTCGCGGGTGTTTGGGGGGGCCCGATGCTAACACCAAGCAGAGTCCACGTCTGTGCACCAGCAGCTTCAGGATGGCCTGTTGGTTCCACTCTCGTGTTGGCTACTGGAGAATGTTCTGGAGACTGTCTTCTGTGACCTCCAACCCCCGCGATTGGATATGAGGTTTGGAGTCACTGGGACGGCCTTAGAGCTGCTAAAGTGGGGTCCGAGCCATACACGGATGGGCCAAGTTATGAAGGGGCCACATGGAGCAGTCTGGACTCCGGAGAGGAGCCAGGGACAGAGGGAAGCAGGGAAGGAGGTGTGGCTGCAGGACGGCCAGGGACGTGGCATTTGAGTGGGGCCCTGAACCAGGGGCCTGCAGACCACAGCTGTGGAGGGCCGGTGCTGCTCCTTGTTTTGTGCATAAAGTTTTATTGGCACACAGCCACGCCCACTGGCAGGGCTGAATAGTCTGGACAGAATGTATGGCTTGCAAAGCCCAAGATATTTGCTCTCTGGCCCTTTACAGAAAGGTTTGCTGAGCCCTGCCTTAAAAGATGAGTCAGTGTGCGATGGATAGAGGAGAGAACATTCCAGAAAATGACCAGGCCTTTCCAGCCATTGGATCCAAATGTCAGGAAGGAGCAGCAACTTAAGTAGATAAGCTTCCTTCTCCAGGCTTCTTGGGTTAGTTTCAGGGTTACCTCTTTTTCACCCCCTGCCCCCCGCCATAGTTGAAAATTGAAGATCTAGGATTCCAGCTCTATGGTATTCTGGAAAAGGCAAAACTCTGGGGGCAGCAGAAGGGTCAGTGGCTGCCGGAGGTCGAGGGGAGGAGGGAAGGATGAATGGGCAGGACACAGAGCATTTTCACGGCAGTGGAACTACTCTGTATGATCTGCAATCCCGGAGACATGTCATTCTACGTTTGTACAAACCCATTGGAACGGAGCTCCCAGACTCCCTGATGTCAAGTTTGGACTTGAGGTGATAACAAAGTGGTGATGTCAGTTTGCTAGCTGTAAGCAATGCACAGCTTTGATGCCACATTGATGGCGGGTGCACTGTGCATATGAGCACAGTGGGCATATGGAAAACTGCATTTTCTACCCAATTTTGCTGGCAACCTAAAACCATTCTAAAAAATAATGTCTATTTTTTGGGGGCGCCTGGGTGGCTCAGTGGGTTGGGCCTCTGCCTTCGGCTCAGGTCATGATCTTGGGGTCCTGGGATCGAGTCCCACGTCGAGCTCTCTGCTCAGCGGGGAGCCTGATTCCCCCCCACCCCCCACCTGCCTCTCTGCCTACTTGTGATCTCTCTCTGTGTCAAATAAATAAATAAATAAAATCTTTAAAAAAAATGTATTTTTTTTTTTAAAGAGAAAGATCTGAAGGCTCTGTTAGCTGGACGAGGTTGTGTCCCTAGCCTCCTGTGGCTTGGCTCTCCCAAGACATTGGAGACAGGTTCATATGAATCTATTTTTTCCATCACAGTTTGGAGAGTCCCCTCCTACCTGTGTACTTAATGTTTGAGAAACACTTCTCTGTATGTTCTCCCAAGTGAAACTCAGACCTGACCCTTGCCTTGGGCAGGCAAGCTGGTTCTCAGGTTGCCTTTGGGCCCAGGTCACCCACCTTGGCTTTTGATGCATGGGCTGCTGCCGCATGGCCATATACTGGGTGTCCTCCTGCAGCCTGTTCAAGGGCGAGTCTGGCTTCAGGCGGATCCCATAGTAATGATACTTGGAGTTGCCCCTAGAAACCAAGCATCTCAGGGTCAGCTCTCTTTGCAGATGTTCTGAATGTCAGGACAAGTGCTCTGTCTTGGCCCTTCATTTTGGGTGCTCAGGTTCAGTGTTCCCTGGACCATGTGGGAAATGTTCACGGGCTGTTCCATGATCAGAGAGGTTAGGAAATTCTGTACTTGGCATCCCCCTCTTGGAGATTACCCCTTGGATTTTAGTATTATAAAGGCTCTGGGAAGTCTTGCAGTGGGAAAAGTGGTCCAGTTTGTTTAATAGGGCATGGCCTCACCACCATCATCCTCACCATCATCACCGTCATTATCATCATCATACCATTACCATCATGACCCACCATTGACACAATCACCATCATCATCCCCATCTTCACCATCGCCATCGCCATCATTATCACCTTTAGCACCATCACCATCATTACTGTTATCACCATCACCACTATCACCACTGTTATCACCATTATCACTATCCCATCATCACTGTCATTATCACTACCACCATCATCACTGTTATCACTATCCCATCATTACCATCATCATCACCATCATCACTGTCATCATCACCACTGTTACTACCACCACCATCACCAACATCACCGTCATCACTGTCATCACTGTCCCATCATCACTATCTTCACCATTATCATCACTGTCACTATCACCATCACCACCTTCATTATCATCATCATTATACCATTACCATCATCACCACCATTGACAAAGTCACCATCATCATCTGCACCATCACCATCAACCACCATCACCATGTTCACCATTATCACCAACATCACCATCATGACTATCATCATCACTGTCATCACTATCCAACCAGCACACCATCACCATAATCATCACCATCATCACTGTCACTATCACCATCACCACCTTCATCATCATCATCATTATACTATTACCATCTTCACCATTGCCATCATCACCACCATCACCATTATTATCACCATCATCACCATCATCACTGTCATCATCATCACCATTATCACCACCACCATCAACCATCATCACCGTCATCACTATCCCATCATCACCAGCTTCCCCATCACACTGTCACCATCATCATCGTCACTGTCACTGTCAGCATCACCATCATCACTGTCATTATTACCATCACCACCTTCATTATCATTATCATTATACCATTACCATCATCACCACCATTGACACAATCACCATTGCCATCACCGTCATCACCATCACCAACATCACCATCATCACTGTAATCACTATCCCATCATCACCATCTTCACCATCACCACTGTCACCACCATCATCACCATCACCACCACCACCATCATCATCATCATCATCATCGCCTCCTGCCCCCAATCGTCTAACAACATGATCTGGAAAATGGCAAACTTTGGGAAACACTATCAGCTTATTGTGGGAGAAATAAATGATCAAAGGGCTTTAGACAATTTGGTTAAGAAGTAGGTCAGAAGGGCTCCACAGGAAAGAAGTACTGAAGGACAGACGTGTCTGGCAATAGGGATAAGTGGGTGGAGCATGGGTCCAATCTGGATGAAGTAGAAGTTTGGCTGGTGCCAGGAGGAGGAAAAGCAGGGGGGAGAAAAGCCCCAATCCTGAGGCCAGCAGCTAGGACACTCTGACAGTGGGGGCCATGCATGAGCCTTCTGGAGAGGCCCCAAAGGCAGTAGTGGCTATGGCCCCAGAGACCAGGGGCTCCCCATCCTTCTCTCCTCCATCCATTGATGCTCTGTAAGGATGTCCTCTGTAAAGGATCAGAAGGTGGCAGAGAACATTCTGTTGGCCCCACACCAGTTTCTGAGGGTGTGTGAGTGACCCCCACCCCCACGTGTGACCTCACAGACAGCAGCCATGCAGGAAATGCCTTCTGTGTGCTTTAGCCCACCCACTTTGAATAGAGTATGGCTGCTGTTTTCTAATGGGAGGAGAGTTTGTTTCCTGCCTGGGATTAAGTCTGTGGCATGTGACAGTCCCTGGCTGCTGCAGGCCAAGGGCGGGCTGTAGTGGATTGGTCTAGGCAGAGCAGAAAGCATCAAAAAATCATAAATCCAACTCTACGTGATAATCCAGAGGCTGCTTTTTAAGAAAACCTGTTATCATGGAGAATTCTAAACAAAGAGAGAGTGCTGAAGCAAAGTCACCAGGAGAGAGATGGCCCACAGCCAACACCTTGGACCAGTCAGGCCCGTGCTGCCACCAATTCAGAACAACTCCAAGTCTACCCAGAGGCATGTGGACAGAAGGAGAAAGACCACCTTCTCCAAAAGCTCCATATCTGCATAGAGGACACAGGAGGACGGGTGGGCGTGGGGCTCCCGGGCACCCTCATGTACCCACCTGGTGCCCAGCCGCCGCGTCCGCAGGCCCATGAACACGGAGCGGATCAGCTTCCCGAAGGAGGCAGCATTCACAGGGTCCAGCTTGTGCTCCTGGCAGTGCCGAAGGTAATGGTTGTAGAGAGAGCTTCTGGGGAGACTCACACCTTCTGCGGTTTCATAGTTATCCAACAGCCACTGGAGCTGGACGAAGAAAGATATGCTCCCATTCGTCAGGATCCCCCCAAATGCTGAAACGCTAATGTGGACTCATTAAGAGAAGCGCATACTTTCTCTCCATTAACATGAGGAAGAAATTCATAGCCACTGTCACCGATCTGGATAGGAGAGATTCTGGGCACATGAATTAATAGCTTCTCTCCGCTCCTGTATTTATTCCTTCAATGTTCAGCCTGGTTTTCAGATTCCTTGACTTAATTTACAAAAACCTGCAAGGGATTGAGACCTCTTGGGTGTGTTTCCTAATCATTTAGATACAGCATGTCTCTTAAACTTACAGGAATGTCAAGACAGAGAGGAGGATTGAAGAAAGTTCCGCGGACCCATGAGCACTGCCCCTGGCACTGAAGGGGGCGATGTGGGCCTCTGGAGTGTGTCCACCTTCTAATATCTTGTGACCGAGGGACAAATCATTCATCTAAGGATTAAGATGGCTGGAGCTCGGCCACCTGTTTCATTGCTGGTCACTGAATATGAAAGTCCTAGTTGAATTCTTGCCCTATTGCTTGTGCTACTATCTTTGGCCCCGACCAGGAATTCTGCACTCTGTGGCAGCCGGATTCTACTAGAACAGGCTGAGAAGAAAGGGGGGAGTGGAAGGTGGAATTCCTAGACACCCCTTCCTCCTGCCCCTCCTCCTAGCAGCTCTCAGACCCCATGTGAGCAGCTGCCCTTCCTCCCTGAGGTAGGACATGTGTGCCGGCTGAGAGGTCTGTGTTCCCATGGCTGGTGGGGTGACCGAGTGGCCCGAACCATACACTCTGGAATGTGTGGTGTGTTTTCTCTCAGGAAAGCTTTTTCTTTTTCCTTCTGAAACAACAACAAAAGACAGGGCGGCGGACAGAGGTGGACTGACCTATCCTCATGTCCCTGACGCAGAGAGAGGCTGTAAGCAGAAACGGGACACAGGACCAAAGAGGCTTCCGTGCCAGGATCTGTGCCCAGGCCGGAAGGCAGCCAAGTCGCTGCCCACCCTTCCCCACTCCCCGCCAGAGCTCAGCATCGGGTCAGAAGGGCAGGAGCCGTCCACACAGAGTCAAGCCCCCACACCGGGCAGCGGCGCAGAGGAGGCCCACCTGCCTGGACCCCCCCAGAGCAGTGTGTGTCTGTTCCCTGATCACGGGACGTCTGAGGCGTGAACACCAAAGCCCCCACCCGTGCTGGGGATTTGGAGAAGGGCGGGAGCCACGTGCGTAGGCCCTAGGCCTGAGGCCGGATCCTGTGCGGGAAGGTTGGTCAGGGGTGGGGAGGGCTGCCTAAGCCTCGAGCTGTGAGGGGCTCCCTGTCCTCTGCCGACCTGGGGGGGGGGGCCGGTACATCGCACATGTTCTGCGCCCTTCTAGAGCCAAAGTGAGCGTCAGCCCAGGGACAGCTCAGCCCCAGCCGACCTCGGGCCACTGGCCCTGTCCAGGCCCAGCACACACGCTGGGGGCTGGGCTGGAGTCTCCCCTTTAAAAGATAGTTTTACTACGGGAAGGTTCTAATAGGCACAGAGGTGGCAAGAACAGAGTAAGGGACGCCTGCGTCTACAGTTGTCAGCTCAGGGCCAAGTTTGTTTCCTCTAAGCCCCACCCGGCGCCTCCTGGCCGTCTCGGGCTATCTTCAGGCGAAGGCCTGGCGTCCCTTCATTTCAGCCCCGGGCCTCCCTGCTCCAGCACAGGCCAAGCGAGAGGCAGGTGTGGGGGGCCCCTGTGGGGCAGTTAGGACAGGGAGCCACGAGGTGCTCCCAGGAGTGTGCTCCTTCTGCCGCCCCTTCCTCTCCAAAGTCTCGCCTGGGCCCAGGAGCCGCCTCCTTGGTCCTCCCTGGCCCCTGACCGCTCTCCCGTCGCTGCTGGAAGCTGAAGCCTTCGCTGTGACATCAGCGTGGCATTGTCCTCAGACTCTCGGGGTGCCCCTTCCTCCCCTCCCTGAGCACCTCTGCCCACTGGGCTCTGGGAGGCTGCGGGACGGTAGGACGGGGGGGGCATCTGGAGGGGGTGGAGGGGTGAGCACAGCCCCATCGGTGCCAGGAAGCTGCCCCCCAGCGACAGGGCACAGGGGTAACTGGGCTCCCCGGCCGCCACCGTCTTATTTGCAGGTCGGGATCCAGCTGAGGAAGGGCTGGTATTTGAGGTGGTCCTTTGAGCCCCAGGGTTTTTCTTCAGAGAGAAATGTATTGCTCGTCTCCCCCACCAGAATAAGAACCCCACGCAGGTAGAGACGGAGCCGGGTCCGCCCAGGTTTGCACCCCCAGGAAGTGCGATGGACCAAGAGAAGGGGTCCTGAAGCACAGAGGGGCCCCTAGCACGTGAGAAGACCACGGTCAGGGTGCAGAAGCTGGAGTCTTTCTCTCTCTGCCTCCCTAACCCCCCAAGGAGCACAGAGCGCCGCTTCTTAGGGGGTCCTCTGGGAGCGGGAGAGGAACGTGGACGTTCAGGCGAGAAGGGTGAGGTCAGATTCCGTGGGTGGTGCGCTGGAAGGGGCCCTCGACAGGACTGGCTCACAGGTATGAGGAAGTGTTGGGGAAGAATGATCACTTCGGCTTATCACCATCCCCCAGCCCCATGTTGCTGAAATCAAAAATGGATCTCTTCACTTGGGTAATTATGCTGGCATTGACATCAATGATGCGTGGTTCTCTCCCAAGCAGAAGTAACTCTGGGGAGAGCTGACACCTCTAGCAGCCCCCAGAACAATCAGTTACACTTTCTCCCCCTTTTGCAAGAGAGAGGATGCTGATTCAGGTGACCAATGTCACATCATGACGGAGCTGAGGGAGGGAGCCATGGGGAAGCATTCTAGGCAGAGGGTACAGCCCGTGCAAAGGCCCTGGGGCAGCACTGGGCCTGGTGTGTTGGAGGAACAGTGAGAGGGCCTGTGAGAGAAGGAGGAGGGGAGGGGATGGAGGGAACAGGGCCCATCGGGGCAGGGCCCTGGAGGCTGTTTGGATGATGCTGGCTTCTACTTGGAGTGTGACGGGGGACCTGGAGGCTTCTGAACAGAGAGGTGCCATGATCTGAATTTGGTTTTAGTACAATCACTCTGGCCACTGCTGTGAGAAGGGCCTGGAAGCTGGGGGAGGGCAGCAGCCAAGGGATCACTAGGTGGTGGCCATGACACTCCACAGGAGAGTTGGGGGGGGAGGAGAAGTGGTCTGATTCGGGATGGTTCCGAAGGTGAGGTCAAGAGCAGCTGGAGGCGGGGTCTGGGAGAAGGATGGGAAGCGAGGGTGAGCAGCAGAAGACGGTGGGAGGCGCGGGGGCTGGAGGGGCAGTCGGGGCTCAGCTTTGGACGTGCCGGTGTTGCGCCGCAGCTCCAAGCCGGCAGGTGGGAGAGGCCTGGCGGCGGTGCCCCCTGGGAAACAGCCGTTCCACGGGGAGCCGGGGTGCGGTCAGCAAGACGGTGAGCGGCTTCGGGAAAGAAACCAGCATTCTGAGCGAGACGACTGCTGGAGGCCTTTGCCATGATAATTTGGAGCAATTTCTGGACAAGGGACCCAGCCCAGGAAGCTGCCGATTCAAGCCAAACCCCAACCCTGGTCTGCCTGGCACGCTTTGTCATCACACAGGCGCGCGGTCTGCCGCCAACTGTGATCTTCGGCAATTTGTGCTCCTCGATTAGAAAAAAAAAAGTCATAGACTCTAAATACAATTAATCTACAAGCCTGTCCTCCTCCCGGGGTCTGGAAGTAACAGGAGTTTATTATATAGACCACGTGACTGTGAGCCAGTGTCGGGGGGAGGTCCCTACATGGGGGTGGTTTGTTCTGAGCAGGGATCTGGGGGATGGCTGAGGGGCAGCCCTGGGAGGAGGACAGGCCCCTCCCCTACTCAAGGCGGGGGACCTTGACTGAAGTCCCCCCCCACCCCCCCCCACCCCCTGCCCCCAGGCCAGGCATCCAGCTGCGGTGGGGAAGGTGTCTTCGTGCCCGGGGCAAGTGCTTCGCCTCCTTCCCTGCACACAGCTCTCCCTGACTTTCAGGCCACCGAATCTGCCCATCCCGGTCTTTGCGACCGCTCGAGGCCCACCTCCTCCTGTGGGGCTTTCGACCCCAGGCTGGACGGTTTCTCCCACCGGCAGACCCCCCGGGTTTCACTCAGCCCCCCTTGAGGGTGGCTGGGGAAATTCCCGGAGACCCCGACCTTGGCTGGTTCTGGAAGGCACTGCCTCGTCTCCCAGGCTCGGGGCATCTCGCTACCCCTGCCCCTCGCCCCCAGGCTAGCGTGTCATCGTCGTCCTTGGGAAGCAAGCAAACTCCGCAGAGCACGGGAACCAGATCCGGCAGGAAACCTCCACGGCTGGTGTCCGTGTGCGCTTTGGTGTGACCTGGGCGCACTTTCTCAGCCCTGCTTGCCTACTGCCCGTGCATTCCCGGCGCGGGTGCGGGTGGGACACCGCCCCCCCACCCCGGCTCTCTGCGAAGGGTCAGCTGGGAGGCCACCAGGAAAACGGGTCCATGCGGTGCGGCCCCCAGCCCGGCTTGTCAGCCCTAGGACGGGGCTGGCAAAGGAGCTGGGGCTCGGCCAGCATCGTCCCACACTCAGACTGTGGGCTGCGAGCAGCCAGGGTGACAAGCATCATAAGTGAGCGTGGCCAGCGGCCGCAGGGCCATGGGGCCCTCCTAGGGGCCAGGACCCATGCTCTCCCTCCCCTCCTGGCTCTCACATGAGCGGATCGAGCGCCGGATGGCTTTCACAAGGATCTTATTTCTCTTCTCTGATTCTAAGCCGCCGCGCCCAGGCCCTGCTGCTCGCGTCCACGACACACGACACATGGCCAGGGGGGAAACAGACACGGGGAGCCTTTCCTGCTTGGAAACCGAACGCCCAGGGAAGCAGTCAGAGGAGTCTCCTTCCAAAGGAAACGTGTTAGAAGCCAGAAGCGCCCCTGCAGCCAGAGACAAGCGGCTCATGCGTTTCCCCGCAGACATTTTACACTTCCTGCGGAGCCCTGCCTACCTGGGGTCTGCACCCCGTTCTGCCTTCCTCAGGGCCGACTGGGTGCTGGGGCCCATGGGCCGTGTCGAGGACACGTGTGTCTGCTTCAGGGCCCTGCTGAACAGGCCCTTGTGCAGACTTGCCCGCACGGTGGCCCGAGTTTAAGACTGAGCAAGCACCCACTGGCAATGGCTCCCTCCCTAGATCTGGCCACGGGGCTGACACTGGCCAGCAGTAACTGGCGACAGGGAGGCCATGAGCCACCTAGTCTGGGGTGGGGAGGGGAGAGGGCACTCAGCAGGGGCCTGACACTTTTATTTCCTTATATATTTACTGCTTTGCAACAACGGGTGTGAGACTGCTCTCCCTTCCAGTGACCGGGCCTCTGAGGCCCAGGAGTGCAGGGCTCTCGCTCTCGTCACGTGTACCTGGAGCAGCCCAGCACACCTGTGCCAATCCAGAAACCTAGAAGTTTCTGGACCTTCCCTAGCTGGGTTTCTGCCCCAACATCACGGCCCTTTGAGCCAACGCCTCACTTGGCGCGTTGGGCAGTCCCAAAGTCTTGCAGGGTCTTAGTTAGGGAATACTCTTACGGTCCCTTCCTGCCTCACGAAGCTGCCCAGAGACGGGGACGTTCGCTGCCTCCTGGCACGGAAGCTACCAGCAGTCTCCCCAGGGGGAGAGTGAAGGAGAAAGATGCCATATAGTTAAAATCAGAGAAGCGTGTTGCTTTGCACTTTTCTCCTAGCGTTATTATTTTTTTTCCCCAAAGAGCTGATCACGGACCAGAAACGCAGCTAAGAGTCATTAAGGCGCTCCGAGTCCCGCCTTCTCTGTTGTGGTTCCTGCCTGTTCTTAGTGTCATGTTATTGATGACGCCTGTCGCCTGCCCGCTCTCATGCTTCCCTCCGTGAGTGCCGGGAGGGTACGTGCTGTTACCGGCCACCTGCTCGGAGGCAGGGCCCTTTCCCTCACGCTGCTGAAAGGTTTTTTTTTTTTTTTTTGCTGGATGAAGCATCCTAGGTGGGCTTTTCCCCTTCCTCTCAGCACCCGAGAGGGGTCATTTCATGGCCTTCGCTTGCTTTCTAAAATGCCTACGAAGGTTACGAGAGCGGCGGGGCAGGCCGCCAGGTGGACACGCACTTACATGGCTGTTGAGTAAACCGCTTTTGTGTGAAGTGATCCCTTCGCTTTTTTGGAGGTTTTCAATCGCCATTTCAAGCTAAAGAAAATGTGTGCAGAAACAAAACAAAACAGAAAAAAAAAAAAAAAAAGGAAATCAGATGGTTAGCATCAGCCAAGATTGGTTTTTATTAATATCCAAATAATGATTCAAGCACCTACAAGATAAAAACAAGGCTTGATGTGGGTGCGGGGGTGTGGTTAGGTGCGGGGGTTGGCGGGGAAGCTGTGGGGAGCGGGGCGTGACTCCTGACATGCAGCGGAGCGCAGGGGCCGGGGCGGGGGCGCCAACAGCACAAGGAGGCGGTCTGCAAACACAGGCTGCCGCAGTTCAGCACGTCTGCGTGAACCCCGAGCAGAGGCAGGAGTCCAGGTAGAAGCAAAGCCAGCAGAACGACCACCCCGCTGCTCCCCCGGACCCGTCCCCATTTGCTGCGGAGAATCCGCCGTCCACCCGAGGACAGCCGGTGGCCCTGCTGACTTCCCGGCCGGCCTGTCCTGGCTCAGAGCCCAGGGTCTCCCTCTTGGGCGCTCCAGGAAGAGACCAACAAGGCCAAAGACCCTGGCCCCGCCACTGAGAGGTGTCAAACCCGGGACCGCTGGACGCGTCCCAGAGATATGCTCCTGACGGTTTACAAAGCATGGCTGGGCAGAGAAGCTTACGTAGGAATGAAAACAAGTCCCAGGGACAGTCACGGGGAGCTAACGGAGGTCTTCCTGGGGGAAGGGGCTTCTGAGCTGGGTTCCGAGGACCTCATGGAAGCAGGGAGCTGAGGTGGTCCAGCAGGCCGCTGGACAGGACGAGACACCCGGCTGTGTGCGGCCCCTGCCACATTCGTGTGTGCCGAATCTGACGCCCCCTTGTACATGTTAAGTAGAAGTGGGGAACCTGCTGGAGCCCACCACGACAGGCAGAGAACTGCAATGAAAGGAAATAACCCCAAGGCACACCCTGACCGTCCTCAAACACGCTGGGAAGGCAGACTTCATTCAGTGATGCCTGTGCAAAAGGCAGGTGGAACACGTATTTTGGAAAGAGCAGATAGACGCGGCTCCTGGGGCTGAGTGCAGGAATGAGAGGGATCCTGCTCTGCCCATCACCTCTTCCGACCGCCGCTGTGTGTGTGTCCAGTCGCCACTTTTGCTCAACACTCTACTGGAAGTTCTAGCCAGGGCAGTCTGGTAACGGTGAGAAATAGAAGACATCCATATTGGAAGAGAAGAAGTAGAACTATCTCTGTTTGCAGACAACATGATCTTAAACATAGAAAATCCGGAAGGAGCCACAAAAAAACTACGAATGCTCATAAACAAACCCGGCAGAGTTGTAGGATACAAGATCAACATACAACAGTTACATTTCTCAACAATGAATGATAGGAAAATGAAATAAAGAAAACAATCCCATTTGCAACAGCATCAAAGAAAATAAAATACTTAGGAATAAATTTAGCCAATGAGGTAAAATACTTGTACATTGAAACCTATAACATTGCTGATCGAAATTAAAGAAGACCCACATAAAGAGAAGACATCCTATGTTCATGGATCAGAAGACTTAATATTTAGATGGTGATACTCTCCAAGCTGATCAATGCAATGCTTATCCAAATCCTCTATTAAATTTCCAGCTGCTTTTTCAGAAATGGACAAGTTGATTCTAATTTGTACGGCATTGAAGGGAACCTGAATTGCCAAAACAATCTTGAAAAAGAACACATTTGGAAGGCTCACATTTCCTGATTTCAATCAAAACTTACTATAAAGCTACAGAAAATGAAACAGGGCAGTACTGGGATAATGACAGACATATAGATGTACATAGGTCAATGGAATGGGATTAAACATCCAGGAATAATCCCGTATGTCCATGGTCAACTGATTTTTGACAAGGGTGTCAAGACCACTGAACAGAGAAAGAGTAAACTTTCTAACGAACGGTGCCAGGATAGATGGGTTTCCACACACAAACAAACGGAGTTGTTTACCTCACAATATATGCAAAAATCAACTCAAAATGAATCAATGAACTCAATGTAAGAGCAGCAATCATAAAACGATTAGAAGACATAAGGCAGTCAGGTACAGTAAGTTTATCTTTATGACCTTGGATTTGGCAATGGATTTTTTACATATGACACCAAAAGTGCAAACAACAAAAGATAAAAAAATCCTTACAGAGGTAAATGGGACTTCACCGGAACTACAAACTTCTGTACAGCAAAGGACACTGTCAAGAGAGTGAAAAGACAAGCCACAGCATGGGAGAACATATTTCCAAACTGTATATCTGAAAAGGGTCTTGTATCCAGAATATATAGTGACCTCTCACAACTCAACAACCAAATGACCAACACCCACTTAAAAAATGGGCGAAGAACTTGAACAGACATGCCTGTAAGCAGCACATGAAAAGATGTTCGGCATCCTTGGTCATTAGGGAAATACAAACAAAAAGCACAGGGAGATACCGCTTCAAACACACTAGTGTGGCTATTAAAAAGAAAGAAAGGAAAGAAAAAAGAAAAAAACAGTGTCGGTGTGGATACGGAGACACTCGAACTCTTACACATGGCTGGTGGGATGTACAATGGCACAGCCGCTGTGGGAAACAGTCCGACAGTTCCTCGAAATGTGACACATAAACTCAGTTAAACTATTACGTCCGAGCAATTCCGCTCCCGGGTGTGTTCAGAAAAATGTGTACACGAATGTTCACAGCAGCGTGATTCACCACGGCAAAAACCTGGAAAAATACTAAAGTCGGTCAGATGACTGGATAAACACAACATGGTCTATCTATACAATGGAACACTATGCATCCACAGAAAGGAAGTAGTGGTACATGTTACCACGTGCGTGAGCCTCGAAAGCATGATGCTCACGTGAAAGAAACCAGGCACGAAAGACCACACAGTGCACGATGCCGTTTACATGAAATGTCCCGAACAGGAAAATCCAGAGACAGGAAGCAGAGTAGTTACCAGAGATTGAAGGAGGAGGGAATGGGGGGGAGGGGTGACTGATAACCCATCACCAGTTTACAGGCTGATGAGAATGTTCTAGACCTAAGGAAGTTAAGGGTTGTACAACATTGAGAATGTACTAAGTGCTGTTGAATCATATACTTTTAAGTGGTTCAAATGACGAGTTTTATGTTATGTGAATTTGACCTTGATAAAAAATACACAACTAATTAAAAAAACCACTATTCTCCCTGGCCATTTGAATGGATCTGTTCCCTGCATGCGTGGCTTTGTCACTTGGAAAATACTGGTCCACTGACTTGGCAGATGTTCCAAATGTGGACACGCTTCATGATACAGTATTGAAAAATCACACTGGTTAATATCACCACTAAGCTCAAAACTGTAATTCTTCTTTGGTTGAAATGTATTGGCAACCACATCAGTCGGCTGTTTTCCTGGATACATCCATCTCGTGCCGATCATTTTTGAGAAAATGCCTGCCAGTTCCCCAAGTCTGAATAATCGTCATTTGTCCGTTGTTCCTTCAAACAGTGTTTCTTGACAAAAATGGCTGGTTTGGCTCATAGTGACTTGTCCGGCGGCTTTTCCTTGGGGCAGTCATCCTTTGGCAGCAGAAGTGCCTTTTGTCACACAGACTATTGGAAAGATGTCAATTTTAGGACTGAGATTTAATACAATTAATAGCAATTAATAGCTCCACCAAGGACCGTGGTTACCCTTAACCAGAAATCGCAGGACCCCATCCGCTGTTCTCTTTTCCTTTTCACGGTGAGTGCAGGGTGGTGAAGACCGCGGCGGCTTCTGGGACTTCAACGCCTCTGCCTTGCTCTGTACCTGCATTTGTGCCCCGGGGGGCTCATCGATGTTGGTTTTGCACAATCAGTGCAAATGCCAGTGGAGGGAAAGTGGTGACTGATGGCTCAGCATTATTATGAAAACAGTTTTGACCCCGTGGGGCCCCTGGGAGAGTCTTGGGGACACCCAGAGGAGTGCCGGACATATTTAGGACTGACTGCTAAAAACCCTATTGTGGAAAAGAACACAAATTAAGGCTTGCTGCCTAAGATCATCCAACCCATAGCTATTAAGTAGGGTCTGATCAAGTCCCCGGATGCAGGAAATTAATTTAATGCACAGTGGAAACTCCCAAGATGTTCACTGTGTCTTATTATTTTTTTTTTAAGATTTAAAAAAATTATTTATTTGACAGAGAGAGATCGCGGGGAGGCAGAGAGGCAGGCAGAGAGAGAGAGGGGGAGAAGGAAGCAGGCTCCCCGCTGAGCAGAGAGCCAGATGAGGGGCTCCATCTCAGGACCCTGAGATCATGACCTGAGCCTAAGACAGAGGCTTAACCCACTGAGCCACCCAGACGCCCCCCACTGTGTTTAAAATTAAATCTTCGTGTAAACATCAGTAGGTGGTGAGGGTCAGGAAACCACCCAGCACCGCGCCCAAGGCCGGACGGGGAGGTTAACGCTCCGGAGTCAGCGCTGACGGCGCAGTGTGCACGTCTGTCCAGCAGAGGGCGCTGTGGCGCCACTCCCAGCCCCGCGCAGGAGGCGGGTCCTGCTTCCAAGAACAAGGGGCGTCTTGCACTTGAAGTCGGGACTTCCTTACACACCTGCCGCCGTGACTCCCACCGCACGAGTCCAAACGCCTGGCTCAATCCTCTCAGTGGCTGGAGAGGTTAGTGTTTAAATATGCTTAAAATAAAAACTAATTTTATATTTGCCTGGAGTTCAACATTTTGCTATTTAAAAATACTTATCAAGATGCTCTCTGCACCGGCCCGCGGATGGAACGGTAAGGAGGAGCCGAGGCTGGACGCAGTGGTGCCCCCCCCCCCCCCGCCGGGCAGTTTTCCTGAAAATCACTTCCGGTTTCTGAACTTGCGCAGTTTCCTTCCCTCTTGGTGTTGTGCAAGTGCTTATGCTTCCGTTTCTTAACTTATCAGGACCTTCATTTTTATTTTTCACTCAGTGCAATGCAGCAATATTCCTTTTCACTGGCCACTTAATACTGGTTTCTGCTACATGAATTATGAACAGAATAAGGGCGGAGGGGAAGGACACGTGTCACACGTTACGGGCTTCTCCGGAAGGAGGGCAGAGAACACGTAAGGACTCCCGATCAGAGATACAGTGTCTCAAAAACCCTAATGTAATAGCAAATAGCAGACACGTTTTAATAGCTCCCAAGTATATTCAAATAAGCCAGCTATTTGGAAAATTTCCCTCCTTTCATGTATAATCCTAGCAAGATTCCACCTGCTGTAAGGACTGTCTTGGGGGCTCCTAAGGAGGGTGGAGGTTACTTCTCTGAGGTCATGAGCGTATGCCCAAGTGGCCATTCCATTTATAACATAATAATCTCATTAAGAGGGGCCACTAGATAGGGGTCCCCTCTGCCAAGGGCCACAATGACCGCTGCTGGAGCAACAGCAGCATTGTGCTACATATTCAGTTCTGCTATCACGGAATCTTCTGTGATTATCTTTCTGAGCTAGTTCTTAGAGATCAAGCGTTGGCCAACTTTTTCTGTAAAGGGCCAGAAAGTAAATATTTTGGGTTCTGTGAGCCAGACAGTCTCTGTCCACAACTACTCCACTCTATCCGTGGGATTGGAAAGCAGCCACAGACAACAAGTGAAGGAATGGGCGTGGCCATGTGCCAATAAAACTTTATTTACAAAGTCGGGCAGCTGGCTGGATTTGGCTGTGCCGCTGTAGTCTGCTGCTCCCTGCTGCCCCATAGTTCCACCAAGAATTACTTGTTACGGATGTATTAGACCTTATTGTTAAACCGACTTTTAAAAAACGACGTGGGCATAGAGGGGATAGTTGCATAATACTGTGAGCGCCCTGAGGACTATTGGTAATCATTTTCAGCAGCTGACGTGTTTAGTTCTCCTAATTCTTAGAACTTTAAGCAATAGAGGTCCACTGAATTAAAGAATTTTTAAACTTCTCATTTGGAAATAACTCCAGACTTACAAACACGTAGCAAAAGTAGCACTAAGAATTGTGTCCTCTTTGGCCAGCCCTCCCATCTGTTAGCATCTCGCATGATCTCAGCACAAGGATCAAGGGCCAGAAACCAACCCCCATTCACTGCGGTGAGTCAATGAAAGATCTCACTACAGTGTGATGACCCCTGTGTTGACGTCCTTTTTCGGGTCCGGCATCCCATCCAGAGCCACACACACTGTGGTCCTTTCGCATCCACAGCCATGAGAGAAAATACCAGAAAATGAGAAATGGGCGAAGAATGGAAGAGGATTTTATCAGATCAATGAACAGCCCATTTGTCCACAGTCGCCCTTGACATTCTAAGTGGGTCTGTATCACCCTGGAACAGGAACGACGTCCCTGGTAAATTATGTGCGATGTTTCCGAATAAGCGCCACAGCATGCTTTCTTGCTTTCTTTCCAGGATGACATTCTCCTTCTTTAACTTTGTCACCGGAGGCAGAAGAGAGATGAAAACCTCGGATCTCTCTTTCAAAGCAGCGCTCCTGAGTAAACCCAGGTACGGCTCCCACCTCCACGAAGAAACGCACAAAACCAGCTTCCGAAGTGATGATCTCATTGAATATATGTCAAAACCCACAGCATGTGTAGCACCAAGCACGAACCTTAATGGGAACCGCGAGCTTTAGTTAATAGTAACCGTGGGTCGAGATTGAGGGTGACAAAGGTACCGAACTTCCGTGAAAGGCTAATGAGGGCAACTGTGGGAGTGTGGGGGTGGAGGGGGGCTATGGGGATTCTCTGACTTCCCGCTTGATTTTTCTCTGAACCTAAAGTGGTGCTTAAAATTAAAAAAAAAAAAAAGGAGTCTATTAAATTTAAGAAAAAAGTGTTGAGAAATACTTGAGTCCCAGAACAAAGCAGATGTGCTCTTGGCAAACTCCCTTTCTCAAACAGTGTGCGTTTGCTCGCAAAGTTTTTGCTCTGACAGTTGGACAAAAGCTCTGATGTGCAGAGGATGAGGAAACTTCTAGCAAATGCTTGGTACATGGGTGACATTCGCGTCTTCACTGGAAATGCAGGCTGCAGAGAAGACATGTTTGGTGACTGATAACCCATCACGAACTCTGGGTGGTGTGGCGGCACGCCTGCCCCACGGGCCACATGGAAGAGTGGCCGTGAGACCGGAGGGGCACGTGTGGGGAGCCTGGCCGCACCCAGGGAGCCACAGTGGTCCCTTCACAGTCTCCCCAGCCTGGACTCCGTGTTGGTGAGCTGGAGAGAGATTATGAGATTTGACTTTTCCGAACCCACGTGTGGGTGGTCAGGGGCGTCTGAGATGCTCCTTGCGTGTTGGAAAGGAGGAACTGAGTTTCTGATGATGCCAGGAAAGAAATTCCTGTGATCTCAAGTGGCGCATCTCCGGGCTGTATGTCGTAGAACTTGAATCTGTCAGTTCAGGGCCCTAAACAGTGTGTCTTTTAATATCGGGAACCAGATCTTGGGATTTTCGAAGACTCCAAGTGTCCCAGGGGGCCAGGCTGCTGACACCCCGGCTTCGCAAAGCCAGCACGTGCAGGTTGCCCTTCATCTGGGGGAGGAAGAAATTGACGGTGCGGTCCTGGGCACATCTGAAAGTCACCTCAGGTGCCACGAAGCGGACACAAGCTCTTTAGGTAGCGGAACGCAGCCCAAGAAAGCTTAGGGCCCGCCCGCCGCTGTTCTCCGAGGTGACCTCACTCCTCACCCTTCTGGCTTCGGCGCGGCGCGTGCTGATGGACCCGGTGCGTGGCCATCCCGAGCAGAGTCGCCGGGGCGGACACCGTCCCGATCTCTGTGTGATCTGAATACCCAGGGCCGCCGCTACTGGTGACCTAGGACTCCGATTTCCTGGAAACGAAGAGTTTACAAAGACGCCACTCAGATGGGGAACGTGACCCCTGGGTCAGCATATCCTTCCTGAGGGCCAGACCTAGAGGCGCTAATGAACCACTGCAACGGCACGGTCCCCGCCATGGGCAGGAAGGCTGTGTATTTATTATTGTAAGAATTGGTTAGAACGTTGCCTTCATCGGTCCGCGCTGTGTGGCCCGTGGGGGCCCCGTGTTTGCATGGTCTGGCCTCCTGCAGCCCAGGATGGCGGGGTCTCTACCTCGTGCAGCCCGAGAGCCTCCAGCGTCCCCTCGACACGACCCAAAGGGCAACTCCTGGGCAGAAACAGCGAGAGCAAGCCTCTGGGTTTAGACCCAGGCTCCGTGTGGTTCATCTAAGTGCCACAGCGGACGGTTTTACCCAGCACTCCTCATGCGGGCCGTTCGGTTTTAAGATTTATGTAACACTGATGAAATAAAGACTCAAGAAAATCTGCAACCCCCTGAGTCTGCAATGTCTCATTGAGGCTGGACGGGTGATTCCCTCTGGTCTTCACGCTGTTTCCAGAAATGATTTAAGGTCCCAAAACTCTCGATGGAAAGAGCTGGCAGGCCTCAAGTGTTGGATGCCGGAGACGTATTTCAAATCTGTTGCAATCTCAAGGCTGTTCTTGTTCTCAGCTCCCGGAAAGCCCCTCAGATCTCTGCGGCACGCGTGTGAGATGTTCCCAGGCCGAAGCAAGTCGAAGCACAGCGTGGGCAGGGTCAGGAATCCGCCTGCCTTCTGAGATGATCGCTCCCGGGGCTCACGTGGACAGGGGTGTCAAACACAGCCCATTCACGGATTCCCGAAGGATTTCAAAACATGGATCTTCTGAAGCAACTCAGATGGGAAACCGTGGTAGCCGGGTTGCCCGGCGTCTGGGCTGCACACTTCTTTGCAACAGGATAGTGTGGACCGTGGAGAACACTGTAGTTCCTCAGGAAATCTGTGACCCGTGATCCTAGGATATTCTGGTATTGCGCACTGATTTGACTCGTTGACATCGAACCTGTCGTGTCCGTGATAGTTAACGTGGTCTGTGAGGAATGCTTTCTCATCGCTACCAGCTCGAAACGCACGTCTATTCAGCCAGTCCTCCAAGGGAGGCCATGTGTGGTTGCCTGTGGCTGCCCAGGCCCTGGTGGGCTGCAGGGACTGAGTGAGGCGAGGGGCAAGCTGGTGTACCAGGGCCCGCCCCACACGTTAAGGCCGCTGGAGAGCAAGTGACTTCTCTCTACCCTGCCCAGAGAACCGGGTCCTGGGGAGCACTCTGGACATAGAGGACAGAGACACCGGGGTTGGAGGAGGGCTCTCTGATGTCAGGTGACCCCAAAGCACATGAGGACCAAAAGGACAGGGAGGCGACAGGAGCATCATCTATTTCAGGAGATTATTAGCCCCACTCCAAAAGATGAAGTTATCTTCTAAGTTGACAACCAATCAATGTAATCCATCACAGTAACAATGTACAGAAGATAAAACTCAGGATCATATAAATGAAGAAAAAGCATTTGACAAAAATTAATGTTCATTTATAATAAAGACTTGTAGAAAACGAGGGATACAGGGGAATTTCCTCAACCTGAAAAAGGGCATCTATGGAAACCTGAGCCAACATCACACCTAGCGGAGAAAGACTGAAGACTTGCCCCTAAGACTGGGAATGAAGCACGGATGTCCGTTCTTGCCACTCCTGTCCAGCACTATACCGGAAGTCCTGCTAGTGCAAAACGATGAGAAAGGGGAATGAGAGTCATCCTGATTGGAAAGGGAGAAACAAAATTGTTCCTATTTGCAGACAACAAAAAAGTCTTGTAGCTTTTACAAGTAAGTTCAGCAAGGCTGCAGGATGGAAGGCCAGCGGTCAAAAATCAACAGCTGGAAACTAAGTTAAAAATCAACACCACATACGATAGCTCCAGAAACATAAAATATTGAGGCATAAATCTAACAGAATACGTATGGAGTTTGCATGCAAAAAATTACAAAATGCTGATGAGAGAAATCAAAGAAGATCTAAGTAAATGGAAAAAAATACACTATGTTCATGGATGGGAAGACCCGACATGGGAAAGATGTCAGTTCTCCCCAAAGTGATCTATAGGTCTGATGCTGCTTAACCAAAATCTCACTATGAATTTTTTTGTAGATATAGATAGGACGACCTAAAATTTCTACAGAAAATTGTAAAATTATGTAAATAGCCAATACAACAGTGAAGTGAGAGGAAACACTTGACACAATTTTGGATGAAAGGACACTCTAAAGGACACAAAAACGTATCTGCCAATCACTTATCTGATGGGGCACTTGTACCCAGGATACATAAAGAACTCTGAAAACTCAACAGTAAGCAAACAAACAGTCCGGTTAAAAAACAGGCAAATGACTTGAACCGAGAGGTCACCAAAGGGCATAGAATGAGAGGCAAACAAGCACGTGAAAAGCTGCTTACCACAGTTAGCAATCAAGAAAATGCTGATCAACCACAGGGAGACACCGCTACACACCTATCAGAACGTGGAAAATGAAGAATGGTTGACAACACCAAGTGCTGCTGCTGATACATCACTGGGCGGGGGGGGGGGGGGGGACACGCAAAACGGTACAACCACTTGGGAAAACGGTTGGCGGTTTCCAGTAACGTTCAACATACACTTACCGTGTGAACCAGCAATCCCGCTTGTAGGTATCGATCCAAAAGAAAGGAACACATGTATGTCCATACCAACACCTGTACGTGAGCGCGTAGTGAGGCTTTCTTCACAATCACCCCAAACTGGAAACTGCCCAAATGGCCCTCAAGTGGTGACTGGATGGACGAGCTGCGGGGCAACGGAACCCTACCCAGGGGCGAAGAAGTGAGCACTGATTCACGAGACGACGTGACTGAGTCTCTAAAGAGACCCAGCGAGTGAGAGAGGCGGCCTCCGAAGGTCACCAACTGTATGTTCTATGTACGCGACACTCCCGGAAAGACAGAGCGAGAGTGACAGACAGCGGGTCAGCATTGCCAGGGCCTGTGGGTGGCAGGACGAGGCTGCTGTGTCAAACCTCAGGGCTGCACGCCAAAATAGGTCACGTTTACTCGCTGTTAATTTTCTGAATGAGATAAAAGTAAGCGTGGAGAACAGACTCTAAGAGCAGACAGACGTTTAAGGCAGGCCAGGAACTGCCTGGGGCAGGAGCGTGGTGGCGATGAGTGGGTGCAGTTCCCAAGGGGGACAGCCCTGAGCCTAGTCTGCTCCAGCGGTCACATGGATGGACGGGCCCGGGGCCTCCGGGAGAGCGACGCCAGCGGTGGCGCCCCCCCCCCCGGCACGGTGAGGCCGGGCTCAGATGCCATTTCCCCAGCAGCCCAGCTTGGGGGGGCCTTTGGCCCTCTCTGTTTGCCACAGAGTACCTGGTGCTCAGGGGTGGAGACTTGCCTCGGATCACACGCCCTTCCAGGTGCCAGGGCTCCGGCTCCAGCACCCCAGGCTGCCTTCCGCGCACCATCCCTGCCACTGAGGGGGGCCTACTCAGGGGCTACCCTGCTGCCCCCGCGAGCCTCGTACATACCGTAGCTGGCGATGACCGGGAGGTGTGGGCGAGGGAGTGTCTGGTGCCGTCCATCCCCCCGTGGATGAGATAGGCTCCCGCGCTGGAGACAATAGGGCTCCCCCCGACATCCATGGTGATGCCCACCATGCCATGGGAGGGGACCGCTGGCGGGGAGGAGCCTGCCGCGGTCACCTGGGCGCCGCCCGGGGCCTCGAAGTAAGAAGTTGTGCTGCTGGGGGCGTACATCTGAGGCTCGGGGTTGTAGGCATAGGCCGTCCGTCTGTCGGGGAGAGAGAAGGGCGTCCTTTGAGTCTCCACGGGACTCCGGCAAGACTTCCAGTTAGAGCTGGAGCCCCTCGAGACCGAGCACGCTGGGTCACTCAGACACAAAATGTCAGGGCGGTGCAAACAAAGTTCAAGGTGATCATTTCCGGAAGTATTAAGGATCACGGGATGACTCATCGGAACTACCGCTGAAAAGTTCTAAGTGTGTAATGGGGTTGCAGGGGGAGCTCCTCTGTGGAGACGGAACAATTCCGTATCTTAACTGCGGTGACGTGCCATCCGCACCCGGGGTAGGATGGCCTCGACTGCATGCACGTTCACGCACGTTCACACATGTGCACGCATGTACGCACGCGATGGTGTGTAGGCTGCTACGTGTGAACGAGGCCCGGGGGCTAGCTGACAGCCCATCCCAGTGCCAGTCTCCTGGGATCGTGGTCTGGTCACAGATGTCACCGCTTGGGGAGGTGGGGCCAAGGGCACACAGGACTCAGTCCTAAGTCAGCAACTGCCTCAGAGTCTATGATTCTTGCAAAACAGAAAGTGTTTGCCAAGTGAAATTGCCGAATAAAAAGAATTTCTAAGTGATAGCAGAATTCGTCTGCTATTCCTTCCCCATTTGGATGAAGTGATACACCCTGCGCTTTGAGACTCAAATTTCTAGGTTCTGCTCGCTCATGTAGAGCTGGCCCCAGGAAAAGGTGGTGCCTGAGGCTTAGTGACATGTCTAGAGAGCTGGTCCCTCTGGGTGGCAGCAAGGCCCCACCGACTGGTGTCCAGGAGGCCTGCACCTCTGTCCCGCCTCCCGGGGTGACAGCCGATCTAACCACAGCACAAGGTCAAGCTCAGGGAGTTGACACTGGGGCGACCTACAGACCTCACACGGATTTCCCGGGCCATCCAGGCACGGACATGGTTCGTGTGTGCACGGCAGGTCTTGGTGGCACGCGGCAGAGACGCACACAGCTCCGGCCATCACCGCGGCCAACCCTCACGCCTGACCCCTGAACTTCTGGAAGGAGGTCGTGGGAATCAAACGAACCAAAGGGCTCGCATCTGGAGCGCAATGAGCTTCGCGGAAAATGTATCATTTTCTGCCCTAAGCACCCCATAGTTTGAGGGCAGAACTCTCTAGAAGTCCTTGACAAATAGAAAATCAAGTTTTATCAACATTGCAAAGAGCCAGAGGTGAACCCAGGCAAGGATGAGAAGGCGGAGAGAGCAATGGTGTCTGGGCTGTGAACACAGAATCTTCAGACTTAAAGGCTAGACTGGGGAGTATTTTGTTTTGTTTCGTGGAAAGCCTGCCTTTTCTGGAAATGAGAACCATCAAAGCCTGTGATTTCTGAAATCTCCACAGGGCTCTCCTGTCGTAGGACCGTTGTACCAGGTCCAGCATCACCCAGAGGAGGAGGAGAAGTTCCCGCACACACAGGCCCAAATGGGAAGAGGTGGGGGGAGTCGTGAGGGAAAGTTCTGGATGTGGCCCACGCTTGTCTGTGAGGGGTGGGGAGACCCACGTACAAGGCTCCATTCGTGTAGACGGCGTCTCCGCCCTCCACGTACTGCACCTGCGGCGGGTACACGTGCTGCAGGGGCTGCACCTGGAACGACATCGGGGACCTGGCGTTACGCACGCGGGCTCCTGGGGGGGGTCCCGGGCGCGTCTGCCCTCGCCTTTTGTGAACACTGACTCCTACGTTTCCGATTTCCTGCCCCAGCCGTCCCTTCGACCAAGAAACTAAGAGAGCTGGTCCCCAAGAGGCCCCACGGGCGTGGAGCTGCCCCCGACCTATGGCTCTGCCGCATTCTCATTCCCAAGGGGAGCGAGGCGGGCAGCCCCCATTCTGTGGCGGGCCGGGGTGCGGGAGCCCCGTCCTGCAGAGCGGAGCTGGGATGGTCGGTCCCTGCCGCCCGCCAGCCGCTGGGCAGAGGGGCAGGTCCCGCTGGAAGGAAGCCAGAGCTGTGGACAGAACTTGACCTTGCTGGGGGAAGGGTCAGACACCCCTCATCCCTGGCAGGGCAGAGGGCTCGAGCTGGTCATACTCTACATGGTCTCTCTGATGTCCCCTTTGGGTGGCCCTGGCACCCCTCTCCTGAGGGGCGGGGGTCCTGGGAACCACACTGGGGAGACCTTCAGTCTGAGCAGAATGCAGTGGGAGGCGGAGAGGGGCCCCAGGAAGCTCCCAGCCCCGTCCTGCTGCGCCCCTGCCCTCACCTGTGGCCACGTCAGTTCAGCATCTTGGCAGACAGCGTTGCTGGCCGGGTTGGGGGGGTTGGGTAGGGGGGAAAACCCGAGCTCCGTGCGCAGAAACGTACACCCTCCCCACAGAGGGAACCTTAACGAATGCCTCATCCAACCTCCTTTTGGGGTGAGAGAACCAGGGGCCGGGTTTCAGGGTGGCCTCTACGTCCTTCTGTGGCGCGGCAGGCTGGGGCTGATCCCCCCTCCTAGGACCACCCAGCGCAGTGCAGGAGGCACACAAGCCCCTGGAATAGGGAGCATCCCCGAGAAGGTTCCAGGGACTGATGTGCTGGGGCCGGGCTGTGCCTCGGCATGGGGAGAGATGCAGAAGTCGCTCTGCAAGTCCAAGCTGCCCAGAGAGAAAGGCTGGGGCAGGCCCAGCCCCACAGGAAGCTTCTGGTATCACGACGCCGCTCTCGTCTCCCTCACGGAGCTGAGACAGAGCCGCTGGTTCCCTGCTGGGCCTCCTGGAAGCCTTTGCTTCTCTCCCACGACCCCGAAACCTGCCCCAGTTGCCTTCAGACCAGCACCTCTGAACACGCCAGCGATCGAAGCCAGAGCCCCCTGGGGACAGGGGCGTGCTGTCTGGTCTCCGAGGTCACCAGGCTAATGCGCCCGGTTCCCAGGGCCTGCACTGATTGGGATTCAGCACGTCGCCGAGCTCAAGCAGGCGACCCCCAGCCCTTGGCGGAGTCTGGCCTGCCTCTCCTCGTACATGAAGTTGCCCGCCCAGCCGCACCCCTGCGCTTCGGTCCGCAACCGCTCTCGCAGACAGAGGCTGCGCTCAGCAGAGTGGCGGGGTCGGCTGGCCCGCTAAGCCGCAGCACGTGCTATTTGGCCTTTTCCAGAAAACGCCTGCCCTCCACTGCTCTGGGCCAGCCGGGCTCTGTCTGAGCCGCTGCTCTGTGCAGCTGTGTGGCTGGGGGCCAGGGCCTGCGGCTCTGGTTCCCGGGTCCCTGGATTTCACCAGAAGCACTTCCTGGGTCGTGGCACTGGTCTGAGGGCGCTGCGCTCGCTTCCCCAGTGAGTTCCACGTTCCTTCAGTCCCGAAACGTGGCTTCTCTGTCTGCGTGTCTACCTCGGTACCCCAGTGCTCTATCGAGGTGCTGGCTGGGACCCCGAATGCTGGAGTTCTGGATGGATGAAAGATCGTCAGCTTTCTTGGCCTGTGGCGAACTATCTGCAGCAAAAGATTTTTTTTTTTAACACAGCTTCTGAAAGAACCTTCTGGCAAAGCACTGAAGATATCAAAGACAAAAGGGCAGCAGCAACAGGAAAGGATGCCTCGTTCAGAGAGGGCTCCGGATCACTAAGGGTTAACGTGGCCCGTGCCCCCTGTGCCTCGGTTACCTGCTGTGGCACCTGCTGGACCCTGGGGAGGGAGATTGGCTGCATCTGGGCCCCTTTGGGAGCCGAGCCCGCTGCCTGGACCAACACCCTCTAAAAGGGAAGGAGAGAAGGACATTTTAGACTTTAGTCAAAGTTTGGTCCTTATCGCAAACACAGATTACAGCCACAGCACCGCCACCTTCCAGGAACACGAGCAGGCCTGACAGGAGGACAGGATGGTATGTGTGTGCACGCGCGCATGCATGCGCGCGCGCGCACACACACACACACACACACTCGTTCACATGCACGAGCATGCGCACCTCCACCTGCCCCCAGCAGCTCTCTCTCCCTGGGGTCTGTCTGTTCCACAAGGTGACGTGGGCTGTTGCCGGCACCAAGCTGAGAGGCCGGGTGATATAAGAAGGACCCCCCCCCCCAGACAGCTGTCCACATCACCGTCCCCGGCCCCGGCCCCAAGCTGGGGCTGGTGACGGACTGCGGCTGCCGTGGCGGGAAACTGGGCGGGATGGCGCAGGGCCGGGACGTGAAGCGTGAGGGGCACGCCTGGGGAGGCGAGGCAGCAGAAGCTCCTCTCTCTGGCAAGGAGAGAGGCTCCTAGTGCTGAGGGAAGGCAGGGCCGCCCGTGAGCATGAGTGCTTGGAGCTTTCCAGAAAGGGAGTGCCCCAAGTAGGCAGCAGGAAGTCTCTGCATGGGGGAGCAGAGGCGGTGCCTGGGGGCGGGGCAGGGGATGGGCATGTGGGCTGCTGCGGAGACTGGACGCATCTCTAGCGGTGGGGGGGGGGCCGGAAGGCCTGGAACTGGGGAGGGGACGCTGTGTGGGCCCCTGGCACCAGGCAGCCAGGTCCTGGCCCGCAGGAGTCTGAGGCCTGCCGAGGCAGCCAGGGGTGGAGGGGCTGATGGGTCAGGTTCAAGTGGGCAGGGAAACATCACAGCCCCTTGGCACCCTGGGCTTGCGAGGCCCACGGGGCGGTGGGGGGACTGCTGTATTTGCAAGAAACAAAAGCTAAACGAGTCTGATTAGCCATTCCAAAATGAATAACCACTTGGAGGTCTGCCTTTTGGGATTTGCTGAACGATGGGCCTTTTCTCGCTTCATCAAGTGTCATGCTTCTAACTTCTGGAATCGTGCTCGTGAGGGGTCACATGGCCCCAGTGGACCTCTGCACACGTCTCCAAGCTTCCAGTCTGTTCCACTGCCCTCAGCTTTGTGTGGTCTTATGTCAGCTCTGTGTTTGGGTCTGTGGTCTATTTCCACCCACGGCAGGAACCTGGAAGTCAGGAGCCTTCACGTGGCGGGTCTCTCCTTGCAAATTCTCAAGCCCGTACCCATTCTAATGCTAGAACTCTAACCAATCTTTAGCCCTATCCATAAAGTCTTCCTGGGTAAAAGGGACATTTCCCAGGTACGAGAAAAATTCCATTCAAGGATAGGAACAGACTAAGTTGGTTTCTTTTCACGTTTATATCCTTGAGTCCTTGGTGGGCCCTTTTCAACAAATAGCGATGGACACGCTAATTTGGGAAAATATAGGCCGCTCGCTCTGCTGGCTCGGGTGCTTTTCAGAACCTAAGAGGATGCGATCCCCCTCCCCGGCCACACTGGTTTTCCCGGAACAGCCCGAGCCCCAGGCAGCAGGTGGCTGCTCTGTTACCTGCGGGGAGGCTGGTACCGGCTGGGCCACAGGGGCCTGCGCTGCCGCCGACGGACACAGGGTCACGGAAGCCGGCGAATCGGATCCACCCTCCGCATTCTGCATGCTCAGTTCTAAAGAAAGGCGGAGAGAGACTGAGTGGAGCGGGGTTGCCATCACGAAGCCCCACGTGGCGCTGGATGGTTCTTACACGCGGACCCCGGCACCCTTGACCTCTGCTCCTCAGACGCCCAGAGCGCTGCTCTCCCCGCCCTGCCCCACCCCATCGTGACAACCCCAGCTATCTCCAGACATTGTTCAAGGGGGGAAAAGGTGATACACAGTGGGAGTAAAGAACCATTTTATCTGGGGTGCCCCGGTGGCTCAGACGGTTAAGCGTCTGCCTTCGGCTCAGGTCATGATATCGGGGTCCTGGGACGGAGCCCAGCATCGGGCTCCCAGCTCAGTGGATGGTCTGCTTCTCCCTCTCTTTCCTTCTGTCCCTCTCCCCTGCTCATGCTCTCTCTCTCTGTCTTAAATGAATTAAAAAAAAAGAAAAGAAGAAGAAGAAGCACTTTATCTTGGGCTGGATGGAAGTCCTGCCTTCTGTTCCTAGAGATCCTCGCCCACGAGAAAGCATAAAAGTGTATTTCTTTGCAGCCAGATGCGTTCATCTTCCAAAGAGGTGGCTTAAAAATTCTATACAAAAAGACTCATTCCATTTTTTAAAAAGATTTTATTTATTTATTTGAGAGAGAAAAAGACTGAGAAAGCAAAAGCAGGGGGAGTGGCAGAGGGAGAGGGAGAAGCAGGCTCCCCTGCCGAGCAAGGAGCCTGACTCGGGGCTCCATCCCAGGACCCTGGGATCATGACCTGAGCCAAAGGCAGAGGCTTTAGCAACTGAGCCACCCAGGTGCCCCAAAAGACTCATTTCATACCAAGACAACGTGGCAGAGGATACAAAACAACCAGTCCATGAAAATGCTCACAGGCAAACGGTCTTGGCTTTTTAAGAACCAGCTGCCCTCGAGAAGCTGTTAAATATGCGAACTGTGGAGACGGCGTGGCTTTGTGGGCAGGTGCAGCCCCGTCCCCCCCCCCCCCAGTTATCAAGTGGAGTCTCCCCACTTCTGCCTCATGGGGAGGCCTGAGAGCACAGCACACGGCGCACACCGCAGTGCCCAGGACGGACGCCAAAAGTTCACATAAGCTCTCCCAGCCCCGCAAGAACTCCCACCTCTACCGATGACAGACGAAAGCAGAGAGCTGGGTGCAGGGGTTTATCTCTGAGTGTTGGTGTAACCCCATCTTCCCCGATGCGGATGATTCTAGGACTCGGCCCATTCCCCTCCCAAAGCCTTTGGTACCACGAGAGCCACTGGATGGATCCGTGGAGGTGTGGCCTGTGCCTGTGGCGGGTTCCTGGTTCCCTGACTCAGTCCTTACCACTAGATGTCCCCAGAGCCACGCGGTGACTGGCACTCCCTGCTTTCTTCTCTTCCAGGGAAGGAGGAGATGGAGAATTTCCAATGTGTATTTCCTGGGTCTCCCACTCTCCTCGCCTTCCCGACAGAACTGACCTTTGAAATCATTCTGTAGGAAGTTGCTTAGTCAAGGTCTTATTTACAGATCTCCCCAACGTCGGAACCAGTCACCTGCCCCCCCCCCATCACTTTGTTCCAATCTGAAGCCAGAAAGTGGGTCCCTTCGGCGGCAGTGGGAGGCGATCGCTGGACTGGGCTCTCTGTGGAGAGAATCCACTGGTGACAGAGGGAGAAAGCTGACTCCGAGGGCAGATCCTTGTTCACAGGCAGAAATTATTGTGCTCCAAAGTCTTGTTAAAATCAGGGGAGCCCGCGAGAGCGTGAGGCTTGAGAGCGAGCCCACGCTCAGCTCACCGGGGCCAGAACGCACCTTCCAGAATACAAGTTATTCAAGATCATACCAGGTTTTCACACGAGTGTCTTTCCTAGTTGAACACGCTGTTTGCCCCGTGCTGTCTGTCACACTGTTTAGTGTACGGTGTTCAGGCCAAGGGTCGCCAAAGCTTTTCTGCCAAGGTCCAAAGACTTTAGGCACATCTGATCCTGCTACAACTACTAGTGTTTGCTGTCCTGGCACAAGGGTAGTCACTGCTCACACACACAAACACACACACACACACACACATCCTGGTTGTGTTCTAATAAGACTTCATTTAGGAGAAAAGGGCGACAGGCCAGGTTTGGAGCATGGGTAGAAAAATGGCACTGTCTCGATTCAAAACCTTGGGGTCCACGGCCCCTGGGTCCAGGGCAGAGTCCCTGCGGTCCCATCTCCCCAACATGACAGAATTGGAGGGGCCACAAGGGACGACCCGCATTGTTAGGAAGATGAAGCTACCGGCCCGTAAAGACAAATGGATTAGCGTCTGGTGGGAAATGACAGCAGTGCGCCTGACGCCTATAAAGTCACGAAGAAAATCGCCAAATCCTGGAAACTCAGGAGCCAGGTTACAGCCCTTGAAACTGAAGACAGGAGTTTGGGCACCAGGGACAAGTCACTCTGGGGAGTTGCAGTGGGTTAAACAGTGACGCCCGAAACCGAGGGCTGCTCCTAATCTCTGCATGTGAGCTCATCTGGGGAGAGTGTCTTCGCAGATATAATCGAGGTAAGGATCGAGAAGAGGTCATATGGAGTAGGGTGGGCCTGAAATCCAAGGACAGTGTTCTTGTGACAGACCAGGACACGTGGGGAAGAAGGCCACGTGACAATGGAGGCGGAGAGGGCGGGATGCAGCAAGATGACAGGGACCCAAGGACGGCTCGGGCCACCACAAACCAGAGAAGGCAGGAAGGATCCTTCCCTAGAGAGAACACAGCTTGCTGACACCTTCGGGTTCAAGCCCCCCAGTCTGGGGTACTTTGAATGACAGCCCGGGGAAACTCAGGCAGGGATCTATATTACGAGGAGCACAGCTGGGACAAAAGCATCCCGTGCAATGGCTTCTGGGTAGTGCTTCAGGGCCGTGCATGACCTGGGCAGTTGATAAATATTTACCAGATGAATAAATCCCTCTCTGTCTCCTTGGTATCACAGCCCATACTGCAGTACACTGGATGATACGTGGTGTTGCAGATAGAGTCTACGTAAAGTGTCATTTACAGGGGCGCATGGGTGGCTCAGTGGGTTAAGCCTCTGCCTTTGGCTCAGGTCGTGGTCTCAGGGTCCTGGGATCGAGCCCCACATCAGGCTCTCTGCTCAGTGGGGAGCCTGCTTCCCCTTCTCTCTCTGCCTGCCTCTCTGCCTACTTGTGTTCTCTCTCTCTCTCTCTGTGTCAAATAAATAAATAAAATCTAAAAAAAAAAAAAAAAGAAATATAAAACCAAATGTAAAAAAAAAAAAGTGTCATTTACAACCTACCTGGTTATTTTAAGGCTGTGTAGGACTCTCCTGGGAAATGTAATGACCTTTTGAGACTGACTGTTCTACTTCCCCTGAACACATCCCTTAATGTTAGCATCAGACAGACAGACTGACAGATGCCATGTGGGCCAGCCTGGCTGCTCCCGTATGTTGAGGGCATGAAATCCTTCCCTACCCATCTAAGATAACCAAGGTCATACATTGCGTATAAGCTGATCCAGTTTCCTGAGTTGTATTTCTCTGAATTTTTTTTTATTTGGGTCCATTAATCAAGGGCTCTTAACACATCAAAGTTAAGGTGTTTTGTTTTTTTTTAATTGCTTATTAAGAGGCATCCAACAGCACTGGCTTTCAGTAACCGTAGAGCATTGGTGGGACTAACCCTCCTGTAGATAACAGTTAAAAAATCTGAACAAGGGTGCCTGGGTGGCTCAGTGGGTTAAAGCCTCTGCCTTTGGCTCAGGTCATGATCCCGGGTCCTGGGATCGAGCCCCACATCGGGCGCTCTGCTCAGCGGGGAGCCTGCTTCCTCCTCTCTCTCTGCCTGCCTCTCTGCCTACTTGTGATCTCTCTCTGTCAAATAAATAAATAAAAATCTTAAAAAAAATCTGAACAAAATATTAAAACACACAACACACACACACACACACACACACACACACAATTTAAAGACACAGTGGGGCAAGGGTGGCCAAGGTAGGCAGAGCCTGCCAGGGAGTCCACCCTTGAAAGAACCCTGCCACAGTCAGACCAGTGATTCTGAATTTTTGCCAGGGGCACGCCCCAGTCCATGAATGCTTCAGTGCAGAAAGCAATAGTCTGGTTGTCTTGAGTGTGAGAGGAGAGAGTTCAGAATATTAAGGGGAAATCCTGAAAGACAGAGAGCCACAGAGGGGGCATGCCCCCAGATCTGCCTAGAGTCCATCCAAATCTTCGGTCAACTGACTAAACCACACTTGTGTGGGGAAGACACCAGGGGTTTGGGGGGAAACCCAGCAGCTCAAAGATGAACAAACTAAGAGGAGATTTCAGCTGCTGCTGAAAAAGATATTCGTATGAGAGACAGGGTTTGAGTCCAGCCAAGATAAACACTAGCAGGGGGAGCACAGCAGAATCCAGAAATTCCACAACATAGCATTCATGATATCCAGTGTCCGATACAGACCACGGATGATGAGAAGAAATGACCCATACCCAAGAAAAAGAGAGGAGGAGTGAATTATAACTAGACCAAGACAATCCAGGTGGTACAGATAAAGCAGCTACTAAAAATATGTCCAAGAACTTAAAGGAAGTTATATGTACAATATAGGAACATACAGGAATGTCAGTGGAAGACAAACCGTTAAAAAAAAAGAAGTAGAAATTCTGGAGCTGAAAAGTAGAATAACTCAAAGGGAAATTTCACTGATACACTTAACAGCTGATTAGAGATGGCAGAAGGAAGAGTTAGTGAACTCGAAGAGAAATCAATGGAAGGCAAACTGAAGAACCGAAAGGAGGAAAAAATTGAGGAAAATGAACAGAACATGCAATCTAACATATATGTAACTGAAGTCCCAGAAGAAAGGAGAGAATGGAGAGGAAAAAGATATATTTGAAGAATGGCCAAACATCTCTTAAATTTGGTGAAAGACATCAACCCAAGAATGATAAATACAAAGAAAACCTATTAGCTGTATCATGGTTAAACCGCTAAAATTTAAAAAAAAAGAAAAAGAAAATTTGAAAGCAGCCAGAGAAAAGCTACATCTTTTATGAAAAGGAATAATAGTATGGATGATAACCAACTTCCCATCAGTGACAACGGTGACCAGGAGACAATGGGATGACATATTTAAAGTGGTGGGGGAAAGCTGTCAACCTAAAATTCTATACCCAGCAAAACTACTCTTAAAAGAAAGGTGGGTTAAAGACATTTTATGATAAACAAAACCTGAGAAATTTTGTCGCCTACACTATGAGAAACACAAAAGCAAATTCTTTAGGGTGGAGGGAAATAACACCAAATGGTAAACTTGTGTCTTTAAGAAGGAATAAAGATCACCTGAAATTATAACTATTTGGGTAATTACAAAGGAGTGTATTTTTTTTCCTTTTCTTCTCTTAATTTCTTTAAAATACATCTATTTAACAAAAAATTATAATACTCTATTGTGTGTTTTTGTAACATATGCAGCAGTGATCTATACAACAATAATAGCACAGGACTGAGGAGGGGTAAATAGGATTAGACATGCAATGTTCTTGCATTTTACATGTAGTAGTCTTATTTGTGATAAATTAAAGATACATTAAGATGTATCTTTACATTATACATTGTATACATTAAGATTACCTCAGATCCATAAGGTAATCTCTAACAAAAAAACACCCCAAAACATGTAGCTTAAAAAATAATGAAGCAGCAAATGAAACGTTAAACATATCTGTCCTCAAAAAAGGGCAGTTAATGAAGAACATAGGAAAAAAAAAAGATGAAACAAATAGCAAAATGGCTTTCCTAAATTCAGATACATTAACAATTACACAAAGTATAAATAGATTAAAATTTGAATGAAAAGATAGAAATGGTCAGCCTCAATTTAAAAAAAAAGATCCCCTTATATGCTGCCTTTTTAAAAGAAACCTTCTTTTATTTTTTAAATTTTAAAAGATTTTATTTATTAATTTATTTGAAAGAGAGAGGGAGTGCATGCAAATGGGGGGTGGGGAAAAAGGGCAGAGGGAGAGTGAAAGGTAGAACCCCAAGCACCCCAAGCAGACTCCACATGAGCACAGAGCCCCATGTGGGGCTCAATCCCATGACCCTGAAATCAAGATCTGAGGTGAAACCAAGAGTTGGATGCTCAACCAACTGAGCCACCAAGGCCCCCTGAAACACTTACTAAATAAAAAGGCATACATGGGTGGAAAGTAATAGAATGGAAAAAGATACAGCATGCAAACTCTAATTAAGCTGGAGTGGCTATAATACTGAAACAAAATTCCTTCAAGACAAGGAATATTACTAGAGATAATGAGGGAGGTACATTTCATCCTCATAAACTGATAATGACATAATCATTGTATTAGTGTAAGCACCTAGTACTATAGCTTCAAAACACACAAAGAAAAAATTAACAGAACTAAAGGAAAAAATAGATAAAGAGTCACAGTTGGAGATTTTACACACTCTTCTCTCAGTAATCTTGACAGAAACTAAACAAAAACAGCAATAAGGGTTTATCTGGGCGACACCATCAACCGCAGAGATCTGACGTTTATAGCGCACAACCAACCAAACCTGCACGTTCTTTTCAAATGTTACAAGGAATATATACTAAGATAGGTCATATTCTGGGCCACAAAACAAGTCTCAATATGTTTCAAAAGACTGAATTATACAGAGCATATATACATTTTGACAATAAGAGAAAAAATTAGAGGTCAGTAACATGTCTAGAAAAATGCTAAATATTTAGAAAATTTTAAAAACACCTCTAAAATAACCCATAGGCAAAGAATAAAGTATAAAGGAAATTAGAAGATACTTTGAACTGATTAATAATGAAAACACCATATATCAAAATTTAGGGATGTAGCTAAGAAGTGCCTAGAAGGAAATGTTTAGTTTTATAAACAAATTAGAAAGCATGGCTTAAAAATCAATCATGTAAGTTTTCAGCCTTAGGAAGCCATAAAAAGACAAGCAAACTGAACTGAAGCAGAAAAAGGAAATAATAAAGGGAAAAAAATGAAATAAAACTCCACAAACTGGGTAGAAAATGACAGAACCAAAATTTTCCCCAAACTGAAATTTCTTTGAAAAAGAAATGAGCTATAAAAGCCATGTAAAGATGGAGGAAACATAAATTCATACTATTAAGTAAAAGTAAGCCCATAAGTGTTGTATGATTCCAACTATATGACAGTTCTGGAAAAGGACAAACTATGGAGAGGGTAAAAAGATCAGTGGTTGCCAGAGGTTTAAGGGGAAGGAAGGATGAATCAGCAGAGCACAGAGGATTTTTAGGGCAGAGAAACTACTTGGTGTGATACTGTAATGTTGGATACATGTCATCATACGTCCATCCAAACCCACAGAATGTACAACGTCAGGCATGAACCCTGATGTCCCTTACGGACTTTGGGTGATGACAACATGTCATGTCAGTGCAAGTCTCGTCTACAAATGCACCACTCTGGTGGGGGTATGTTGATAAAGGGGGAGGCTAGGCATGTGTGAGGGCAGAGAGTACACGGAAAAAAATCTCTGCACATTCCTTTCAACTTTGCTGTGAACCTAAAACTGCTCTAAAAAAGATGAAGTCTAAAAAAAAAAAAAAAAGACGGACAACTCTCTATAAAAGATTGATAAGAAAGAGAAAAGAAAAAAAAACCCAAATTGCCAATATGAAAAATGAAATGAGATACACCGTTACAAATCATAGATAAACCAAAATCGTAAGGAACACTTATGAACAGCTTTAGCCGATAAATTCACCAACTTTGATCAAATGAACATTTTTTGGGGAAAAACACAACATACCAAAACTGACACAAGATGAAACAGAAAATGTGGAGGTCATATCTAGCAAACAGACTGAATATGTTATTGAAAGCCTTACAAAGAAAATTTCAGGCACAGAGCCTTTCGCTGTTAAATGCTATAAAACACTGAAAAAGGAGTTAATGCACAAATTCCATCAGAAAATACAGAAAGGAATACCTCACTCATTTTAGGAGGTCATCAAAAGCCTGGTGCCAAAACTTGATAAAGGTATTAAGAGAGAAGTATTTAGACCAACGTCACTCATGAACACCTATGCAAAAATGACACGAAATATTAATAAACCAAACACGGCAATATAAAAATAATAACCCACACTTACATTTCCAACTGCTTCTTTTTCCTTAACAAAGCCCCAACTCCTCCCCTCCTCAAATGATTTTTGACAAAGGTGTCAAGGCAATTCAACAGAGAGAGGAAGGTTGTTTAAACAAATGATATATCCATATGGGAAGAAGAAAACAAATGAATTTCAATTCCTATCCTGTCCCACACACAAAAATGATTTTAAATTAGATCCTAGACTTATGCTTGAAAGCTAAAACTGTAAAACGTCTATGAGAAAACACAGAGGCGTAGGCAAATTTTCTTAGACAGAATGCAGAAAGTAGTAAGTATGACCAAAGAACTCGATAAATTAGATTTGTGAAAACTGAAAAATTCATCCATTAAAAGACTTCAAGAACACAAATCAGGGGCACCTGGCTGACTCAGTTGGAATAGCATGCAACTCTTTTTTTTTTTTTTTAAATATTTATTTATTTATTTGTCAGAGAGAGAGAGAGAGAGGAGCGAGAGTGAGCACAAGCAGACAGAGTGGCAGGCAGAGGGAGAAGCAGGCTCCCCGCTGAGCAAGGAGCCCGATGTGGGACTCGATCCCAGGATGCTGGGATCATGACCTGAGCCGAAGGCAGCTGCTTAACCAACTGAGCTATCCAGGCGTCCCTAGCATGCAACTCTTGATCTCAGGGTCATTACTTTGAGCCCCATGTCAGGTACAGAGATTACTTTAAAAATAAATAAATAAACTTTAAAAGAAAAGATTTTATTTATTTAAGAGAGGGAGCAGAGCGAGAAAGAGGGCAAGAGCAGGGGGAGGAGCAGAGGGAGAGGGAGAAGCAGACTCCCTGCTGAGTAGGGAGTCAGACTCCGGGCCCGATCCCAGGACTCTGGGATCACAACCTGAGCCAAAAGTAGACACTTAACCGACCAAGCCATCCAGGTGCCCTAAATAAATAAACTTCTTAAAACACACACACAAATCATTTAAGCCACAGTCTGGGCTTTACAAAAAATATTTGCAAAACATGTATCTAACAGAAGGTTTTATCCACAATATGTAAAAAGCTCCTACAGTTTAATAATAAGAAGACAACCTAATGGGCAGAAGATTCTAACAGGCTCTTCACAAAGATCTCCAGATGCCCAACAAGTATATAAAATGGTGCTCAACAATGTTAGTCGCTAGGGAAATGCAAATTAAAGCCACAATGAGATACCAGTAAACCGTTGCCAGAATGGCTAAAATAAGTCTCACAATAACCAATGTTGTGGGCACCAGGAGAAATCGTATCTGTCACACACTTGTAGGAATGTAAAAATGATAGAATCAGATCAGAAAAAAAAAAAAATGTTTGACAGTTTTCTGGAAAGTCAAGCCCACCCTTTAGCCCAGAATTCCTCTCCGAGATGTTCATCCAGGAAATATGGAAACACATCTACAAAAAGTCCCTGTATGCACAGATTTATAGCAATTTTATTCACAACAGCCAAAAAAGTGCAATAACTCTAATGCCCATCATCAGGAAAGGAGATGAGAGACTGTAGATTGTGTGAAGTAAAAGATGAAGATTGAAATCACTAAAGCAACCACTTAAAAAAAATACAAGAGATATGGCGAGAAAGCTAGTAGAGGACTTCTGAGTTATCTGATTAATACAAACGGACGAACGTGGGCATACACAACACCGGGGTCAGTCTCAAAGTCATTCAATACCCCGAGTCCAAAAAACTGTATCCAAAAGAGTACATGATATAGAACAGACAAAATGAACCGAAGGTTTAAAAGAAAAATCAGGGGCGCCTGGTGGCTCAGTCATTAAGCGTCTGCCTTCGGCTCGGGTCATGATCCCAGGATGCTGGGATCGAGCCCCACATCAGGCTCCTACTCAGCGGGAAGCCTCCTTCTCCTTCTCCCACACCCCCTGCTTGTGTTCTCTCTCTCGATGTCTCTCTGTCAAATAAATAAATAAAATCTTTAATAAAAAAAAGAAAAGAAAAATCAGATCGGTGTAGAGGGTGCAGGAACCGAGGGGGAAGGGAAAGGCGGGGACTTTCCGCGGAGGTGGACACACACGTTCTCCATGAGAACAGGGTGTGCATTACGTGGAATGCCCATTTGTCAATATCAGACAGCCAAGATTTGTGCATTTGCGGTATGTAAATTTTAACCTGAAAGACAGTGTAAAAATATAATCACGGAGAGGAGGGGGGGGGTTGGTGGAGGCGTAAATGGCACGAGGCGGCGGAGTGACGGTAAGTGTGCGGCTGGGGATCGCGGCACCCGCTTCATTATACTCTGTGTTCATTTTGTAGATGTTTGAATTTTCTGTACCAACAAGTTAAATAAAAAACCCACCTGGCAATCAGTTTCCAACCCCAAAGGGTAAGTGCCAGCACATTTTGTCAAGGCCTTTCTCCGCAAGCTCTGGTTTGCTACGCTAGCGGTCCTTGGAGATGAGGGCAGTAGGTCGGGTGGTCCTTCTAGAAGGTGTGAGGCTTGACCTAGTGACCTTTCCACCTGGCAGGACAGGGGACACAGGGAAAGGGCTGGCCCCAAAGACAGCGGCACGGACCAGCCACATTCTGCAGGAAATTTGGGAATCTCTAAATTCTGCTGGTCGAGCTCCTCAGCGACAGTAGTCACCTGAGACCCTTAGACGCACTCTCGCAGGTCCATGTGCGGGTCTGCACTCCTGCTCGGAACTTGAACTTGAACTTGCAACAGGAACTGGGTGGGAACCTCTGACGGTCTTCCCCGTCTGCTCGATCAGCTTCATTTGTCCTCTCTCCTGTTCCTCTGCCCAAGGCCGGAGCCCGAGCATTCTTTCCCTGACTCCCTGACCCGCTCTCCACTGGGTCCCAGGAGCCTCAGGATGGCCAATAAAAAGGTCTACAGAGGCCTCGGATACGAGCCATTGCCCAGCTTGGTGAGGTTGGCCCGAAGCTCCCCGTGGTTCAGAAACACACCCAGCGTGTTGTTTGTAAGCCTAGCACGTCTCATTGGCCATCTGGTCCCCGAGGAAGACACACTTGAGGAATGAAGTGGGCCAGTGTGGCCTCGCTGGACGGCGGAGGAGGCACAGCAGACCTGGGGACGCTGGCGGGGACACTCAGCAGGGGGAGCCTGTGTGAGGTTCCCCCAGTGTAAGTGAGGGGCGACAGGGACCGGGGATGGCGGGCAGCAGCCCGGGATTACGCCCGATGAATGGATCTGCCCCTGGGCACAAAGGGAAGAGGTTTCTGTTTACAGGAAAATACTCCGGTTGCCTAGTAACAAGTAATGACAGGAAAGGAAACGCAGAAAAAGCTGAGGGCAGTTCTGGGCCCTGCTCCTGGCCCGCGCTGACTCACGGCGACCTGAAGCCATCTCGTTTCTATTCCTGTTCCTCCATATGCCAAGTGGAGGGGTCACCTGCCTTACATAGGTCTCATGGTATTCCGAAAACAGCTTGGCATCTGCGGGTAAAGAGCAAAGAGCCAGCACCGGGTTTTGTTACCTTCCTTCTGATTGGCCCGTTAACTTCCGCTTTGGGGAGACACATGGCCCTCGCCTTTGCCTTTGGGGAGAGACACGGGGCCTCCTCAAGGCTACAGGTTCATGCTCTCCCGGGGCGTGGCGGCATCTGGATGGCACCAGGCTCCCTTGGCCCCCGAGAGAGCGATCCCTATTTTCCCCATGAACAAGAAGCGACAAGTCCAGAATGTTCTCCGAGAGTACCAGTTGTCTCAAACCCCGGCGTCTGCCCGGATGCCTGTGTTGACATTCCAAGTGGCATTACGAGAAAAATCGTGTCCCTTTGCTTCTCTTGGATCCCTTCTGGGCAGGGTCCCTTGGATCTCTGAGGGCAGGGTCCAAGGAGCAGGGGGCGCGAGCTTCAGATTATGTCCCCGCTGTGCCCGCTGGCCTGGGGCTGGGGCTCGGCCCTCAGGACAGCCCTGCTCGGCTCCAGGCTCTGAGAGGAGACGCGTATGTTCGGACAACTTCACGTCCATCTCCTCCTGGCTGAAAAGTGTCTTCACTGACGCTGCACGATGGTAGAAACCACTTCCTTTCCTGCTCTGGGGTCACTGCCAAGGCGCCCACTAGTGGGCACGAGGCAGGGCTCCCAGCCTGAGCCCTGCTGACATCGGGCCAGGTTGTTCTCTGCTGGGGGCGGGGGGCATCTGGGACACTGTGGGGTGCTGATCAGCATCTCTGGCCCCCACCTGCCGCACGCCAGGAACCTCCCTCTGCCCGGAGTCTCCAGACACCGGCGAATGTCCCTCAGGGGACAGGATTGCCCCGAGGGAGATGCCCCGCTCTAGGGGAGGTGCAGGGTCCGAGACACGAGCTGGGCAGACGGGCCCGAGTGGAAGGGACGAGCAGGCAGCAAAGAGCAGGAAGCGTAACAGAGGGCACCGCGCTCGGCCCCACGGAGCCGGACGGGGAGGCTGAAAAGGCCGGGCCCGGGAAAGAACGCCCACCGTTTCTAGAACCATCGAGCCTCAACTTCCAGCAAGGGCGGCTCATTATTCCCTCCTTGCCTAAGCTGTCTGGGTGCCCTGTCATGCCTTAACTTTTCACTTTTCTTTTTCTTTTCCAGCAGTGGACTTGGAAGGATCCCGGAGCTGGCTCCAAGCTACTCTGGAATAAAGTATCTACAGAATTCAAATTCCTTTTTCTGTTGGTAAGAACTGGGCTTCTGTTCCTGTTTTCTTCTCCGTGGCCAAACGTTCGCTCGCTCTCCAGCAGAGGAGGGGGCCCGAGCCCTGTTAGTTGGCCGTCCTCAGGGCTGCGGGCAGGACGTGGGGGCTGGGGTCCCTGAGGCCAAAGACTCCTGTCCTCCTCCAGGGGGGACAGGCGACTCCGATCTCCAAGGACAGGGGCCTCTGCCCCCATCGTAACAGGGCAACACCCACTTACTTTCCTCTTAAAGAGACATGATTTGACTAGTAATTTAAAAACAGCCCAAACGAAGCGATGCTTGCCTCAGCTCACGTGTGGTCTGATTTTAGTTGCCACTTGTGATGTCACGGATTCAAGGAGGGAAGAGTGAATGGAAACCCCCAGCCTTCACCGGCATCTTCGCCCAGCAGACAGGCTTTCGGCCGCAACCCCATTCCACCGCTCAGCCGTAATCACGGAAACGCCTCCAGACTTGGTCTCTAAGAAACCCAAAAGGCAACGTCCTTCCCTCAAACTTGCCACTTCTTCTGTGTATCCTAAGCCACCGGACTAGATCGAGTCACCAGGTGTCTCCCTTGGCCACCCGGCCACGTCTAAGTGGTGACCCAGCCCTGAGGTCTCCTCCGGGGACCGCCTCTGAGAGACCGAGGGCGACCCCGGCTTCTGCCCGGCATGTTGGAGGCTCTGGGCCGGCCTGCAGAGCACTGCGTGTTCTAAGTCAAGGACTACGGAGTCTCACTACTGAGGGGTGGGTGGTGTCTGGAACGTTCTGGTGTCAAGCGTTTGGGTCCCTGAGAAGGTTGAGTGTCGTGCACCGGCTGGTGCCAGGCGTGTCCCCCTTCACACTCAGGAGGCAGCCCAGCCCTCTCTGGACGCGCAGACCTTCTGACACGGGGACTGCCTGCTCAGACCGAGCCTGATGAGAGCCCGGCTCTGTGCGGCGCCCCCAGGAGCAGACACCGGGCTCCCTTCCTACTTCTATGTGTCTCAGCTCCATCACGGAAAAGACCCAGCAGCCTTGATCCCATAACCACGGCAGGCACAAGTTTGGAGCAGAACGCTAAGGTGGCCCGGACACTGAGTGGGTGCAGACTCGACTCAGACACAAGTTCAGATCTTAGTTCCGTTACACTCTGGGCCCGTGGCTGTGGCCTCAGTTTCCTAATCTGACAAAGGGGTGGGAGGATGAAGCGCAGTGACGGGTTGGACCCCGGGCAGTGCCTGATAAATAAAATACGACCTAGTGGGAAGGAGTGAGAGGAGCGAGCAGCCCAGGACATCTGATGTGCAGAAGCTGGCAATGCAGGTCGGCATCAGCCACACCCCAGACTCGGAGCCACGCGGGCCACACGTGGGATCGTTCTTAACCCTTCAGGAAGCCACTCCGTTAACATCCTCGTTTTATTTTTAAACTGTTTTGTTATTTAAGCCTCTCTACCCCCAACGGGGGGCTCGAACTCACAACCCTGAGATCAAGAGTCGCACGCTCCACCGACCGAGCCTATCATCCTCATTTTAGAAACCACAACAGACAGACTGAGGCTCAGGCGGCTCAAAGTTCAGGCCAGTCGGTAACCGGAAGGGACCCGTCGATAATGGCCCCGATGACACTCTTGCCTCCATCTGGCCCCACGAGCTTCCTGTGGTGCCCCCCCCACCCCCGCCCAGCCGGGCACACTCCCTGCCCCTGGAGACCGAGGCCACCTGCCGTCCCTCTTGTTGTCCGTGTCCCTCTCGGCCCTCCGCCCCCGCTCCCTGTCCCCTCGGGCACGCTCGCTCCCGCAGCCCCCCCACCCCGCCTCTGCTTTGCGACCGCTCCTGCTGGCACTCCGTGGTAAAAGCCAGGCTCCTCTCGCTTTCGGTGCAGGGTTTAAACGGGATCCTTACCCGGCCCCTTGCCCCCCCACCCGCCCCCCGTCTGAGCCCAGGTCCGCAGGACGACGGGTCACGGTGCTGTGCTACCACCGCCAAACACACGTCTCGTCGGAATCGAGGGTGGCCGGCGAGGCTACGGCGGTCCCGGCCGGCAGTGAGAAGGGGGCTGGCGGCCGTTCCGGCGTGGAGGGCCACTGGAGGCCGGGACTGGGGTCCCAGCGATGGTGAGGACGGCGCCTGCCAGGACAGGGTGGATGTGACCCCGCAGAGCATGACCGAGGCCCTCAAAGAACACCCCCCCCCCCACCAGCCCCGGCCACGACAGCTAGAGCAGAAGCACGGAGCCGCCACCAGCCGCTTCAGGCCGGACCCTGGCAGCACTGTGCACAGCGACTGAAATCTGCCACCCAGTCCCCCGTCATCTCGGGCGGGCTCCCCGGCCCCGGCGCTGCGGTAGCTGGAGCTGGACCCCTTTTTGGCTCCAGGGGGCTCAGCAGCATCCTGGCTCCCACCTGCCTGATGCCGGGAGCACCCCCAGTCGTGAAAACCGAATGCCCCCGAGGGTACAAGGTCAGCCATGGGGGAGAGGCACTGCTTTGCCTTTTCTGGAACTGCTCATAAGCTGTAACCTGCATTTCAAGCCAAATTGCCAGGAGATTTGTTTGCGCCTTCAAGTTTGAGACGCCCTGCTCTGAACCACCATTTCTCGCCTTCCCCACGCCGGACATCTGGGAGCCAGACTGTTCTCTGTGGGGTGTCTGGGGCACAGTGGGGAGGCAGGAGCAGCACCCGCCCCACTGTCACGACAACCAAACATGATACGACCCAGTGTTCCCCGAGGGTCGAGTCACCCCCTTTGAGAACCACTGGTCTAACGCCGCAGTCTCGCTAAACCTGGTGTTTCTAGACTGACCAGGCCATTCTCCACGCTCGCTGCTCCGGGTTCTGCTTCCTATCGCCCAGTTATACTGGACCCACCAGTCGGCCTGAAAAACCAAGCCTTCAGAGCGCCCCCTACAGCCTGAGGGAGAAGGAGCGAGGCAGGGACCAGGGGCCAGCCGGGAGCTCCCTCCTCCAGGGCATCTGCCGGGATTTTGAGCCTGCTGACCCCACCGCACACTGGACGGCGCTGCCTGGTGACAAGGGCACTTCCTGTTCCCAGGAATGGCCAATAAGCCAGAGCGACGGGCAGGACCTCCACGACGGACTCGGGCAAAGAGGCTGGTTTTTCTCTTGCTGCCAACATCACGCCCGGGACCTTTCCAAGCAACCCCCCGCCCCTTCCCGTACTCCTCTCCGGTCAGCCCTCACTCGGGAGTTTCAAAGCAGAGAAAGGGCCGAGCTGAAAATCAGGAGCTCCACCTCCCCCGGGACCCCCGGAGGGGCCCCTGCAGGTCAGCCGGCCCCGCTCCTTCCCCAGCGAGGTGAAGGGGCCCAGACCCCTTAAGCCCTTTGCCCAAGCTGCAAGGCCTGATGTGGGGGGGCGGGAGCTCTGGGGACAGTTTTGAAATGATCCCCTTAAAAGAGAATGTTTAAATGAGGCTACGGTTCCTGAACAATGACTTGCCTAACCTGGCACTGGGTCGCAGCTCATTTCCTGGAACGCGGAGGAGCATTTCTTTGGAAGGACGGAGCTTTCTCGGTACACAACTGACCTCCAGCCGTCCTGCTGCCCCAGGTGACAGGAAGCACCCTGTGTTTTCCTTAATCTCCTGGGGGATCTCTGTGTAAGGCAAAACTTACTTATTTTGATTCCACGAACACTCGATGTAACTGGAGCTTAATTCCTGCCCCTCAGGCTGGCGGCTAGCAAGCTTGCCATATATATGTGTGTGTGTGTGTGTGTGTGTGTGTGTGTGTGTGTGTGTGTGTGTGTGTGTATGTATATATATATGTATATATGTATATATATATGACCTGCTTTTATTTGTTCTGGAACACAAATGACATCCCATAACACGTTTTGGCTGCAAAGGAAAGTCGGGAAACTTTGCTCAGATGCTTTACATCGTACCAAGCCATCAGCTGGAGCGCGGGCACGCAAGTGCCACGGACATTTGCTCGGGGCATTCAGCTACAGACTGAACTGCCCGGAGGGGGGAAAAAAAAAAAAGCCAATCGGTACAACTAAAGCGGATCTCACCACGGAGCTGTTTGACTGACCGCGGGCTCGGGGTTCTGATACAGGCGGGTCGGGTGCGGCTGCTGCGGCCTTAGATAGATCGCCCGGGAGAGAGGAGCACGGCAGGATGGAACCCCGCCGAAAACCGGCACTGACTCACACCGCCCCAGTTATAGCCCTGGCGGGTGGGCGGGGTGCGGAGGGCAGTGCAGGGGGGCTGGGGGTGGGGGGGGGGGAAGAAATGTGTCACCGGCTTTGAATGAAGTTCAGGGGCAGTGTTTACCCAAGCAACGAGCCCTGGTAAACATTCGCTATCTCTGGCTCGCTGAGGAGGAGGTGGGGGAGTGACACTGTTTTGATCAGGATCCTCCCAGTGGCCACAAAGCGCCCGTCGTCAGGGGGAGGGTGTCCCGCTCCTGGTAGCAGGGACACACCTGCTTCCCCAAGAAGAGTAATATGCTCATTCCCCGGAGGGTCACCCGCGCTCCCAACTTTTTAGCAGGAGTAGCAAGGAACACTAAGGAACCAGAAGGCTCTGGGTCTGGTTCCCGTCGCCAGCCACGCTCATGTGTGGATGCTGACATGTGTGGCCCACTGGGTTCAAGTCCTGGCTTTTCTGACATTCTCCAGCAGCCGCAAGGAAAACATCATGCTGGAAAGCACTCGAGAAGGTTGGTCAGGTAATGATTTTATAAACACGAGGAATCTGATCAAAAAAGAAATTCCACTGAAGACGGAAATAAGTCTCCAGCGGCGAGCCGTCTACGGCACAAATGGCTGGAAGTTGGTTTTTTTTCCCCCCTTGCATCAGCTCCTCCGGCTTTATACAGGATGAGATATCAAAATGACAGCACGCTTTCTGCCCAGGAGACCCCAGGTGGACCCCGGTCTACCTGTCATGGCAAATCAAACGCAAACATAATTTCATCAGAGAAAAATATATGCAGATGTTCAATTAAAACCTGCCGCCCGCAGTCCTGGCGCTCGCCGCCGGCTCTCATTGTTTGCTGAGTAACAACGGTTGCCAGGGACAACGCAGTCCACTCCCGTCTCTAAGAGCCTGTTGCTGGGCAACAGCAAGAATACTTCCCAAACCAAACAATGTCATCCCCGGAGCAATCCCCTCTATCTCACATTAACCAGATCTAAAAAAAAAAAAAAAAAAAAAAAACCAACCCTCCCAAATATGTAATCTATTATTTTCAGAAGCCCTAAGAGAAAGACAAATAATCTCTTCTCCATAGCAACCCAGGGGGAAACAGTTTACCATATTTGTTCTGAAATAACAAAACCCAAGAAGGACCAGCTTTCCCCACAGTCAGCATCAGAGCAGGGACTTCTAAAGTCCTTCCTGGTGCCGGGAGGAGAAAGTGCCTTTTTCTCCAAGAGGAAAGAACTTATTTATCATCGGGCAAACAATGTGGGATATTCATAGCTGCACACGGGTTTTCTGGGCAGGGATCATACAAACTAAAACAAACTGGGGATTGAGCTCTTTGAAAAAGATGTAAGAACAGAGGAGTAGATACCTAGTTTAAAGAACTTTTGAAAATGTCATGTGTGCAGATAAATAGGTTGCAAACAGATCGCTGACTCAGCATTAGAAAAGCCTCCTGGGACTTTGCGGGAAGGAACCCAGAGCATCCGGCATCCCTGCATCTGCTTTTCCTGCCCCACTCAGCAAGAGGAAGAGGAAGAGGAAGCCAGGCCTGGGAAGCATAGGGACACACGGCCCCGGAAAGAGGTTACAGGGAGGTCCCTAGCGTTGGCCAATCTTGACCCACAGAGAGAAAAAAAAAAAGCCAAAAAAACCGAGGCTAACCTCAAAGCCAACCTAGTCTTGGCTCTGTCCAGGGAAGTTTGGGCTTTGGAACTTGGAACAGAAGAGGACAGCACCCCATCTTACAAGGGGAAGGCAGAGTTCTAAGGGATATAAAATAAGGCCTTTGCCTTATTTCGATGGGGGTGGAGGGAGTGTGGCCAAGGATCTTAAAACCTGTTGGCAGAATGGGAAGCTTGTGGCTCTAGCCACAGTGGGTCCGCATTTCAGGTTCTAAAGGCACCAGGCACTAACAGATCTGTGCGTGATTAAGGCATAACCCGGTAACTCTCAGCCCAGGTTCGGCTGACAAAACCTGGCCTTTGAGACAGACACGATGACACAGAGAAACCTTGTTTTCCTAAGAGAGCATCCAGGAGATGTTCTTAGAATAAACAGGTTGGAATGGACGTGTCTCCTTGAGAATAAGGGGAGGCAGATGCCACACTGTTAAAATCTGAACCTGGGCTCCAGGAAGATGGAAGATTTGAAGCCAGACTCTTAGGCCGTTAATTTGTGGCAAAGCGGTAATGCTGATCCCCAGGATGGAGGAGAGACCCCCAGCAGCCCTGCTCCCACCGCCGAGGGGACACTGCCAATTCGGCCTGGACACCCTATCTGAAGGGACGCTCTGGCACACAGCTGTGAGCGTCCCAAACCCCATCTCTGGAAAGAGGACTGACACGGAAGCGGTCCTACGTGCCTTATTCATTGATCTCAATAAAACATACTGAGTGATTAGCATGGACTGGGCATTGCCCAGTAAACAAAACAGACCAAATTCCCTTCCCTTATGGAGCTTACATTCTAGTAGGTGGTGGGGGTGGGTGGGGAGGGACAGAAACCGTAAATAAGATATGAAAATCTATATATGTCAGAAGGCGCTAGATGCCGGGGGTGGGGGTGGAGGATAAAGCACAGGCAGGGAGCACAGGGGTGAGCTGGGGTTGCAATCTTTACAGGACTGCTGATGCCTCCCTGAGAAGACTCCGAAGGACGCAAGGAAAGTGAGGGACGAGCTATTCAGATACCTGGTGGAAGAGCATTCCTGTGGAGGGAATAGCCAGTGCAAAGGCCCTGAGGCTGGTGACCTGAGCCGAGTGAGCCGGGAGACAAGAAGGAGGAGAAAGGGTCCACACAGACAATCGTACAGGCTTCAGCTTTTGCTCGGGGTGAAGTGGAAGTGATCACAGGGTTTCAGCCCGGGGATGACCTGACCTGACTTGATTTTAACCAGGTCCCTCCGGCTGCTGGGCTGAGAGGAGGAAAGAAGGAAAAGGATAGAAATAGAGCAGTTAAGAGGGCAGCGTGATGAGCAGGTGAGAGATGGTGACGTGGCCGCGCTGGAATGACAGCCGCGGAGTAGGGCAGAGCACTCAGAATGTGGATAAATCCTCGAGGTGGAGTAGGGAGGATTTGCTAATGGGTTGGATGTGGAGCGTGAGAGAAAGGAGTCAAGAGTGACTCAAAGATTTTTGGCAAGTAAAAGGATGAGAGCAGGAAAACTGCAGGAGAAGTAGGCCTGGGGAGCACCCAGAAGAGGAGTTTTAAAGGTGTGAGGTGTGAGAGGCTCTTAAGACACTACGCTGGCATGCTGAGAAAGCCAGCGGAATATATATGTGAGGCCCTGAGGGGCAAGAGGTTGGCTGGAGCCATCAGTGTACAGATGACCTGGGCTAGAGTATCACTATATAGATGTAGAGATGTGGAGTGTCTCAGGATGTGGATTGAAGCCAGCAGTGTATGTAGGTGACATAGGCTGGAGCCATCAGTGTACAGATGACCTGGGCTGGAATATTACTATATAGATGTAGAGATGTGGAGTGTCTCAGGATGTGAATTGAAGCCAGCAGTGTATGTAGGTGACATAGGCTGGAGCCATCAGCGCACAGATGACCTGGGCTAGAGTATCACTATACAGATGTATGTACAGATGTGGAGTGTTTCAATATGGATTGAAGCCAGCAGTGTATGTAGGTGACATGGGCTGGTGCCATCAGTGTACAGATGACCTGGGCTTGAGTATCACTATACAGATGTATGTATAGATGTGGAGTGTCTCAATATGGATTGAAGCCAGCAGGGTATGTAGGTGACATAGGCTGGAGCCATCAGTGTACAGATGACCTGGGCTTGAGTATCACTATATAGATGTAGAGATGTGGAGTGTCTCAGGATGTGGATTGAAACCAGCAGTGTACAGATGGCCTATTTAAGGCCATGAGCCTGGCTGAGCTCCTCAAAGGAGAGCAAGAAGAGACCCAGGGGTGGGCTCTTTGGCTCTCCACCACTTAGAGATCGTAAAGAGAAGGAAATCCAGCAAATGAGACTGAAAAGAAGTACGAGCAAGGGTGTCCTGAGCACTGATCGAATTGGGGGGGAAAGTGAGAACTGACCACTGGACAGATCACTATGACATGACAGAGTACTTCCAGGGGAACCCTGGAGGCAAAGTCCACAAATGCTGACATAGATTCAAGAGTGGTCGAGAGTTGTAGAACTGGAGACCCGAGGCACACGCAGCTCTTGGGACGTCTCTGCTGGAAAGAAAGGGAAGGGAAGGGCATGGCCACTGGTAGGGGAAGTCCAGGCAAGAGAGGATTTCTGACATGGAAGAAGTAATAGCGGGTGTGCGCTGGGCTGGGCAGGACCCAGTGGGAGGGACCAGGTACCTGAGAGAGAGCGGGGAACGGCTGGCAGCGTGTCTGTGCATGGATGCGATGAGACGGAGAGATCTTGCAGGAGTGAGGGGCTGGCCGGAACCTGACCATGGACATTCATACACCAGCCCAGGACAGAAGGCAGAGCCTCAACCCAGATGCAGGGAAGTGGGGTGCCCTCAAGTCATCTTTGGGAGCTCTCAGTCCCCCATCGCATCCCTCAGCCAGGGGATCCCCCCGTGATGATTCCAGCGCCCTCCGAAGTCTTCTCAAGCCCAGGAGAGCCAGACCACCGGCCCCTGCGAGGCTGCTGGGAGGCCTCTACCCTCAGCGAGGAGGACGGCTGGAAGCCTTGGAGTGGGAACGGAACATCATGCAAGACGCCTCGGGTCTGCAGCTCTCCCGTCAGAGTTTCCCACAGAGCCAGGCAGAGAAGGGCAAGTTGGGGCTGGGGACGAGCCCATCTGACCACGCACAGGCCCGAAAGTCTGTGTTTCCCCCAAATTCATACGTGGGAACACCCAATGCCCAAGGTGTTGGGGGGGTTATGGGGAGGGGTGAGGTCATGAGGGTGGAGCCCTCCTGAATGGGGTGAGAGGTCCCGGGGAGCTCCCTCCACCCTTCTGCCCCGTGAAGCCACAGCGAGACGTCTGTGACCCAGAAGAGGGTCCTCGCTGATCGTGGCGGCACCTCGTCTCCCAACTGGGAACCGTACGTGCCTGTGGTTTAGAAGCCAACCCGTCTGTATGGTTACAGTGACCTGAGCCAGCCCCACACTCGCCCCCCATCCCGCGGTCCTCCCCCTCAAACAGCCTTACAAAACCGACACACAATTGGCTCTTTTCATTGCCTCCTTTAGGACGAGTCAACCCCTCTTTTCAAATCCACCAAAATGTCCGATCTTTCCGCGCCCCACTGTTACCAGAGGTTAGTTCGAATACGCCGAATTCTTCTGCCATGTCAACGTCCAAACGCGCAAGCTCAAATAAGAAAAAGTCCTAGAGTCGCACTGAAAAACAGAAGTGTATTTCTTGCTAAGTCATGCTAGAACTATGTGAGATTACCCAAAAATTTAATGTAAGATAAACAAGCGTGGCCAGGAAGCCTGCTGTCCTGCTGTGGGAGTTGCAGAAGTAGAGGCCTGCGGCAGGGGCCACGAGCGCACACGGCCCAGGGCCGGCGACACGGTGCGCTCTGGCCTGCTGGGGGCACCACGCATTGGTGACAGGGGCCTCAAGTCTCCAGGGTACAGCTGCCCCTCGAGGGGCCCGGGACCCAGAATCTAGTCAGAGACCCAACAGCAGGACCCAGGGATCACTGCGGAAATGAAAATGAAGCCACGAAGGGCAGAATTGGAAATGTTTATTCAACCTGTCGTCTCCCTCCTCGTCTGGTCTTCGCCGTCCAATCCTACGAGAACAAAAGAACATTCTATTTCTGTCCCCGTGAAAGTAACCCCAGTGCAAACCAGTTAAAAAAAAAATGTTAAACTCATTATTCTAATTAAATCCAAAGAGAGAAATCTTGGAGATATTTTAGGTTTTTAAACGAAACTAATTAATTCTAAGAAGATACACTAAAATTGACTCCATTTTAGAAAGGCATTCTAATGATAAGGTTGGGGGAAAATGTTTGTTTTTTTTTTTTTTTTTTAATTTAAAAAGGTGCCATAAAACCTTGAAGATATTTTAACTGGCTTTTCTATTGCACAAAGATTTGCGATGGGCCCTCGTCTTCCTTGGGAGATGCTCTTGGCTGGCACGCGGCTGGGCAGGACTGGCAGGCAGGAGACCAGGGAGCTCTTTGCACTGTCCCCACAAACACCCGGCTTTGTGAGCTGCTGGCTTGGAATCCGTTCCCAGCTCCATATTAAGTCAGCTCCCGAGGCAGAGCAAAAGATAATTTTGGAAAAAACTGGAATAAAATGTTCTGGGTCTGCTTGGAAGGTGGCAAGAGCCACGAGAGGAGTCCCCGGACACAGAACTCGAGTGAGGGTGAGCGGCCTCCCCTGACCACCACCGACCCCCCAGCCCCTGTAAAGTCCCCCCAGGTCCAACACTGCTTCCAGTCCTCCTTGCTTCTTCTAGAAGTCTCGGGGGTTAAGGTCAGCCTACCTGCTGGGTGATCCTGACCATCGTTGCTTTTGAGAAGCATTCACTACTACTGCAGCGTGATTTTTTTTTAAAAGATTTTATTTATTAATTTGAGAGAGAGAGAGAGATCACAAGTAGGCAGAGAGGCAGGCAGAGAGAGTGGGGGAAGCAGGCTCCCCGCTGAGCAGAGAGTCCGATGCGGGGCTCGATCCCAGGACCCTGGGACCATGACCTGAGCCGAAGGCAGAGGCTTTAACCCGCTGAGCCACCCAGGCGCCCCTGCAGCATGATTTTTAAAAAGATAAATATTTGAGGGCGCCTGGGTGGCTCAGTGGGTTAAAGCCTCTGCCTTCGGCTCAGGTCATGATCCCAGTGACCTGGGATCGAGCCCCGCATCAGGCTCTCTGCTCTGCGGGGAGCCTGCTTCCTCCTCTCTCTCTGCCTGCCTCTCTGCCTAGTTGTGATTTCTGTCTGTCAAATAAATAAAATATTTAAAAAAAAGATAAATATTTGAGAGATTTTTCATACAGGTGAGATTTGAGACTACTGAGATAAAGAAAGAAAGGTTGAACCAATAAAAAGCCCTCCGAGGCTTACTACCAACGGGAAGAATGGAGACACGATGGCATCCGGGGAAAGCCAAATCTCTCTCCCGACACAAATTTCATGCTTCAGATGCAATTAAATGTGGCTGGCCGACTTCAGTGCTGTGGGCCGACTGGCCCTCTCTGGGGATCTGCGGCATCTACCCAGCCTCTCACTCAGCACACTAATGAGGGGAGCGTCTGGGGGGATGCAGGACGCCAGCAGAAAGCTGCCAGACGCTTCTCTCTCTAGTAGACGCCAGCTATGCATCTTGTCCTCACTTGTGTGTGACCATGGCCAACCACGAAAGGACTTCCTGTGGCCGCGAGACAGGCCTCCCCAGGCTGTGGGGGCTCTGGGCAGCGCCCCGGTCAAGGTCAACACTCCAGCAGCCAGAAGACAGAGGCGGGGCAGCCCGCCCAAAGCAGTCCCCCAAAAACGGGGACTGCTGGGCCCAGCTGTGGGGCTGGGGGCAGGGCAAGGTGCAGCTAGGGAAAGGGTGCTCGCTGAGAGAGAGAGAGAGACGCATCAAGGGGCCACTGCCCTCCCTGTAGCATTTCCCCTCACCCGTCCTCTCCTCCGGGACCAGCACCTTCCTCCCATTCAGTGCGCAACAGGGGGCAGCGTCCAAGGCCTGCATGTTTTCCCCTTGACAAGCGGCACGAAAAAAGCGAGGACACCAGACAAATAAGACCCTTCTAGCTGACCACAGGCAGCCAGTGACTCAAGGCTCCCAGAGCTTCCATTTCTTCATTGGTGAGTGGAGAAAGTTGAGTCTGCCTACCTCCGTGGGCCACTGTGCTAAAGAAAACGAAGCCTGCGAGGCGTGGGGTTTCCTCGCTAGCCGCGCATGCACTAAGTGCTTGCTAAATGTCAGTAAATGCCGTTGCTGTGATTCCCTCCATTAAGGGGGCCAAGAGCGTCTGCCGATTTGTGCCTATTTAAATATCTGAAACTCTAAAAGCAGGATGTGCTTTGCTATTTGTGATTTCAGCGTTCGTTCCCGGGCATATCGGTGGGGCTCGTCGTTTCGGCCGATACTTCGTACTCCTTTCTGCCCCAGCATTGGGCCAATGCAGCGGCTCTCCTTCCAAGTTAATATCGCGGCCTTGCAGTTACAACAACTACATTTGATCATCACTCCTGTTCCCTTCTCGGGAACGAACCACATCCTGCCGTGCAGAACTCAGGCCAGCTGTGGGGGAAGCAGAGGGTTCCTGGCCCAAAGCAGGGTCGGCCTCCAAGCACCCCTCAAAGCCGAGGACGTGTCTGAGCCCGCGTGGTCAGATGGGGAGGAGCTGGCCAGAAGCCGGGTTTCATTTCTCCCTCAGAATTTACCCTGCAGAAACACACAGGTCCAAAGAGGCAAATGGCCAAGCACCACAGGCCAATGTTCGTAACCTCAGGTTCACGGTAACCCCAAAGTAGGAACAACGCAGCTGTCCGTCCACTGATGAAGCAAAATGCGGTCTAGCCATACGACAGAATGTTACTTGGCCATAAGGACTGAAGCTCTGACCCACACCATAGCGCAGGGACCTTGAAAACACGACGCTCAGTGAGAGAACTGGACACAGAAGGCCAGGGATCGTAGGGCTCCGTTCGTGTGACATGTCCAGAACGGGCGAATCTGCAGAGAGTGGGCTAGCAGGTGCCAGGGCCTGGGGGCGGGGGCCGTGGGGTGACCGCTGCTGGGGATGGGGCTTCTTTTTGGGGTGAGGGCAATGTTCTGGAGTTAGACGGTGGTGATGGTCACATAACCTTGAGGCTGTATTAGAACCCAATGACTTATACACTCTAGATGGGCCAACTTTGTGATAAATAAAACATACCCCCAAAAAGCTACAAAAATAAGATATAAGGGTAACATATCCCTGATGGCATTACTTGAAGTCGCAAAAAATTACAAACCACTTAATTGTTCCTCCATAGTGAAATCGTTAAATTATGGCACATCCTTGCCATGAGGCTATGAGGTCATCAGAAAAAAATGCAGTGTATTCTCTAAAGTAGCTCTGCCTGGCACACGGCAGGCTCGCAACTATTTCAAGAATAAATTCATGTAACAATGATGCAGCTATATAGGTTATAGAAATAGGTGAGTTCATTAGAAAGGTCTAGAAGGACACAAATCATATTACTAACTGGGCTTTCTTCATGGGAGGTTAGGGACACAGGAAGAGGAAAGAAACTTTTGGGGCGCCTGGGGGGCTCAGTCGGTTAAGCGTCTGACTCTTGATTTTGGGCTCAGGTCACGATCTCAGCGTTGTGAGGTTGAGCCTCGCCATCAAGCCCGCACAGGGCTCCACACTGGTGGGGGAAACTGCTTCGGCCTCTCCCTCTGCCCCTCTCCCTGCTCACTCTCTCTCGCTCTCTCTCTCTCTCAAGGAAAGAAAGAAAGAAATATAATCTTAAAAAAAAGAGAGAAAGAGAAACTTTCATTTCTTAATTGACTTCCATGGATGATGATCCTTTATAGGAACACGACTCTTGTATTACATATCATTTTAACAGCTGCGATAATGTCTGTAAGCACTGGAAAGCACATTAGTTCTTATAAATTTGCACACTGTGCCTAGTGAATGTGGTGTGCACAGGGAATACCACTAGGGTTCAACACACTTGATCTACACTATGCTGCCACTCTTGTGACCAGAGGTTTAATAGGAATTCAACACTGAACATCGAGAGGACATTTCCTGGACAGACCAACAGTGGTGCATTCGTACAAGGGACTACAGCTCAGAGAGACAAAAATAAGCCACTGAGGCATGCGACAGCACGACGAATGTCAAAGGTATCACTCTGAGTGACAGGACTGGAAGCAGAACATGGTGGCTAGGGGTCAAGGGTGGCATTAGGGTCCGGTTGCAGAGGGTCAGCTCAAGAGAATTCACCAGGGTGTTGGAGCTCTGCGCCCTCTTGGTGGGTGCTGGTTCCAAGGATCTATGTGTGTGTGAAAACTCACAGAGCAGTACACCCCGAAAGGTAAACATGACTGTATGTAAATGTGAGGTACAAATAAACAAAAAGGAACAAACTGACTGTTTTGAGTACCAGGCACTAGTCCAGGCTCTGTGAACAAGCCAGATCTTGGGGTGCTGACATCCTCATGCAGGGGAGTCAGACAGGAAACCAATCACCAGATATACAAGGTTATTTCAGAGAGATCTGGGCCAGGACAGAAGGACACGGCAGAGGGACAGAGCTGGCGGGGAGAGATGATGGAAAGGGGTGCCCAAGCTTTTGCCAGGTCGGCTAAGGGTGTCATGAAGGATGGCACTGAGCTGAGATCTGGCCAGACATGGGAAGCTGGAAGACAGCATTCTCAGTACGGGGAATAGTAGGTGTAAAGGCCCTGTGGCAGGAGAGGGCAGGGAGCTGGAGACAGCAATAGAGACCCTGAGGGCCTAGTCAAAAGTCTGGATTTTAGGGGTGCCTGGGTGGCTCAGTGGGTTAAAGCCTCTGCCTTTGGCTCAGGTCATGATCCCAGGGTCCTGGGATCGAGCCCCACGTCGGGCTCTCTGCTCAGCAGGGAGCCTGCTTCCCCCTCTCTCTCTGCCTGCCTCTTTGCCTACTTGTGATCTCTGTCTGTCAAATAAATAAATAAAATCTTTAAAAAAAAAAAAAGTCTGGATTTTATTCCAGTTCCTGAGAGAAGCCCCAGAACAAGATATTCTGGTTTATGTTCTTAAAGAGCGCTCGTCTTAGACCACTGGGAGGAAGAGTAAAAGCAGGAAAACCAGACAGGAAGCTCCCATGGCACTTACTATTTCAAGATTTTAATAATAATTAATGCTTAAGTTCTTAATTGAGCTTATTAAGACCTATATATGGAAGGTGGACAGGAAAGACGTCATTTTATAAAGAAGCCAAGTAACATTATAAGCCCCGTAAACGAAGGGTTAACTAATTAAGTATTTAGTCACCATGAAAATAAATGATGGCCTCTACAATTTTAATGCAGTTAATTATACACTTACTCAATCACCACAGCCCACAAGCATCAGCTTGCTTATTAATTCAGTGTTAATTTTCCCTACTGACTTATAGATGCCATTATTCAAAAATTAAATAATTTACAAGTGTACACTCATTTTTTAAAAAGGCACATAAAAAAATTGACGGAGGACCCGGACAAGGCGTTGACGCTATAGTTTGGTTATAGTTACGCACTGGTGGGAATTAATATAGTATGCTGATTTCAATCAGGGTTGGTCCACTTTTTCTTTAAAGGGCCAGAGAACCTTTTTGGTTTCACAGGCCGTAAGGTCTCTGTCGAAACTACTCAGCTCTCACTGTTTCTAGAAAGCAGCCCAAGTCTTTAAGTAAGGAATGAGCACAGCTGCCTTCAGAGCCGCACTGGAGCCTGGGGCAAAGGGAATCAGCAACCCTGACCTGTCTTTAAAATGCTGACATTTTGGGGCACCTGGGTGGCTCAGTGGGTTAAAGCCTCTGCCTGTGGCTCAGGTCATGATCCCAGGGTCCTGGAATCGAGCCCCGTGTCGGGCTCTCTGCTCACCACGGAGCCTGCCCTCCCCACCTCTGTCTCTGCCTACTTGTGATCTCTGTCTGTCAAATGAATAAATAAAATCTTTTTTAAAAATGTTGATATTTTGCTCATCCTGGATTTTTTGGTGGCATTTCTTTTGATGTTTAAAATACTGCATTAAAATAGTACTTGTGTTGACAACTACGTTTTTGGGGTGCCTTAAATTGTGTGTCCACAGTGAGTGCCTCACTTGCCTTACTCTAGTCCTGGCCTGGGATCTAGTCCAATAAAACTTTCCTTATGGACATTGAAAACTGGAGTTTCACATAACTGTCATGTGTCACGCAATAGCCTTCTTTTGATTTTTTTTTTTTCCCAACCATCTGAAAATGCAGAAGGTATTCTCAGCTTGCAGGACTTATATCAACACCCAGACCCAGAACACCAGACAGCCGTATTTGGGGCAGAACACATCTGAACTTGCTGTGGAATCAGTCCTCGGTCTGCCTCGTGCTTTCCTTTCTAGTAAGGACCAATGACTCTGAAGTGTAACTGACTTGCACAGTGTGCAAGTCAATGGAGTTAACGACGTAGGCATCAACCAACGAGTATACGAGAACAGAATAAATTCGTAGGGTCTTTACTAAAGCTATGATCCTAGGTTTCAGCAGGTGAGACGGGACTCCCAAAACAGGAACTATGGAGGAATATAACATAATCCTAGAAGATACAATTGGAGAGTCTATTATTATTCTTTTGGATTGTGGTAACATACAGAATAGGATTTATTGCTGGAACCGTTCGGTGAGCGCACCAGCTCATTTCCGTTATTGGGCAAACACCCCCACTGTCCGTCTTGCCAAAACTGAGACTCTGTCCCCATTAAACAGTAGCCCCCCCCACAACTTGTCCCCCTGGCTCCCACTATCAACTCTCTGTCTCTGCGGATCTGGCTTCTCTTGGGCCCTCGCAAGGGGAGAACCATACAGTGTTTTTGTGGCTGGCTTAATTCACTGAGCATAATGTCCACCAGGTCCAAACACGTTGTAACAGGTGTCAGACTTCCTTCCTTTTCACGCGGAATAGTATCCTCCGAACCACAGCTGTGCTTATCCATTCACCTGTGGATGGATGCTGGGAGGGTTCCACCTCTTGGCTAATCGGGAATCATGCTGCTGTGAACGTGGGTGTCCGAGTCTCTGTTTTCGGTTCCTTGGGTCTACACCCAGGAGTGGAATTGCTGGCTTACGTGGTGATCCTATGTTTAATTTTTCTGAGGACCCGCCTTACTGTTTTCCACAGCAGTCACATAGTTTACGTTCCTGCTCGCAGTTCCCAAGGCTTGCGCTTTTTCCAAAGCTTTGCCGACACTTGTACTCTTCGGTTTGTTTGCGGTTTTTTAAATGATAGCCGTCCTGAGGGTGCAAAGCGGTCTTGTTGTGTTTTGATTTGTTTCCCTAATGACGAGTGAGGCTGAGCATCCTTTCATGTGACTGTTGGCCATTTCTACACCTTCTTTGGAGAAATGTCTACTCAAGTCCTAGGTCCACTTTTTAATTGGGCTGTTTCTTTGTTGTTGTGAAATTGTAGGAGTTCTTTGTATATTCTGAATATTAACCCCTTATCAGATATATGATTTACAAATATTTTTTCTTGTTCTTTGGGTTACCTTTTCACTCTGTTAATAGTGCTCTCTGATGCACAAGAGCTTTTAAGTTTCATAAACCCCTATTTATCTATTTTTTCCCTTTTGGAACCTTGCCTTTGGTGTCATATTCAAGGGATCACTGCTGAATCCAATGTCATGCAGATTTCCCCCTATGTGTTTTAGGTTTTAGCCCTGACATTTAGGTCTTTGATTCATTTGGAGTTAATCTTGTGTGAGGTAAGGGTCCAGCTTCCTTCTTCTGCAGGCAGATATCCAGTTTCCCAATGTCATTGGTGGGAAAGACTATCCCTTCCCTACTGAATGGTCCTGGCACCCTCGTTGGAATAAGATATTATAAAGAAGTCATTAAAGTAACAATACGTGAAGATCTAGTCTTGCCAGAGGGGGCACTCAAAACATGAATTTGTGAAAGAACCTGACATAAATGAGGTGAATTCTACTTTCCCCTTGCAATAGTGAGGGGTATGTCTGTTCACACTTTCTGTCTTCCACGGAGACTTTCTCATGATTATTTTCAAATGGAATTTTTGCACAGCTGACCGCACATCTCCACAGAGATACCCACAGCACATGAGGACCCTCGCCTTTTCTTCTATTACCAAAGTGCTAGATTTCCATCTGATTTCTGGCCCTTCTAAAAAATCCAGAGAATGTTTGGAAGTAGTTTAAACTCTGCCACATGTCTATTCATGTAGCTAAAGCAGGATCCTACAACTCGGTCTGTGAATTCACAAGGGTCACACTTCAGAGAGTCCATGAACCTGAACTTGAACGTGAAGTTTAAGTGCAGGTCTCATGTGTTTACACCCGTTCTTCTAGAGAGAAATTCCCAACTTTCGGCAGTCTCCCAAAGAGGTCCAGACTGAGGAAAGGTTAGGAAGCACTGGGCTACTTGTCTTTTGTCCTGACATTGTGCCAAGACAAATGCCACTGTGCATTTGTCTTTTTTTAAGCTTAAGCTGATAAACTCGAGGACTCTAGTTTAGACAATCCTCGTTGTATGATCCAGGCAGGTCGGTGGTCTTAAGGAGAAAGTGACACAATTCTCTTCCTAGAAGGAGGGGCGTGATGGCAGCCCTGGGCCCCAGTCACAGACAGCAGAAACACTGGGCCAGTGACCACCACAGGAGGCGAGTGAGTCACACGCCCCGTCTCTAGCGGGAAGCCACAGTCTGAAGGCAGCGAGGCTTCTTTCCCACCAGCCCACATTTAGGAATTCGAACAGTCCAAGAATGGGTTGTGCTAAGAAGTAGCTATACCTTCAATGACCACCTTGGCAATAATTAACCCACATGCCACCAAGCCCAGGACTGCCACAGATTTGCAACCTGAGAAAGAAACATCTGCCAGCAGGAAATAGAGAGAAGGAAGAAGTCACAGTTTTTTATAGGGTCCACCCCAGCTGAACCAAGAAAACATACCTAATTTGCCATCTTTGCCAGCAACAACTAGATTAAGGGGAGGCCCCACTGACTTTTCTTTTATTAGAGAGGGAGAGAGAGAGAGTGACCACGAGAAGGGAGAGGGGCAAAGGGAGAGGAAGAAGCAGACTCCCCGCCCAGCGGGGAGCCCGACATGGGGTTCGATCCCAGGACCCCGAGACCACAACTGGAGCAGAAAGCAGATGCCCAACTGACTGAGCCACCCAGCTCCCCCACACTTATCCCAGAGAAGCCCGACACCAGTCCTGGCTCAAGCAGTGATTCCTAGGAATGTCTTAATTCTAAAAAAAACTGGGCTACAACAGAAGATTTTGAGATCATGCAGAATTCATTTTAAGTGGGATTTTAGTGCAAGCTCAAATGGCTGAAATGTGGAAATAGTCAGCTTTTTTTGATCTCTAAACACTGGCTTTCCTCCTTACTGATGAGCCATCACACATTTTTACTTCTTCTGAGTCACTGTTACAAGTGTGTTGCAATAAGAAGATGAGTGGTTGGAGACGTCGGTTTCTCCCACACGGGAGCCCACCTCCTTGCACCTGCAGCAGTAACTCACCTCAGAAATCACTCCTAGGTGCCGTGATTTGCACACCAAATCCCCCCAGAGCTGAGGCAACCTGCCGAAAGAAAGCGTTCGAGTCCTGGAGAGCCAGAGACCAGAAAGAAGAGAAACACGCTTCCCGGCCGCCGAGCAACTTCCCACCCTAGAGTGTTGGTTTAAACCTGACCCCGGCTCTCAGGGGCCTGAAAGACGAGGAGGAATGTCATGGAGAAAAAAGCCAGGGTGGTGCGGAATTTAAAAAAAAAAAAAAAAAGTCACAGTCTCAGAGACATAAAAAGGCAAAGGGGGCTCAGCCGGCAAGATGGATGTGGCCAGACGAAGACTCTCCTTAATTACAGCAAACAGGAGAAGCTAATAAAATAAATATCATTCCTCTTGCCATTGGAGGAAGCAAAAAAATATATATAGTAATGTTAATCACTACTGGAGAGTCTAAGGTGTTCATGACTCTCTGAATCAGCATCGTCTTTATATACGCATGATGTTACACTAGCACTAGCTCTAGTCGAATATAACCTGGACTGTTTGTTAGACCAGTTCTAGGTCAACTTTTTCGGTAAAGGGCCCAATAGCAAATATTTGCGGGTCAAATGGTCCCTGTTGACACTTATTCAATGCCTCTATTGGAGGGCAAAGACCACCACCACCAAGATGTACACTAATGAGCATGGCCATCTGCCCACAAAATTCCATTTATGGATACTGAAATGTAAATTTCACATGATGTCATATGTTCCCAAATATATTATCATTCTGCTTATTTTTTTTCAACCATTTGAACATAAAAAGTTATTTATGAGCTCTTGGCCATCCAGAATCAGGAGGCAGGTTGGATTTAGCCCAGGAGCTGGTTTTCTGAAACTGTACTAGATTCAAATGTTTGGACTTGAGTCTCTAAAAGACAGCCTAAAATAGTTCTGGATAAAGAGACAGGAATCAACCAGCACATTTCATTTACAAATAACATTCTGGAAATCGCCGTGCCCGTATGGTCAGGGACACTCTCATAAAGGAGGACAGCCCCCATGTCCTGTTGATGCTGACTCTGCCGCCCTTCCACTGCCTTGCCATAGTTCTTTTTTTTTTTTTTTAAAGATTTTATTTATTTATCTGACACAGAGAGAGAAATCACAAGTAGGCACAAAGGCAGGCAGAGAGAGAGGAGGAAGCAGGCTCCCTGCTGAGCAGAGAGCCCGATGTGGGGCTCGATCCCAGGACCCTGAGATCATGACCTGAGCCGAAGGCAGAGGCTTAACCCACTGAGCCACCTGGGGGTCCCAACCTTGCCGTAGTTCTGACATTTGTCCTGCACCTTCACAATTCAGGGTCTTTGGGCATTTCACAGAGGAAGAGAAACGCGTGGATGTAAGAAAACTGTGAGAGATGACACCTTTAAATAGCCATTTCTCCAAAGAAGGTATACAAATGGCCACTGAGCACATGAGAAGATGCTCAACACCATTAGCCATCTGGAAGATGAAAGTAAAAACCAAACAAGTACCACCACACACCAACCGGGTTGGCTACGACAAAAGCAAGGGAAAGCAGCGTGTTGGTGAGGAGGAACTGGAGCCCTCCTACATGGCTGGTGGGAATGGAAAATGGTGCAGCTCCACAGAAAACACTTGGCAGTTCCCCAAGAAGTTGAATACGAGTGACCATATGACCCAGCGACTCCACTCCTGCGTATCTACCCAAGAGAAATGAAAATCTATCTGCACACAAAAGCCTGTCCACACGTGTTCACAACTGCATTACCGGTAACAGCCAGAAAGTAGAAGCCACCCAAGTGTTCATCAACAGATGACTGTGGCCAATCCAGACACTGGAAGATTACTCAGCCGCGAACAGGGGCGAGGCGCTCACATGCGCTGCTCTGGGGACAGACCCTGAACCCACGATGCTCAGTGAGGGAACCAGACACAGAAGGCCACACGGGGTGTGAGTCCACATGTGGGAAATGTCCAGAACAGGCACATCCGTGGACAGGAAGGGGGCTCGTGGATGTCAGGGCGATGCGGGTGTGACTGCTTAATGGAATAGGGTTTCTTTGGGGGGTCATGGAAATGTTCTAGAGATAGATGGTGGTGTGATGATGGTTGTGTAACATTTCAGATATCCTAAAAACCACTAAGTTGTCCTTTAAAAAGATCCATTTTTTTAAAAAGATTTATTTATTTTAGAGAGAATGAGCACAAAAGCCAGGGGGAGGGGCAGAGGGAGACAGAGAGAGAGAGAGAATCTCAAGCAGACTCTTTGTTGAGTGCAGAGCCTGAATGCGGGGCTCGATCTCACCACCCTGAGATCATGACCCGAACTGAAACCAAGAGTCAGACACTTAAACGACTGAGCCACCCAGGTCCCCCCAAGAAAGGTCAACTTTATGTTCTGTGAATTTGATCTCAATTTTTAAAGGAAGGTGACACAGCAAATGTGTTGGAAAATGCCAGACAAGCAGAAAAACAGAGGATATATAAACTAAAACTGTCCCTATATTCTTTACTTTAGAGGTGAAACATGATACCGCTCAAAACAACAAGAAAATTAGGCCTGAGAACTTGTAAGTTCAAAATCCCATTCTTTAATTAAAGGTTTTATTTTTAAGTAATCTCTACACCCAACAGGGGACTCAAACTCAGGACCCCAAGATCAAGACTGAGCCAGCCAGGGGTCCCAGGGTCAAAATCCTTCTTAAAATTTCCAGAAACAAACTTTGTTAACAAGCAAAACTCCCTTTGCACGCAGTCCCTAAGAGACTTTCTGTCTGGAAACCTCCAGTGACAGGGAGCCTAAGATGTAAGGAAGTCTGTTTTAGAAATGCCGAAACATTTGCTTAGACGGGTGGGGTCCACAGACCCAGTGGAGGGGCACCAGGGAGAAATGGGCAGCTGGAGGAGGGCGCTTCACCACCATGACTCGAAGTGAGAACAGGGCCCAGTTTTGGAGCCGAGAAAATTATAGCCCTATGTGAACATTACCACTGGAGAAAGGGTGGGTGGTTTCTAGAATATTCTACACTCATGAAGCACTAAGAAAGAGACACCAGATTAGGTTAGTGTCTCGGGAATCTTAAAGGATGTTAAAAAGATGGGGCGCCTGGGTGGCTCAGTCAGTTAGGTCTCCGACTCTGGGTCTCAGCTCAGGTCTTGATCTCAGGGTCATGAGTTCAAGCCCCACGTTGGGCTCCACGCTGGATGTGGAACCTACTTAAAAAATAAATAAGGCAGGTAGGTAGGCAGGCAGGAAGGTAGGTAAAAAGAAAACTATGACCCATTGTCTTTAAAGTGAGAGGAAGGCTCAGATGAAGGATGGATAACCTTCTCCGTGATCAGGGCACTGGGTTTCTGGTTTCAAACCGCACAGCATCAAGGTGGACGCGTCTACACTACAGCTGAGAGACCGAGGTCGGAGCACAGGCTCTGTTGGCTGCCAGGGCCGGGTCCTGGCTGGCACGTGGAGGGCAGGACCTGATGTGCAGGTTAGGATGGAGGGTGGCCCGGGGGTGGCCTGTGGCACTGCGGGGACAGATGTGCTGGGAGAGCAGCAGAATGAATGCTTTGCTTGAGGACCAAGGTGACAAGAAGCTGGAACCAAGCATCAGCGGGGAACTCAGAGGGGCGGGAAAATGCCGTCTCTGGGGAGAGTCAGCTCAGAGCCAGGGCAACAAGCGTGAACTTGTGTGGGCACAAACCGGCTGGGTAGCTGGGCCTCCCCGAGAGGCACACGCGGGCCTGGGTGCAGCTCGTGGTGACAGGCTGGGGCTGAGTCAGCCACCTGTGGGCTCGGAACTAGGCAGAGCAGAGTGGAACGGGGAACAAGTTTCGGAAGCAGGAGCTGGTCCGGAGAGGGGCGACAAGGGGTCTGCGGACCTCCAGAATGGCAGACAGAATCTGATGGATGGGTTCACTGTGCATATCCTGGGAGGGGTTGGGGGGGCACGTGTTTTCACCGGATTGCCCCAAGTTCCGTGAGCTGCTCTGCTCCGGGTGGGACGGGGAGTGGAGGGGAAAGGACAGGCATCTCATCAAGGTGACCACGGCGGGGGCGGGAGGAGGCGGTGCAGTGGACACACTGGGGACGGTGTGGCACAGGCAAGGACACAGTGCAAAGGAACTTTCCCTGCAGAGTTGGCGCGTGGACGTCAGTGAAAAGGATCTAATGCAAAGGGAAGGAAGTCCCTTCCACCGAGATATTCCCCTTCCGGGAATTTGCAAACATCCCACACATGTGCACAAATACGCTGGACAAGGATGTTTACTGCAGCATTGTTGGTAAAGTGAAAAAGGATAAACCCAAGGCCCCTCGATAAGGTGCTAATTTAGTACCGTGGGGCACAGCGAGCGGTTCAGTGGGATCTCATGCAGTTACGAGAAGGAACGAAGCCAACACAGAGAGGGATAAGGAAAGATACAGACTAAGTATTAGATGAGAGCAAAGGTGCAGAAAAGTGGGCATAATGTGATCCTTTAAAAATATTTTTTTTAAAGATTTTATTTATCTGACAGACAGAGATCACAAGTAGGCAGAGAGGCAGGCAGAGAGAGAGGAGGAAGCAGGCTCCCCACGGAGCAGAGCACCCGATGTGGGGCTTGATCCCAGGACCCTGGGATCATGACCCGAGCCGAAGGCAGAGGCTTTAACCCGCTGAGCCACCCAGGCGCCCCATGATCCTTTTTTTAATAAAGAAAAAATATTAGCTGTAAAAGGAGCAAGATGCCGACACACAGCCCCGTGGAGGGACCTCAAGCCGCGATGCTCAGAGAGGGAACCAGACACAGAAGGCCACGTGGGGTGTGAGACCACGTGGGTGACACGCCCAGAACAGGCCCCGCCATGGACGGGAAGGGGGCTCGTGGGTGTTGGAAGCTGGGGAGGGGTGGGTGAGGACTGCCGACGGAGAAAGTGTTTCTTTCTGGGGTCATGGAATGTTCTGGAACTAGACAGTGGTAATGATTGTATAACCTCGTGAACATACTAAAAAAGGGGGAGTTTTATGGCATATAAATTACATTTCAATTAAAAAATAATGTGTCAGTGTGTTCGTTTTATAGGCATACAAAATACCCGAGAGGATCCACACCGAATTGTTAGTGGTGGGAGGGGCAGAGGAAGAGGGGAGAAGGAAGCCAGGGGCTCTTTTTTTCCTTTATATTTTTGGGCCCTCTTTGGAGGCTTTACAATGAAATGATTTCCCTGACGTAAAAGAGGAAGGAAACAGACTTATTGGGGACTGCCCAGAAGGATCCCGAAGTCCTGAAAGGGTCACTACAGAATTCTGGGTCAAACCGCTCAGTGTCCCGGAGGGGACACCCACGTGCAAAGCCCAACCACAACCACTTCACAAAATAGAAAACCCTAGAGTCAGGTGGGCGGGGCTCCTCACGCCTTGGGACTGACCCAAGACCAACGGCACTGGGAGGGGTCTGAGCACCGTTGGTAGCTCAGACAGCGGTCGCCTATTAAAAAGAACAGTGACGACCTGAGTGTCCTGCCTGTCTTTGTTTTGACACCTCGGGCCCTCTGTGGCTACTGGGCCCCTGACACGTAGCTCGTCCAAACGGGGAAGTGCTGTGAGTGCAACACAGGCACCGGATTTCAAAGACTTCGCGCACAAGACTGCAAAACGTCTCGATGAAAATGTGTTTGCGTGGATCGCATGTTCAAATAACAATATTATGTTGGACATATTGGATTGACTAAAATATGTTATTCAAGTTAACTTCACCTGTTCTTACTTTTTCACTGTGGGTACTGGGAAATTTCAAATCACACAGGCAGCTCGCATTATGAGTCTACCGGACAGCTGTGATCTAGAACACTTCTAGAAGGAGTCACCGAACTGTGAATTCACAAATATCTTACGAGGCCGTATCCTCTGAGAAAGTACGCAAAATGATTGCTAGAGCCTGCTAAGATATGCACCTGGTAAGAACCATCAGTCAGTTCAACAAGTAACTCCTCTGTCTGGTGTCCCACAAAGCCAGTGAGACGTGGTCTCTGTCCTTTCGTCTCAGGAGAGAAAAGGAGCTGTGCCAGTGACTATGTGGCACAGGTGACAGGTACAGACTCCAGGTGGGACCCGGCACCATAAACCTGGGGCAGAAAATCTGGAACGGTCCTATCCTGGACCGTGTGGGAGGGGCAGGATCTACCAAGGTCGCGTTGGGTGGGGCAAACAGGGAGGAGGGACTAGTTCAAGAGCAGGAGCTGGGCACAGCAGGGTGTGTGCAGTGGCCTGGACGGGAGAAGGGCAAAGACACTGAGCGGGTTGGAGCAGAGGGCACAGGCTGGGGGTTCTTGGGGAAAACAGGCTGGGCCACCCAGAGGAAGGCTGGGAATGCCGGGTGGAGCTCCTGGACTCCATCCCACGGGACAGAGGTCAGCAGACCAGGGCCCGCACCCAGCCAAGCCCCGCCCAGTCCAGCGCCTGGTTGTGCATGGCCCGGAAGCTAAGGATGGTCTTTACACTCGTCAATGGCTATTAAAAGAAAATCAGAGTCAAAATATTTTGTGATCCATGAAATTGATATGAAATTCACATTTCAGTGCCCCTAAATGAAGTTTGATTGGCATGCGGCCACACCCACTCGTTAATATGTCCTCGAGGGCAGAGTGAGTAGTTGTAGATAGAGACCCGGTTACCCCCTCAAAGCCTAAAATATTTACTATCGGGGCCTTGCTAGGGAACGTTTGCCGAACCCCCCTCCGCCCCACTTTGCTTGGAATACTAAAAAAGATTCTGTGGGCTCTCTCTGCTCAGATGAAGTAATGGCACTTTTGCTGATTTGCTGAAAAACACATCATGGATATATTTCTCCAATTAAAGCCAATTTACCCTACAAATATTTCTTAAGCCCTTGGTACAGGTTTCCTCTTCTCTGCTAGCGACCAGCAGTACACAACACAACACAACGAACTCTACAAGTCCCCCATCGCTGGGAAACACGGGCCAGCCTGTCGTGCCAGACTGGACGGCAGAGGTTTTAAAGGACGTGTGCTGTTAGTGGCCACTGCGCGCCACTATCCTATTTCGTAATTTAATCATGTTTTCTTTACTAAAAACACTGTGACTGCATGTCATTTAATGCACTGATATGCCATAGTGTTGCACAAAGACGTCATGCATCGGTCAACACCCCCCCCCCCAAAACAGCAGTCACTTTAGGCCACTGTTGAGGGCAGTGGGAGCATCAAAGGGTCGGAAGAAGGCGGACGGGGTGGGGGGGGGGCGGCGCACATTCTCCCGAGGGCAGCAGTCGGAAGCTCAGCTAGAGGATCTGAGCTAGAACGGCACGAGCAGGAATGGGAAGGACGGGATCCGAAGGGGACACACAGGCAGTGGGGGGTGGGTGGGGGGAAGGGGAGAAGGCAGGGGGACCCCAGCCTTCAAAGCTGACCACTGAGATGACGGTAGCAGGATAATCGTCTCCCCTTCGCTCGCAGCGCTGCTGTCCTCACCGGCCCTGGGCCCACCTGCTCTAAAGCTACAGGGAAGAGAAGGCGAGCGCTGACCGAGCACGACCCTGCGGCCCAAAAGCAAGCGGAGCTCGGTCCCGCAGGAGGAAGGCCGCCTCTGCTCCCCACCCAAGGGGCCGGGGAGCACGGGGGTGTTTTTTCCCCTCGTCCAGGCCTGCTGATCCGACTGACCCTGCTGGGGCCGTGCCAGGGTTAGAAGGAATGCGTGTAAAACGCCAAGCATATGGTAGGTGCTCAGGGTAGGAGGCCGTGGCAACCTTTTATTTTTTAAAACATAACCTTGGGACCTAACGGTTACGACTTCTAAGGGCTGGCTGCTTGTTCTTCCCTGCCCCATCTTCAGGCCACTCTCTGCCTTTCTTGAAAAACCCTCCTTCCTGGGTCTAAGCACAAGGATTTGTCAGAAGTGCTGGGCTGCCAGGTCGCTTCCCCTCACCCCCCGGCTGCAGAAGGCAGTCTCCGCTGGGAACGCCCGGGATCCGGGGAAGCAGGTCTCACGGGGGGACACGAACCACGGCAGCTTGAAAATACGTTCCTGCATCCAGATGTCTCCAGCTCCCTTGGACAAGAAGCCCTACAGCACTGGAAGGTCTCAGAGACGGTCAAGGGCATGCTAAAGGATGGACGTGTCATTTTAGCTAAGAGCTTCGGAAACGGACAAGGGAACGTCCAGTTATCTCGGGGTCTCTACCGGCAAACAACAAGGGGGGACCTTGCTCTCCATGAAGGGCATCCCAGCCTGTTAACTGGTTTCTACCTTGACCGGCGTTAACAGTTACTTCTCTTCCCAGCGAGAAACGTGACGGTCTAACTAGAATCTGCAACTCTGCGGCAAAAAGTTCCGAAGTGGGGGCTCGCCCCAGCCTGGGTGGGTGCTTGGCTCATGTTCACGCTTTCAAAGATAAGATGAAAAAGGGGCCACGGGAGGGGGGGTGGCTTTAATCAGATGAGCTTCCGTCCACACTCACCCCACACCACACATCCACCGCCACCCCTGGGGCCCATGACCTCGAACCAGCACCTGCGGATGGGAACAGCTCCCGAGCTGGGGAACAGCGCTGGGGAATTGGATCTTTCAGGAAGCGAGCCAGGGTTAGAAATATTTACCCACAACCTCGAGGGGTCCTCAGTAACTACTTCCTCCAGCCCAGCAGGGCAGCCTTTCAAACCTGCCCAAAATGCGAGGGCCACCTGTTGAGGATGAGACAATTCTGACCGCCACGATGACCGTGTGACCAAGTGAGATCTTAGAAAAGTTCCGAAGCAGAACAAGCACGAATTGAGAAGCTGCAATTGGCTTAGACACAGAACGAGACATTTATTATTCTCCACTGTGTACAGGCTCCTTTGGAGGACCCAGCTGTGGTTGGGTTCTAAGTCTCCATCCCCCCCGGCTAAGGGCCTCGCACTTTCCAGAAAAGAATGTGACTTGCGATTTTCGCGGAGCCAAAAGGGGAGTCAATGAGTGCTAAGGGCCTTCGATGAAGATTTCTTTGGGGATTTGGTAAAGGAACACTACGTCTCGAAAGGACTGGAATGTTAATCTCGACTGAATCAAAAACATGGCATTTTTAAGGCTCCTGGAGCTCAGGCAAGGGTTTCGCGATGCCTGATTTTTGCTAAAAGCAAAGGCTGCCATTACCTGATGCAGGCCCCACTCTCGGAAGAACGCTCTGGGCTCCAGTGTCTGAGACAAACCTGACGCCCCGTGGAAAGTGTGGCAGGCCCCACTGCCCCTGTCCTCCAGGAGCTTACGACCAAGAACACTCCATAAATCACTACATGTCCAAGGAGCCTCCGGCTGCAGAACGCGGCAGTCACACCCCTTCTGGCCGGAGAATCCTAGGGTCCCCAACTAGGGTTAACTCTGCCCCCGCAGGGGATGTTCGGACATGCCTGAAGACACAGCTGTTGTCACGACTTGGGGGGAAGGGGTGGGCGCCCCAGCCGACGGAGGCCAGTGGAAGGTCAGCATCCCGAAGGCACTGGAGAAACGCGGCCCCAGTCCTAACATTTGTCCGCCTGGCTCGCTACGTCGGGTCTCGGGCTTCCCTGGGAAGAGAGCCCCAGACAAGGGTCCTGAGAGAAAAGATTTTGCTGAGTAGACTTCACAGTTCAGAGAGAGGGCAGACAAAAGTGGGAGACCCGTGTAAGGTGTGGTGAGTCCATTCGGAGGACTGACTGACGAGGGAAAGGAGCTGAGGCCCGAAACGGCCTTGAACGCTGAGCTGAGCACCACGTGGTTACAGCAAAGGCCTGTGGGTTTGGCCTCTGGGAGCAGAACGTGCCCGTGTGGCCCTCCGCTGCGGCCCAGAAGGCGGGTGGGAGGAGAGAGCAGGCAGGAAGCATCATCAGAGGCCAGGCAGTCGGGCTCTGTGCACGGACGGGGGTCGGCGGGGCACGCTCCCTGCTCTTCGGCACCCAAGCATTAAATACTGCTTCCAGAGCTGGGGGCGGCCAGGGGGCCTGCCCACAGCATGCGGAGGGACAAAGACTCTGTCACCCCTGTGGCTAGAATGAGGACAGACGCCACGCTTGGGCAGACCACCCAGGTGGGAGGAAGGTGGGAGCCCGCCACCCCGGGGGGGAGGTGGGGACACCATGTCACTGCCCTGTCACTGCCCTGCGGCACCTCTGACCCCTGCCCTCACCCCGCAGTCTGTGACATTAAATCACCGCCAATCCAGGAACCTTTGCTTCGGGCGCCCCCGCCACCCCGCGGTGTCCCCGGAGGGCACTGTCCGGCCGAAAGATGCATGCCCAGGTGCGAAGTGGGATGAGCAAGCAGCCGAGTCACACAGGGCTTCAGAAATACTTTCTATGTCCTCCTGCGGGGCATTTCCAGAGCTGCCGGGACAACCAGGCCGTGATTCACACAACAGAGAAGCTGCCGAAAGAGCTCCCGTTCGTGCCGACCATTTCCGACTTCTGCGGCATCTTCGACCGTCCTCACTTGGCCCATGAGGCTACACGACACACTAAGTACTTGACCGAGCACGAGTTCCTCGAATGCTTGCTGGGGGCGGGGTGGGGGGGGGCTCACATAGGACAGAGACTCCCAGAGAGCAACTCACACATAGAAGTCCCCACGAAGGTGAATTCTTCTAGAAAATGAAAAATTCTTTTAAAAATCAGAAGCACAGACACCTGGGTGGCTCAGTGGGTTAAAGCCTCTGCCTTCGGCTCAGGTCATGGTCTCAGGGTCCTGGGATCGAGCCCCGCATCGGGCTCTCTGCTCGGCAGGGAGCCTGCTTCCCTTCCTCTCTCTCTGCCTGCCTCTCTGCCTACTTGTGATCTCTGTCTATCAAATGAATAAATAAAATCTTTAAACAAAAATAAATAAAAATCAGAAGCACATACTTGAGGCTATCTTCCGTGGGTCTGGGGTTCCAAATCGATTTTGTCCTCGAAGCAGGCTACATCCGCCCGTGTTCTGAGGATGGGGGTGGTGGGGAGCACTGCCTGGCCCTTCCCTTGGGTTCTCACCGGCTGGGGAGGAGCAGGAGCACCTATCTGGGGGCCGGTAATGTCGGGGGCTGCTGCTTCCCAGGCCTTCCTCTGCAGGTCACCTTTCAGACAGAAACGTAGCCTAGAAACACGGCACTGTTTCTAGAAGATAAACAGTTTGCATTGTAAAAATAAACACATAATTAGGTGTGACTGCAACTCTAGGAGTGGACTCTCTATCACTAGTACGAGTTCAACAGTGTGCGGCGGAGACAGGCGCGCATGAGCCAGGCCTTCTGTCTGTGGCTGGGGACTGGCCCTTCCCTTTCTTTCCACGGGCGGGCCTCGTCTAATCCTCCTGGTCTCTACGGACCTCTCTCTCCCCGGGGCTTGGTCCTTGCCTTGCTCCCCTTTCCGCCTCAAAATCCCTTCAAGATCTCCTCCGTCCGGCATTTGTCACAGTAGCCAAATGGTGGCGACAACCCACGTGTCCGCTAGCGGATGCGTGGGCGGACACGGTGTGGCCCATCCACACCCTGGGCTTTCGTTCAGCCACAAAGAGGAAAGCCGCTCTGGCACACGCTGCAAGGTGGGTGAACCTGGAGGCCTCTGTGCGCAGCAAGAAAAGCCAGACACCAAAGGACACACGTTCTATGATTGCACACGTTCTAGAAACGTTCTAGAAACATCTAGAAAAGGTAAATTCAGCGGGACGGAAATTAGATTAAAGATTACCAGGGAGGGTGGCGAGGGAACTGGGAGTTTCTGCTCCTGGAACCTGAGCTTCTAGTTGGGTGACGAAGATGTTTTGGAACGAGTGACCACAGGCCGTCACGAATGCACTCAGTACTGCCGAACTGCACACCTGACTATGGGTAAAATGGCAAATTGTCCATCCCGTGTATTTTGCCACAATTAAAAAAAAAAAAAAAAACCCTTTCCTCTGCTGACTCTTCGCTGGTTCCTGCTTCTGTTCTCACTCTGCATCCACTCCTTGGATGGCTGAGAGGACCACCTGTATTCTGACGGCTCCTAGAAGCTAACCCAGAGCCTGCACCGGCCCAGGCAGCTCCAGACCCTGCGACCCAGCTGCCTACTAGAAAGCCGTCCCCACCCAGATGGCCCCTTGAGATGCCTCAAGCCGGCCGAGCCCTCGAGGGAACTCATTATTTTCCCTGCCCGACACCAGCTTCTCCCGTGGTCCCTGACTCACCGCTGTGACACACTGTGCCAGATCCCCAATGTTGGGTGCCTGGGAACCACCCTCCCGGACCCTTGGCCCAGTGAGTCCCTAAGTCCCCGAGCCCCTGAGAACCTGGCTGCCGGCTTCCCCAGCGCCCCCTGGCCTGTGCTGTCAGGCAGGCCCCTGTCGCCCGTCACCCGGACTATGACTCCAGATTCCAGACTCCAAGCCTTCGGTGCACCCTCCCAAATCGTGCCCGATCACAAAGCCACGTCGCCACTGTCTCGGCCCAGCACCGGAGACAAGCCCCACTTGTCCAGCCAGGGCTCAGCACACTTTTCCTATAAAGGCCCAGACAGTAAATACGTTGGGTTTTGCTGGTCACCTTGTGCTTCTGTCACAAATACTCTGCAGTTTCCTTGCAGAAGCAGTCGGAGGTGGTGTATAAATGAACAGTCAGGGCTGAGTCCCAAGAAAGCTTTACCCACGGGCACCAGCTGCGGGCTGGAACAGACCTGGGGGCCGCAATTTTCTGACACCTGCTCTTCTCTCCCCCCTCATCTCCCTTATACCCTGAACCCAGCCCAACCATCCCACAGTCGCCACCCACTGTCCCCACCCAACGGCCTGCCCCACAGTGACGTCTAGCACCACCACTTCTGAGACCGCCTCCCTCTCCTAGTTGCTCTTGGTCTTTGTAGCCTCTGAGGCTGGTGCTTGACTCTGAAGAATGAATGAATGAACAGATGTCCGAGGTCCAGAAAGCAGCTCTTCCAGTAAACAGCTGGCCACCACCGGGCAGCCCTGGACTTAGACCACCTAATTTGTACTCAGAATAGCATCCAGACTCTTCCCGCATGGCCTTTGGGGACCTCTGTCTTCCTCCTTTTGCTCACCAGTCATCAACCTCACGGCTGCCTTTGTCTGCCACGACGGGGTCCTGCTGTGTCCTCCAGCCACAGGGCCTTTGCACCTGACCCGCACCCCAGGCCTGGAAGGCTCTTCCCTCTGACCTCCACACGGCTGTGCCTCCTCCTCATTTCAGTCTCAACTCAACTGTCACCTCCAGAAGGGCAACCCTGGGCCCAGTGGCCTAGTTTATACACACACACACATGCTCAAACTATGCACACGCTCAAAGTAACTGCAGAGGCCTCGGTCTTACAGGCTTACTGCCCATAGCATGCCTGGGCTGCCGGACACAGGAAGGGAGAACGACCACTGTACCAGGGCTTCCGTGAAGTACGATGCATTTTTAACGGCTGTGTGAATTTTTCCCAATGTTTTTAAACAGACCACAACAGGTGTGGTCTGACTCACAGTGTCTGATAACCCCTTGCTGTAATGTACCACCTACAGGTTTGGGGAATCAACTCTATTTCTTGGAAAGCCAAGGGAATCAAGAGAATGGAAAATAAGAACCAGGAGCTACCAGGCGTACAGCAGGGTTTTCGAACACACGAAAGCCGTGTATCATAAGGCAGGAATGCGTTTTGGGGAGCGCGAAGGGGAGCTCAGCCAGGAGCCGGGCCAGCCTGTCGGCTCCTGAGGGCCTGACTCGAGTCCTGGCATGAAGAGCGGGCTGGGTCTCACCTCTGAGTGGCGGGTTTCCAGGCTCCGACCAGGATGCACCCACGAGCCAGTGGTAACAGAGAAGGGAAACCAGTTTCTAGGCGTCCTCGGGTGTCAGTTCTGCTGGCAGAGTTGGCCACTTGCCAGGGTCCCCCCCCAAGGGGTGATGTGGGGGGACGGGATGCCGAGGGGCCTTGGCCACAACCAAGCCCGCGGGACTCCCAGCCACTGGCCTTTGTTGGTGGTGGTTCTGCCGAGCACTAATGCTTGCGGAATGATATCTTTGTCCCAGGGAACTTCTACACTCACGGAAGGACACTGACCCCACCCCCCACCCCGCCCGCCCCCCGGAATGACAGGGGAGGCTCATCGGCTCCATCAGGCAAAACACAGTTTCCTAATGCCTCCTCGGCGCCCGCACAGGTCAGAAAACCCGAGAACACCATCCCCAGGCCGCGACAGCTCGTTTGCTCCCAAATAGTACCAACGGTGAGAAAAGAGCAAACGGCCAGTCTTTGCGGACCGCCGACTCGACTCGGGGCCAGGCCCGGTGACACCCGATGACAGATGGAATCTCTCATCCAGCAGCCCTGCTGGTGTGATTACCTAGCTCACGGCCGCTGAGCCTTTCCTGGAGCGCCCGGCACCCCCGCCCCCGGGGCCAAGCAGCAGAGACACCGCACGCGAGCCCTTCTCGGTCCAGTCCAAGCTGTTCCGAGACACAGGGGCGGCGACATACGGCAGGTAAGGAGCGACTGTCCATTTCTAGGTGAGCCTCTCCCACGGGTGGGCAGGAAACTGTTTATCTATTCATTTAACCAACACTGACTGAGTGCCCACTCGGCGTCAGAATCATGCTCCGCCCGGAGGAAAGAGAAGTTAATAAATCGCGCACAGCTTCCTCCCCTTAAGGGGCTGCCCTTCTAATGGGGGCCAGATGGTGGTAATAAAAATAAATGTGCGTTATGTCATTACGTCCCGCATGCGAGTGACAAAGGCTAAGGGAAAAGACAGCAGGGAAGGAGGCTAAGTGGGTGTCGCTTTTGAGTGGGTGGCCTGGGGAGGTGACATTGGAGAAAAGGCCTGAAGACAGGGTGGGAGCAGCACCCCCCCCCCCTTTACTTGGGTGAAGAGCTTTCTAGGCAGAAAGCTTGAGGAACTCCCAAGAGGCCTGCGGGGTTGAAGCGGAGAGAGGAGCAAGTTCAGTGTCAGAGATGAGGCCACAGAGGACTGGGGTGGAGAGGCCCAGGGTGGGAAGAGACTTTGGCCTTTGCTCGGGGTGAGATGGGAGCCATGGGAGGGTTCTGGGCCGAGGGAAACACAAGGAAGGTAATATGACCCCTCTCCTCCACCCCCACCTGGCTAACAAACAGGCAGGAGCCATCCAGCCAGCCAGCCAGCCAGGAGGGGCTGGTGGCCTGGAGCGGGGACTGGGAGCGGAGGTGGTGAGGCAAGGTCAGGTTCCAGATCGCCGCTGATCGGGTGCGGTTGGACCATTTGCTGATGGTTTTCGAGAAAAGAGGCCGACTCCCAAGTGCTGGCCTCATCCGCCAGGAGAAGCCGGCTGGTCCTCACTAACGGGGTGCAGGGCAGACAAGCAGATTGAGGGGCCCATGGGGAGCTCGGTTTGGCCACCTGGTGCTTAGGCGGGCTGTCAGAAATCCATCTACTAGAAAGACCACGCCTCCCAGGCCCAGATGATCCCCAGGCCTGTCGGGCTCTCTCCCTGGCTCTTCTCCCCATCCTCTGTCACCTACTCCTTATCCCACGCACCCCTGATTCTCTTCAAGGAAGAGCCTGGGTCTCACCTCGACCCCCACCCCCTGTAAGAATTCCCTTGCTGCTCTTGCGGTCTCCAAGAAGCACGTCGGTGGTTTTCAGTGTCTTCTGTCATTCCCCGTGCATACTCCATTCATTCACTCATTCAGCAAAGGAAGGACACCCCCGGGGCCAGGCACGTGTCTAGAGAACTTGGCCTGGGCCCGGGAGGGAGAGACTCATCCTTTAAATAACAGAGAGGGAGTCCAAAGGCTTTTTAAATACATCAGTCCACAATCCCTTATAACAATGCCGATCTCCAAAAGGCTCTGAAAACTGGAAAATTTTTTTGTCAATTTGGCACAGATAAAATCGGACCCGAACTGGATTCAGGTTCTGGTCCTTAAGGACCCAGTGGGTGGAATGTCCGTACAGCCTAGAGCGGAAATGCGGATGTGTTTGCGGGGTGCCTCGGGGCTTACACCTTCGGCCCCCAAGTCTGGCAAGGGTCCCAACTAGCAAGATGACTTCTCCGCGAACTTTCCTTGTATTTTAAATAGTTCACATTTTACAAATAAGCAGGTGTCAGGGGAGGGGGGCACACTATTTAAATAAGTGGTCACCTTGCAGTTAATTAAAAAGAGTCAAAGTGATAAGATAACGGTTCCAACTGGCCCTGGAATTTTACGAGGAAAACAACCGCAAATGTCTATAAAAATCCCAGCACTACATTCCAAATTTTGAATCAGTTATAATATTAACTGAAGTTCAATTAATTAAATATTGACACATAAGAATTCATTTTAACTTGACTCTGAAAGTACAAATTAGCTCAAAGGAAAGAGATATTTCCCAGCATCTGCATTTTTGGTGACTGGCCCCAGCTTGGCCATGCTTCGGTGAGAAACATGCTAAGAGTTGAATATTAAGGTAATAATGTATGTCCTGGGGCACCTGGGGGGGCTCAGTCCATTAAGCGGTGACCTTTGGCTCAGGTCACGATCTCAGGGTCCTGGGATCGAGCCCAACAGCGGAAAGTCTGCTTCTCCCTCTCCCTTTGCCCCTGTCTTGCTCGTGCACTCCCTCCCAAATAAATAAAATCTTTGAAAAAAGAGGTAATGTATGTCCTTAGCCCAGAGTGCAAATATCAACAGAATTTCAAAGAACTCATTCTGTTGCTTAGTGTAATTAATAACTGTCCCCCTGCTCCCAGATGCTCCTTTGGAGTTTATCCGGCACACAAGAGGAATGTACCTAAAGGCTAAATAATTCAGTTTTGCTTTTATTGCAGAAGCAAACTGTATCTGAACTCACCCCCGGCCTAAACCAGCCGAATAGCACAGGACCACAGAAGCAGTCGGCTTGTCCATCATGTATCGGAAATCTTTTTTTGAAAACTACCCCGTCCCCTCTGGTATTTACCAAGCTCACTGGCCGGCCAAGATAGCAGTGATCAGTGACTAAAGAGACTGGATTCTTGGTTTGGGGGGGGGCGGAGCGGGGAGAAGGGGGTGGGAGGGGAAGGGAGAGGGAGGGGAGGCTCTCACCACACACTCTCACCTCTCTGGCAAGGGTAGGTGATAAGCCGTCTCTAACATTATTCTGGAGCGGGTTCACATTTTTAAACTCGAGTGGGAGAAAGAACGGGTAGCCAGGCCTGATACTCCCAGGATGGAGGGTAAGGGTCTTCACAGAAGCACACAGTGTTTCAGAGCATGAAGCCAAGGGATAAAAACATATTGACAACATGCGCAGGGGGAAAAAAAAAAAAAAAAGGTTTTGTTGTTGCTTTTTGGGTCATTATTATTAGCATAATTATTTAGTTGGGGGAGTCTTAGTTGAAATCGAGAGTGTTACATAAGGTTTGATATTTTGGATTTGCCGAGATAAAGCTGGCTGGGAGGAAAAAAAAAAAAAACTCAGGGAAGTCCGCACTGCCGGTTAATCGCACCGAGCAAGAAATAGTCGTGCTATGCGCGTGCGTGTGTGCTGGGGGCTGCACCATGAAAACAGCCAGAAGCAGGCAGGAGGTCTATGGAGAACGCGGACCTGGACTCCCTCCCTCATTCCTGCAGGGCAACCAGGAGGTTAAAATTAGGACGGTGAACCACCCCCGCCTCGGCTGGAATGGCAGGGGCACCTCGGCCCCAGGGGCCCTTGAAATAGCCACTAGGATCGGGGAAACCGAACTTTCCTAGTGCAGCAGCGAAAACAGCCAACAGGGACCGGTGGGGAGGGAGCCCCTTGGCTTCTCTCAAGGGGGGGAAAGGAATAGCGTATTTGGGGGGCTGGGGGGGGGTGTCTGTGTGTCTCCCTGTGCCGAGTGCGCTTCGGGGGAAGGGGGAGTTAGGGGTGGGGTTCAAATTCTCAAACATGCACGCACTCACACAATCCCAGGAGAAAATGTCACCGAGCAGTTTTGGGCCACAGGTTAGGCTCTTTAAACAAAATAAGTCAATACATTAAAGCGCGCGCGCGCACACACACACGCACACGCACACACGCACACAACTTCTGGGGAAACTCTCCTCGCTTGGAGATCAGTCCAAATAGGGGAGCGGCGGCCGTGTGAAGGGGGTTCCCGAGCGGGGTGGAAGCCCTGGCGGACACAGGATCCCCCAAACTCTGGAATGTGGGGCTCAAAGGGAGAGAGGGGAGGAGGGTCCGAAGAGCCTAACCACGAGGATTTTTGGTAAAGAGGTGAGAAACGGTGCCCAGGGGAGTCTGATTCTCGGTGAGTCTGGGGCGAGTAAGGGAGGGGGGCGTTTTCCCCAAGACAGGCTCATCGACATTTGGGTAAACAGTGAGAACCGGGTTCCACCGGAGCCCTCAAGCTCACAATTCTGGAGGGGGGGGGTCAGAATGAGAAGACGGTCCCCAAGACACCCCAAATCCAGGAAATTGGGGCAAAAGTGAAAACGAGGCTTCCGGGCCCTCGCGATTCAGGAGTCTGAGGTTAGGAGTGAGAGAGGGGCCCCGGGGAACCCCAATTTCAGAGATTTGGGGAGTAAAAGATAAGAGGGGTCTGCAGGAGCCCCCAATTCCGGGAGTTTAAGGTAGGGAGTTGAGATGTTTCAAGAAGTTGAGAGGAAGTGAGAGAGTGGTCCCTGGGCGCCCCCAGCTTAAGGATTTGGGGGTAAAGTAAGAAGAGGTTCCCGGGAGCCCCAGTTCAGGGTTTGAAGATAAAAGTTTGAGGGGTCCAGGGGCACACCCAAGTCGGCGATTTGGTAAGAGTGAGAGGGTAAGAGTGAGAAAGGGATCTCGGGGGCCCCCAACTCAGGAAGTTTTCTGAAAAGTGAGGCGACGGTTCCCACTTGCCCCCGAGTTTGGGTAAAAGGTCGGGGGGTGCTTCCCAGACTCCCCCAAACTCCGCCGCGCCTGCGGAACTGGGCTGGAGACGGGTCCCGCGGGCGCGCCACCCCGGACGTTTGGGGTGAACGTCCCGACCCCCGATCCGGATCCCCGCCGCCCCCCGCACTCCCCGGTCGGGCCGGGCCCGGGGCGGTCGCATCGGTCACCTGGAGTTCGGGCCGGGAGTTCGGGCAGCGGCTCCCGCGGCGGCAGCAGCGGCGGCTGCGTGTTGGTCCCCGTTGGTAAGTAACAGTCTCCACGGCTACAGTCTCTATGGCGGCGGCGGTGGCGGCGGCGGCCGCTCCTCCTCCCGCTCCCGCCGCCCGCCCGCCTGGCTCGCGCGCCCGCCCGCCCGCCAGCCCGCCCGCCCGCCGCGATGGGGCGGGGCGTTGTTACCGGCAACGGTTACCAGGCTCCACGCCCCACCCCTCAACGGCCCGCCTACGCCCGCCTCCCACGGGCGCGAGGAGGCCCTGCGGTACCCCATTGGCTGCCCGCAGTGTCCGTCATAGGGGGCGTCCCCTGGCGAGGATGAGGGCGAGGCTTGACCAATCGCCGCGAAGGAGGGCGTGGCTTGGCGGGAGGCGCGCGCGGCTCGGAGGGTTGGCGAGCGGGAAGCGCGCGGGGCTCCCGGTGGGTGGCGCTGCTCCCGGAAGGTTACATTTCGGCGACACTAATGGGGCCTTCGATTATTCAGGACGTCCCGGCGTAGTCTCAGTCTGGGGTCCGCAAACTCCGACCTGCGGGCCAACTTCTGCCCGCTGCCTGTTTGTCATGGACCATAAGCTGGGAGTTTTAAAATATTTTTTAAGAGGTTTTAAACAGGGGCGTCTGGGTGGCTCAGTCTGCCTTCGGCTCAGGTCATGATCCCAGAGTCCTGGGATCGAGCCCCGCATCCCGCTCTCCGCTCAGCGGGGAGTCTGCTTCCTCCTCTCTCTGCCTGCCTCTCCGCCTACTTGTGATCTCTGTCAAATGAATAAATAAAATCTTAAAAAAAAAAAAAGATTTAAGAGGTTTTAAACAACCAAAAGAAGAATCTTCAGTGGCAGGCGAACAATGTGTGAAATTCTTGCATTACTGAATCCAGTATTTTTAGTATCTTTAAGGGTTGATGGACCACACCCTTGAGGCAAATTATGTCTGCCTGTGTTTGTGAATAAAGTTTTATTGGAACGCAGCCAGGCCCATCTTTTCAGAGAATTTGAGAGGCTGTTTTCACAATCCACGGACAGAGCTAAGCACTGAAGAGTTAATTCGTTGCTCAAAGATGGAATGACATAAGCAGAGCCTAGAATATTTACTGTCCAGCCTTTCATAGAAAATGTTTGCCAACCCTCTTCCCTCCCCGCCGCCCCAGATGGTAGGTTCAGCCCTGCATAGGATAAACAACCCACACTCTCCTGTAGATTTTATTCTCATCCCGGGATATTGACAATAAACAGAATAAACAAACACGTATAGTTATTCAGGAGAAGGGGCTGGAGAGAAAACTCGTTCTGGAAAGAAACAAGCAGGGCAATTTCAAGGAAGATTAGACCTCGGACCTATTCATTCAGTCAGTCATCCATTCATTCATTCGCTCAACAAGTAATCATATTAGTGAGCACTGATTAAATTGTTCTTAGGTGCCAGAAACTGATCTAAGCATTTTTTTGGTAGGCTAACTCAGTTTAATCTCACACTCATATCCCGAGAAATGTGCATGCAATATCCCCACATTACAGATCAGGAAACTGAGGTCTGGAAAGAATGAGTGAGTTTGCACAGTGCCAAACAGCTTGCAAGGGCTTCAGACCCTCAGTCTGGTGCCAAAGCCCGTGCATTTGGCTGGTAGCTGGGTGGTTTTCAAACATTTTTGACCACAACGCCACAGCAAGAAATGCATTTGACCCAAACGCTCAGTCCAAACAAACACGTAATAACTAAAAATTTCCGTAACATGATACTTTAGGGAATGCTTGATCTTTCCTATTCTATTCATTTTAATGAAAATGCTGATGGTCACCTGATGAATTGATTTAGCCACTTTCTAACAGGTTGCTTCTTTCAGATTTTTATGTGATGGAGTCTTAAGCTGAGGACTCCAGGAATCAGTTCCTTTCCTTCAGTTGTTTTTTTTTTTCCTTCAGTTATTTTTTTTTCCTTCAGTTATTAATTTAGCCAAAAATATTGAGTGCCTACTATTTGTCAGACACCATTTTAGGTGCTAGGGACACCTAGCACTTATAGGAAAAGTGATATAGTAGCAACTCTGGGGATGACTGGGTCGGGGGTATTTCAGATGGAGTACTCAGGGATGACCAACAATCCTGGATGGCTTGAGATTATGAGGTTTCCCAGGACGTGATGCTTTCAGTACTATATATGGGAAGTTTCTGGACCATGCAGGAAGTGCTGGTCACTCTAGGTCTCTCTGAGAGGGTGACAATTGGGCCAAGGTTGGAATAATGAGGGAAAAGGGAAGAAAATATCAAGAATTCAAAATCCCTGGGATGGAAACTCATTTTAAAGAAACAGCAGGGTCACTGGATACGGCTGGAGCATAAAGAATGGAGAGGTCATAAGTCAGTGAGGGGTAGTGAGTCAGGAGATGGAGGGGATCAATTCATTTCAAATCTGATAGGCCATGGGAAGGGGTTCTCATCGGATTGGGAAGCCACTGGAGGGTTTCAAACAGGAGGGAGATGTAATCAGATTGGTGATTTCTCATTTTAAACAAGCTCACTGCATGGGGAACAGACTGTAGGAGGCAAGAAAGACAGAGTGAGAACTCAAGAGACTGTTAGAGTTTTCCCAGACTGACAAGTATAGTGGCTTGGATTAAGGACCTGGGGGTGGGGATGAGTAGGTGGCCTGGAGGTACATTTTGGAGAACATTCTATGCACTGGATGTGGGGAGCTGAGTGGTAAAATTTTGGGGCGTGATGGCAGGTGCCTTGTGACCATGTTGTACAGCCCATTCTACTATAACTCTTGTTTCGAAAATGCAACTTTGTCCCAACTTGATCCATATTTACAGTACTATTTATGTATTTCTTAACTACTGAACACATGTACAACTCTGCTATCTCAAAGAAGAGATGGTGAGAAAATAGAAAATACTTCGGAATTAGAAATATTCGAAATCAGGGATACCTGGTTGGCTCAGTCGGTTAAGCATATGCCTTCGGCTTAGGTCATGATCCCAGGGTCCTGGGATCAAGTCCTGCATCAGGATCCTTCCTCAGCAAGAAGCCTGCTTCTCCCTCTGCCTGCTGCTCTCCCTGCTTGTGTGCTCTCCCTCTCTGACAAATAAATAAATTAAATATTTTTTTAAAAAAGAAATTTTTAAAATTAGAAAATTAGAGGGGCACCTGGATGGCTCAGTCAGCTAAGCGTCTGACTCTTGATTTCGGCTTAGGTCATGATCTCAGGGTCGTGGGATTAAGCCCTGAGTTGGGCTCTGCACTCAGTGCAGAATCTGCTTATCCCTCTCCCTCCACTCCTACCCCCACCTCAAATAAATAAATATATAAATATATAAATACATAAATAAAATATTTTTTAAAAGAACTAAGAAAATTAGAAATTAGAGAAATCAAAAAATATTTGGAGATGAATACACATCATTTGGAGATGAAACACAACATACCAGAATTTGTGGGATTCAGCTAAAGGAGAGGAATATTTATAGCTGTAATCACCTGTGTTAAAAAGGAAAGGTAGACCGCAGTTCAGTAATTTAATTCTTCCACCTTAAGATCTGCAAAATAAAAGTAAACCAAACCTAGAGCTGACAGAAGGAAGGAAATAATAAAGATTAGAGTGGGAATAAATGAAATAGAGATAAGAAAATCAACAAAGAGAATTTAAGAAGATCACAAGTTAGTTTCTTGAAAGGTCAGCAAAGCTGACAAATCGTTAACTAGACTGACGAGGATAAAAAGAGAAAAGGCTCAAATTACTCAAATTGAGAATCAAAGAAGGGAGATCACAACCAACTTTACATAAATAGAAAAGATGGTAAGGCAGTGCTATGAATAACTGTATGCCAATAAATCAGATATCCTCGATGAAATGGGCAAATTCCTAGAAAATGACTGAAGAGGAAATAGAAAATCTGGGTGAACCTATGAAAGGAGAAAAACTGCATTAGTAATCCAAAAACTACCCACAAAGAAAATTCTAAGACCAGATGGCATCACTGATGAATTCTACCAAATGTTTAAAGAAGAATTAACACCAATCCTTCAGACTGTTCTTAAAGACAGAAGAGTAGGGAATACTCTGTAAGGCCGTTCTAACATTCTATGAGACCAATATTATCCTATCCTGACACCAAAGCCAGAAAAAGACATCACAAAAAGAGAAAACTACAGACCGTTATCCCTTATGAACACACATGCAAAAATTTCCAACAAAATGCTAGCAAACCAAATCTAGCAATATATAAAAAGATTGACCCACCATGTGAAATTTACCCAGGAATGCAAAGTTAGTTGTTTTGACATAAAAATTTTAATCGTTTTAATAGAATAGAGGACAAAAATTGTAGGATCATTTTAACAGAAAAAAAAATTTTTGACCAAATCCAACGCTCTTTCATGATTTAAACAACAACAACACTCAACAAACTGGGTATAGAGGACTTCCCCAGCCTGATTAAGGACATCTATAAATGCACCAAAAACAATGATACACTATGGTGAAAAACTGAATGCTTTCCCCCATCTCCATAGGGGGGAATACGGCTTCCCCAGTAGGGAAGTTCCTAAGAAGGTGAAAATAGAGCTGTTCTATGACCCAGAAATTGCACTACTGGGTGTTTACCCCCAAAATACAAATGTGGTGATCCGAAGGGGCACCTGCACCCCATGTTTACAGCAGCAATGTCCGCGATAGCCAAACTGTGGAAGGAGCCCAGATGTCCATAGACAGAGGAATGGATGAAGAAGATGTGATGTATAGATAGACAAGGCAGACATGTCTGCTCTCGCCACTTCTATTTAACATTGTACTAGATGTTCTAGGCAGGGTAATTAGGCATACAAAATAAATAAAAAGCACCCAGATTGAAAAGGAAGCAGGAAAACTATGTTTGCAGATGACATGATCTTGTATGTCGAAAATCCTAAGGAGCCCATTAAAAAGCTATTAGAACTAATAAATCAGTTCAGCAAGGTTACAGAGTACAAGATCAATATATAAAACTCAGCTGGTTTTCTATACATTAACCATGAACTATCTGAAAATGAAATTTTAAAAAGAATCCCATTTACAACACCACCAAAAAGAATAAAAGACAGAGAAATGAATTTAATAAGAGAAGCCAAGATACGTACAATGAAAACTTGAAAATGTCATGGAAAAAAATTAGAGAAGACCCAAGTAAATCAAAAGATATCCCATATTCATGGATCAGATTTAAAACATTATTAAGATGGTAATACTCCCCAAACTGATCTACAGATTATCTCTATCAAAATCCAGCTGGGTTTTTTTTTTTTCCCCACAGAAATTGATAATTTTACAGAAGTTGACTGTAAAGTTCACATAGAAACTCAATGAACGAGAATAGCCCAAATAATACTGAAAAAGAAGAAAATTAGAAGACCCATAATTCTGATTTTAAAACATACTATGAAACTATATTGTGGTACCGGCATAAGGCTAGACAGATAAATGAAATAAATTAAGAACACAGAAATAGGGGAGCCTGGGTGGCTCAGTGGGTTAAAGCTTCTGCCTTCGGCTCAGGTCATGATCCCAGGGTCCTGGGATTGAGCCCTGCATCGGGGTCTCTGCTCAGCAGGGAACCTGCTTCCCCCACTCTCTCTGCCTGCCTCTCTGCCTACTTGTGATCTCTGTCTGTCAAATAAATAAATAAAATCTTAAAAAAAAATAGATCATAGACTTCAGCAGCCCTCTTGGGTCCCCTCCCTCTTCAGGAACTTTGTGTTCTATTACTCAATAAACTTTGTACTATTGCTCAAAAAAAAATAGATCATAGACTTAAATGTAAAACTATAAAACTCTTGGGAAAAAAAATATAGGAGTAAATCTTCATGACCTTGGTTTGGCAATAATAAAAAAGACAGATAATAACAAGTATTGGCAAGTATGTGGAGAAATCACAACACTTAGGCAACGCTAGCAGAAATGTAAAATGGTACAGCCACTCTGGAAAACAGAATGTTGATTCCTCAAAAAGTTAAACATAGAATTGCCGAACGAGCCAGCAATTTCGCTCCTAAGTATATATACCCAACAGAAATGAAAACATATGTCCACACAAAAACTTGTAGACAGATTTTCATAGTGCCATTATCCAAAACAGGCAAAAGCAGAAATTATCCAAATAACCCCCAATGAATGGGCAAATAAATGAAACATGGTAAATCTGTCCAATGGAATGTTAATCTGCTATAAAAAGGAGTGAAGCACGGGCTCACGCTACCACGTGGATGAACCCTGAACACGTGGTGCTCAGTGAGAAAAGTCAGACACTAAAGGCCACACAGTGTGTGCTTCTATTTATATGAAATTTCCAGAATAAGCAAATCTACAGAGACAGAAACCAGGATTAGATGTTGTCAGGGGCTGGGGGAGGAGGACGGGGAGGAAACGCTAATGGGGACATGGGGTTTTTTGGATTAACAAAAACGTTCTAAAATTGATTGTGGTGATGACTGCACAACTCTGTGCATCGTCTCAAACCACCAAATTATGCCCTAAAAAGATGAATTTTATGGTATATGAATTATAGCTCAATAAAGTTATTTTAAAATTCTGCTACCAAATTAATTAGTTCTTTTTTTTTTTAAGTGTGTAACTCAATTATGAAGTTTTTGGGTATTGCTGTCCTTATCCAACTTTACCACAGATCTGTGGTTTTTATTGTGCAATTCTGCCCAGGGCAATGATTTTTAGGAACGCCTATATCACCTTATAGCAGAACTGACTGCGTGTAGTAAGTTACTTCAGTCTGATGTGAGGAAGCAGGAGCTTCAGGCTTGTCAAATGACCATTGTCCTCCATAGAGACGGGACAAAGTGGAGACCCTGCCCCATCACATTTCGAGAAAATCCAATTAATTACCCTTGACCCTTCAGTGAAGGAAAACATCCTTGGAAGTTGAGCGACAATCACTTCTCGGCCTTTTGGCTAAAATCAAGTGGAAGTTGAGCGGCAACCCGCAAGGTCATGGCTCTCCCACGCAAAGGTCTGCATTTCGCTGATGTCTAACGCTACCACACATTCCCCTTCTTGCTTCCTCACCCCCGACCCCCGAAAGAAGGAGAAAACTAAAGTCCCTGGAGACGGAATACTGAGCTGCACCTGCCTGTGTCAGCCTGTGGAGAGAAAGGCTCCTTGTTTGACAATTATTAGGGGCTTCAACACAGGGACAGCAGAGCATGAAATGAAATGCAGGGGATCTCGTGGGGCTGGCCCTGGATACACAACCCCCTACCCCCAACCACTACCTTGGTGGACTGTCACCGGCAACTGCTTTTACCTGGCCCATCTCACTCTCCTCCTGGTCCCTAGGAATTCGGGAGCCACTGCTGGCTCCTCTGTGGAGGGAAGCCAGCACAGGCTTAAGGAGAACATCAAAGATGTCTCCACACCAGCTTTTTCGTGGTCATGAGGGCCTCTTCCCAAACAGACCCATCCTGATTTAGCAGCAAACTTCCTCCCTTAGCTGCCCAGACATCTCTGGCCCTTCAGTTTCTGGCAGGCCTCCGTGCAGTGGCTGCAACACACAGACCCCACCCTATAGGGTCCCAGAGCCCAGGTGTGCCATTGGGATGCCCTCACCAGGCCCTCCCTGTACCCAGCACTCAGCACCCCGGGAGCTCCCTGCCCAGACGCCCTTTGAACACGTTCCCTCTCGGCGTCACCCTTCGGTACCCTCAGCATAGGTGCACAGACAAGAGCTGGGACCACCTTTTGCTGCAATTTCATCTGAAAACCTGCAGTCCGGAGTTCATAATCTTTGTGTCTTATCACCGGTGGAAATTCCAGTTCCGCACCCTGTTTCCATTTGCTTTTCTGAGCACTGCCTCTCCCTGACCCCATCCAGGCTTAGCAGGTTCCATGAGGGCAGGGACCTTTTCTGCCTTCTCTCCGGGATTGTCATCACCTACAGCAGAGGTTCTTAACCAAGAGCAATTCTGCCCCACAGGGGACACCCAGCAATGTCTGGGGACATTTGTGGTTGTCACAACTAAGAGGGGCTCCTGGTACGGAGTGGGAAGAGACCAGAGATGTTGCTCAACATGCTATCACGCACAGGATGGTTCCAACCCAGAGAATAATCCAGCCCTACGGTCAAGAGCCAAGGCAAAGAAACCTTGGTCTGGCCGGAACCAAGCTTGGAGCACAGGTGTTCCTCAGTAAATCACTGTTGAATGAAGGGACGTTAGATCACCAACCATGCAGGTGCAAACTTGCCCAAATCTATCTTTTTAAAACATTTTTAAGATTTGAGATAAAATATACATAAAATTTGCTGGTTTCACCATTTTTGTATAAAGCTCAGCAGCATGAAGCACACTCACCCCCACCCTCTGTCTCCAGAACTTTCCATCTCCCCACATGGAGACTCTGTCCCCACGAAGCACGGACTCCCCACCCCCTACCCCAGCCCCGGCTCTCACCCTCTCCTCTCCTGTCTGTGTGGACGGGACTCCTCTGGGGACCTCCTGGGAGTGGGGTCCTGTGGGATGTGTCCTTCTGTGGCTGGCTGCTCTCGCTGAGCCCCGTGTCCTCGGGTCGTGGCAGGTGTCAGGGTCCCTTCCCTCCTGAGGCTGGATCGTGTTCCAGCATGTGGATGGACTGCACTGCCTTTATCCGTTCATCCATCGGTGGACCCTTGGGTTGCCCCACTTCTTCGCCCTTGTGGATAATGCTGCTAGGAAAGTAGGCGTGCAAACATCTCTCGGAGACCCTGCCTTCAATTCTGTTGTTGCCCAAATCCCTCAAGGTTAGATGGGCGGAAGCTTTGAGAAAGCTTTTGCACGAGGGGAACGAGGAGGGAAAGAGTGTGATTCTGTGCTTATCAGAAGGGTTGTAAGCCTCTGACTAGAATCCACAAGAGACAGACAAGATTGCTCCAGGATCGTCCGTAACTTTCCATCTCGATCCTGCCATCTCCAGCCCAAGGAGTGGCTATAGATCACGTTAGGGCAGAGGATGGGGGTGAATTTCCTTCAGGAAAATTCAGCTCGGGACTTACCTTCTGTCCGTCACTCTTTGCTTCCCAGGATCCCAATGCGGGTCCAGGTCCAAGTAAACCCTCATCAAAGAAGCGCCAGGTCCCTGTTGACCTTGGGCATGGGGGAGAGCCAGGGAGGAGAGGAAGGAACCTCTGCTCCTCCGTGGGCCGAGGAGAGGCTGACATTTCCCTTAGTGCGTCTGCTTACAGTCCGTTCCCAAAAGAGCGTTTTGCCTGTTTAAGGAAGCTACTCGAACCACACACTGCTCTCAAGGATATCACATAGGGAACAGGGAAGCAGGCTCCCTGCTGAGCAGAGAGCCCGATGCGGGGCTCGATCCCAGGACCCTGGGATCATGACCTGAGCTGAAGGCAGAGGCTTTAACCCACTGAGCCACCCAGGCACCCCAGGGAACAGTTTAGAGGGAAAATGGCAGGGCCCGAGTGTGGTGCACAAAGTCATAGGAGCGGGAATGTTGGCAGCGGTGGAGGGAAGGGGGTGTATGGAAGGTAACCTCTTGCTCCTTTCGTCCTCTTAACTAAAGCTCCGGGAGGATCATTCACAGGGTGTGGCCAACGCACCCAGGCTTCCCTGGGACTTCTTTGGGTAAACTGAAAACCCCCCGTTCCTCGGAAAGTGAAACAGAGTTATCCCGTGACCCAGCAATCCAACTAGGCAACAAAAACTTGTCCGTGCATGTCTGGGGGCAGCATTCCTCACAAGAACCAAAATGTGACAAGGACCCAACTGTCCATCAACAGACAAATGGGTAAGGGAAACGTGGTATGGTTACAGAATGGACTGTTATGCAGCCATAAAAAGTGAAGCACGGGCACCCGCCATCGCACGGGAGAACCTGGCACGCACGAGGCTCAGCGAGAGGAACCGGACCCAAGAGGCCACACGGTGTGGGATTCCGTGTCTGTGAAACGTCTGGAACAGTGAAATCCACAGACGGAAAGTGGATTACTGGCTGTCAGGGGGCTGGGGCAGGGAGGACTGAGGGGCGACCTGTTTAATGGGGACAGAGGCTGACGTTTCCTTCCAGGGGTAGTGAAGATGTTCTGGAATTAAATAATGGGGATGGTCGCACTTTGTTTTTTTTAAAAGATCCTACCTACCTACCTATCTATCTATCACCCATCTATCTATCTATTTGAGAGAGGGAGAGAGAGAGAGCGCGCAGGCAGGCAAAGCAGCAGGCAGAGAGAGGGGGAAGCAGGCTCCCTGGCAGGGAGCCGGATGCGGGACTCGATCCCAGAACCCCGGGATCGTGACCGGAGCCAAGGCAGACACTCAATCAACCGAGCCACGCAGGCGCCCCGCCCACAACACTTTAAATCTACTAAAACCACCAAATTATACATGTTGATATGATGAAGTTTATGTTACAGAAATTATATCTGAAAAATAATCTTTAAAAAAAAAAACAAACCTTTTTTTAAACCCTGAAATTCCATGTCCCAGGGAACACTCCAGCTGCTGCAACTCGTGGGCTGGGCTGCAGACCCATACGGGTATGGAGTCCCTGCTGCCTTTGCAGACCGACAGTCTTGCTGACTGCAGCCAGAAGGTCCTTGCAGGAGGCTCACAGAGCTAGCTAATGAGCTGCCGAGCTGGGGTGTGAACCAAGCACACACTTGACCTCTACCCAGGACCGCCCCTCCCCGCTGCTCCCCTGCAGCGCGCTTGCACACGGAGAGAGTTTTCTTGGAACAGAGTAAACATAAACTGGGAATGGAAACACCAGGAGAAAGGCTGAGCTTCTCTCTGTAGATCCTGTCGTACTATCGAGGCTGTCTGCCTGTCTCTCGGTCTGCATGTCTGCGTGTGTCCTTGTATTTACTAAGCACAAACATGACTTGTCCCACCGGATTTTGGGGGGGGTGTAAAAAACCCTCAAAGGCGTAATAAAATGAAAAGATATTGTCTGCTAAAATATAAAATAAAAACCAAACAGCACAAAAGGTTTAACCACATGTTTGCAAGTAAAGAATCGGCCACTAAAACCAGAGGACCACTAAAATGAGCTTGAGTGCAAGAATGGTACGAAACACATCCCTCTGGGCGCTCTCCAAATCTTCTTGAAAGGATTTCCCTACGGTGGTTGTTAAAACTTTTTTTTTTTTCCTCCCAGACGGGCTTCTTCCTAATTGACTGTTTTAATTTAACTAATGACTGTTAATTAACCAGCGCCATTAGAACTTTAAAGGCCATTTATGCATTGGGGGAGGTGGTTTTAAGAGCCACTTTTTTTTGGCGCAGACTTGAGCACGAGCATCGGATCCTTTCAAGGGTGGCCTAAAGGGACAATTTCCATAACGATGCAGCCTCAGAAGAGGGGATTTTGTGTGGCAAGCACCTGTGCGCCACCAAGATCCTTTTCTCATGACTTCCTGGCCATCGGCCATCACATTTCTCCGCGATACTGAATCATTTCCATAGCAAACTGCTGTGACCTCGAACAGCCTTCGAAAAGGACAGGCTGAATACGCGTCAACCACATTTTTTTTTTCTTCAATCCCATTTGTTTTCAGCAAACTGTCTTAACCACTTCTAGGCAACCCGGGGAGGGAGGGGGATAGGATGCCTGGGCCAAGGTTCCACATTGCCCGCCAATCAGAGGGGCAAGGCAGGGAGAGGGGGAGAAAGGGAAAGGGGGAAAAAGAGCGGTTTTTAAAAAGGGTGCAGTTAAAACAATTCAATGACCAAAGCTGTTGAGAATCCTTACCGCCTGCTTTGGAAATATGAAACGAAGAAGGTTCGCCTCGCGGCTTACTTGTGACCTCACCAGTTGTGATCCTGACACGTCTAGCTTCCATGCACAGAAATCAGTGACTTTTAAGAAATGACATAAGGGGGAGGCCTGGGTGGCTCAGTTGATTAAGCAACTGCCTTCGGCACAAGTCATGATCCCAGGGTCCTGGGATCGAGTCCTGCCTCGGGCTCCCTGCTCAGCGGGGAGCCTGCTTCCCCTACCTGCCATTCCTCCTGCACTGGGGTTTAAACACCGATGGAACAAAGCTCCTTACGTTGTCAAAGTAATGGTGGATTCTGGTTTTATTGTAACATTTTCGGTTTATGGAGTGTTTGGTAGCGGGGGAAAGAAGCTGTTATGTCGATTCACATTGGGATATATTCTTTTTATCTCGTGGTGAGCACAGGCCAAAACGATAATAAGAAATGTGAAGATACAGACGAAAATATGCAACTCTTGAAAAACTCCAAATTGTAAAAGGACTCCCTTCTGATATCCATTAGGTATCTCAGTCTTTTGGGAATGTACTCTCTTGGGTCTGACCTCTTTGTGTAAAATTATGTCTATGAGATTCATCGTTATCGTGGTGCCCATCACTCACTCACCTTTTTAAAAACATTGTTGAGGAGTTTGACGGACATTTGGTTGGTTTCCAGTTTCCTCCAATTCTTGACAGGCACAGCTGGCAAGAAACTTGGGGTGCACAGTTGATAAGAAATCAGAAACTTCTACAAATCACTCAACAGGTGAAATTATAGTTGACAGGTGATAGGAAATTACAAGCCACTTTTTACAAGCCATTCACAAATTACAAAAAGTGAAATTATATTTGAAGGAGAATGTGATACACGTGAATGTGGGAACTGGGACCTCTGCTGGGAGCTGTCTCCTCCGGGAGCCCCCTTCTGGCTCCCTGTGTGTGTGTGTGTTTCCTATAAAAACACTAGTCATTGAATTTAGGACTCACCCAAATCCTGCATGATCTCACTGCACATACAAATAACCAGACTGGAAGGTTGGAACAGAGGGGAGAGTGGGCTCAGAGTCCAAGATTCCCAGGAGGGAAAGAAAGGACTGATGGATTATTCTATATCAGGGGTTGGCAACCTTTTTCTGTCCGGGATAGATAACAACATTTTTGGCTTGGTGGGCCATATGGTCTCTGTCGCAACTTCACTGCTCTGCTGTTACAGCACAAAAGTAGCCAGAGAAAAGAAATACATGAATGGGCATGGCTGTGTGCCAATAAAACTTTATTTATATGAACAGGCAGATGGGCCAGATCAGTGTAAGGGTTGTAGTTTGTCAATCTTTGTCTTAGATGTTTAGGCCCATGGCAAAACAAAAAAGACGAAACAAGACAGAAAGCTGGGGCTCCTGGGTGACTCAGTTGTTAAGCGTCTGCCTTCGGCTCAGGTCATGGTTCCAGGATCCTGGGATCGAGCCCCGGGTCGGGCTCCCTGTTCAGCGGGAAGCCTGCTTCTCCCTTTCCCACTGCCCCTGCTTGTGTTCCCTCTCTCGCTCTCTCTCAAATAAATAAATAAAATCTTAAAAAAAAAAAAAAAAAGACAGAAAGCTACTGGTAAGCCTAAAGCAAACATAATGGGAAAAGATATTAAAGCACAGAGGACATCATCGGAGAGCAAGGTCATAACAGGAAGTCAAAAAAGAGAATGTCTGAAAGTGAGGTTCATGCAAGAGGAAAGAGCAGGTGTTGAAAATGGTTGATGACTAGAGGAAGGGATTTGAGCGGGCAGAAGTGGAACAGGGAACTGTCACTTTGTTATAAATCGTTCTGAGCCTTTAGATACCCAAGCAAGGGTGAAACAATGTATCTGTATTATCTTAACAAAAAATTCAAACTTAAAAAACACAGCAGCCAAGGTGCCTGGGGGTGGGGGTGGGGGGCTCAGTCGTTTAAGCGTCTGCCTTCGGCTCAGGTCATGATCCTAGGGTCCTGGGATCGAGCCCCGAGTCCGGCTCCCTGCTTGGTGGAGTCTGCTTCTCCCTCTCCCCCCCAGCACTCCACCCCCACCTCCTGCTCGTGCTTTCTCACTCTATCTCAAATAAATAAATAAATAAATAACATCTTTCAAATGTTTTTTTAAAAAGGGGAAAAAACCCCACTGCAGCCTACTTTCCGGGCAGTCCATCTCTGCTGCCTGGAGGTAGAGACCCCAGATGCGGGGGGGGGGGGGGGGGGGGGGAGGTGGGGGCGGGGCGGGGCGGGGCGGGGCGGGGGGTAAGAGATGGAAGCTCCCAGCAGGGGGAGCTCTGAGAAAACTTACAGATTTTCTCTAGAAAAGTTTAAAACTGAATGAACATCACTGGGGCTGGTCTACACGGGTAATGCCAAACCACCGTTCCGTGGGCCACTACCCGTGGGGGTCTTGGGGGGCCTTGTTATTTTATTTTATTTTATTACTATTCTTTATTGACCTATAACCGACATAGGAGTTTGAGGTCACCCCATAATTCTATTCGGGCATACTGCAAAATGATCGCAATAAATCTTGTTACTGTCAGCATATGTACTTAAAATGTTCTTCTTGTGATGAGAACTTTTAAGATCGACTCTCTTAGCAACTTTCAAATACACAATACAGTATCCTTAACTGTAGCCACGATGCTGTACACATTGTATCCCCGGGACTAACTTATTTTATAATGGAAAGTTTGTACCCCTCGGCCCCCTTCGCTTATTTTGCCCAAGCCCACCGCCCCACCTCTGGCGACTGGCAGTCTGTTCTGTGTATCTGTGAGTTCGGTTTTTTCTTTTCGTCTTGTTTTTAGATTCCACATAGAAGTGAGACCGTACGGTATTAGTCCCTAATTTATTTCACTTAGCATAATGCCCTCAAAGTCCATCTATGTTGGGGCCGATGGCAGGATTTCCTTCTTTTTTTATGGCAATTCAGGATTCCCATGTCCGTGTGTGTGTGCGTGTATGTGCATCTCACATTTTCTTTATCCATCCAATTATAGACCAACTGTAGGTCATTTCCCTATCTCGACCATTGTAAAAAAAACACAAAAAACAAAAAAACCACTGTGATGAACATGATTTGAGGTCCTATTCTCACTTCCTTTGGGTATATACCCCGAAGTAAAAACCACTGGATCAGACGGTCTACTGGTTTAATTTGAGGAACCTCCATACTCTTTCCCACAGTGGCTGCACCAATCAACTTGCATTCTTACCAACAGTGCGCAAGGGTTCCCTTTTCTCCACGTCCTCGCCAGGGCTTGTTATCTCATATTTTTGGCAACGACCATTCTAACAGATGCGAGGTGATAGGTCATCCTAAGTTTCATTTGCATTTCCCTGATTTGAGCGATGTCGAGCGCCTTTCATGTACCTGCTGGCCATTCACACGTCTTCCTTAGCAAAATGTCTCTTCATATCCTCTGCCCACTTTTTTTAGTCGGATTTTGAGATTAAAAAATTATATATGTGTGTTACTTTCATAATATTTTTAGAAATTAATTTCAATATAAACAAGTAATGGGTCAGCCCCGTAGAATATTGAATTAACACAATACAGGGACAGGAGAAAAAGGGTATAGGTTTTAAATTTTTGACAAATACAGCCAAGGTGTCCGTCAACAGAGCTATACTGATGCACTGCTGCCAAAAATATGGGAGCAACATGAGTGAGTTTAAGACTTTTGTCTTGAGAAATGTGGGGCTAATTACTTAGCTACATAACTTATGTCCTTCAAAACCTGTTAACTCTTGGTCAGCCCGGAAATAGCACTTGGAGGTTATAGCAGTTAACATTTGACTGCATCTAAAAGAAAATCTAACCAAAGCAGGGTTTTGAAATAGGGGCTTGGGGCACCTGGCTGGCTCAGATGGCAGAGCATGCCACTTGATCTCGGGGTTAGGAGCTCAAGCCCCGCATCAGGCATAGGGATTACTTAAAAATAAAAATGAAATATTTTTTAAAAATTAGGGCCTGGGGGTGCCTGGGTGGCTCAGTCGGTTAAGTGCCTAGACTCTTGATTTCGGCTCGGGTCATGATCTCAGGGTCTTGGGACTGGGCTGTGCGTTGAACTCCACATGCAGCAGGAAGTCTGCTTGAGAATTCTCTCTCCCTTTCCCTCTGCCCCTCCCCCAACACTCACACACATGCTCACTCTCTCTCTCTCCAAAATAAATATTTTTTTAAAAAATAAGAGTTTATATTTTCTTAGCAGATGGGAAATCTATGTGGACGGAGGCTGGCTTTGATTCAGCTACTCACTGCTGCCATCAAGGTCTCAGGATCTTAATGTCCTAAGCTGCTGGCTTCTTGAGTCCCTTACTGTCGCTTCATGATTGCAAAACAGCTGCCATGGCTCCACATAGGACATCCTCATTCCAGGCAGGAAGACGGAGGAAGGGGAAACCTCGGTGATCTTTCCTTTCCTGCTTGCCCTTCAAAGCAGATGTTTCCAGAAGCTGACTTGCCCTTATGTTGTGTTGGTTAGAATGGTCACACAGCCAGGTTCTGTGAAGAGTTGGGACACAGCACAGTTACAGACCCAAGTATGACTTCTGTCCCTTTGCCACTGGCTTCCTGTGTGACCTCAGCCAAGTGGCTTGGCCTCTCTGATCTTTAGTTGCTCTAATGGAGTGCATTCTGAGTATTAAATCATGTCACAGGGTCAGAATACTCTAATTATTTTTAAAATTTTGAGGAAAAACTCACATTAGATTAACCATTAATCAGTTTAAAGCAGACAACTCAATGACATTTAGTACATTCAGGATGTTGTGCACCCATCACATCTATCTAGTTCTGAGATATTTCCATCACCCCCAAAGATAGACTCTGTACCTATTAGCACTCATTCCCCAACCCCCCTTCCCCAGCACCTTGCAACCTCTATTCTACTTTCTGTCTCTGTGAATTTGCCTATCAGTGAACGCCATCTCCCGTCCATTAAAGGCATGACCCCAAAGTGGCCTCCATCACTTCTTTCCCCATCTCATGGGTCAGGATTCAGCCAGATGACCACATGTAGGAATAAGGGGCCTGGGAAACACAGTCATTAGGTGAGGGGTCTAGAGAAGGAGCCAAATGGATATTGGTGGACACTGGCTCTCCCAGCCACAGCCACCTCAGTACTCTGTGGGGTGAACACTGGTCAGCCATGGACCTGAACCACCTAGAAGTCTCCAGAGATAATGGAACACTCCTTGTTCTTTCCTCTTTGCAGGGCAGAATATTTGGTTGATAAATCTTTATGTATTGAGCACCTACTCTCTGCCCTGCCAGGGATGCGGCAATGAGCAAAACAGACACAGAGAAGGAGAGGCAGGCTGAAGATACATATCTCAGCGTGGTGTAATTGAAAGTGACGAGATCCTTGCTGTCTCTGCTTAGGGAAGTTCTCCTGACCTCCCCATGTCAGGTCCTTCATCAAACCCACTTGACTTGGGTCTCTCTGCACAACTGTAAGTTTGCACTCATTTGTATGATTCTAGGTTTCCTGCTGGGTTCCTGAACAGACCTCATCTGGTTTTGCTCCTCTTTGTGTCCCCAGCATCTAGCACAATGTAAGTGTGGTATCTCCATGTGACTTTCACAAATTCCTTTGCAGGAGTGCAACGTGTGCACATATGTATGCATGAACAAATGAATGAGTGAAAAGAGAACAGCAATCTTCCTGCCCCAGAAGCAGTTTCCTCCAGGGGTGGGGGTGGGGTGGGGAGGTAGAGACAGCCAGTGATGTCACAAGAGGTGTCTGGGATGGAAGGTTCTGGAAGGTTGAATGGGGTAGAAGGGCTGTAGGGAGGGAATATTGCCCACCTTTCTGCTTCTTGTCACCACTACCATCCTGGCTGGACCCAGACAGTGACGAGGTCTGGGAAGGCGCAGCACATGTCCAGATTTTCAGGATAGGCAACCTGCTTATGATCTTTGCGGAAGAAAACGCTCTGAGTACCCAAATGTCTCAGCAACCAATGCCGTGCCATGATGGCCAGGACTCATAACAAGTGACATTGGTATGGGGGAGGGGCATGTGGGGGGTCTTTTGCGACTCAGTGTCTGGCTGTCATTCAGTGGTATATTTCAGTAGGACTTAGCCTTACCGCAGGCACACATTTTGGCCTTGAGCCAGACCCTCAGTATCTTTTTTTTTGTTGCATTTTCTCACTGATCGCTGTTGGTGTACAAAAGAGCTATCGATTGCTTTTTCAATATTGATCTTTTGCCTAATCACCTTACAGAAATTTTTATTTATAATAGCTTTTCATTTTATTGGATAATCTGGGGAGTCAATCATATTATCTGCAAAATGACAGTGTTGTTTGTTTACAATCCATATTTCCTTCATTTATTTTTCTTATGTTATTGCATTGGCTAGGAAACTTCATCAGTGCTGAATAGTCACAGTCACAGCTGACATCTTTGTCTTATTCTTGATTTCTTAGAAATTCTTCCAGAGCTTTTGTTGCTGTTATTAAGTATAATATTTATTGAATATTTCTGCCAGATATACTTTATCAAGTTAAAGAAAGTCTTCCATTTCTTATTTGCTAAGGATTTTCATAAACAACAGAAATTTCATCAAATTCTATCTTGAAGAGATCATATATGTTTTTTCACCCTTTCTCTCTTAAATGCAGTAACTCATATTGATGAGATGTTTAGTGTTGAATAATTTTTGCAGTTACCATAAACCCTATGTGGCCTTTTAAAATGGTGAAATGGGGAGCCTGGGTGACTCAGTTGGTTACGTGTCTGGCTTTTGATTTTTGGCTCAGGTCATGATTTTGGGATCATGGGATCGAGCTCTGTGTCCCCCATGCTCGATGGGGAGTCCGCTTGAGATTCTGTCTCTCCCTCTTCCTCTGCCACCCTCACCATGTTCTCTCTAAAATAAACAAATCTTTAAAATAAATTGTGAAACATCTTGCATATAAAATAATACAAAAAATCTGAAAATTTAATGAATAGCAATCAATGTCTATACCTATTTCACTTTATGGAATAAAATGTTACTAGTAACTTGTACATCCTCTGTGTGTCCTACCTTTTTCTCATGTTTCTCCCTCTCCTGATAGTGTAACCACTACCCTGAATTGTCTGCTGAAAGTTTCCTGTAGTTTTAGCACCCAAACAAGTACTAATTAATGCTGGTTGTTTTTGAACTATATATAAAAATCATACTACAACCTGCTTCTTTACCAGCACCATGACCGGGAAATGCATCCAATTTTTTGTGTATGTTCTTGGATTTTTCTTCACAGTGTAGTATAACATAATGGATATGTCCACTCTTCTGTTGATGGACATTAGGGGTTTTCCAGTGTGGGGTTCTTATAGACACTGCTGCTGCGAACATTGTTGTCCATGTCTCCTGGGGCAGATGTGCAAGAGTTTCTCTTGGGTATATATGCCTGGGAGTGAAAATGCCAACTCAGGTATATGTACATGCTCACTGTTAATGGTTTACACCAGAGCTTTGTCAATTGTGTGTGCTGTCTTTCTCTCACATCCATAGTGGAGGAGAGCCCCCATTCCTTTTCCCTTCCAGCATTTGGATGCATTTTGTATCTACTGAGAATGAAATATCTCATTTAATGTTCATTTTCCTCATTATCAAGAACACGAGCACCTTGTCCTGTGTTTATAACCCATTCATGTTTCCTGAGAACTGCTTGTTCATGTTTTTGCCCATCTCCTGTTGGATTACTTATCTATGCCTTTTTAATCCAGAGCAGCTCTTTTCATATTCTGGATATCAGTTCTTTCTTGGCATATGAACAGAGCAAATCTCTTATCCCAGTCAGTGACTTGTCTTGACTTACCGTTTTCTGATGTCTCAATACACAGACATTCTCCTTCTGGTAAAGATTCTTTAAATGCATGGATTGGACCTTCATTTGGTTGAAGAGTCATACCATCTCCACTTACAGCTGCTAATGAATGAATGAATGCTCCCAAGACTGGGAAGAAAAGATTATGCTGTGACCATAGGCAAACTAACCTTGTTGTGTCCTAGTTTCATTTGTAAAATGGGGAATAATAGTAAATAACAGTACCTACCTCCTAGGATTATTGTGAAGGTTAAATGACTTAATGCACATAAAACCTTCAGAATAGTGCTCGGTGCACAGGAAAGACCCATTTGTTATTTGCTTTGCTTGTTGTTGCTGCTCTGTAATGCACAGTCTTGGTCTTTTTTTTTTTTTAAGATTTTATTTATTTATTTGACAGATCAAAAGATAGTACACAGCAGGGGGAGCAGTGGGCAGAGGGAGAGGGAGAAGCAGACGCCCCGCTGAGTGGGGAGCCCAATGCAGGACTTGATCCAAGGACCCTGGGATCATGACTTGAGCCGAAGGCAGACACTTAACCCACTGAGCCACCCAGGCGCCCCTAAACAGTGTTGGTCTTAACAGGATTTCTGGTTTTACCAGGATCCTCTCAGTCCAAGATCACAGGAAATGTCTCTGGGTAGAGCTCCCATATTATCTTTCTCTGTAGAAAATACTCTAAGTGCTTGCCATCTGCACCTCGTAACTGCCTTGTCGCATCCAAAGTTTCTCAGTGTTGGCACTACTGACATTTGGGATTGGATGACCCTTAGTTGTGAGGAGCTATCCTGGGCCTTGCAGGGCATTGAACGGCATCTCTGGTCTCTAGTCACTAGATGCCAGTAGTACTCCCCAACTTGTGACAACAAAATGTCTCCAGCCATTGCCAAGTGTCCTCTGGGGGTCAGAATGGCCCCTGGTAGTAGACCACAGGTCTACTAATCAATCTATTTGGAGATATACTCATTCATCTAATATTGATTGAACCCCTTTCATGTGCCAGGTACTGTGCTATGTGTTAGGGATATAGTGATCAACAAGATACACACACACACACACACACACACACACACACACACACCTAGTTACAAAGCTAGATCATACAATAAAGGGAAAGGGAGGGTGGAATAAGAGGGAGTAGGCTCTAGCTCAGCCTTGGATAACAAGGGATATTCCTGTGAAGAACAGATTCATAAGCAGAGGCTGAGTCTGGGGAGGGAGGAATAGATGAAGATTAGGGAGAACAGTGTTTTGAGCATAAGGGACAGCATGGGCAAAGGCCCTGAGGTGAGAGGGAGACTAGAGTGTGTGGGGATGGAGAGAAGGTCCAAGTAGATGGAGCTAAGGAGGTGAGGGGTATGGCAGGAGGTAAAGCTGTCTTTGCATTTATTTCTACACGCCCCTTGCTCCCGGAGGCTAATTGTATACTTCTGCACCTGGAACAGCCAAGCCTCTGCACCCACAGTGTGCTCTGTCTGGAACACACACCCCAGTAGAACTCCACATCCTTCAGGTCTCACTCAACTCAGACGACACCTCCTCAGAGAGGCCTTCCTGACCACCCCAGCATTCTCTACTACAACACCCTGTTCTGTTGTTCTCATTGTGATCATCACCAACCTGGGTTTTGTTTTGTTTTTGTTTTTTTTTGATCAAAGGGATACCCACATATCACAAGATTCACCACTTTAAGGTGCACAAGTCAGTGGCGTTCAGGACATTCACACTGATGTGCAACCACCTTCTCTACCTTGTTCCAAAACGTTTTCATTACCCCCAAAGGAAAGTGCATGCCCATTAGCAGTCACTCCCCATAGTCTGTCCCCAGCTCCAGGCACCCCCTCATCTGCTTTCTGTCTCTATGGATTTGCCCGTTTGGGACATTTCCTACAAACAGCATCACAGGTTGTGTCCTTTGACATCTGGCTTCTCTTGCTCAGTATGATGTTTTTTTGAGGCTCATCCTGTTACTATCTGAACTGATCTTTGTTCCTTTCCTGGCTATTTTTTCCAACTAGAATGTCAGCTCAAGGAGGGATTTTTGTCTATCTTTTGCCCAGTGCCTAGAACTCTACCTGGCACACAGTAGGTGCTCAGGAGACACAAGGAGAAGAGGGTCCCAGGATCCACCCCGTCCTTCTCCCTCACTGAATGTGTAAGAAATGTTCTTGATGACAGTTCAGCTTGAGAGAAACCAGGGCAGGCTCCCCGATGGCCTTGGGCACTTAATGATTTTAGACCTATCATCTTCCCCTTCTGATGGCTTCAGTGGTAGAGTCAGATCACTTGCATTTTGCTTTATGACCGTCACAGAACCAACAACTCCTTAGATCAGAGGCAAAACCATATTTTCCTGAGTCACAAACACATACACAAATCCATTCACCTGCACAAACATACCTCTTTGTATGTTGTCCTGAATCTTGCTTTTCTGATTTAATATCCTGCCTTGAAGAACATTCAGATTCAGTAACCATGAACCAACCTCTCTGGGCTGTGTATGAATTTTCATCGAGATGAGACTCGTGTAGCATAAATTAACCTTTTTACAGTGGATGGCTCAGTGGCATTTAATACGTTCACAGTCTTGTGCAACCATCACTTCTGTTCAGTTCCAAAAATGGTTCATTGCCCCAAAGGAAACTCTGTACACATCGACCCATCGTTCCCCACCCCCACCCCTTGGTGGGTAATTCTTTGGTGTCTCCAGTCTACTTTGGTTTGTCTTCATATGGGTTCTACTCTCAGTTGGAACTATGGGCAGATCTGTCCTCAAGGTCCTTTCCAGCAGACCCAAATGTTTGTCATGGTGCCCTGCATGAGGTAGATCTTTTATTACATTCTTACTCGTCTTATGTTTTATCCCAAGTTTTGCTTTTAAGGGGGATACATAATTTTGTTGTATAGTACACCTTTTCTTTTTTTTTTTTTTTTTTTTTTTTTACTTTGCCAAAGTAAGCCTTTTTATATGTAACTTTTTTTTTTTTTAAGTAAAACTGGCTGGATGAAATTTTTCTCTTTAGACTGATAGAATAAAAATATAGCTTGAAAGAATGCTATCACCATGCAACAATACTGGGGAGAGTGATTAAGCTTTCATTTCTTTTAAGATTTTATTTATTTGATAGAGAGAGAGAGAGCATGAGTCGGGGGGTGGGGAAGGGCAGAGAGAGAAGCAGACTCCCTACTAAGCAGGGAGCCTGATGCGGGGCTCAATCTCAGGACCCTGGGATCATGACCCAAGCTGAAGGCAGACTCCTAACTAACTGAGTCACCCAGATGCCCCACGATTAGGCTTTTAAACAATACATAATTGGCATACTATGGACAGGAACTAAGTTTCAACAGGAGATGGGAAGTGATTGCTAACAGGCTATTTGCTCCTTAAGTTTTACCTTTAGTGATATTGGAAAACCCAATGAACCAGCTACGGAACATTTTGGAAGGGTCCACAGCACACCTGATTCACACATTGCAGAATTCATGTTTTTGGTGTAGAGTTTTAGAGTTTTGGCAAATGCTTGGAGTCGTATAACCAGCAGCACAGTCACTGTTGCCACCCCACCCCCAATTTCCCTCCTGTTCCCCCTTCACAGTCAACCCCACTTCATACCCCAACTCCTGGAAACCTCCTACCTGTTCTCTGTCACTACTGTTTTGCCTTTTCCAGAAAGTCACATAAATGGAATCATAAGGCTTGTGGCCTTTTGAGTCTGGCTTCTTTCCCTCAGGTCTTCGAGATTTGCTCAAACGGTTGCATCCACAGTTCCATCCCCTGTCCTGTGGCGTTCCACGGTATGGATGTACCATAGAGACGGGAGAGGAGGGAAGGGAGGGGCAGGTGGCCGTGCAGGGCCTTGTGGGCACAAAGAAGACGCGGGCTTACACCCTAAGGGAGGTGGGAGCCCTGGAGAGTTGCAGGCAGAGGATGGACATGGTTCAGACCAACATTTTATTTTTATTTTTATTTTTTTATAGTTTTATGATGGAACATTTCACACATACACACAAATAGCATCATGACCCACCCCTCCCAACAACAGCAACAGCTCTCCATTGCTTTGCTCCAATAATTGTTAACATGGAGCTGGCCTTGTCTCTCTCCATGCGGCCATGCTCCCGCTGGACTGTTTAAAAGCAAACTCCAGACAGTGTGTTCTTTCACATGGAATCCTTCAGCAACAGGGATTCTTCACTGAGTCTCAAAGCCATCATCACACTTCAAAAAGTGACCATCCTTTCTTCGTGTCATTTGACATCCAGTCAGTGTTCCAGTCCCCACTGATCACAGATGCCTTGTTTGGGTTGGGATGTGGCTGGAATCCACACATTGAATGTGGTTGGTGGAATCCACCATTGAGCAGGGTCCCTCTGGCTCATGAGAGGGAGTCCAGGTTCCAGAGAGCTGCGCCTGTCTGGGGGAGCAGTAGTTTGGGGACCTATTTTGAAGACTGAGCCAGATGTGGGGGAAAGAGGGAGCAGAAAGAGAGAGGGAGAAGGGGAGGGAAAGCAGGGTGGGGGAGAGGGAGGGAAGTTGGTTGGGTGATGGATAGACAGATGGATGAGTGGATAGAAGGATGCATGATGGGGAAGGATGGAATGATGGATGGACGGCTGGGAGGGAGGGTGATGGAAGGGAGGGAGGGAGGGAGGGACGGAAGGACAAATGGAGATGAAAGGGTAGACGGGGTGGGGGACACCAACTTTCTAAGCCAGGGCCAGCTTCTCCAGGAGGACCTTGGAGCTCCTGGCTTCTTCTTTTGTAGCACACTTTATGAATGTCTTTGCATGCGATTTCCTAGCTTCATTCAGATCGGCTATGTCTGGCTATTTGCTTTCCTCCATTGACTGATCTACTCTGTGTGTATCAATGCCACAGAGACTCATTTAAGTTCATATTATAATGTGCTTTTCTAGCTACTCATTTTCACTGAACTATACAGCTAGAGTTTGCTATCATACAACCGTGCACAGGTTGTGGGGCTGTATTTGCCAGATGGTGTCTCGTCAGGTTCTTGTAGGACACGAACTGCAAATCTAGAGTTTAGGACTGCTTGACTCTGGTATCAAGTATAACGTTTGTCACGAGGAAGATAAGACAATTTTCCCTCACGGAAACCACCGACACACTGTTCTCGAATGATGTCAGCCACCAATTCTGGCCCCCAAGGGCACCGCTGATGATATCTGCAGACATCTTGGATTGGAACGAAATAACATACTGGATCTGTGATTTTAATTCCATGCTTAAGGGAATCTGATTAATGAAACGTGGCCAATGTTCGGATGTTTCAGAAATTTTGATTTGTTAAATTCCTAAGTTCATTAAATGGCATTTAAGATTTAGTATCTTCTAAACATTTATGCAAGTGGATTGCCCCATGTAACAAAGTACTGCAGAATGGGTGACTCAGCAGAAACTTATTTTCTCTCAGTTCTGGAGGCTGGAAATCCAAGACCAAGGTGTCAGCGGGGCTGGTTTCTGGGGACAGCCCTCTTCATAGCTTGCAGACAGCTGTGTCTTCACAAGATGCAGCGAGAGCAAGAGCTGGTTTCCTTTCCTCTTATGAAGATACTAATCCGGTTGGCTCAGGACCCCACTATTAGGACTTCCTGTAACCTGAATTACTTCCCTAAAGGTTCCATCTCCAAATACAGTCACACTGGGGAGGGGTGTGTTAGGGCTTCAACATATAAATTTTGGGGAACATAATAACAACTATTAATTTTTGTCAAGTGAATGTTTAAAAGAATGTTGCTTAATAGGTTTAAGGATTAACACACTGAAAATCACACAAGGTTAAGGAATGGTGGTTGACCCCACCGGACAAAAAAGGTTTCAAACAGCGGAGTCCAGTTCATGAGCATGCCAGGACCGCGGCAGCCACAATCGTCACTGTCCTCCAAGGATGGGTTAGCGACCATGTGATCTGAAGTCTGACCTCTGGACAGTGTCTTCCAAGGGGACTGCATCAGTCTCACAATGTATGAGAGTGTCTGTCTCCCCGCATTCTCACTAATATCAAGTGTTTTTCAGCCTTTTAGAGCCTACTCAATCTGACAGGTGAAATACATCACAATATTTTCTACTGCATTCGCTCATGACTGAGAAAGTCATTTTAAATCAGTTTTTCAGGGAACTTTCTATTTATGCCCTTTTGGGTACCGGGAGTTTTTCTTACAGATCCACGGGAGTTCTTCCCATGTAAAGGAAATCAGGCCTTTCTCTATTAGACACGTTACCCGTATTTTTTCTCAATTTGTTGTGAATCTTTTGAGTTTTTATGGTATTCTTTTGCCACGTGGAAATTAAAAACTTCTTAACGTAGCAAGATTTTCTGTTTTTCCTTTACGTCCTTTGGGTTTTCATGTCATACTATCTTTAAGGCAACCAACCAGAACCAAACTCTCCCAAGGGTTTCCTTCCCTTCCTAGAGTTCAGAATGTTTCCTCACCCACCCTCACCATGTGGACTTGGCTGTTATGCCCCAGCCGTTTAAGAGACTTCTGGAAACTCACGGACTGAATGCCCTCTGGACTTACAACTGCTCTACGATCTGTCACACGGACCCCTCTCCTCCCCTCCTGGGCCTGGGACCAGCATGACTAATCAACCCCAGGATTCTAGGCAGTGGATGGAAGCTGGCCTCACACCTGCAGCCCCTTTGCCGGCCCTGCTAAGTTCCCTGCCTTGTGCCTTGCAGTGCTGTGAAGCATGGTGTCTCCGGACCTGGAAAGGCCGAAAACCCCAAGACTCGGGAAGTGGAGATTAAGGACCCTGAAGGAGACATGAGTAAAAACAAAGGTATGTTGTGCTCGAGTGCATATGGGAAAGGGAACGGGGCACAGAGTCAGCCAAGCCTTTTCATAAAGGAGCAACGCCTCCTCAGAGAATCAGGGTACACTTGTTCCTTGCCTGGGTCCCTGGTTTTGGCTGATGTGCCCGAAACGAGGGTGGAGGGATGGGCGACTCCTACCTGCATCTGATAGGGGGCACAGGTGGCCCCAACCAGCTGCTGTCTGAGCAGAGCTCCACCAAGCCTGTGACGGGGGATGAGGGCCCGCTCTTTGGAAACCTCATTTGTATTGTTTGTACCACGGGATGCTGATCGCAACACCTGCCTATTAGGACAGCCGTGTGGGTAAAGCACCCAGCAACCATTATATATAGTGCGGATATAATTATACGTGTGTGTGTGTGTGTGTGTGTGTGTATACAATGTAATAATATATATAGTATAGATATGAATATGACAGGACATATAGTGGGTATCATGGTGTGTGTGTATATAAAGTGCAGATGCGATTCTATATATAGAAAGAGAGAGAGAGGGAGAGAGTCCAGATGTAGTAATAGAACGCAGATGTACTTACATACATATAACGCAGATGTAATAATATTTATATAATACAGACAATACATATCATAGAGTACAGGTATATTGTAATTAAATGCTACTCTGTATTACCATTTGTATTTTATATGTTTTATGATAACTACGTAGTGAAGGTATACGATAATGATTTTCCTCTGTATGCTGTAACCACTTTGCCAGCGGAACAAAGCTCAGGGAACATCACGAGACAGAATGAACTCATTATCTTTCACAGCTGCCCTCTTCCAAGTGCCTAAAATGTTGGCAGGAATGACAGCTTTTATAACCATTCGCAAGTGACAGCCATCTTCAGAATGTCATTCCGGTCACTGTTGGATTCCCAGGGCCCAGGCCGGGTGGTGAAAACAAGAGAAACTGCCTTCTGTGAGGGCTCTAGAGGCTGCAAGTCTGAGATCAAGCGATGGTCTGGGTTGGCTCTTCCTGGAGGCTGTGATGGACAGTCCGTTCCCTGGTCTCCAGGCTCCTGGTGGCCCTTGGCAATCCTTGGCGATCCTTGGTTTATGACGTCCTCACAGCTATCTCTGCCTCTGTCATTACATGACCTTCCTCTCTGGGTCTCTCTGTGTCCTCTCTTCTTTCTATAAGGACACCAGTCATTGGATTTAGGGCCAACCCTACATCCAGAATCTCATCTCGGGGTCCTCAACTGATTCCAACTGCCAAGGCCCTATTTCCAAATAAGGTCACATTCTGAGATTCTGTACATGAATTCGGGGGAGCATCATTCAATCCAATACAGCCAACAAAATATCCCTAACCAGGGTCCAGGTGACACCCCTCCACATTTCTGTCCCATTTAAAGCTTCTCCCTTCCCCCAGGCCTCAGGCTGGATGCTTGGAGCAGTGGGGGCGGAGAGGCCTGATGAGCTGTTTTTTCATCCCCTCCACGATGCTCTCCCCGCAATGTTGCCCACTGTAAGCTGTCATGCCTCCTGCTGCTAACTCTCCTTGGGGGCGGGGGCGGGGGCGCTTCTGAACTAGCCTGGCCTTGATGTTGGCTGCCATGGGTTGAACTATATCTCCCTGCCATGGTCTAAACACTTGTGTCCCTCCAAAACTCCCATGTTGCAACTTAACCCCAAGGTGATTACATTAGAAGGTGCGGCCGATCAGAAGGGATCAGGCTACGAGGTCCACGTGAACTGGATCAGTGTCCTTATAAAGAAGGCCCCAGGGAGCTCCCTCTTCCCTTCTGCCAAGTGAGGACGCAGTGAGAAGCTGCTATCAGTCAGAAAGCAGGTTCTCACCAGACACCGACTCTGCCAGAGCCCTGGTCTCCAACTTCCTGGCCCCCATAACTATGGGAAATACATGTTATTTGTAAGTGTCTTGTATTGTGCTAGAATAGCCACACGAACAAAGACGCGCCCCAACACTCAGCACCTCGGGTTATGACTTATTTGGAAAGAGGGGTCACTGCACGTGTCATTAGGTAACACGAGGTCATTCGCGTGGGTCCTAACCCAATGACCGTGTCCATATGAAAAGGGGCAAGTTGGACACAGGCAGGCACACAGGGGGAATGCCACGTGAAACTGAGGGCAGAGACTGGGAGGAAGCTTCCGGAAGCCAAGGAACACCAAAGATGGCCAGCAAATCGCCAGGAATGAGGAGAGAGACATGGAACATATTCTCCACCAGGGCCTCCAAAGGAGCGAACTGTGCACACACCTTGATCTCATATTTATCATCTCCAGAACTGAGAGAACAGATTTCTGTTGTGCCAGCCACTCAGTCTGGGGAACTTTGTCACGGCAGCCCTAGCCGACTAATACGTAGTGCATGCTCTTTGCTCAGCGCCCACTGGTGACTTTCCTCACAATCTGCCTCTGGACACAGATCTCCAGGTTCTTTTGGCTTCCAGCCAAAAGCCTTTAGCAGTCTCTCCATGAGGTCCATGTCAGTCAAGGGGAAAAATCAGTGCCCCTCAGCAGGTAGACGTGTGGTGTTCTCCCAACCCCACTGTCTACTCGGCCGTTTCCAGCCACCAGCCCTCCAGTGGATAAGTTTCAAAGTCAAGAGTCACACACCCATTTCTCCAAGAGGGTTTCCGGAATCTTCTCTCACTTGGCCCATGGTTGGGGGGGGCGGTGAGAGCAACATGGTTGGGGGATGATGAGCAACACACTGCACACCAACTCGCTCCAGAGGAAACCCTCTTCTCTTCTCTCTAGGGGTCATACATTTCACTCCTGAAAGGAGGTGAATGAGGAAAGAAAACAAATTGGCCTCGAGCCAGCCCCTCTGCCTGGTCCGTATAAGTTGGTGGAATCAGGTGGCCTGGGTGATGTTGCTTGAACACCCGACCCCAAACCTCAACAGCTCAACACAACACGGGCTTGTTTCTTGCCTGCATTATGTGTATCTGGCACTGGGGTTCCTCCCTGACACGTGCTTGCACCATTTTTGTGAGGAGAACGGGGTATAGTGGGTCACACACTGGCTCTTAAACCTTCCGCCTGGGAGAGAGACACACAACAGCCACTTCTCACATTCCACTGACCAAAGCATATGTAGTCTGCCACGTGCCCATTTTACCTTTAAAAAAAAAAAAAAGACCCTATAAATAATATGGAACTCTAGCTAATGATTCACATGCTAAAGTGTTTAAGGGGGAAAAGGATGGGAAGCCGCAGCGTTGAAATGGATGGAGTGATGGACGGATGTAGAGAGATGGTGGGACCGAGATAGGATAAAGCAAACGGAGCAAATGCCAGCAGTTGTGGAAACCACGTGGTAAGAGGATGTTGGCTTTACAGACTTTTCAGGTTTCTTGTAGGTGTGAAACTTTTCACAGGAAATTGTTGGGCGGGGGGGGGGCAAGGAAAAGTAAGAAAGAGGAAGCGTGAATGGGCTGGCTGGCGTTGGTCATGTGACTTCACCCGGGGAGTGGGATTAATTCAACACTCAGCCCTTCAAGCCCCAAAAGGACACTCCTCCCCCAAAGTTATTAATTTAATAAAAACATTTGCCACCAACCCTGGTGGCTATTTGCAGTTACTCCTGGGCTGTGGACCATTCATCGAGATGGAGAAGTCCTTCTGAGGCTATCAAAACATGGGCCAGGCCATGAGACCCCAGTAACCATCCCTGATTTTTTTCGGGAGTCAGTCAAACGATTTGGGGCATATCCAGCCCTTGCAACAAAGAATGGTGAGCAGTGGGAAGTTCTGAATTTCAACCAGTACTATGCGGCTTGTCGGAAGGCTGCAAGAGCCTTGATCAAGGTAAATGAGTTATTCATTCATTCATCACTTAGTCGATCATTCATTCTACATACACAAACATATGGTATAAAATGCATGAGGCACCACAAGAAATGAAGGTTAACTGGTGAGAATTTTCCCTTTAATTCTTGACCCCTCTCTTATGGAGGCAGCCACCATTGCCAGTTTTTTGTAAATCCTTCTGGGGAATACACTATGTGTATATATTATAAAATTTCTCTATATGCAAATTTTTACACAGATGGTAGCCTACTCTACCCATCATTCTGCATCTTGCTATTTTTTTGCTTTAAAAGAAAAGATTTTACTTATTTACTTGAGAGAGAGAGAGAGAGAACACAAGGAGGCAAAGGGGCAGAGGGACAAGCAGACTTCCCACTGAGCACAGAGCTCAACTCGGAGCTTGATCCCAGGAGCAAGAGATCATGATCTGAGCCAAAGTTTGATGCCTAACTGACTGAGCCACCCAGACGCCCCACATCTTGCTTTTTAAAATCTCTATGTATTAGTTAGCTACTGCTGCATAATAAGGTACCCCAAAATTTAGTTTCATGGTGTCTCAGGAGGCTGTGGTTAAGCTGTCCATCTGAAGGCTTGACTAGGGCCAGAGGGTCCACTTGTAAGCCTACTTACATGGCCGGCGATTGGCAAGAGGTCTTGGTTCCTTGTTCCCTGTCCTTCTCCATTGGGCTGAGTGTCCTCAGACACTCCTCCAGAATGAGTGATCCAAAAGAAAGTGTGAACAAGATGGGAATCCTATCTTCCCATAGCTTCCATGACTTAATCTCAGTGACATACTATCCCTTCTTCCTATTCTACTGGTTACACAGACCAGCCTTGACACAATGTGGGAGGGGATTATATAGGAACACAAACCCCAGGAGGTGGGACTCAGTGAGAGCCATCTTGGAAGCCGCCTGCCACACTCTGAGTTCCTTTCATGTTGATTCACTAAAAACAAATCCATACTCTTTTCAGCAACTACGAATATGTATGTGACAATACTGGCATACTGGTGGGTAGTGACAGTGTTTCCGGGCTTTGCATCCATACATGGAGGCACAGAGAACCTTCTTTATACAATGAATTCTTACAGAGAAAGTGCTTCTATCAGCCCACTCAGAGTGTGTGAGAGACTCTGCTTACTTATTATTCTTGCCAAAATCATATTATAAAAAATATGCATATTGGCTACTTTGGTAGGCATGTTAGGCAGAATTCTACAATGACCCCTCGAGATTCCCAACCCCTGGTATAATCACACCGTATGGACAGACTCCTCCCCTTGAGTACAGGCAGGTCTTGTGACTATGATGGGATTTTCCTCCTGTGCTGGCAAAGGTGAAGAGATTTTGCTGATGGAATTGAGCTCCCTGATCAGCTGACATTGAGTACATCAAAACAGCAAGGGCTCTGCTGGGCCTGACCTAATCAGGAAAACCATTAAAAGAAAGATTCTTCCGCTGGCTTTGAGGAAGCACATTGCCATGTTGTGGACAGGGCTATGTGGCAGGGGACAACAGACCACCTCTGGGAAAGCAGTCCCCAGTTGATAGCTGGGAAGAAAACAGGGACCTCAGTCATTTAACTACGTGGAAATAAATAGAGCAAACAGTAACTGTGGGAGAAGATTCTCAAGTTTCAGAGGCGACCACAGTCCCTGCAGATACCTTAACTGCAGCTTCCGGAGAGCCTAAGCAAAGCACCCAGTTAAGCTGTCCCCAGACTCCTGACCCATGGAAACTACAATAATAAAACGTGTGTTGTTTTAAACTGCTAAGTTTGTGGTGATATGTTAGGCAGCAATAGATAAGGATACGATAGGTAGCTCCTGTTATAAAAGGGAATGCCTGGTGGCTTTGATTCATAGAAAATGCTGTCACATTTTGACCCAGACCTGAGTTCCTCTCTACCCTCCCCTCTGACACCCACGTGTCTTCACCAGGAGATGATGAGAACAGTCTCTTAGGATATGGAGTCTCTGCTTGGCTGCCCCACCATGGTGCTGTGACGATTCGCCTCTCCTGAGAGATGATGATCTTTGGCTATGTCCTTAGATCTGGGGATTCAAAGATCCCTACTCTCCTAATCCTCAGGGATCTAAGTAGTACTAAATCAGTTTATCTGCACATTGCTGGAGACTGTCTACCTGCAGAGGAGACAGCCTGTTTGTTACTAAGCAGAAACACTTATCATGCTCCGAAGCACTGGCAGGCAGGTATCTTCGAAATGCTTACATTTTCCTCAAGGACAGGGTCATTGCCAGCTTTGCCCCATGTGACTAAAAGAGCCAACAAAGTTAGAGGTTCCCAAAACTCCATGGAGTCACGTTAAGAAAAGCCAGCATTGAGCCTAAAATCTGGGGTGTGGCAAAACCTGGGCCTGCCCCAAGGAGGATTACCTTCATGATTACCTTCCTGGTTCATTCTCAAGTACATTTAGATCAAGGATACACCTTTATTTATTTTGAAAGACTTATTTATTTGACAGAGAGAGAGAGAGCATGCAGAAGTAGGGGGAGCGGCAGGCAGAGGAGAGGGAGAAGTACTCAATCCCAGGACCCTGGGATCATGACCTGGGCCAAAGGCAGATGCTGATTGACTGGGCCACCCAGGCGCCCCAAGGCTACACCTTTAAAAGTGCAATTTGTCACCACTTTAGGCTATCACTCTTGGAGTACTTCTGTTATTACAAATAAAAATAAATTCACACCTATTAAGACAGCCATTATCTTTGAAAAAAGGACAAAACAGCAAGTGTCAACGAGGACATGGAGAAACCAGTACACTTGTGCATTGCTGGTGGGAATGTAGAATGGTGCAGCCCTTATGGAAGGCGGTGTGGTGGTTCCTCCAAAGATAAAACACGGAATTACCATGTGACCCAACAATTCCTCAAGGATTCAAAGCAAGGACTCAGACAGATACTTTTGCACCATGTTCACAGCACTATTATAACCAGCAGTCAAAATGTGGAGGCAACCAAGAGTCCTTTGGTAGATGAATGGAGAAGATATAGTGGGGTCCACCCATACAACAAATTATTATTCAGTCTAACAACGGAAGGACATTCTGACTCCTGCCACCACGTGGTGGGACCCTGAGGACACAGGGCTCAGTGAGAGGACCCAGACCCAGAAGGATACATCCCGTAGGACCCCACTCCCAGGAGGGCCCCAGAGGAGTCCGGTCCACAGTGACAGAGAGGAGAGGGTGGGAGCCAGGGCTGGGGCAGGGGGTGGGGAGTCCATGCTTCCCGGGAACAGAGTCTCTGTTTGGGGAGATGGAAAGTTCTGGAGACAGATGGTGGTGATGATTGTACAACAGTGTGAGTGTGCTTCATGCCACTGAGTTGTGCACTCAAAATTGCTTTGTACAGTTGACCACAATAAAAAAATAAAATACATACAAACAAGAATAAATAAATGGTGCCTTATGCAGAGGGAGGCAAAGCGGCCTCCTAACAGTCACAAAAATATCACACCCCAGATTTTTAGGTTCAACGCTGCCTTTTCCCAGTGTGACCTCATGGGCTTTGGAATCTGCTTTCCCACATCCCAGTGAGCAGATCCCACCCAGAAACAAGACGTCTTTGTGTTTCTGCTTTCTGTTTGTTTGTTTTTGCCTTCAAAGCTGGGCCTGCAGCGTTTCCACGGAGTTGGCATCCTGGGGTTTAACTCCGTCGAGTGGTTCATTGCTTCCCTCGGTGCCATCTTAGCAGGGTAAGACTGTGGGCTGGGTTGACTCCGACTGTGGGCGAGCCGCAACTCTGGGCTGGCAGCCCGGGGCTGGCTCTGAGATGTGATTGGGAATTTCGGGGGCAACCCCAGGTTAGGAGGCAAGACAGACACACTGACTGACCAACCTGACAAAGGACTAGCATCTCCCATATAGACGGTGCTTTTATAATGAGTAATAAAAAGACACATCATGTGACTCTTGATCTCAGGGTCATGAGTTTGAGCCCCACGTTGGGCGTACAGATTATTTTAAAAATCTTTAAAGAAGAAAAGAAAGATTTTATTTTATTTTATTTAGATCTTATTTATTTATTTATTTGACAGACAGAGATCACAAGTAGGCAGAGAGAGGGAGGGGGAAGCAGGCTCCCTGCTGAGCAAAAAGCCCGATGTGGGGCTCAATCCCAGAACCCTGGGATCATGACCTGAGCCAAAGGCAGAGGCTTTAACCCACTGAGCCACCCAGGTGCCCTGACAGAAAGATTTTAAATAAGGGAAAGACTTGAACAAAAATCTCCCAAAGGGAAGTAGCCAACAAGAGCGTGAAGAGATGCTAGACATCACTAGCCATCAGGGAAATGCAAATTTGAAAAACAGAATGGTTAAAGGCAAGAACAAAAGGCAGTCAAATGAAGGGAACAGGTGCCTGAGGGGGGTGGTCCAAACCCTATCTCTAGCTTCCTTTGCCTTGGGACCCTGAACAACTGACTTCCCTGCCCTGAGGCTCAGTTTCCGCATCTTTAAAATGGGATGCTGTGAGGGTTCCGTGATCGTGATCGGCCACCACGATGACATCACAGGACTTGCTGCTTTCCTCACCCTTATTTTGCGGCTTCATTTCATCACGGTGAAGCTGTGGAGGAAGGGAAGCTGGTACCAAGGCTGCAAACTCAGAACTTGTCTCTAGAGCGCCCCCCTCCAACTTCCAGAACATTCCCATGTTAAGATGTGCACACGCACATGTTTTTTCTTTTCCCAGGGGTCTTTGTGTTGGTATTTATGCCACCAACTCTGCGGAAGCTTGTCAGTACGTCATTAGTCATGCCAAAGTGAACATCCTGCTGCTTGAGAATGACCTACAGTTAAGGAAAATCCTTTCGGTAAAGCCCAAACTCAAACACTGCCCGCCAGTCACCCAGGGGGATTGCAGGGCTCTGACTACCTGTCCTGTTGGTCCCAGGTGGATGCTAATGATAGGCTGGGTGGTGGGGCTGGCCCCATTTTTGGGTTCAGTAAGTGTCCTCCACGTATAACTAGGGGGAACAGGGTAGAGTGGCAGGGATCTAACTTCCAATTTGTATTAACTTCATTTCCTACTGAGATTCTATTTTTTTAAGTTCCCTTTAGTTGTTTTATTTTTTTACGTAGGCTCCCTGCCCAGCCTGTAAGCTTCTATTTTTTTTAAATGTGTTTATGTATTACTTCATATACAGCCCACTGTTTTCTTTTAGAAATGTAAGCATTTTGAGGCTTACACCCCCTTGTAATAGTCATTTTTTAAATAACTATCATCGTTCCTGAAGTGCTTCTTTCTCTTCCGTTTCTTCGCTAAGTTCTACCACTTCCTGTTTCACCTCTTTCTGGTATGGCTCTCTCTTCCCTCTGTGCTTGTAGGTTTGCTTTGTGTTCTTCCTTTCCAGCTGTGTTTACTTCGTATGTTTTAAATCCTATGTTGGAATGTCGGGTGGCAATTTTCCTTTGCTTTGTGGTGACTTTTCTTTACATATAAAATTTGGCTTCCTTCGTGCTCCCTTTTTCTTCTTGTAGTACCTTCGTGTGGATGTTGTAGAAAGTTTTTCAATTACTAGTGTTTGAATGAGCTGCAATTTCCTGACCCAGCTTTTAGCAGGAGGATCCCATGGGGGGAGGAGTCCTTTCAGGGGAGGGGGGTGTGAGGGCAGGTGACCAGATTCAGCACTCAGCCCAAGGGCCCTGTGGCTGTTGCGTCAATATCGTATTTCTGAGTTACACACATCTCTGGAGGTGAGATGTATCTTGCTGTCAATGGCATCCTCCAATCATCATTGGTCATGTTTTCCCACATTTTAACATCTCTGAAGTTAGGGTAGACTTTCCAGACTCATGAAATCCAGCTCGACTCAGTGAACTAGAACACTCTGCCACCGAGCCTCCTTGGACTCCTAATTCCTAACCTGGTTAGGTGGGAACAAGCTCCTCCCTTCAGCCTTGAACTTTCTCAAATTGTTTTCTTAAGTCATGCCTCTACGATCTCCAATTCTCCTATCATTCCCTATTTGTTCTGTTCATAGCAGAACAAACTGTGGGATGGGTGGTGGGTGAAGACTGGGTCCTTTCTGCCAAATACTGGCTTACAATTTGGGTTTTTCTACCATTAGAAGATACTGCATACTCTTTGTATGCAAGATTCAATGCCAGGCTTCTGACACGCTCCTCCCAAACTGGATATTCAGTTCTGCTTGGAAGTCTTTTGTTCTAGGCAACACCCACAGGCTTACAGCCCTCCAACTCTTCACTGACTCCCTGCCTCCTGGAGAATAAACTCCAGACTCCTCACCACTGCCTCCAAGGTGTCTCCGACATGGCCCTCACCATCCTTCCCTGCCTCAACCCCAGTCTTCTCTCTCTATCCTCGCCCTAGCCATCTGAGACTTCACATAGTCCTCAAATCTCCCTGGCCATTTCCTGTTCCAAGCTTTCTGGATGTCGGTTCCCTCTCTCTCTGGAAACCTCCTGTCCCACTGTTCACAGAGCTTCTGTCCTCTTCTCTCAACCTATGCTGGAGACTTGGTTATATTTATAATTACCATGCCATATGTTGGAAGTGACTTCATCATTGGATTGGCTAGACAAGCTGTGGAGCCACACCCCTTCCTTTGTATCAACAGGGTACAAGAATCCCGCAGGCATGGTCTACTGAACCTGAAAGTCCTCAGTATAAGTAGAAAGTCCTGAGCTTGCCCAGGTTCCAGGGACCTGCACAGAGGATTTTTGTTGCCTAGCTCCAGCTAGGAGGGTAAATGGATCCTGGGCATATAGTGCAAGGGGCGGGCTCATAAACCAACAACCATGACTCTGTGAGGGGAGCAGGACTCAGGAGGCTCTCATCTTCATCAGCCTTTAAGTGTTGGAGGCTACTGATACTGAGCACAAAGAAACCCGTCCTAAAATCAGGCTGTGTCCTGCCAGTTGGGACAAAGAGCCGTGTTGTACAGTCTGGGTAGGGTAGAGTAAAGAGGCTGGGGTCACTGTGGGCCATTGCTTAGGAAAGGCATCCACCCTCAGTCTCTCCCAGGGCCAGGAGGCCCATGTGGAACTTTCTTTCAGATTCCGCAGAGCAGGATGGAGCCCCTGAAGGTGATCGTCCAGTACAAGCTGCCCATGAAGGGGAGCAGTAATAACCTGTACTCTGTAAGTGTGGGGGGGGGGCACTGAGCCAAGGGGAAGGTGGCCCCGCAAGGCAGGCATATGGGGCCTTTAGGGCTTTCCTCTTTCTTCCTGGTGTGAAGGGTCTGATTGATGGGAAGATGTCTGTTCTGGTTATTTATTGCTGTGCAACAAGTCTCCCCCCAAAATTGGTGGCTTAAGACAACAACAATCATTTTATTCTTACTTCTTTTTTCAGAACATTAAGGCAATTGAAAAAATACTACGTCACTGAAAAGCAGGGTGTGTGGAAACCCACGGCATTGGGTTTAAATATTTACTTTATATCCCAACCAGAGTTTGTTAAAACTTGACTTGCGGCTTTAATATGTGCCAAGTCATCAATAATAGTGTCACTAAAACCGTGAACTGTCACTTAATATGTATAAATATGAATATGGGGCTGAGCATTTCTGCCATGGCTTGGACCAACAGCCCTTGTGGAGCCTGTCTTCGCTCAAATTTTTGGTATTTCAAAAAAACCTTTTTTTTTAAATTATTTCATTAATCATGGATTTTTTGATGGTTAGTGACTTAAAATATATTGCATTAAAATACAATTTCTCTTGATTGCCAAAGGTTTGTTGTCCTTTTGTTTTATTTTGTTGTTTGCAACTCTTTCAATTTTTGCACTGGAAGCTAACTAAGTCCCCAGTCCTCACTCTGGTCTGGACCCTGCACCTGGGCGTCCTGGGCCTCCCTCTCTCTCTTTGTGGCCTCTCCAACATGGTGACCTAGGGATCTGTGGACTTACTCCTGGCTCAGAGCTCTACAGAAACACTGAAAGAGAGAGAGAGAGAGAGAGACAGAGAGAAGGCAAGGTGGAAGATGTCTTGCCTTTAACAACCTACCCTTGGAAGCCACACACTATCACTTCCAACATATTGTGCCCATCACGGCAGACCAAAAGGTCTGCTGAGCAGTGGGGGGTTGGGGTGGGGACCTAGACCACCTCTTACTGAGGGAGGGGAAAGGCCACCAAAGAGTGTGTGAAACCATAAATGCCATCACAGTCATTTTTTGAAAAGGCACTCTGCCTCACGGTGTTTTATGTTTTATTTTTCAAAAATGTTTTATTTATTTACTTGAGAGAGAGCGAGAGAGCATGCACAAGCAGTGGGAGTGGCAGGCTCCCTGCTGAGCAGGGAGCCCAACGTGGGACGTGATCCCAGGATCCTGGAACATAACCTCACCCAAAGGCAGACACTTAACCGACTGAGCCACCCGGGTGCTCCTGCCTCAGCGTGTTTTGTCAGGAAATGTGCTGGTATGAGCAACAGAGACACGCTTTAGCCAGAGCATGGGTTCTGTGTGTGAGGATACACTGGGTTATCTCACAGAAGCCAGGCCAGGAGGCTTGTGAGGCCCAAGGACAAGCTCCTGTTAATATCCACGAGATGAGACCCTCAAACCCACGACTCAAATCAGAAGTCCCGCAATGTCGACGGCATTTATTAGGTTTGCCCCCACATGGGCAGGACAGAAGATGCCCATGATCCTCTCTGGCCAACCAAAACCTTGCCAGCATTCATACCTTCCAGAAAACACTCGAATACTAAGACCAGGGATGGTGAATAAATAAGGAAGAAAACTGACCAGAATCATAGACTTTTGAGAGGTTTAAAGTGACCATAGGAGCAACAATACCCGAGGTCTGGATACTTTAAGAAAACTCACTTGTTAGCCAAACCACTTACGCTGGAATTTCTCAATCTCGTTGCTATGGACGTTTGGGGTGGATAACTCTTCGTCGGGGGCTGTCCTGCGCACTGCAGGATGTCGAGTGGCGCCCCCCACCTTCACCCCCTGGATGCCAGCAACGCCCTCCCAGCTGAACCAAGCAGAGATGCCCTTGGACATGACCTGATGTCACAGGGGCTGGCATCCCCCTGGTTCGGCTTCTGGAAGGTGCTACATGCCTGCCATCTTGAATTCAGGGCATTGCCCTCCTCCAGAGCCTGGTGGGTGGGGGGCTCGGTGGTAGAATTTTTGCAGGTCCAGTGTGATACTCAGTCCATACAACCCAACAGTTCCTTCCGAGGCATCATTCTGGAAGGTCAGTAAGAGCGGAGTGTGACTGTACTGGTTTAGACTGCTAGTTCCTGTTTACTCGCTGTGTGACCTTAGGCAGCTCCTGGGGCTACATCTTGACTCATTCGTGCCCTGATGACTCATTCCAGTCCCAGCACTTCCAGCAAAAGCCCTGACCTTCACTGTGACTGGACCAGCTGCGGTCACAGGTGCAGACCCAGCAGCCTACCAGGAAGTGAAGGAGGGGAAGCAAACATCTTAGGGCTTTTGTAAGAGGCACCACGGCTGGTGACCCTGAGTCCTCCCTCTCGCTGGGAATCGTGTTTTAGAGAAGCTGATGGCACCAGACCTGACAGGGGAAGGGGACCCCTGGCGTGTCGAGGGTCCCCCGCACATCCCGAGTCCCCATTCTCTGCCTGTCTCTTCTGCACAGTGGAATGATTTCATGGACCTGGGCAACGACATCCCCGATTCCCAGCTGGACGAGATCATGGAAAGCCAGAAGGCTAATCAGTGCGCTGTGATCATCTACACTTCTGGGACCTCAGGCAATCCCAAGGGAGTGATGCTTAGCCATGACAACGTAAGTGCCAACGGTGATGAACCCAGTGCCAATGGTGACAGCACCCAGGCCAGCGGCCCTCCGGCTCTTCCTGTTCTCATCCCATTGGGGGCAGGGTAGCATTCGGGGGTCTGGCCCCCTGGGGCTCTCTAGCCAGTGAAGCACTTCCAAGAGGGCAGCACAGTGCAGGGAGATCAGGGGCTTTAGAGCAGACCTCTAAATCATGTTCAAATCATGCCTCATGATCTCGGGCCAGACACCTGAAATCTCCAAGCCCTTGTCTGCGCAGCTCTAAACTGGGTATGATAATGACAGCCCCTGCCTCCCGGGCTGTTTTGAAAATGAAATGAGTTGAGATATTCCTAGAGAGCGTAGAACAGTGTTCGACAGTAAAACAAGCAGGTAGAAGAGCAGGATATACACTCTGCTTCTTGGAAGTAAAGCAGAAGTTGATGTTTTGGTTACTTAAGAAGGACTACGTGTCTGGGAAAGGCACGTGTGTGTCTGGACGGAGTCCACAGGTGATAGTAGCTCAGACCGCTGGCACAGGAGAATAAGGGGAACAGGTCCTAAAAGATCCCATTTACACAAAACCCTAAGAAATGCAAACTTAGCCGTAGGAACAGAAAGCAGACCTGGGGCTGCCTGGGTGGCGGCAGGGGGAGGTGGGTGGCAGAGGGAGGCATGACAGAGGGGTGACCCCATGTTCACTATGTTGAGGCTGGTGATGGTTTCACTGGTGGAGACCAATGGGGGGGGTGTCAGACACTGTCAGTTTCACCTCAATAAACTGCTTAAAAGAAAAAAAGCAGGAGAGACAGTCATGCTCACTACGTACCAGGCCCTGTTCTGAGAGCTTTACGCTTGGGAAATCCTCACGGCGACCCTCCCAGTTCTTTTTACAGGCTCTTTTTACAGGTGGGAAAACTGAAGTCCAGAGAGGTTCTGTAACTTGGCCCAGCTCACACAGAGAGCACCGTGGTGCAGCTTGAACCCACACAGGCTGGCTACACAGCACACATTTTTTCTTGAATGACGTGTTTATTTGAGAGAGTGGGGGGAGGGGCATGGGGGAGCGGATCTCCAGCAGGCTCCCCGCTGACCGTGGAGCCCAACTTGGGACTCGATCTCACGACCCTGAGATCACGACCTGAGGCGAGATCAAGAGTTGCCCTGGAGCGAGGCCGCCTGGCTCCGAATCCCAGCCCTCCCACCTGCCAGCCGTGTGACCTGGGACAAGTTCCTCCCCTTCTCTGGGCCTCTGTTTCCCCATCTGTAAGACGGAGACGAGAATGGCTTCTGCCTCTCCGAGCTGCCTCCCAGAGTAAGTGATCCCAGTTCTCTCCACACGCATCAACAGCTCAAAGTTGCTCGAGTTCCCAGGGCACTTGGCACCACGCTGAGCTAGGCACCCTTTAACCTCTCGCTAAACCCCTTACCAGGAGGTAAGGTGTCAGGAACCCTTGTGGTGTGTGATGGCACCTAGTGACTTAGACGACAGCAGCTTCAGTCTGCGAGGCGTGACACGGCCCCTCTGAGGTGGTACGGCATTCAAGCAGAAACGGCAAGTGTGAGAAAGGCTCAGTTGCGGGGCAAGCTGGAGGAAGAGCATTCCAAGCAGAGGAAACAGCCAGTGCAAAGACCCTGAGGCAGGACCCTGACTCATGTGTGGGAGGAATGGTGTGGAGGTCTGTGTGGCAGGATTAACAAGGTAACTCTTCGCCCGGAAGGGAGGACACCAGTGAGAAAAACAGACTGCAAAATTATACATCTGCAAAAACGACACATCGAGGCACCTTTTGGAGAAGGAGAAACAAGCATATGTTAACTGTGGCATATTTGTGTGATGGGATTATGGGTGGCCTTTTGGTTTGTGGGACACGAGAAGCCCCTGTGCCCATTTTACAGGTGAGCAAAGAGCCTATGGTCGCCAAGTTAGCAAATGACGGAGCCAGGATTGGATCCTGGGCCACTTACTGGATCCGTTAAGATTTCTGACTTTCCATGCAGACATTCCGAGGCTAGGCTCTGTTGTTGGATCCAAGGGGGGTCGGTTCAACATCCAAAGCTGCCCACTACCTTTTACCGCTCCTCCTGGCCTTGGGCAAGTTTGTTAACCACTCTGGGCTTCTGTTTTTCCACCTGTGAAGTATAAAGGATTGTAGTTACTGACCCAGCATGGGATGACTTCATGTTTGGAAAGCGTGAGAGCAGGGCCCAGCACACAGCAGATGTGCTGTAAGTGTTTGTTAAGTAATCACATTTAAATGGTCCTCCAGGGAGGCCGGGGGGAGCCCCCTGGATCGTAAGCCCGACTTGTGTTCCAGATCACGTGGACGGCGGGTGCAGTGGCAAAGAACAGTGGCCTGTCTTGTGCCACAGAAAAGCAGGAGGTGGTGGTCAGCTACCTTCCCCTCAGCCACATTGCAGCTCAAATGATGGATATGTGGTTACCCATGAAGATCGGGGCTTTCACCTACTTTGCTCAACCAGATGCTCTCAAAGTAAGGCGGAGGGCAGCCCGGGGTCAGTGGCTGGGTTTGTTAAGCCCCTGGATCCAGGGGGTTCCTTCTCTCTCCTCATCTTACACTCCATTTAAGAACAATGGAAACAGTTGGCCACATTCTTTTAGTTTTTATCTTTACCCAAATCAAGGCATCCACATATGGTTGTGTGGGTTGTGCACTGAACAATCCAAAATGAAGATGTGACTTGTTTTGAAAGCAGAATGTGTGTGTGGGTTTTTTTTTTTTTTTAAAGTCAGTATTCCCAGCACCAAAGAGCGCCCCAAACCAAACCCATCTCAAGGCCCTTACCCACATCTCTCTGTCATTTTGTTTTCTGCTTCAGTATCCCCTTGGCCCCTCTTCACCCCCTTCCCACCCCAGTGCCCAGTGTCTGGGGCGTTGTAGCCACTTGATAAATACTTTCTTCTCTGGCTGACTGCGTCACGTGCACCCACGCACCCTCAGGACCTGAGAAGCTCCCATCTGCCCGTTATCCTTATCATCTCCGAAAACTATCCAGTTTCCAAACAACCAACCCGGCACCCGGCGGGTGATAAAGGTATCTTCACGTTTTAAGAAACTGCCAGACTGTTTTCAGAGTGGCAAGTGGGTGGGAGGCGGCAGCCCTCGTACCGAGCAGGTGACGCGCGCCTCCTGACGGGCTTGGTGACCGGCTATCGACCTTCTTTGGGAGAAAAGCGTCTGTGCCAACCTTTTGCTCACTTCAAAATGTGGCCATATCTCTTCTTACAGTGGCATTGGACCAGATTATCAGTCTGCCCACGCCTTCTCCCGGGGGCGTGTCTTTTCATTCTCAACTCCGATGAAGTCTTTTCTCTCCTTTCGTGAGTGTGGTGCCGTGTGCGCGGGACCCTGGCCTATCCCCGGGCCTTGGGGGTCTCTGTGGCGCTCCCCATGGACCCTCCAGTTTTCGTGCTCACGCTTGGGTCTGTGCTCCGTCCTGAGTTCACTTTTGTGTGGGGGAGAAGACGCTAAATGGAGCCCTTGCTTCGACTTTTCAGGATAAGACTAGCCTCCCCTCCACTGAGTAGCGCGGGCACTTTCATGGACTGCCAAGTGCTCATAAATGTAGAGACTCCTGTTTAAATTTTCTGTTCTGTCCCGTTGAACCCGTATGTCCAGCCTTACATCCAAACTGCACCAACTGGACATTTCTGGCTTTCTGGCATGGTGCCCATCTTGCCCTGGTTTGCCTGGGACATTCCTGGTTTTACGACTGAGAATCCCGCCTTGCAGGAGCAACTTGGGTTCTGAGCAAACCAGCACGGCCGATCACCCTATTGCAGAATAAATTTCAAAATCGAGTAGTAATTCTTCCCACTTTGTTCTTCTCTTCTAAAACCACTTTGGTTGTTCTAGGTTCTCTGCATTTCCATATGAATGTCGAGATGGGCTTGTCAGTCTGTGGAAAAGTCTGCTTGGATTTTGAAAGGGATTGCATGAACCCACAGATCTGTCTGGGAACAAATCTTACACCCTTTTTAACAGCTGTGCAACAGTCCACTGCCTCCTTGGGTCGGCCTTTGTCACCAGTTGGTGCTCTCCACCAAGTCCCTAGACTTCACCCAGAGAGGGAACACTGACTGGCCCCCAGCCTGCCAGTGGGTGGGCCCCCTGGGGTGGGTGCTCACTCTGGTCCAATCAGCCAAGAGAAGCTTCTCCAGGGCTGACCCTACGGGCTGGGGAGAGATGGGACATCTGGGTTCCAGGCAGGGGGCAGGTGTGGTTAACCCATCTCGGTCTCTTGCAGGGCACCCTGATCAGCACTCTGAAGGAGGTAAAGCCCACCATCTTTCTGGGGGTGCCCCAAATTTGGGAGAAGATGCAGGAGATGATCAAAGAAAATAGTGTCAAATTCTCAAGCTTGAGGAAGAAGGTGTTCTCATGGGGAAGAGTTATTGGCTTAAAGGTCAATACAAAAAGGATGTTGGGGTAGGTGGAGGGTCCGGCGCAGCCAGGCAGGGAGAGGGCCATGGGGAAGGGGGCTCAGCCTTCTCCAGCTGGTGCCCACCGACCCCTGTCCAGCTCCATGGCTGCTGAGCCATGCCAAGGGCATTGGTGTTCTTATTCACAGGATACATGACACTCCCGGGAGCTACCGCATGGCAAAGGCCCTGGTGTTCAGCAAAGTCAGGAGTGACCTTGGCCTTGATAACTGCCACTTTTCCATCAGCGGGGCTGCGCCTCTCGACCAACAGACCTCTCAGTTCTTCCTAAGCCTGGACTTGCCTATAAATGAGATATACGGTATGACGGAATGCACGGGACCCCACAGCATGTTCAGTCAGAATAACTACAAGATTCACAGGTACCAGCCTCCTGGGAAGACCCCCAGCGCTCCAACAACATGGGGTACTAGAGTTAAAGGGGGGAGGGTGGGCAAGCCACTCTGACCTGAGTCTCCAGAATGATGCTTATTCTCCAGCTTCCAAGCCCTAAATCTTCACAAGGGAAGCCCCCATGTGTCCAAGAGCCCATGGACAAGGGCTCTTAGAATGTTCCAGGGTCTCCCTAATGGTCACCTGTGAGTTTTGCCTCCAGATGCCCCCCTCCAGGCTCATCTAACCCAGGTTCACCTCCGAAGACCCTTCGTCTCCGCCATGCTCCATCTCAAACACGTCCATGGGCCCTTGCTAGCTTTCTCCCAAGCTCAGCTGGCCCCAGGCTCCAAGCCTGACCTTTTAGACGCATCCCCCAGATCTCTGCCTTCATCAACACATGGTTCTCCCCGAAAGCATGTCTGAAATACAAGCTTCCCCTTTCTAGGACAACACCGGGCAGACCGGACTTGGGGCCACCCTACTCCAGTATGACCTCATCTTAACTGAACTCAAGACATCTGCAATGACCCTGTCCCCAGATCCAGTCACATTCTGAGGGGCTGGGAGTTAGCCATACAACGTGTGATGGGAGAGAGGGGCTCAACTCAACCCCTAACACCCTCCCAGAGGCCAGACCACCCCACCATTGTCTTTACGCTAACCTGGTATGAGCAGTGCCTGGACATTGATGCTTTTCTCCCCAACGAAAGCATTTTCCATTGTTAAATGAACATAATACTCAGCCTCTCTCAATGACTACTTGCCATCTGGTGCTCAGGCACCACAGGAGGTCGGATAGCCCAGTGTCCTTCATTATCCAGGTTCATAATATGAACTTCCCATCGGTCTTGACTCACATCATCCAAGCTCAGAAATCAAATGGATTTGGCTGGCCAGAGATGCCCATCTCATAGAGAATGTTCCCTCTACAAAGCACTTGCCCCGTCTTCAACACCTGCAGAGAGTCCCCCCGCATGCATGCACTGTCATTTACCAAACTGGTCCTCTCACCGGTGGATACTTAGGGCTTCTTCTTCACAAAAAGTGCTGAAGCGAACGTTCTGCATGCACACCGCCCATGGTGCTAAAGCAGTTGGTAAAAAAATGGTACCTCAACACGACTCTCCTGCATTTTCCTTTTGTTATGGGTGACGTTGGGAAAAAACCCTCTTTGTGTCCGTTCCAAATCCATCTGTATTTCCTTCTCTTGGAACTATCGGTACACCTCCTCATGCCCACCAGGTTCTGGAGAGGGTGAGAGCAGCAGATCCCGCAAGGGAGCCCGGGCTGTGGACCCAGGCTGCCCCACATGGGTGACCTTGTCTCCCTGAGCCCTGGTTTCCCCCCTCCTGCCCCCCGGCAGCTGTGGCAAAATCATGGCTGGATGTAAGGACATGCTACACCAGCAGAGCAAGGACGGCATCGGGGAGATCTGCATCTGGGGTCGGCACGTCTTCATGGGCTATCTGGAAATGGAAGACGTGACCATGGAGGTCATCGATGACGAAGGCTGGCTACACACGGGGGACCTGGGCCGCATAGACAACCACGGTTACCTCTACATCACCGGCCGCATCAAAGGTACTTGGCAGGGAGCTCGACGTAGGCAGTAGCTATTCAGTAAGAGGGCTAGGTTAGCATCATTTCCATGACAAGCAACAGAAAAGCCTTCTGAAATAGGTTGAAGCGAAAAAGAGGAACTATCGGCTCAAAAATGTGGTAGTCCAAGAGGTCTCACTTCAGGTGTGGCTGGACCCAGGTGCCAAAATCGCATCAAAGGAATTGCTTGGTCCTTCCCTTTCTGAGAGCCGTCCTTGGTGCTTTGGGGCCGTTCTTGGAGAGGCTTTTCCCATTTGGTGACAAGATGGCTGCCAACAGTCTAGGCTCACCCTAACCACCAAGGCATAGCCACAGTTTTAGATCCGGTTCTCACCGGATCCCATCTCAAGAGAAACCTCTGCAGAGACTAGAGGGTACGGACTGGTCGGACCTGGTCCCATGCTCATCCTGGCAGTCCTCGTCCAAACCACAAGCGTTCGAGGTGGAGAGAAGGGCTCCCTACACAAACAGCAGTGTTCGATGCCGGAGTCCCTGGCAGACACCACCACAGGTGTCCATCCCCATCACATTAGTACCACTGCCTTAACCACCTCAGTAGGGATGGCTGAAAGATCATGGGCTAAGACACAGGGAGTCTGGCTGGGTGGGACGGGAGGCAGCCAGCATCCTTAGATGAAAGAGAAGAACAGATCTGGGGCAGGAGGAGGGGCTCTTAGAGAATTTGAGAGGCTGGGTGGGGAGGGAAGTGACACAATTCTCTTAAAGAGAATTTAAGAGATTTTGGGGTTGCCAAATGGTAGGAAAATCTGGAGACAGAGACAGGGCATGGCCAGAAGCACTGTGCTATCTTCCAAGCAAGACTTTTCGGAGGGCTTGGAAAGGGTAGAGAGGCCCAAGAAACAGGCAGTGGGTTCATAGAGCGCTGTCCAAGTGAAGTCTGCAGGACTTGGACATTTGATGGGAATTTCAAGGAGACAGGAAGAGGAGGACCAGAGTGATGCTGCGTCGGGGGCTTGGAGAAGGGCATGGTGGGAGTCCCAGCTGTGGGCGGGGGTCCTTCTCTGCTTCTGGGGTTTTCTAAGTGAGTGGTCATCTGTGTCAGCATCTTTCTCTGATCCTCAGTGGGGGGGGGGCGGGGGCAAGCCCTTTGTACTGTCACTGTCGAACCCTCACCAAGCCACGCTTTGTTCCAGAAATCCTTATTATGGCTGGCGGTGAGAACGTGGCCCCTATTCCCATCGAGAACTTGGTTAAAGAGAAGATTCCCATAGTCAGTAATGCCGTGTTAGTGGGAGATAGAGCAAAGTTTCTGAGCGTCCTGCTGACGTTGAAGGTAACATGGGTTTGCTGTCCTTGCAGGGGCGGGAGCAGGAGGAGTCTCTGCCCCAGGGTCCAGAGGGCACACCCCTGTGGGTTCAAGACCCACTTCCTGGTCCTCGGGTGTGGCCAGGGAGTGTGTGTGGTCACTGGGTGTGGTGACGAGGGTGTCCTGCGCCAGTGTGAGGTCGACAGGACGAACGGAGAGCCACTGGACAAGTTAAGCTTGGAGGCCATCCACTTCTGCCGGAACCTGGGAAGCCACGTGTCCACCGTCTCTGAGATTCTGGAGCTGCAGGACCCCCTGGTCTACAAGGCCATCCAGCGAGGCATAGATGCTGTGAATCAGGAAGCCATTTCCAACGTGCAGAGGATCCATAAGTGGGCCATCCTGGAGAAGGACTTTTCTGTCCTACATGGAGAGCTGGGTGAGCAGCCCAGAGAGCAGGTGGCCTTGGCACTTGGAGGCTGCTCCCTTGCTAGTGTCCAGGGCCACATGGGAACTGAGGAGATGTGCCCTTTACTGGGGGTCTGAGGGTCCACTTTCAGCTCATTGGTACGCAGCTCCCCCCGCCACACACACACACACACACGTCCCTTCTCCCCCATGCCCTGCTCTTGGAATAAAAGCCAAACTCCTCATTATGGCCGTGCATGACCATTCTCCTGCTGACCTCTCCTTTTCACTTACTCTGGTCCAACCGCACGGGCCTGCGCACTGTTCCCACAACCCTCCAGGTGTAGTTCTAGCTCAGGCCTTTGCACCTGCTACTCCCTCTGCTTGGAATGCCCCCCCCCCCCGCCCAACTCAATTCTTTGGTTCCTTCTCATTGTCCACGTCTCACCCTAAAGGCCACTTCCTCGCGCGACCTTCTCTGACCTAACGTGGCTCACCATTGCCCTCAATGGAGCAGCTCTACAGCTCAACCTCCCCACTCCGACACTGCAGACTTCCCCCACGTCACGTCATGGTCTGGGATTACCCTACGTGTTCACTGATCTTGGTCTGTCTGGCCCACGAGGGGAGGGCTCGCGCCAGGGTGGCTGGGGCTCCTGCTTTCCCTCAGCGTCCTTCCTGGGGCTTGCTCTCAGCACTCAGCTCTAATCTGATGGCGTGGATTGCAGAGTTAGGGTGAAGGCGAGCACACAGCCTCCAACGACTTGGGCTCAAATCCTGTCCCCTCCAAGTGACTTGTCCCTCTGATCCTTGGTTCTTCCAACCAGTCTGAAAACGCAGTCCTTGTGGGGCTGCTCGGGACACAGCTGGGGAAGCCTGAACCCCATGGTGACCCAGAGCCTGGGAGTAGCCTGGGGCGTGGATCGGGGCCTGAATTCAAGTCTTGCCACTACCATTTATGTGCTGGGTCAGCTCAGAGCAACTGGCCCTCTCTGAGCCCGTTTCCTCACCTGTAAAATCAGGGGCTGGTGTGCCCCTTTCATGGGGTGCACAGGCCACATGAGCCACAGAGGTCAGCACGCTGTCTGCCTCCCTGCTCCCATAGCCCTCACCCCACAGCCCCAGCCGAGGGGCGGAGTCTGTCATCCCCACACGGATGGGGAAGGTGAGGCACGCACGGAGTTGACGGCAGAGCCAGCCCCAGCCTTCCCTGGCCACGGGACCCTGCGGCCCACACACGGGACACGTGGACTTTGATTTCATACCCACCTCTGAACTGGTCTCCCCTTTCTCGACAGGTCCGACGACAAAGATTAGGAGACACTTCATCACCCAGAAGTACAAAAAGCAAATTGAGAAATTCTACCACTGACTTCCCTGGTGGAGATGCTCTTGGCTGTCCCGACGGTGAGACTGGCTTTGCTGGGCTGTGCCTCGAATGGGTCCGACAGGGGTGGTCCCCCTGCGTGTAGGCGGGTCTGTGAGCGGAGCTGGGAGGCCACACACAAACACGCATTTTCTTGGCGGGGATTCTAGGTCGGGGCTCAACTCATGCTTTTTCTTCCAGAAAAATGCCCAGATGTTATACTGTAGCTTCGTCAGAAACTTCAGTGGGGGAAAGTGCTACCTGCCAGGAACCCAAGGATTGAGGCGCGTTGGCCCATTGCAGAGGGTATAAGGAATGGGGGTCTGAATGACTCTCACCCACCCACCCCTGTTCCTCTCCTCTCCCCAGGGGTCCCTGAGAGGTTTGGGCAAATCTAGCTGGATGTAAGAGCAGGAGGACAATAGAACAGATTTTCTGTTGTCCCAAGGGCCCTGGCAATCCTTTCACGGTCAAGTCATCATCTTCTGAGCCCCCACTAGCCAACTCACCCACATGAGCTTGCTACGGGGCTGCAGAGACAAAGTTACTGCAGACTCGCCGGCTTCCCCCACAGGTATTTATTTTCTGCAAGTCCAAGAGCAAGGGACTGGCTGGTTGGCTTCTCCTGAGGCCTCCCTCCCTGCCTGTGTCCACATTTCCAGTCATTCTGGATCATCACCGATCCCTGAATCCCTGTGAACCTTCAAGGCGTGATCCCAGGGAAGCTTATGCGGAGGTCTGTAAGGACTGCTTGTTTCGGAGAAAAGATCTCAGCCCTTGGGTTCCGGTCAGATTTTCTTTTCTCCCCAGAGGACTGACGGAGGCCTTAGAAAGAAAAGCCTTCACGATTTTGAAGAAGTGGGTCCCCAAACCGACGCATCTTCCTGGAAGCAACTTGGAAACCCTGCCAACAAGTTCTGATAATAAAGCAATTCGGCATCCCATGTCAGGATTTGTGGCCCCAGGTTCAAACTCTTTGTCCTTTGTTGAGACGTTCAGACTCTGGAATCAGTTCTGGGTTCAAATTCTGACAGGCTCTGTGAGTTCAACTTTCTGCATCTGGACGGGGTGGGAATCTGTAAAAACAGACCCCATCTGACAAGGCAGCTGTTGGAGACTCACACCTTCCCAGGTGAAGGGGCACGGAGAAGGCAGATGGCATGGGGCGTGTGAGGCCCGAAACCCCTCGTTACAGGTAAACCGTCACCATCAAAGCCCCCATCAGTCTTGGCTAACAGCTATGGTTCCTGATGAACCCCATCTTTGCAGATGAGTTTCACTATTGTCCTAAGGCCCCCAAATAACAGCAACTTAAAGAACGCAGAAATTTGTTGTTCTTCCATCCAAAGGTCACGTATAGGCAGACCAAACCTGATACGGCAAATCCACAGGGCTTGTTCCCGAAAGATCAGTGGAAGGGACACCTCCCAGGCCAGAGAGGGACAGCCCATAAGGACAAGAGAAAGAAAATTTCCAGTCTTTTAAGATTCTGTTACTCAGACGTAGTCCAGGGCCCCTTTTCTTTTTAAAATATAGAATTATAAATAGATTAGAAACGTATTAAGACCTCCTTGCCAAACAAAACAAAACACAAATGCAATGCACACAGGCTAATGGCATCTCTGATGGCCTTCCTCATCGACCTCATAGATTTTTAGGGTTTTTTTTTTCATATGCAAATATAGTCTGTCTTCTTCTCTATTTTCCAGCTTCTATATTTGCAAGTTTGCCTGCTCACTAAAATTTATTTGTAACCCCCAAATCAATGCCCCCAAGCGAACATCCATGGTCGTCTGTGGACATGCTGAAAAATTCGAATCCCCCTTGAGGTCAAGCGCGGTGCTGCCTTGTCTTCTCCCTTCAGCTCATGTTGTCGATGCGCGTCCTCTTGAGGACGTTTTCCCGCGGAATAACTGGTGGTCGTTATTGTCATACAAAGTCACGGTAACACAGAAGGAATGATGGGATGAGAAAGTCTCTGGCAATCATGATGGGAGGGAGGGGGAGACAATCAGGAGCTGTCAATGGGTACCGAGGTCGCTGGCTGGAGCTTTGATGCTAGGGAAGATAGTTGGTGTCATCTTATAATACCTCCCGACAAAATTCTGATCAGCTGTAACAGCAGGAAAGATCAGTTTAAGGGGGGGAATCTGAGAGGCACCAACTTGACCCAGTGGTCAAGGTCTTCGTCACCTCCTGACACCTGCACTACAAGGAACACAGCATGGTTTCTGTCGTATTCTTTCCGAGAAAGCTGTAATAATGGGGGCTTGAGCGTGACCACAGGGGGACGGCAGCTTTATTTAGGCAGAAATTTGGTTCATGTGCAGGGCAAGACCCTCACAGAATGAGACTTTTAGAGACAACAGCACAGAGCCTACCCCCCGCAAAATCAAATAACCCAGTCAAGAAATGGGCAGAAGACATGAACAGACATTTTTCCAAGGAAGACATCCAAATGGCCAACAGACACATGAAAAAATGGTCAACATCACTCGGCATCAGGGAAATACAAATCAAAACCACAATGAGATACCACCTCACACCAGTCAGAATGGCTAAAATTAACAAGTCAGGAAATGATGGATTTTGGCAAGATAGGGAGAAAGGGGAACCCTCCTACACTATTGATGGGAACGGAAGCTGGTGCAGCCACTCTGGAAAACGTTATGGAGGTTCCTCAAAAAATTGAAAATAGAACTACCCTATGGCCCAGCAATTTTACTACTAGGTATTTACCCAAAGGACACAAACATAGTGATTCAAAGGGGCACCTGCACCCCAATGTTTATAGCAGCAATGTCCACAATAGCCAAACTCTGGAAAGAGCCCAGATGTCCATAGACAGATGAATGGATAAAGAAGATGTGGAGTGTGTGTGTGTGTGTGTGTGTGTGTGTAATGGAATATTACTCAGGCATCAAAAAGAATGAAATCTTATCATTTATAAGGACCTGGTGGGAGGGGTGCCTGGGTGGCTCAGTGGGTTAAAGCCTCTGTCTTCAGCTCGGTCATGATCCCAGGGTCCTGGGATCGAGCCCCACATTGGGCTCTCTGCTCAGCAGGGAGGCTGCTTCCCACCCACCCCTCTGCCTACTTGTGATCTTTATCAAATACATAAAATCTTTTAAAAAAAGAGAAAAAAGGACATGGCTAGAGCTACAGTGTATTATGCTAAGTGAAATAAGTCAGTCAGAGAAAGACAAATACTATCTGATTTCACTCATATACGAATTTAAGAAGCAGAACAGATGAACATGTGGGGAAGGGGGGAAAAAAGAGAAGGAGGGAGGGAGGCAAACCATAAGACACTGTTAACCATGGAGAACAATCAATCTGAGGGTTGTTGGAGGGGAGGTGGGTTGGGGGTGGGCTAAACGGGGTGATGGGTATCCAGGAGGGCGCTTGCTGTGGTGAGCGCTGGGTATTCTATGTAAGTGATTAATCACTAAATACTACTCCTGAAACCAAAACCACCCCACATGTGAACTAACTAGAATTTAAATAAAAATTTGAAAAATAAATAGATTAATTAAAATATAAATAAATAAAAATTCAGGGCACTGAAAGTCATACAATCTTCCTCCCAAATAACACCACTTCAATATTTCCACTCTCAGGGTACCGTTAACTCAAATAATGCACTAACTTTCATGCAAAGATCTGGAAAGGCTGTGAATTCACACCATGTTACAACTCAGCAACCTACAGCTGGAAGAGGTTAAGAAGTCACCGATAGCCTCTGCTGAATGGATTCTCTGAACATGCTCTGAGGTTAAGAATTTGAACTCAGAGCCCGTCGTTTCCGTCAGCTGTCCCAGGCTGCCATAAAGAGCCTGCCTGTTCAGAGTCCTTGTAATCCTTGTGTCTCCCGTAATGACTTACTCCTGCCCTGCCATCCACCAGTCCTTGCCTTTAATGAAAGGACAAAGACTTCCGTCTTCACAGCTTCCCGTAAAGCTACTGACCAGGACGGTGTGGTTCAAGGTCAATACCGCAGAGAGTGCAGAAGTGAAAGCTCACATTTATGGCCAACTAATTTTTGGTGAAGGTGCCCCAGTGGTTCAGTGGGGGAAAGGGCCGTCTTTGTAATGAACAATGCCGCAATAACGTGCCCAAAGCAAACAAAACAGGAGAACATAGATCTTCATCTCACGCCACACGCAAAAACTAACTCAAAATGTATCATATACCTAAATATAAAAGCCCAAACTACAAAACTTTAGGGGTAAAGAGAAAATTTTTGTGCCCTGGGATTAGGTAAAGATTTCTTAGATGTGACTGCAAAGCACACAGCGTAAATGAAATGACATGACTGGACTTCACCGAATTTAAAAACTCTTGCCCTTCAAAACATACTGCCGGGTAAATGTCAAACTTGAAACCGAAAAGACAAAAGTATTTAAGAATCATGTGTCTGGGGCGCCTGGGTGGCTCAGTGGGTTAAGCCTCTGCCTTTGGCTCAGGTCATGATCTCAGGGTCCTGGGATCGAGCCCTGCATTGGGCTCTCTGCTCAACAGGGAGCCTGCTTCCTCCTCTCTCTCTGCCTGCCTCTCTGTCTACTTGTGATCTCTCTCTCTCTGTCAAATAAATAAATAAAATCTTTTTTAAAAAGTTGAAAAAGTTAAAAAAAAAAAAGAATCACGTATCTGCGGGGCGCCCAGGTGACTCAGTCTGTTAAGCGTCTGCCTTTGACTCAGGTCATGTCCCAGGGTCCTGGGAATGAGTCCCACATGGGTGAGCCTGCTTCTCCGTCTCCCTCTGTGTGCTTTCTCTCTCTCTCTCTCTCAAATGAATAAACTACTTTTAAAGATCACTTATCTGTTAAAGAACTTGTAACCAGAATATGTAGAGAACACATACAACTCAACAATAAAAGGCAAATGGCTAAATTTAGAAATAGGAAAAGGATTTTATTGGACATTTCTCTAAAGATGGACAAACGGTCACTAAGCATGTGAAAAGATGCTTCATGTCACCAATCATCAGGGAAATGCAAGTAAAAACTACAAGACAGCACTTTACACCCCCCACCCCATGGCTAAAAATTTAAAATCTGGCAATACTGAGAGTCAGCAAGGATCTGGAGGGAATGCAAACAGCAGCGCCGCTGTGGAAAGCAGTTTAGACAGTTTCTTAAAATGTTGAACATGGGGGTGCCTGGGTGGCTCAGGGGTTAAAGCCTCTGCCTTCGGCTCAGGTCATGATCTCAGGGTCCTGGGATCGAGCCCCGCATTGGGCTCTCTGCTCAGCGGGGAGCCTGCTTCCCCCCCTCTCTCTGTCTGCCTCTCTTCCTACCTGTGATTTCTGTCTGTCAAATAAATAAATAAAATCTTTTAAAAAAAATGTTGAACATGGAGTTACTGTATGACCCAGCCATTTGGCTCCTAGGTACGCGCCAAAGAGAAATGACCGGAAAGCTTGTACACAAATGTTCACAGCAGCGTTATTCATAATCACCAAATGCTAGGAGAAAATCCAAACGTCCACCAACCGATGAATCAACAACCAAAACACAGTACCATCCAAATCATGGAACCCTACTCAACCACAAGAACGCATGAACAACAGAGACATGCGGATGAACTCACACTACGTGGAAGGAGCCAGATGCAAAAGGCTACACGCTGTGTCACTCCACTTATATGACACGTCTGATAAAGGCAAAACGATGGACGGAGAGCAGATCAGTAGTTGCCCGGGGCTGGGATGAGCAGCACGGTCAGTGTCACACAGGCACAAGGGAACTTTCAGGATGATTATGGTGATGGCTTCACAACTGTACAACTTTTATTAAAATATCACTGGATTGTTGCAATGGGTACATTTTATGGTTTGTCCATGATAGCTCAAAAAAGCTGGGCAGGGGGATGGGGGGATCGCTCATAGGGCTGGAAAAGCCTGCTCAGGAACAACTCCTAGGTCCCCAGCTGAGAAGGCTCCATCATCTCTCCAGCGGCTGATAGACTCCCGCTGCCCCCGAGCTGCTCAGGGAAACTGCTTATGCCCAAGAAGCCGCTGACTGAGGAGACGGCTGGCCAAAGCAGGAAGCGGAGGCTCCCACTGCGGGCCCCAGAAACCACCCGGCTCTCCCCCTCACGGGACTCTCTTCCAAATCAATCAAGACTTGGAACCTCCGCAACTACCCCAGCAACCACCACTCTACTTTCTGTCTCTCTGAGTCTGACTGCTTTAAGTACCTCCCGCAAATGGGGTCAGACAGAATCTGGCCTTTTGTGTCCAGCTTATATCACGAGCACAATGTCCTCGGGGTTCATCCACGTTGTAGCAGGTGTAGGCATGGCCTTCCTTTTTAAGGCTGAATCATAGCCCGTTGCACGGACGGACACATTTTGTTTATCCTTCATCCATCCGTGGACAGTGGTTTCCTTTTAACTGTTGTGAATCAGGCTGCTGGGAACGTGAGTGTGCGAAATCTCTTCTAGCCCCTGCTTCCCGTCCTCTTGGGTATATTCCCGGAAATGGGATTGCTGGGTCATATGGTAACTCTATGTTTGATTTTTTGTGGAACCAGAGAGGCCTTGAAATGCCTTTTTGGTTTATCGACCTCAACAGCATCCAACGCAATATGTGAAAATCCAGCTGTATGCCCATCTGGGAAACTATGCTAGCTCCACACTGCGCCTAATGGGCAGGTGAATTCAGGACCCCCCAAGCTCAGCGACTCAAGGTCCTTCTCCACCTTTTGGGAGCCTCAGGTTCTGCCGACCTTAACTGGCTCTGTGACACACTCGGCTTCGCTGGCCTCCGAGACCTCACGGCTTCCACAGTGCCTCCTCATCTCACTACTCCCTTTCTGGTCTCCTGTGAAATTTGTCACCCAAAGCTAACGACGCTGGGCAGGGACTATGGAGTCCCTCCAGCTCCCAGCTTTAAAGCCAAGATTTTGCTGCCTGCCGGCTCCTCCCTGGGAGCGGTCACCTTGGGAACCACTAGCTGTGGGGGCAGACCCCTGGCTCCTAAGACAGGCCTCTACCAAGCAGCAACAGGCCACATCTCCATCATGGCTCCAGGCTACAGAATCCACAGTGAGGTCACAAAGGCTGGCCATAGGCAGGAACATTCTGGATGTCTAGTCTAGAGACGGCTGTGCCCCTGTGGCTAGAGCAGGAGGGTCATCAAAGCTCATAAAAAGAACTGCAAGACCGAAGTAGGCTCAGCCTCCCCGATGACAGAGAAGGGTGAAATTGTGTTGTGGGCGGAAGGCAGGGGCTAGGAGCTGACGCATTTCAGCTCCCGTCAGGGGTCAACTGGTCTGTACACTGCGTGGGGGATGGACACAGAAGGACCAGAAAGCAATTCTTTACTAACGCAGCAAGCAAGACCCCGTGCTGGCCCCACTCACGCCGCCCATCTGGCTTCTTTTTCTCCCTTTCCCCCAGTTTCCTTATACTCCAGCCCCACGGCCTCCACCACACTCTCTTTCCCCAGATCTTTCCCCCTCCCCTCCTTGCCAAGTCAACTCCTACCCACTGTTCAGAGCAGCCTCCCCGGACCCCCCCCCCCCGCCCCCTGGGAGTAGCTGGGAGTCCCAGACCTCCAGGGGCCTGGCCACCCACAGCCCTCCACCGGACTGCAAGTGTGTTTCTGTGGATGTCCCAGCAGGCCCGACGCTCCCCAGGCCGTAGGAAGTGAGGCCGAAGATACTCCGCGGACCATGTCCTCACACAAGACACTGAGTCCAACTAAGAGAGATCGGCAATCAGAAGTCAAAGCCAAAGGTAAGGGGGGCTCTTTGGGCCCCACAGATGCCAGTCACAGTGACCCAGCCTCGGGTTCTTTGGGGTCGGGTCAGGGCGCTGGGAGTACGGGAGGGAGGTGGCGAAGGTGGACACAGCGGTCAGAGGCGCTGGTCCTCGGGGAGTCCACAGTGGGGGCAGCGGGCCTGCTGCTGAGCTGCCTGCTTGCTTTGGGCCTGCTGCCGAGCCCCCGCTCTGGGCCGGTGCATCTGTCTGTCCACCCGTCCCTGCGCCCCCTTCTGTGCCTCCCCATCCCCCCCCCCCCCACCATCTTTCTCCCTCGGCGGCGGCCTCTCTCCCTCTGTCCGCCATGCCTTCCCCACTCCCACCCTCCCCCACTTCCTCTGCCCGCCCCTGCCCCTGCCGCCACCAGGGCCACAGCCCTGCCCCTCTCTCGCCCACCTGGGGTCTCACTGCCCCCGAGCCCCGCCTGCCCACAGAGCACCCCTACTGCACGTCAAAGCGCGACGGCGAGGTGCACCTGCGGCAGGAGGACACCTTCACCGGCCAGGCGCCCGTCACCGTGCACGACATGGTCATGAACACCGCCATCAAGTACGCCAACTACATCGCGCTCGGCTCCAAGCACAGGAACGGCTGGCACTTGCTCACCTACATCGAGTACTACGAGGAGTGCCGGCGCGCCGCCAAGGCCTTCCTCAAGGTACCACGTGCCTTCCTGCGCCTGCGCGCGCCCCGCCGCTCTGCACTTGCGCACTGCTGTGCCCGGGCCACCGCGCCTGCGCGCCACTCCCCGACACGCCCCCCCCCCTTTCCTTAAGCGCCCCTCCTGCTGGGCGGGCCGGGACAGGCACCCTTTCGTCTGGCTCCGCCCTTACCTGCCCATTTTTGCTTATGTCTCTTAACCTCGCTCACCACCAGATGTGGTTAGATGCCTGTGGCTTTTTTGTTTAAAAAATGACTTAGGCTACGCTTGTGGACGTAGCATCATGTATAGACTTGTGGAATCACTGTATTGTACCCATAAAGCTAATGGAACACTGGGTGTCGGCTGTGCTTCAAACCAACGTTTTTTTAATGACCCAGCCTCACCGTGCCTCGGTTTCCCTATCTGTAAAATGGGGATTTTTTAAGAAAAGATTTTATTTATTTGACAGACAGAGATCACAAGTAGGCAGAGAGGCAGGCAGAGAGAGAGGGGGAAGCAGGCTCCTCACTGAGCAGAGAGCCGGATGCGGGGCTCGATCCCAGGACCCCAAGATCATGACCTGAGCCAAAGGCAGAAACTTTAACCCACTAAGCCACCCAGGCGCCCTAAAATGAGGATTTTTTATATATGTATGATATTAAAAACATAAAAGTTATATATGGACAAATCCATTTACTTTATTTTTATTAAATTTAGTATAAAACGTGTTCTATTAGCATTTTATGTATGAATATGAAAATAAAATATAAAAACACCCAGCACAAGAGTTTGCTGCAAGAAGTTAGGTTGCTGGGGCGCCTGGGTGGTTCAGTGGGTTAAGTGTCTGATTGCAGTTCAGGTCATGATCTCAGGGTCCTGGGACTGAGCCTGGTATCAGGCTCACTGCTTAACGGGGAACCTGCTTTTCCTTCTTCCTCTGCCCCTGCCCCTGCTTGTGCTCTCTCCCCTCTCAAATAAAGAAGTAAATGCAATCCTTAAAGAAAAAAAAAAAAGAATTCAGGAAGTTTACACCTATCAAACAGCCCCTGACTCACACTGAGCATTACATCAGCATTAGCTATATTTTTACGGTAGTTACCGTTACTGTGTCTCTTTGCCAATGTCTCACCTTTTTTTTTTTTTTCAGATATATTTATTTCCTGGAGGGAGGGGCAGAGAGAGAGGGAGAGAGAATCTCAAGCAGGTTCCCTGCTGAGTGCGGAGCCTGACCCAGGGCTTGACCTCACCAAGCTGAGATCGTGACCTGATCTGAAATCACAAGTCAGACACAGACTAAGCTACCCAGGCACCCCTCCAATGTCTCATCTTTTGAGCGAGGTCATCCCTGATCACCCTGGGTCCCCAGACTCACCAGCCCCCAACACACTCTATCATAGTCCCTTTGAAAATGATCTGCCCAGCTCTCATAGCCATGTGGCAACATAGTTGTATAATTTTATTTGTTTAGTTGGTCAGAGGGCAAGGGGCCAGACCACCTCATTCATTGCAGGCCTCCAGAATCTAGCCCCTTGGGTATGTCTTCAATAAAGGAATGCTTGTTTTTCAGATTAGGAAAGGGGATAAGAGACTTCTAGGGACTTGTCCAGTCAACATAACAAACAAGTATGCAGGAAGTAGACAGTGATCTGGAGAAAACTAAAAAAAATAAAAGGGTAGATGAGCTGGGGTAGGGGTTGCAATCTTGCCCTATGGTGGCCAAAGAGAAACTCTCTGAGAGTGGCATTTCAACAAGACTTAAACAACTGGGAGGGGGGAATCTAGGTGAGTATTTGGGGATAAGTGTTACAGGTAGTGGGAACAAATGTGCAAAGGCCCCGGGGCAGGATGGGACCTGGCATGTTGGTTGAATTGCAAAGAGGCCCATGTTGCTAAAGCAGAGTGAGTGAGGGGGAGAGGGAGGTGATGAGGGCAGGGGGCAATAGGGACAGGTCTTGCTGGGTCTTGGGGGGCTTTTACCAGTAATGAGGTGGGAGCCATGGAGGTCTGTAAGCAGAGAGATGTGCCCAGAGTTGGGTACTCACAGGCACTGTGTGGCTGCTGCAGAGAAAACAGACTGGGTGGAAAAAGAGAGACCAGTTGAGGTTGAGAAGGTGTTTGGGACCTGTATGGTAGCAGGAGAGGGGATGAGACGTGGTCGGATTCTGAAGGCAGAGCCAACATTATGTCTTGATGAGTTGGGTGTCCGGGAGAATGAAAGGCACTGAAGATAATCAAGATTTCTGGCCCGGGCAACTTGAAGGAAGTGCTGTTAACTGAGATTGCAGAAGGCAGGGTCAGCACAGGGGAGTGGGTAACATCAACAATTCTTTATGTTGACTTTATGGTGCCCTGTTTAGACAAGGACACCAGCAGTGGGCGGTTGTGCTCGGAAGCCTAGAGTGGAGGGGAAAGGCCCACCTGGGGGCCAGGTGGTGGCAACCCCTGTTTCTGCCAGGATGGATGAATGGTGCACCACTTTGAATTTTTAAGTCAATCCAGACATCAGCACAAATAATGTGGGTATACAGAGCTTGAGCTAGGCAGATGTTCTCCCAATATTTTATCTAATAAAAATGGAGGGGAAAAAGGATCTTACCTAAGTATCAACCAATAAAGGGGGGGTCACTAAATTATGACTTTAAAAAAAAAGATGTTATTTATTTATTTGAGAGAGAGAGAGCACAAGCAGGGTGAAGGGTAGAGGGAGAAGCAGGTTCCCCGCTGAGCAGGGAGCCTGATGTGGGGCTTGATCCCAGGAACCCGATATCATGATCTGAGCCGAAGGCAGACACTTAACAACTCAGCCAGCCAGATACCCCCAAATTGTGACATCTCTATATTATCCAATATCATTGGGGTGTTATATTTGATACCAGAAAGAAATATTTAAAGGCTGGGAAAATAGTCAGGATGTATGGTTTTACCAACAATGCGTGTTAATAATAATATAGACCTAGCACAGCCCTGATTTTGTCAAATATTTATTCATAAAAATGTTGGAGGGGGGCACGTTTTATTCATATTTTCTAATCCCAGTACTATGGACCCTCGGGGCTGGATCATTTTTTGCGTACGGATCTTCCCTGAGCATTAGAGAATATTTCTCAACACCCCTGGTGCCCACCCACTCGATGTCAGCACCATTCCCTTCCCCAGAAATGTCTCCCCATGGTACCCAATGTCACCTGGGAAGGCGGAGTCATCCCTGTTGAGAACCACTGCCCTAGCTGAATATGTGGTAGCTTGTAATGGGGAGATGGGCTCTTTTATCAGCAAACAGAAGCCCAAATGGTCAACAGAGAAAAGGTTCTCAGCCTGAGGCTCCGGCTCCAGGGCAGGGAGGGAGGGGCAAGTGGCAGATGAGCCCCAATGCCTCACAAGGGCTTCCTTCCGCAGCTGGGCCTGGAGCGCTTCCACGGAGTGGGGATCATGGGGTTAAACTCGGAGGAGTGGGTCATCGCCAGCATTGGTGCTATCATGGCTGGGTAAGAGTTATCTGGTATCTCCCGGGGGTACAGGGAGGCAGGAAGCCACCAGCCCAGAAAAGTCTTATCCCTCCTCTTGAATCCATAGGGGGTCTCACGGAAGAGTCCCCAGTTCAAGGAGCAGACTAGGCTCCTGTTTGGTCTGTGTTCAGTGGGACTCATCAAGGGCTCAGCCCTGAGCACCCGCCAGCTCACCCTTCCTGACATTCTCTACCTGTCGAACTCCTACACATCCTGTGCAGCCCAGCCCCATGACCCCTCCTCCACAAAGCCTTCCCCACTTCCCAGGGTTCTCCAGCATTGAGCCCTCCCCTACTTGTCCAGACCACTGGGGAAACTCTGGAGGGCAGGGCTCATCGGGGCTGTCTGCCGCACTAAGGGCTCTGCCTGAGGGACTGTCTCTCCTTTGGCAAAGCCGGCCTCTTGGAAACCCGGCAGTTCACCGGTGGGTGCTCACCTCTTGGGTTCTGCTTCTAGAGGCTTCTCTGTTGGCATCTTGGTCACCAGCTCCCCCAAAGCCTGCCAGGTCATCGCTGAAAGCTCAGAGATAGACATCTTTGTGGTGGATAATGACAGGCAGTTGCAGAAAATCATCCAGGTCAGTGACTCGGGGAACTGGGGGAGCCAGGCGGGCATGCCTGGCGGAGGGCACAGCTCAGGTAAAGACACAGACTTTGCCTAGTAGACAAAACGGATCTAATGAATGACGCACCCACCATCCCATGGTTACTCACAAGCTGGGAACTGTGGATTCCATGCATGGGCAGGTCCGGGGCCTGTAAGAGGTCCCAGGCATGTGCTGTGCCTGCCAAATGGCCCTCGCTTTGCTGACCATAGCCGGTGCTCAAGCCCGAGGAGGTCAGAGCCCGCTCAATGCTGGCCCCAACACACCCCAAACTGGGACGTCAATGTGTCTACTGCAAGCAGATCCTCTCTTCCCACTTTTTAAAAATAATTGTGGTAAAATGCTCACAATATACAACTTACTGTTGACACCCTTTTTAGTTCAGTAACATTGAGGGCACTCACAGTGTTACGCAACCAAGACCTCTGTCTGGTTCCAGAACATTCCATCACCTGAGAAGCAAGCCCTGTGCCCATTAGTGGGGATGCTTCATTCCCCTGGCCCTAGCCCCTGGCAACCACCAACCCACTTTCTGTCTCTGTGGATTTGCCTGTTCTGGATGTTTCATCTTAATGGAACTGTACAAACAGATCCTGAATTTCTCTGGGCCAGCACTGCTCCAAGTGAGGTGGTTCTGGGTGTGGGCTCTATGGCTCGGAAGCTACTTCACTAAGTCTGGGCCCTGGGGCAAGGTGTTCTGAGAATGAACTGAGTACACCTGAAATAGGCTAGGACGGAGCTTAGCATGGTCAGCGTTCAATGCTAACGCTATCGTTGATAGGATCACCAATGGTATGATCATTCCTATTTGATCTCTGTTCCAAGGAGGGAATGGGGAAAGATCCATGGGCATATGGGACACCCAGAGGAGGTGGACATCAGAGTAATGCCCACTCATGTTTGGCCACCCCAGGCTCTGGGTCTTCTTCTCCCTCCCATGGAGGAACTGTGATGGTCCTACAGCTGAAACTTCTGGGTCAGCCCCTGCCCGTCCTGCAGCCTGAGCTGAACCCGGTGAAATGGGGACCCTAAGAGGAACCATGACAGGCGGACAGAGGCATGTAGGCAAAGACAGGACCACCACAAAACACCCCCTAGGATGACTCCAGTTTTAAAACAGACCCTACCGCGTGTTGATGAGGAGAGAGAGCCACCAGAATGCTCCGTCATTGCTGGCAGAGATGGCGCTGCCATCTTGGAAAATGGCTAGATGGTTTCACAGCAAGTGAAACAAATGCGTAATATATGGTCCAGACCTCCCACCCTGGAGTACGTACCCAAGAGAAATGAGAACACGCGTCTACCCTGCATGTGAGTGTCTGTGGCTGTTCTAGGCATGATTGCCCAAAACTGCCCAAACATCCATTAACCAAGATCCAGCTGTTTTTGTGTCATTTGGATGAATCGTGGTCCATCAGTACCACCAAACCATAGTGATGACTGGGTTCCTGTTACGTGTAATCACGTGGCTGCAGCCGAAAGGTGCTGAATGAGAGAAGGCTACCCGTGGTGCGAGCTTATATATGGGAATCTCCAGCAAAGGCAAAGCTACGGGACAGAAATCCAGAACAGTGGCTGCCAGGTTGAAAGGAGGAATCGGACCACAAAGGAGCCGAGGAAATTTTATGGGGCGATGGAAATATTCTAGATCTTGATGAAGGTAGTGGTCACACGGCTGTAAGTTTGTCAAGACGCATGGAACTGGAGGTGCCTGAGTGGTTCTGTCGTTGAAGCGTCTGACTCTTGATTTCAGCTCAGGCTGTGGTCTCAGGATTACGAGATCGAGTCCCAGGTCAGGTTCCAAGCTCAGCGTGGAGTCTGCTTGAGATTCTCTCTCTCTCTCTCTCCCTCTCTGCCCCTCCCTGCTGTTCTCTCTCTCTAAACGTAAATAAATAAATCTTAAAAAAAAAAAAGACTCATGAAACTGTGGACTTAAAAAGGTGACTTTTACTCAATGTAAATTATTCGTCCATCAATCCAGTGCTCTGTTGAGAACGTAAACCGGTGCGGCCACTATAGAACACAGCATGGGGCGTCCTCGAAATGTTACAGAGTCAGCAGCAATCCCACTGCCGGATGCGTACCCGAAAGAAGTGAAGGAAAGGTGTTGAAGATACATTGGTTCATTCGAGTTCATAGCAGCAGTATCCACAACAGTCAAAATATGGAAATAACCCAGATGTCCGCTGATGGATGAAGGATACTGCGCGGTCCATCCCCACGCAGGAACACGGTCCAGCCTCAGAAAGAAAGGGACCCTGACCCCTGCCACGATGCGGAGGGACCCCGAGGACACTGGGCTCAGCGAGAGGAGCCAGACCCAGAAGGACACATCCCGCAGGACCCCACTCCCAGGAGGGCCCCAGAGGAGTCCTGGCCACACAGACAGAGAGGAGAGGGTGGGAGCCGGGGCTGGGGCAGGGAGTGGGGAGGTCCGTGGTTCACGCAGACAGAGTCTCCGTGTGGGGAGATGGGAAGTTCTGGAGATCTGTTTCCCAGTAATGCAAATACACCTAACACTACAGACCGTCTGCTTAAAATGGTTAAGATGGGAAATTTTGTTATGTATTTTTTTTAACCACAAATGTTTTAATGCTAAATAAATAAATAAACCCAAGACAGGGTCTGGGCAGGTGACCAGGTGTGTGGCCTGGGTCATTCTCCACCTGGAAGGCGCGCCCCTGCTGTGGTGGGGACAATGTCGAAAATGAAACTTGCACTGTCCGGCTCCCCGGTTGCTACCTCTTCACTTGCTTGAGCCTTAATCACAGAGCCGGGCCGGGGACAGCAAACCACTGCTCTCCACGTTCTGTGTCTCTTCCCCAGGAGATAACTGTTTGCAGACATTTCCCGCACTTTTATCTCCAGCTTTCCCAATAATCGCCGTGGGATGCCGGACAGGCATCTCAGACACGGCCTGTCCAAACCCAAGCTCCGGATCTTCCCCCCAAAAACCTGCTCTTCTCTCAGTGTTTCCTCCTCCTTCGAGCTGTTCAGACCTGAAGTCTGGCCCCACTCCTGAAGCCTCCCTCTCAGGAGATCCCGTCGGTCGTCGGTCCGTGTGATCAGCCCCTTGATGCCAAGGATGTCCACGCCCTAATCTCTGGGACGCGTGATCACCGCACCTTGTGTGGCAAAAGCGATTTCGCTGATGGGATTAAGATTAAGGCCCTTCAGCTGGGGGATGATCCTGGATTATCCGGGGGAGGGGTCGCCTATAAACACACGAGCTGGAGACAAGGCAAGATAAGGCAGGAGGGAGAGTGGAGAGATTCAACGACTCAACCTCCCTGGCCCCCCTGGGTTTCTGACTTTGAAAATGGAGGAAGGGACCCTGAGCCAGAGAATCTGGTGGTCTTCGGGAGCGGAGAAGGGCCCTCGGCTGGCAGCCAGCCAGGGGACAGGCAGACCTCGGTCTGCAGCTGCAGGGAGCCAACAACCCAAAGAAGCCAGTTCCCAAATGAGCAATCCTGCCGTGGGGCCCCCGGAAGGGACCCAGGCTTCCCACTCTTGGGTCTGGAGATTCCAAGACTCTAAGCAGAGAGCAGAGTAAGCCGCTCCAAGGCCGACGCCGTAGTGTATCCCAGCAGCCCTAGGACACCCACAGCAGTCCGCCTTCAGAATGGGTCCAGGATCCCTCGACATCGAGAACAAAACACACCAGCAACGAAAACCCGGTTCAAAAGTGGGCAAAGAAAAAAAAAAAAAGTGGGCAAAGAACTTCGACATTTCTCCAGAGAAGAAACACGGACGGCCAGTAAACCCCAGAGAAGATGGCCAACGTCCACGGTCACCCAGGAAACATAGAGGGAAGCCGCCATGAGATGCCCCTTCCCACTCACGAAGACAGCCCTTGTCAGAAATGCAGGTGACAAGTGTTGGTGAGGTGGCGGGGCCCCTGGAGCCCTCGTGCGTGGCTGGGGGCGGGGGAGGGAAAGTGGGGTGGCCCCGTGGGAAGCTGCTCAGAAAGCCGACAGTAGAATCACCATCATATGACCCAGCGATCCCGCACCGGGGTGTCTACGCAACAGAATGGAAAACAAGCGTGCAAACAAAAGTTCATACACAGACTTTCCCAGCAGCCCAAACAGGGGCATAGTGCAGCACCCCACCAGCCGATGAGCGGATAAATGGTGGCCCATCCCTGCCCCAGACTGTTCCTCGGCCCTAAAAGGAGGAAAGCACCGACACGCCCCAGCGTGGGTGGACCTCGAAAGCGTGACATTCAGTGAGAAGAGCCGGACACACGCAGCCGTAGTGTAGGATTCTGTCTATACGAATCATCCGGAATAGGCCGGAGGACGGGGGAACGGAGTCACGGCTAATGGGCACCGGGTTTCCTTTTGGGGAGACGGAATGTTCTGGAACTAGCCAGAGGTGACGTTCACATCACGTGAATCTACTCAATACCGCTCAAGTGTCCACTTTGAAATGGTTAACGTGGCCAATTCCTGGGTGTTTTGCCACAATCCAAAGAAACCGGGGGAGTGCCCTCGCCGCCCGTGGGGAAGTGCTGGGGAATCAGGCTCGGGGCTCAGCTGCGACCAGCGCTCCTGCCCGGCGCCTCCTGAGCCCCTCGCTGTCTGGCAGATCCAGGGTTCCCTGAAGCACCTCAAAGCCATCGTGCAGTACAAGGAGGAGATCCGGACCCGGCTGCAGAACCTGTATTCTGTAGGTCCTCGCTGGGGAGGGCAGGGTCGGGGGCGTGGCCTGGAGGCTGAGGTCTCAGGGTCAAGGTCCCCTCCCGCCCCCCCCCCCGGCCCCCCGCCGGCTCTCTGCAGTGGAGAGGGTTCCTGGACCTGGCGGGCGGCGTCTCGGAAGACACGCTGGACCGGGTCATCGACTCCCAGAAGCCCAACCAGTGTTGCACCCTGGTCTACAGCCTGTCAGCCACAGGCCCCCCGAAGGCCATGATGTTCAGCCACGACAATGTGAGTGTCCCCTCTGGAGGGGGGGAGCCTGGGGCTCTGGGGCTCGTGTGGACGAAGGTGAGCTCCCGGGTGTGGAGAACAAGCCTCCGGGTGATGGCTCCGGGGCCTTGCAGATCACCTGGACCACGTTGGCCACGGCCCAGAGGCTGTCTTACAAGTGCCCCCCGGAGGAGCAGGAGATCCTGGTGAACTACCTCCCGCTCAGCTACATGGGGGCCCAGCTCTTGGACATGTGGATCTCCATCTCGGTCGCCGGAGCCCTCTACTTCGCCCAGCCAGACGCTCTGAGGGTGAGCAGAGCTCCCAGGCCCTCTGCCGCGGTGGGCGCAGGGGAAGCTGGGGAGGCTGGAGGGGTGCGGGGGGGGGGTCACCCTCTGTGCGGAGCTCGGCCCAGGACTGGGATGCCTGCCCTGCCCCCACCCCCAGCCCGCTATGCGACTTGGGTCCTCTGCGTCTCTGGGCCTCAGTTTCCCCGTCTGTGAAGTGACGGGGCTGGAGCAGACATGACCTTGTGACCTGGGGAATGGGAAGCCTCCATCCGACTCCTCCCATAGGGCAAAACTCGCCAGCACAGGAGGCTTGATCCAGCCGTTAAAAAAGCACGTGAGGGGAAGCGCCCCTCGTGCCCATCAACAGACCAGTGGGTAATAATACATGAGTTCCCCCCATCCAACAGAAGACAGTCCAGCCCTAGGAAGGAAGGGACCCTGCCACCTGCCACCACGTGGGGGGACCCCGAGGACACGGGGCTCAGCGAGAGCAGCCAGACCCAGAAGGACCCCTCCTGCAGGACCCCACTCCCAGGAGGGCCCCAGGGGAGTCCTGTCTGCACAGACCAGAGAGGAGAGGGTGGGAGCCAGGGCTGGGGCAGGGGGTGGGGAGTCCATGCTTTGTGGGGACGGAGTCTCCATGTGGAGAGATGGAAAGTTCTGGAGACGGGGGGTGGGGGTGGCTGCAGGACGGTGTGAGCGAGCTTCAAGGCACGGAGCTGTGCACTGAAAATGGTCAAGATGGTGTCGTGTGGGTTTTACTGCAATAAAAAAAAAAAGCCCATGAGGCCACTGACATACATCACGAGACCTCAGTCACAGCGGTGTTGACTCCGAGTGCAGAAAATCACACACTTCCCGTCAAGAGACAGGAAGTAGGGAAAAGCGAAGAATCAGGACATCATTGCCCGGATCCCTGCGACTCCCTCAGCCAAGGGGCCCGCAAACGTGTCCCGCAAAGGGCCAGGTGGTGCGGGATGTAGGCTTCCCGGGCCGAGGGGCATAACTGAGGTGAATCATGTAGGTACTTAGGGAGAGAGCAAATTTCTGCAGATTCCTCATTGAAAAAAGTAGAAAACGTTACGGACACGGAAGCTTCGATTTCATATTTTCGCGTGTCACGAGCTCTTCTTCTTGGAGCTCTTTCAAGGACCCGGTTCAGCTCTGGGGCTGGCCTCTGTTCCGGGGGTCCGGTGGGCGTGGCTCGGCTTAGTCCCAATTTACTCTCCACGTTTCATTGTCAATGTTGCGTTTGTGGGCACTGGGGCATCTCTCTTGGTAACCGAGAAGATATGAAAATGGTGATAAAGCCAGAGTTTGTCCCTCCCCATCCCCCACTTCCTCTCATTCCCTCCCCTCCTGTCCCTTCCTGTCTCTTTGTCTCATCTTGTCTCTCTCTCCCTCCATCACTTAATCTGTGTGTTTGTCTGTCATTTTCCGTGTGTCTCTGTCTCTGTCTCTGCACCTTCCCTTCCCTTCTCCATCCACTGCTTGACCCAACTCAGGGTTCTGGGAGAGGCTGGACGGGACCCCAGAAACAGCAAACATTGTGGCTGAATCTCACATGTGTTGAGCCACGTGGGGAGGGACACGGATCCTGCGTGTCCCACTGATCAGGGCCGGTGGGAGCAGATGGTCCTGGTCACCCCCCTCGGCCCTCCCTGCCTCCCTCACGACATGGCTCCTGGCCATGGCTGCAGGGAAGGGCTTCCCACACCCGGCCCTACAGTGGGGCAGGGGGCCGGGGGGCTGGGGCAGGGCTGGCCGGGAGCCCACGGTGCCGTGTGATGCAGGGCTCCCTGATAGACACGCTCCGGGAGGTGAAGCCCACCTTGTTCCACGGCGTCCCGTGGGTCTGGGACAGATTGCTGGACAACCTGAAGACCGACCAGCTCTCGTCCTCCCCATTCCGGAGGAGGGTCGACCAGTGGGCCATGTGGCTGGGACTCAAGACAAACAGAAAGCGGATGTTCAGGTGAGGCTGGGTCTCAGGGCTGCCCCCGAGGGGGCCGGGGGGGCGGGGGGTGCCGGCGTGGAGTCCCGAGGCCCAGCTCTGCTCCCCTGTGTCCGCTCCTCAAGGCAGACCCATCCCCCGCTGTGCTTCGGCCTGGCCAAGAGGCTGACCTTCAACCAGGCCAGGAAGTTCCTGGGGCTCCATCACTGCCGGCAGTACTTCAGCCTGGGCCTGGGGCTCTCCAGAGCCACCCTGGATTACTTCCTCAGCCTCAACATGCCCATCCTTGCGCTCTACGGCCTGTCCGAGAGCACCGGCATCCACACGGTCTCCAGGCAGCATGACTTCCGGCTGCCGAGGTGGGTCTCAGCGGAGGTGGCTGGGGGGCGGGGTGCGTGGGGGCCGGCCAGGGCCGACCTCGACCAGGGCGCACGGTCCCGCTACTCTGTTCTTCCCCACTGCGGAACGCATATCCGAGGTCAAACGAGCACGCGAACCCCCATGTGGGGTGACCCGAAGCCCCTCGGATTTGTCTTCTAATGTGCCAACCGTTCTTTTTACTAATGGCCAACCACTTTTGACACCCTGGCGCCTTGGGAGGGAACACGTTCATCGCCGTGTAAAGGTTACCCTGAAATTTCGCAGCTTAGTACCACAAACATGATTCCGTGGCCTCTGTGGGTTGGGAATCGGGGGGCTGCTTGGGAGCTTTGTGGTCCTCGCCCCGAGTCCCTCAAGGGGTCGCGGTCAAGCTGTTGGCTGGCGCGGCCTCATCTGAAGGCTCAGCCGGGGCCGGAGGAGCCGCTCCGAGGCTGGCTTCTGCACACGGCCGCTTTGCTCCTTTGCTAGCTGACCTCTCCCCGCCACGGTAGTAAGACACGAGAGACCCCAGAGAGGGCAAGGTGGAAGTGGAAAGTGGAATCCACACTCTCCTTCAGGTCTAGGGTGGCCAGATTCAGCAAACAGAATACAGGACACCCAGGGACATTTGAATTTCAGACAGACAACTTTTTTTTTTTTTTTAACTGTAAGTATATTCCCTGTAATATCTGGGATATACTTATACTTGCACCTGTAATTCAGATACACCCAGGCCCCTTGTATTTGATCTGGCAACCCTATCATGACCGAACCTCAGAAGAGGAACTTTGCTATTTCTGCCCTGTCTGACATCTATGGGGGTCGGGAAGACCAGGCCTCTCCAGGGTGGGAGGGGGCTGCACCAGGATGTGGATGCCGGGCGGGTAAAGCCATCTGGAGGCTGGCTACTACCACCACTGATTTCGTTCAGGGACCCCTGCACATCTCCTGGAGGACTCAGCATGTGCTGAAAAAACAGGACAAAATAGTTGACTTGGACACGTCACGGCCCTTTTGGTGGGCTGCCCTTCTCCCCCGCCCTCCGTCTCCCTAACCTGGGGCTGGTCTCTGAAGGGGTGACCATTTCCGAAGGTAAAACCAGACACTCCTTAAAGTGACAGGGACAGATTTTATTCACAACCACCACTGCAGCCAGAAGGAGGGCCCTGTGTGACCTGACCTCCACTTGAATTTGGGCCGAGGGACTGGATGTCTTCGAGGGGTCTGTGGGGTCGAGGGAGGTGGTGGTGGCTTGAGTTGTCGGGGAAGTGGCCGTCACAGAAAGCAGGAAAGGGGGTCGGCACTCACTAACTGAACCCCTCCAGGTCTGACAACTGGCACTTGCTTCTCTGGAGAGAAATAAACCTACCGTGCGTTTGTGGCAGGAGGTGTAGACGAGAGCAAGCGGCCCTCTGGGGAGGGGTCCTGAGTCTCCCACAGGCGCTGAGGGAGAAAGCCAGAGTTACCTCCCTGCGTTCACATTTCAAAGAGCAGAGAAAGTTCTGGGTGGTAGATTTGCATCTCAAAGGGCAGAGAGGGGACTGGCCTGAAAGCTTTTTTCAAGTAGCTACCCTAAAAGGGGGTTTAGGGGGCCATCTGGGAAACTCCCCTGGGAGCTCCGAGCTTTCTGGAAGGGATGTGAGAGGGATGGGGCCATCCTGGGGAGGTGGCCTGAGCGTTGGGAAATGCTAAGGTTTTCTCAAGTCTCTCTCTCCGGGAGTGGACGAGGTGGTTTGTGCCTAGAGACCAGGGCCCAGGGCTGTGGAGAAGACAGCCCAGAGACGCCCGAGCTGCGCGTCTGGTCAAGGAGGGTCTGCGGCACCCTCCCGAGAGCACCTTGGCTTTGGGGAGGTGAAAGCGACCTTCAGCAGGGACAAGACGAAGGCCAGTCACCAAGCACTTGGCCACCCACAGGGTCTCCTCAACCCCAGACCCAAAGAGAGGCAGCGCAGAGAGGGGGACAGGCACGGAGGCTGAAGGAAAGACAGGTTCCGCGGCCCGAGCTGTCGCCCGACGGGGTGGCGGGGTTTGGAGTTGCCGCGCGTTCTAGGTACCGCTTGGCATGTGGAGTGATCCCTGCCTGCGGGGGGTGTCAGACCACTAGGGTTCCAGCAGGAACCCGGCGTCAAGAATCCCTGCTGTGGGGGGCAGTGGGGCTCGCAGTCCAAGCAGCCAGAGCCAGCCCCCGATGCTTCCAGAATCCTGTCATTCCGCACAAGACCTGAGCAGCTCAAGTGAGCAAAGTGGTGTCCGCAGCCAGGAAACCAGTCAGAGCAGAGGCGCTCTCAGTCAGGCCTCTGGGTTTTCCAGTATTTCACTGGGCGGCTTTGCTCCTTCGGGCGGCGTGGGACCGTGAATGGAGATTGCCTTGCACGAGGGGCTGGGCATCTGGCCTCAGGGGGCGTGTGTCCGCTCTGGCTGCCGCGACAGAGCACCACAGGCCTGGGGGCTTCAAGAACCACAGAGAACTCGTCTCAGTTCCGGAGGCTGCAAGACCGAGATGTCCCTGATTCGGTTGCGGTGTGGACGGCGAGCTCCTCTCTGTGTCTTTGCATGGTGGAGAGATCGTGCGGTGTGGACGGCTGGCCCCTCTCTGTGTCTTTGCATGGTGGAGAGAGGGTGTCTCTCCTTAAAGGACATCGGTCCCCACTCCCAGGACCTCACGGAAACCCAACCAGCTCCAACCACCATCTCATTTGGGGTTAGGAATTCGGGGAAGACGCAATTCAGTCCACGCAGGTGTATTCTGGGCATTGGCCGAGCCAGTGCTGAGGCCCCGCCCCGAGTCTCCAGACAGCCTGGGGAGCGAGTGCGGCAAGGATTGGGGTCCAGGTGCCTGGATAGGAACCTCGAACTTTGAAAGGCAAAGCATCAGCCCCAGCACCCACCCCCAGTTTCCAAGGACATAAGCAGGTGGTGAGATGCCTCATTCTCGCCTGGATGGTCCTGTTTTCTCTCCTGCCCAGATACCTCTCACAGCAACCCGTCCCGCCCAAAAGGTGTCTGGAGTTCACCTGCCTCTTGCCTTGTCCCCTGTGCTCATCCGTGGCCTCCTGCTGGCCAGGAGCTGGGTGTGGGAGGTCCACATACCCAGCGAGCTTGGTTCCAAGTCAAGGTGGGCCAAGCCTTCCCTCCCTGTCCCCCTTCTCCCTGTGCCCCCTGCTTTGGATCCATAGGACGTTAGAAGCCGGACAGGCAGGAAAGGCCTGGGATCTGGAAAGCCGTGTGCGGGGGTGGGGGTGGGGGTAAGGAGTTGCTCCTCTGCCGGTGGGAATCTCTATCTGGTGTGTCCCTAACATCCCTTCCCTGCCCACTGTCCCCAGCTGCGGGAAGTCCCTCCCCAGAACCCACATCAAGACACAGAATGCAGATGATGAGGGCATTGGGGACATCTACATTTGGGGCCGGAACGTCTTCATGGGGTATCTCAATGATGAGGAGAACACCCAGGAGAAGATTGATGCCCATGGCTGGTTGCGCACGGGGGACCTAGGCTTTTTGGACACTGATAAATTCCTGTACGTCGTGGGCAACACCAGAGGTGAGCAAGACAAGGCCGCAAGGTGCTCTGTGCCTCTGAGTGGGCCCCACAGGGCTACTGTGGACGGTGGTGCGGGTAGTGTACTGCACAACAATGAGGGGGGGACTGAAGTCCAGGTTGGAGGAAGGGACACCTTTTGTGTGCCTGGGCTGGATCTGTCCTTTCTGAACACCAGAGGGTGGCCGTGGGCTGCGGGAGAGCTGACTTGATGCGGCTTTTCAGACCACAGCCCCCAGCTCCCTGTCTGCATGCAGATATCATCACCCTCAGTTCAGGCGAGAGGATCAACCCGAACCCCATTGAGGAGCGGGTGAAGCGGTACATCCCCCTTGTGCGCTACGTCGTGCTCGTGGGCCAGGACGCACCCTACCTGTGCGCCCTGCTTACGCTCAAGGTACCTCCCGGCTGCGTTTCTGAGCCCCGCGATGATCCGGGCTGTGGGCTGGGCGGAGGCTGCTGCCCCGGTTTCAGGATGGGCACACTGAGGCTGGGGGAGGAGAGGCAAGGGGTCGGTCCCTTGGCTCCCTTGGGGGGGAAGCTCCTGGCCCATTTCCAGAGAAAGGGCAGCTAGGGCTGAGCTGGGCCCACCCAGCCCCGAGAAGTGGGGACGTGGGGGGCAAGAGTCCCCAAGCCGAGCTTGTTTTCTCTTTGGCGCCAGAGGGGGTGGGGACGCGGCCCTCCCAGGGTGGAGAGGAGAGAGACAGGCCACGGGGGCGAGCCCCCACGTGGGGAGCTGGGCTCGTGGGCTTGGGTGTGGGCGTGGGGGCCGCTAGGGAGCCTCCTGATCCATTGCCCCCTGCCCCCAATGTCAGTGCCAGATCAACACGGACACGGGGGAGCCCCGGAACGCGCTGACCAGCGAGGCGGTGGCTTTCTGCCGGCAGCTCAGGAGCCAGTCCACCCGGCTGTCCGACATCATTTACGACGGAGACCCCGTCGTCCTGGAGTTCATCGGTCAGGGCATCGACGCCGCCAACGCCGAGGTCACCTCCGACAGCGCCAAGATCATGAAGTGGACCATCCTCAGGACGGACTTCTCGGTGGCTGGAGGGGAGCTGGGTGAGCGGGGGCGGGGCCGGGAAGGCGTCCTGCCGCGGGGGCTCACTCCCAAGCCCCTGGCTCGTGCTCCTTAAAACGCCACCGTCTCCCGGGCCACGATCCCTGGCGCCTGTGTTTTTCAGCAGCCCCTCCCGAGGAACATGGCTGGGGGTGGTGGGGGCGGTCCTCAGCGGCGGTCCCCGTGCAGGACAATCTCAGGGCACTTTGGGACGGGCCTACTGTACCTCCCCTCCTTGGACCCCTCAATCGCAGCCTTCTACTGTTCCGACCCCAGGTGGCCCCCTGCATCCCCAGGACCCATCTGGCCCGCAAACATCTCATCCTGCAGGGAGGGAGGCTCCTGCAGGGGAGGGGGAGGGGGGAAGGCCCGGCCTTGCACGTGATTCTGTGACAGGAGCCACCACCAAACTCAAGAGGGCCATGGTGGCCAGGATCTACCAAGCTGAAATTGAAAATCTTTACGAGGAGGACGACTATGACTACTAACCAGCGGCCAGGAAAGGCCCCAGGGCTTCCGGCCTCATCCCCGGGCCCGGATCCCCCTGTGCCCCCGAACCCCTATCGGAGGATCCAGAAGATCTGATGCTCAAGGCGCTGCCTTCTAGAAGGGAAGCTGCTCCGAGTGCCGAGCCGACCGGGACAGGTTTTAACTAAGATGCCCCCTCTGGGGCAGTGCTTTACATTTAAAGGTGAAAGTGAGTAAAACTGGTTTCACGAAAGCGGTGGTTCTTACCCAGGGTGATCCTGCGCCCCCAGGACACACGTGGCGATGTCTGGGGACATTTTTGGTTGTCTCCACTAGGCAGGTGGATGCTAGTGGCACGTGGTGGGGTGGGTGGAGGCCGGGGACGCCACCTGACACCCCACGGGGAGCCCGGCCGCAGTGTCCGTCATGCCCAAGTGGGTGAGGAATTCCTGCTGAAGGCTCCGGAAACGCCGAAACCAGATGGGATAAAGCTCATAGTTTCTTCACTTTGAACACTACACACACACTGACGTAAGAAAGGTGAGGCACGGCCGCCCAGGCTCACGACCCCCTGGAGAGAGGGTGTAGGAACGACCCCCCCCCCCGCCCCCCCCCCCGCGCTGTTCGCAGTCACCCGGAGAGAACGGCCACCAAGGATTCTCTGGGGACCCACCCAGCGCCAGCCAGGACACTTTTTTTTTTTTTAAATTAAAATTGAAACTAAAATGTTAACAGGAAACTTCAGGGTAACAAGATAAAACGTTCTAGAACTCAGGCTGATTAGGCTAGCTGGGAAAGCAACCATGCCGGCCTCTCTGGGAAACTCTAAGAGGGGAATAATTGACGTTGGGGACTAGTTCTACTACGAACAAAGACATGACAAAGCCACGGTAGTGAAAAGCTCAGTGAGGGGGCGTCAGCGACAGACGTGCAGAGGCGAGGAGCGCGGCACACGGGCGAGCGTGCAGGAATGGAGCGGCCTTTCGGGTAACCGGAGGAAGCACGGGTTAGCCCGTGACCGTGACCGGGGATGCCCGGCCTCGTGTAGCTACTGCGGAGAAAGAGCTGGAGCCTTGCCTCCTGGCAGGATGCGCCGCAGACGGAGCACACGGAGAGGTGAGAACGGAAGCAAGGGAGGGAAGCAAAGGGAGGAGAAAGCATCGAATTGGTGGAAGGAGCCTGCAGAGAACCCGTAACGCTTGTGTCACGCTCGACCAGGAGTAAGCACCCAGCGGTGGCCCAGGGAGAAGCGGGACGAGGACGTCAGGCTTCCGCGCGTTGAGAGACGCGGACCGCACACAGGACGGAAGGGCGAGCGGGGAACTCTGTGCCACGCAAGAGCCACATCTCATGCTCCGAGAAGAACACGCGCGGGTGCACAAGCAGGCTGCCGCCTACGAGCCCCCTCGGAAGACGGGCAGGTGAGGCCAGCACTGGTGTCCCCCTACCCCTACCCGCCACCCCTGAGACCCAGTCGTGCAGTGAGTTGTGTGCAGTCACGGAAGAGGAGCAGGGGGGGATCCCATCCCGAGCCCGCCCGCAGGACTAGTGGTGCGGGTTAGGGTGCATCGGCACCGTGTGAGGACGGAGCTCGCAGATGCGTTCCGGAAGAGGTGCGCAGGCGGCCGCTGTTTGGGAGGGAGCGTTGTCGTGGTCGGGAGCGGACCGTGGCTCCCGAGGGACGCATGAGAAAGTAGACACGGAAAAGCAGCAGGAATGAGGATCACGTGCCTGTGGAATCTGCAGACTCGTCTGGAGTCATCAAAACAGACACAACGTAAGATTTGTAAATATTCAAGGCAAAAGCACTGAAAGGGGCCAGAGACGTCCTATTGATGAAACAAATCACCAAAACGTTATGCAACTATTTCCAACTGAAAGACAAAAAGGAAACTTTAAAAGGCACCAGAGACCAAAGCCTCAAAGGGGCGAGAGACTGGAGGGCTGACTTCTCAGCCAATCCGGCGGGAGGCAGACGGTCCCGGAGCGGCCGCAGAGCCACGGCGGAGCGCGGAAGAGAACGCAGCCGCCCACCTAGAGCTCCGCACTCCGTGGAGACACCTGTACGCACCAAGGATGACACAGACTTTTTTCTTTCTTTTTTTTAAGGAACTGAATTCCCTGCCGTTAATGAGAATTCCTCAGGCTTCAGGCCAGGGAATCCCAGATGGACCCGCGGGAGGGAGGAGGGCGCCCCCCCGGGGCCAACACGCGTGAGCAGCCGCGGGACCACGTGCCTGGGCTCGAGTCTCAGAATGTGCCTACGTGCCGCGCCGCAGGCCGGCGGCTCTCCGGACCGCTCCGTCCGCCCCGCGGGGACCCCGGCGGCAACCCCCGCGCCATCCAGGGCTCGGGAAGAGGCCGAGCGACGGTTCCCCGCCCTGCTGCATTCTTGGCCCCGGGCAGTCAGCCCTTCAGTGTGTGGTGGGGCTCCACGTACCCTGGGAACCCCCGGGACCCTCTCTCGCTCGCTGCCCCTTCTTCAGGAGCTCAGGGCAGAAACTGCCCCAGGGGACTTGCAGAATCTTTCTCTGGTGGGAAAGACAGGGTGGGGGAGCCCTGATGTTGGAAGCAGAGGTCTGGGCAGGCTGAGAAGGCAGGCTCCCTGGGACCCCACGGGGGCCTGCCACCTCCCTCGCAGCTGCCGTGGGCAGAGTGGCCGGGAGCCAGCCTGCCGCGCGGGGCACTCAGGGACGGGACTCTCGCAGGGCGGACGGGACTGCGTACGTGGGGCCCGTGAGAACTCGGGCTGCCGCGGAGTCCAGAGCAAAGGCCGCCACGGACAAACCAGCAGGCAGGCCACCCGGCTCTCAGCAAAGGAAGCTTTACCACCCTTTTTCTACCTATCTTGCCCTTTGTCGTCCTCCCACCCCAACCCATCCCTTCACCCCTCCACCCCCGCCCCCCATCCCTCCCATCCCCTATGCCAACCCATTCCCCCCCACCCCCCTACACACCCACTCTCCCATACTGTGAAGTCGGGCTTGGTTTTCAACCCCAGCCTTGCTGCCTGCTTCCAAGGAAAGAACACACCATCCAAAACAGGACCCAGGACCAAATTCTCCACCATCATCCCGCTCCTGGATTTCTAACGGCGCCGTCTGCGTTCCTCCAGGAGGCCAACCGTGCTCACAACCCCCCATCCCCACTCCCCCTGCCCGGGCTTGACGCCCGCCCTGTCCCCTTCCTGGCTGTTCCAAGAGGAACCAAGCGGACGCACGAGGCTCCACATACAGCTCTGCTTTCCCATCTGACTTTATTTCACTTTTTTTTTCTATAAAACTCCTCCATAATTTCACAATTTAACAAAAAGTTTAAAATCCAGGACAGAAACAATCCTGTAACTTATTACAAACACGATTCTCCTTTATTCCTTTTATCCAGGAGTTGGTCTCGGGCCGATGAGTGTCCTAGTTCCTAGTGAGACACATTCTTTGTAAAAACCCTTATGGGTAAGAAAGGTATTCGATACCTTTTGCTTTCAGGTGTCGGTTTACATTTTGTTCAGGAGATAGCAAAACACAGGGATTTGCACTGGGGGCAGGGGGCTTAACACTAAACACGAGGCAATCACAAAGTGCCAGCCCCTTCCTATGGAAGTGTCCCCAGAGCCCTTGGAGGCCCAGCTGCCGGGCAGCTGGGGGGGGGGAGCAGCTGGGAATGCTGCAGTCAGGGTCAAGGCCCTGGGTGCCTGGCATGTCCATCGGGTGGTCATGGGGCCAGCACTGGGGCCTTCTGGCCAGAGGAGGTAACTGAGAAGTGGGTTGGTGCTTCTGAAAGCCCCAGGAACAGCAGGAGAGGCCAGACGCTGCTGCTCCTGAGGGCGGGCCAAATCCGGGCCTTCCCCAGGCGTCCTGGGCACGGCCTGGCTCCAGAGCTGAGCGCCGCTCAAGCTGCCGCACGGGGCTCGGGAGGGCCTATGGCCCTGCCCAGCAGATGCTCCCGAAGGGGAAAGACCAGCTCAGGCTCCTGGCTGTGGCCCCCAGCAGCCTCCGCACACAGAGGGCTGGGCAGCGGCTGCCTTCCGTGTAGCCCACGTCAGGCCGCGTCCTTCAGTTCGATGTCTTAGAGTTTCCAGAGGAGAAAGGTGCCCCACTTTGGAGTATTGTCGGCCTGCCTGGGGAAGGGGACGGTGACGGCACGGGGCCCGCCACACAGGCCTGCCCTCTTCCTAATACCTCAAGGCAGTGGGGTCAGGAGAGAATCAGAACAGACGGCGAGGAGTCATGGCCGTTTCCTCTGCAAAGCTCCTGGGCCTTCCCAGCGAGGCCGAAGTCTGGGGCAATCTTGGAGGCAGGGCTCCCCCAGGAGTGCTTAGGGTCTGCCTCACAGACGAAACCACCGGGAAGGGGAGCCTGGCACTCCCCGCATCGGAGCTCAGAACTGGGGGCAGGAGAGACTCTCTGACGGTGGGCTGGGCGGAGAGGGTGAGCCCACCTCTGGGCCCCACCCCAGTCCTCTTCCCCACGTCTCCTTCAGGGCAAAAGTCGGGGGAGGGGGTCGGGGGAACCTTGAGTCACGGTCTGGGGGAATAGAGGCCGAGCACACAGGGCCCCCGCCCCGGGGAGCCCCATCCCAGGTGGGCTGACGCCACGAGGGCGTCCTGGCTGGGAGCGAGGGGCCGGCGTGGCCCTTGGAGAGTCTCAGGCATGCGAGGAGCTGGTCTCTGGACCGGCGTGACTCGCAGGGGTGGGAGGGCCCAGCCCAAGCCAGAGCCGCGTGTGCCCAGAAGGGCCTGCCACTGGCTGGGCCCGGCCACGAGGGGCTGGCTCTGAGTCCTGACACTCCTCAAAAAACTCCACAAACTATCCCGTCTTATTTGGCAAAAGCTCATTTTTTCAAAGTTCGAAGACTCCGACAGCAGAAGGAAGAGGGTCCTATGGAAGGAGAAAGAGGACGAGCCATGGGGGGAGGGGGCGGCCCCGGTAGGGCCTGCAGCCGGCGGAGCCCAGGTCGGCTCCCAGAGGCAGCTGCCCGTCTGACCAGGCACCAAGTGCGCCCAGGCCCCTGGGTGCCCGCGGACCTGCAGGCCCGTCGTAGTGTTCGCCAGCCCCGGGCGGGGCCCTCCACACCCCGGGAGGATGACTCGTCCCCTCGCCTGGAGAGGGCCCGTGCTGCTCCAGCTCGGCCTCCGGCCCAACGACCAGACCAGTGGAAACGTCTTAACCTAAAAGTCCCGCCGAACTCACCCCCCACCCCCCACGTGCAGCGCTGCCACGGAAACGCACACCCGGAAGCCGCTCTGGTACCTACAGTGCAGACACACACGCACACTAGAGAGAACTATACAGACGGAGTCCCAGCACAGTGAGAGCCCGCGGGGGGCTGCGGCCCTCTGCGCTCCTGGGGCGCGGGGTGGGGGGGGTGAACCGTTCGGGGAGGCTGGAGGCAGTGCCCTGGCTGCTCAGAGAGGCCCGGGCAGTGAGACCAGGCCACGCGCCCCTCCGTGGAGCGAGGGCCCCACTGCCGGCCACCTTTCCTCCCCTTCTGAAGCGAGGCCGGTGCTGCCTTCAACACCCGCTGCTTTCCGAGTGGGGTGCGGGGGACGGCCCCTGCGTGTTGGGGAGCAGCGGCGCTGGCCGGCCCCCCCTCAGCCTCAGGGCTCCCGCTAAGGTGGTGGGGAGGGCGGGCCGGGAGCCGACGAGGAAAGTGCAGCTGGCCGTGTGGGCCGAGGACAGGGCGGTCACTAAGGCAGTGCTGCGGGTGGGTGAGTCGAGAGAGGAGGAGGAAGGCGGGGCCCGGATGCGGCCGCCCAGGGCCCCAGCGAACGGGGCCCAGCACCCGGCCCAGGGTCATGTGGCCACGGCCTCCAGGTAGCTCTGCAGCTTACGCACGGTGGTCTCGTCCAGGGAGAAGAGATCGAAATCGAAGGTGGTGTTGGTGACGTTGAAGTGGCCGGTCTCCTCGATCAGGTTGACGATCTAGAAGGTGGTGGCAGGGTGGCGTCAGGAACAGGGGGCGGGTCTGGGGTGGCCCTCCCCCCAGCAGGCTCCGAGGGGGGAGAGGAGTGGGGGAGGAGGAGGGCTCCCTGGGGAGGCACCCTCCGGGCAACCCCCCACCCCCAGGACCCGCGGCCAGGGGTGGGGGCGGGGCACCGAACCTGCTGCAGCACGTTGCGCTCCCGCAGGGCCATCAGCCTCCGGTGCAGCTCTACCAGCTCGTCCGTGTAGGCCTAGGGGGTGGCGGATGGGCGCTCAGCCCGCAGCCGCCCCGGCCCCTGCCGACAGCTCACCCCACCCTGCCCGTGAGCCCACCCATCTTGGCTCAGGGCCCAGGGGAAGAGGAAGGCCGGACAGGGCACCCAGCGGGAGAAGCGCATCCAGCTCTGGGGTCCCGGGGCCCCCGCCACCTGCCCAGGCCCAGCCCGCCACCTTGTCATAGGTGCTCCTCTTGAGGATCTTCTCGGGCTTGCCGCAGGACTCCGGGCTCCTCCGGCCTGATGCCTGCGGGACAAACCCGGGTCTGCTCGGAGTTCTGGCCTGGCCCTCCCACCCCTCCGGGGCCACTGAGGCCTGGAGGGTTCAGGGCCTGCCCATCCTGGCGAGCAGATAGCTCTCTGGGGCCTGGGGGGCGGGGGTGGGGAATCAAGCCTAAGCCTCAAAGTCTTGGAGAACCACAGCCCAGGAGCAGGCCACGGGCCATCCCTCGGCCTACGTCCAGGATGTGAGGGCTGAGGCAGAGACCTGATCACCCAAGAGACCCCCTTCTCCTCCTCCTGAGTGGGCCACCTGGGCCGCCCCCGACCCCCTTACCTTGCTGTTGGGTGGGGGTGGTTTCTTGGAGGGAGGGGGCTCTCGGCTGGGCAGGCAGGAGTCGGCGCTGTTGTCACTCTCACTGTCACTGAAGCTCAACCTGAACACGGGACACGGCTCTGTGTCAGGCCTCCGCCACCCACTATTCCAGGGACCTGGGCTGCTGCCCCGTGGGCCTGGCGTCCACCCCACATTCTCACTTCCGCGCTCCCCTAAACCGACCTCACTCCGTTCTAGGCAGCTACTGCCAATAGAAAGCAGCTCAGAGCACAGAGCCCCAAGAGCAGCGGGCCGGCACCCTGAGAGGCTCGGGGTCGGGCCCCAACCCGAGGGTGGTCTGCTGATCTCGCCCCTGGGCCGGGTTCCGCTGCTGGTGGCGAGCACGTGGAGCTGCGGCGCTCGGGCCAGCAGGCCTCCCTCAGGGGCACGGGGCAGCCTGTCCTGGGGATGAGCAGTCAGGCTGTCTCAGAGAGAAGAGCGTGATGACTCAGGGTTCAGAATCCCCCACACGCATGAGCCGAGAGCCACGTCTCTCTCTCTCTCCGTCTCTGCACTAAACATGCCGGCCGCTGCCTTTAGCGTTCCCCGATCTCCGGAAGCCCAGGACGCAGGTGCGGAGGGGACCCATCCGTGGGCCAGGCACACACAGCACCCTTGGGAAGACTCTGTTCAGGACCTCTGGGCCCTGGGGACACCCCACGGCCGGCCCGGGAAGGAGCAGCCCCGCAGCTGCGGCTGCCTAGCTCCTCTACGGCACCGCCGGTCCGCCGGCTGCTTTCTCCCGCTGCCTGACACAGGCCTCCCCAGGGAACAGTGCAAGAGGCAGCGGGACCCACAGAGGCCAGAACCTCAGCCCGGGGGGCTCTGTTCTCGCTGCCCTGGGGTCAGGGCTGTCCTGTCCTTGGAAGGCTGGGTGGGCTCCTCCCACAAGCAGCACCCGGCCCCAGGGCCCCAGGGCCCTGCTCTCTTCGGGGCCCAGAAGCGGCTCTCTCCCCAACTCCCGCAGCTGCGGGTCCCCAGGAGGGAAGGCAGGCGGGCGGTCTCCTCGTTGCCCGGGCAGCACACGGCGTCAGCCAGGCCCAGGCACAGCCCCGGTGCCCCACGCACCCTTCGGTTCCCCTGCATCTGTGGGCCCCCCACAGAGCCGCTCCCCACAAGGCAGACAGGACAAGGTGGGGTTCTGTCAGCTCATCCCGAGCAGCCACGGGGCCGATGTGGCCCCTTTCCCAGCGCTCCAGAAGGCCCGACCTTCCACGTCCGACCCTAGAAAAGGACACTGAGGCGCTTATGCACATCTGGTCCCTGTGTGGCTCAGGGAGCCTCTCAGGAACGGGGGCCACGTGTGTGAGCGCTAGGGCCCCCCCAGGCTCCCAGTGCCCCCCACAACCTGCACGCAACACTGCCAGCACCACACCGGGCGGGGCAGGAAACACTGCCATCGGTTCCTCCTGGCCTGGGATGGTCCCGACCCACCCTGGCCCAGCCCCAGCTGCCCTGCCCCAAGCCTGCCAGCCAGAGCACAGACCCCTTTACAGCCTCCCTCGGCCGCAGCTCTCAGGACGGCGAGGTAGCCACCGCGACCTGCACAGCACCACTCAAGCCCCCTGTCAGGCTTCCCTGACCCTCGGGAGTGCAGACTCGATGCCCAGCCTCTCCGAGACACGGGCTGCTGACTCCCGGGCCCAGCCGATCCGCTGGCCTGGCGCCAAGGCCGGCACTTGCTGTGGGCTGGAGGCTGACAACACACAGCCGTCCTGGAGGTGGGTGCGCTCCAAGGGTCTGAGGGTACCCAATGGAGGAGCCTGGCTCACCCTGCTCCGAGGAAAGGACAGACGTCACCTTCCCCAGGCCAGCGGGCAGCCATAGCATCTCCCCGTGCTGGGGTGTCTGCAGGTCCCAGGAGAGTTTTCAGTCCGTCCTCACCCTGTGCCACCCACGTGGGTGAGGGGGAGGGGGAGGTGGCCTCCTGGCCCCAAAGCAGAGGAACAAGTCCCCCTCCCCCCCAACCACCGTGTAGCCTGGACCGGGACGGGCCCCGGGCTGCCGGGCCCTGCCTCACTCCCTTCTCGGGTGGTGCCTGCACGTCGTGCCCTCAGCACCCCTGCCCTCCCCGCCAGCCGGCCGCCTAGAGCGCCTCAGCCTCATGGAACCGAGCGCGCAGCCCCCAGGCACCCTGGGGGAGCTCCACGGACGCCGCCCCCCTGGCCCGGCCTCCCCCAAGCCCCCCAGCTGCAGCAGAGGCAGGCCGAGCCACCCCGGGTCGCCCTCGCGCCCACCCGGCTCGCTCCCCGCTGGCCCGGGCACCTGGAATCCCTCCCAGCGTTCGTCTTGCCAGAGGCCTCCTCGCCTGACGAAGAGTCGTCCTCGTCGGACTCCTCGGACTGCAGGTCCTCCACCATGGAGCGCAGGGGTCCTGGGGAGCGCGGCGGGGGAGGGAGAGGAGGGCAGAGAAGGAAGATCAGGGCGGGCTCTGCCTGGACCCTACAGGCTCCCCTGTGCGCTCGAAGGCCACATGGAGCTGCCGGAAACCATGACCCCAAAACACAGCCATGCAAGCCTGCCTCGGCGGTCCCTCCGGCCACAGTGAGGTCTGCCACCCACCCCTAAGAAATGCCCCCATGGCCACCCTCTTCCTGAAGGACCCCGTGGCTCCTCTGCCCCCTACCTTCCTGGCCCTGTTCGCAGGACTCTGGCCCCCGGCCCTGCGCACAGGCCTCTGGCCCCTGGATTTGCTCGCAGGCCTCTGGCCCCTGGTCCTGCCCACAGGTCTCCGGCCCCTGGCCTGCAGCAGGACTGCAGGGCCCTTCCATCCCTCAGGCCGATGGGGCAGCCCTCCTCTGCTCTGGGTGCAGGGAGCACAGCCTCTGCCTAGAAGCCACAGCAAGCCAGCCCCGGCCAGGGAGGGCGAGGCAGCCAGACCTGGGGGCTACAGCACCCTCCCGGGCTGCCTGCGCCCCTATTTGGGCCTGCCCGGCCCTTCGGCAACCCCCTCCGCTGCTCTGGGCCAACCGTCCTCTCCTCTCTCCAGAGGCTCACAGTTCCAGTCCCCCACAGACGGCATCTTGGTTTATATTCCTGTTACCAAGGCAACAGAGGGACACAAAGCCCTCAATTACCTTGGTCACATGATCCTGCTTGGGCAGGTTCCCCCTCCCTTCCCCGTAGATAAGAACCCTTGGAGAGAGTGTGGGCTTTGAGCATCCCATCCCCCATTCCCCTCAGCGACTGCTGTCTGAATTCCAGGCCAGACCCTCCCCCCACCCCCAGCCCCCCAACCCCCCTGCCCATTCTCCAGTCCCCAGCTCTCCCCAACCCTTGAAAAAAGATTCGAGACGGTGGGGGCAGGACAATCTTGGCCCCATCCACCAGAAGAAATGCTTCCGGTTTGAGGGTGAGCCCCTCACTGCCTTCTCACATCAGCACCCTGCAGGCCAGGGGCCCCCAGGCCCACTCTGCACCCGAGGAAGGCCCTCCCTGCTCTGAGGGCAGCCGTGTGGGACTTCGGGCTTCTCCCCCTCCAGCCTTCCCAAACGGGATGCAGGGAAAAGACAGAACCGCAGACTGCTGGGGTCTGAGCCTCAGTGTTTCCCACCCTGCCCCGCGAGAGCCACGCTGAGGTGGAGGTGGGGACGGGTGTGGGGGCCAGAGGGGAAGGGGGTGGGGGAGGGGTGAGCACGGGGTGGGTGAAGATGGGGCAGGGGTGAGGTGAGGGCGGGGTGGAGGGTTGGCAGAGGTAATGAAGCCTCTATCTGCTGGGGGCAGGGGCATTGGCAAGGAGGGGTGTCTGCTCAGGGGTGGGGCCCAAACGAGAAAGGGGCCCCTCTCCAGAGGCCCAAGGGCACAGGCAGGCAAAGCTGAGGCCCCCCTCGGGGACGGAAGAGCCGGGAAGAGCCCCACTTCTCACGCCCGGCCGCCGGTCGGGGGGGGCGGCCTGCTTCTGTGTCACTCTTTAATCCGGTCACCCTGAGCCTCCACAAACCTAAGGACACGCATCTGGGGGTCTGGTCTGGGAACGTCCAGGGCCAGGCTCCCCCACTCTTCCTGTCACCCGAGGCCCTCCCTATCACCGGCCCCAGGTGTGCGCCCGTGAACGTTTCTGGTGTTCAGACTCGGGGTGCGCGGACGCTCAGGCGGGGAGCGAGCCCCCGTGCAAGTCAACGGTGCGGAGAAGACAGTCATGACGTCCTCTGGAGCCCAGACCCCCAAGCCTCAGTGGCTCCAGGCGGCCAGGGGCTGCCCGTGCCCAAGAACACTCTGCGGGCGCTGAGACCCGTCCCCCGCCCTCCCTCCCACCACGCACCTTGACTGTGGTTCTGGGAAGGCTCGAAGTCCGAGTCCGAGCTCGAGTCGGAGCTGGAGCTGGAGTTGGACGGGCTCGACTGCGCAGACTTCAGCCCGGGGCAGCGGGGATGGGCAGGGCAGGGGGAGAGAAAACAAGAGAATCTTTCAGTCCAGAGGGAAGGAGCAGGCAGTACGTGTCCTCTGGAAGCAGGAGCGCCTGGCCAGTCTCCGCCCAGACCCTGAGGCAAAGGGTCACCAAGGCGCCAGAGCCCAGCACCCTTGGCCTAAGGCTCACACAAGCTCTGGGTCCCCCTTCGTCCCAGGACACCAGTTTGCATTAAAAATGCAACGAAGGGACTCGAAATTCCTAGCAGTTCCAGGACAAGCTGCGGACCACACGTCTAGTCCGTCCATCCCCCGGGGCAGAAGGACAGGGAACTAGTTAAGCTCTTAATGCCTCGCAGAGGTTGGCGGTGGGGGGCAGGGGGGACGGGGACGACAGCCCCTCTGTGGCGGCTCATCCCTTTGTGGGCCCTGCCCTCCTCTGGTGGCGGCATGCCCCGGCGGGTGTGGGCTGCGGTCCTGCGGGCATCAGCTGAAGGGCAAGGCGGGCACAAAACCCAACTTCTCTTTCTCCCCCTTGTTTCCTCACAGCCCATCCCGAGGCTGAGGGATTACCCAAAGCCGTCTTCCCGCCACGCGCTACCACCCACCGTGTGCCTGCGAGCACGACGAGGCTGTGTGCGAAGGACAGGCGGGTGAGGCCACGGTGGGCGGGAGCCGGGCCCGTCGTGCTACTGCGGCTCACAACCCCTCCTTCTTCCTCTTCCCGGGGCCAGCTACCCCAAGCCCAGCCACCAGGGGTCAGTAAACGCCAAAGCAGGACACCAGACCTTGGGATTGGTGGGGGGGTTAAGGTACTTGGGGGTTGCACCTGCCGTGGGGACACATGCAGGTGACAGGAGCCTCTGGCGGAACAGAGGCTGCATTTGTTCCTGGGCCCTTGGTTTCTGCCAACAAGCTGCTCCAAAGGGACAGCACAGGAGGCCGTGGGCAAGTGGCACAGGTTCCAAAGGGCAGAAGAGCTGAGCCTGCAGCTCAGGAGGTCTGCCTCGGCCTGGAGCTCCCCCAGCGTGCAGGGGCCCCAGCAGGCCTGTCCTCGGGACAGGGCCTGTCCAGCCCTCTCTAGCCTCCGGGGACCCTCTGAAGGGAGACAGCTTCAGCCCCGGGGACCAGGCGCCCCCCCCACCCCCAACACACACACCAACACGAGGAGGGAGGAGGGGGCCGGGAGACAGGCGTAGTAGGCAGCCCGCAGTGCCCGTTCAGTCCCGGCTGGCGCAGCGTGACTGCAGCAGGACAGGACGGCCCCTCGAGATGACCCGTGGAGCAAGGGCAGCCCCCAACCCGAGGAAGGGGCCCCGGGAGGGCCCAACTCCTCCCTCACCCCATAGGCCCACAGAGTGATGCCGGCTGCCCAGACACAGAACACTTCTCGCCTGACAAGTTAAAGTTTTTTCTCTACAGGTTAGCACAGCCCACCGGAAGCCACTCTAGGCCTTCACGATGTGCATACCCCTGCGTACCCCCTCCTCACCCCCCTTCCCACCGGCCAGTGATGTTCCCTGGGGAGCCCTCACTGGGAAACCCAGCCTAGACAGCCATCAAACACAGACCAGAGAAGACGTGAGACACACACCAGCATGACCCCCAAACCCCAACAGGCCTAGAGCCAAGTGGCTCCACCGACACACAGACCCTGGAGCTCTTACCCTGGCTTTCTCATCCCCACTTCTGGTTTTCAGCCTCAGTTTACTTTGCTGGCCTTTCGTAAATGTGTGTCTGTACTAGATGTTAGCACACCAAGCTCGAGGTCAACTGTGCCACTGACCTCTGGGGGCACAGGATTTGGACAGGACTGGGCCAGGGGCGTGGGCAGTAAGGGCTGAGCACTAGACCAGGGGTGTGGCAGTGCCTGGTTGGGGGACTCAGGTCAGCAGACTCTGGATGTGGGGAGCCCCCAGGGACCGGCCTGGGCCCCGTATCAGGTGAGCACTGGTGGTGTCCCTGCCAAGCAGCAAGACGGCCTTCTCAGGAGGACTTGTCTCTCTTCCTTCCACGCCAACCCAAAGGGCAGGGGAAGGGAACCGAGAAATGGTTTCAGCGGAAAGAGCCTAAAGGAGATGTAGGTCAAAAAGTGCACGGGGGCTCACTGTGAGCACTGCCCAAGTGTCCCGGCCCTCAGGCCACATGGAGTGTCCACAAGGAGGGTGGAGGGCCACCTAGGCTGTGACTGGATGGGGGCCACTGGCTCAGGAACCCCAGGGGCCCAAGAGACTAGAGAAAAACCACCGGAGCGGCTGGGGAGCTGGGCCCAGGGCCAAAGACAAGGAGCTACCCCGCCACCTCTGAGGGCTATGGGGAACGGCAACTCGGGGTCTGGAAGGCTAGCCCGCCTCCTCCATCAGACATCTGCACCTCACTGGGGTCCCAGGGTTGGCTAATGCCCGTGAGTCACCGTCTGGCGTCCTGTGGGTGGTTTGGATCTCACACATGCCGGGACCTCCAGCAGCTAAGCCTTGTCGTTCAGAGATCTCTCGGGACATGGGAAGCTCTTCTTTAACCAGGAGAACCCCCAGGGTTCCTCGAGCAACTCCGGCCTTGGGACACAGTGCCCGAGGCCACAAACCCCGGAGGTCCAGCCAGCCCACACAGGGCAGCCGCCCCCAGGGGCAGGAAGTGCCCCACATAGCCTGCCAGTGCTCACGACGACGACACCAGGAAGGTGGCGTGGGCACCAGCAGCAGGTCACCGTGTGCAGATCGGGGGAGGGGCGTCCAGGGGAGGAGGCACCACCTCTCCCCCACCGTGCAGGTCCGCCAGCCTTGCGCCCGGAAAGGCCTGGCCTGAAAGCAGCTGAGGTGAGGAGGGAAGGGCACCGGCCCACAGCTGGGGGTCCTGGGCAGACGGAGGAGAGGATGGCCGGAACAGCTGCTACCAGCAGCCAAGGACGCTCCAGCCGCTAAGTGAGCTCCTGCTGTGGCCCGGAACTGCTGGGGGCTTCCACAGAACAGGCCCCATCCCGGGGGGGCTCCAAGGTCACTGGCAGATGGAGGAGTGTGGGGCACACGGCACTGATAGCTCTGTGTGTACCCCTAAGCCGGCGGGGCGCATGGTTACCCACGGGCCGAACTGTCGCCCCCAGCCCACATGGTTGCCTCCAACAGTCTGCCCCCGGGAGCCACTCTCCAAGCCCCAGCAGAGCTCTGAGCGGCAACACCAGAGGCAAGGCTTCTGCCTCCCAGAGTGAATGAAGATTTGGAAACACAAAAAGGCAGCGGGGGCAGGGACGGGTGACACAAGTTGGGGGTCACTCAGCCACTCCTCCAGCCAAGCACCTGTCCTCTGACCCCCAGATGCCACACCGCGGAGAGCCCCACACTCCGGCCGCCACCGGAGGCCCCTGGGAGGTCGGCTCCCCAGGCAGCCGTCTGGCTACCGGCTGCCCTATGGCTCAGCCGTCTCTAACGGCGACCTTCAGCGCTGCCTAGAAGAGCTGCTGCGGCCTGGAGCTGCGAACTGCGCGCACGAGAGCAGGTGGTGAGAGGGGAGAGCAGGTGGTGAGGTGGTGAGGCCGGGCGGGGAGGCCCAGCGGCCAGCTGCAGTTCCCAGACCAGAAGAGCGAAGGAAGATGCTCCGGGATGCCCCAGGAGCAGGGGGAGCGAGTCTCCGGACAGACTGACCCTGCGGTGGCCAGGGAAGGCGCCGCGGTGACCCATGATCGGTCCCCGAGACCCTGGCCCGTGCAGGGAGCTGTCCACAGAAGAGGGCTCTGAACCAAGCACCAAAACCGTTCTTCCCTAAGCACGGTCTCTAGCTTGCCTGACCGGAAGGGAAAATGAGGCTCGGCGAGGTGCGGAGGTTCGCCCAAAGCTACAAAGAGCAAGTGGGGACCCCGGACCCCAGCCTCCTCGTGTAACCTTCGGGCCCACAGGCTTCAAGCGGCTCAGGTCCAGGAGAGAGAGGGCGAGGGCGGGGAAGGCGGGGGAGGGCGGGGGAGGGCGGGGGAGGGCGGGGAAGGCGCCGCCTCACCTCTGTCTTGAAGGAGGCTTCGTCCTCCGAGTTGGACTCCTCCACCTCTGCGGGCTTCTTGATCTCCCTGGGCTCACTCTCGGTCTTGACCTTCTCCCCTTTGGCGCTGCCCTTGTCCTTGGCTGGCTTTTTGTCCGAGAAGGAGGAAGACGAGGTGCGGGGCGAGGTGCTGGGGGCGCCCCTGGACCCCTTGGAGCTGCTCTTCTTCTGCTTTTTGGCGCTGGGCTTGGGGGAGTCGGCGGCAGCTGGCCGCTTGCTGGAAGACTTGGGGGGGGGCGGGGGCGGGGGCCCGCCCTTGGGGGACATGCTCTCCAGTTTGGTCTCCTTCAGGGCCATCTTGGGCTCCTTGAACGCGGCCTTGGCCGGTGGGGCCTTCTCTTCCTTGGGCGGCCGGCCTTCGCCCAGCTTCCGCGCGGCGTCCTTGGCGCTCCTGGCCTGCTCGCGCTCCGGCTCCTTGGACGGGGCCTTGCCCTCGGAGTCCTTACGCGGCCGCTCCCGGTGCTCCTTGGCGGCCTTGTGGGTCTTACAGGCCTTGCTGCTCTCCCTGCTGGCATCCTGAAATGCCGGGGCAGGAGGGGGAAAGACACGGTCAGATGGCATCTCGGGGTCGCCCTGCTCCGCCTCCCCCGACCCCTACAAAGTATAATCCACCTGATTCAGACTCAGCTAGAGAAAATCTTCCATAAAGCGAAAAAGTAAGGCAGCAGGTGAGAGTTTTAAATGGAGCTGTCCCTTTAAACTACTAGGAAGTGTCAGCAGGTCCCGGGCGACTGCAGGCTAAGATTCCCCTCTGAATTGAACTGACATTCCCTGAGGGATTCAAGAAGAGTACACGGTGAGTCAGATACGAGACAGGCAAGCCACATCGACCCGCTCCCACTCCGGCACCTCACAGCTTCCCGGCGGCCCAGGCGAGGGGAGGCTGCGCGTGGTGTTGGGGAGGGGCCGGGGGGGGCACCGGCAGGCGGGCGCCCCCTCTTCTGTCCCCACACAGAGCCTGCGCGCCTCCTGCCCAGTCACCCCCACCCCAGCCCCAGTGCACACCCAGCACGGCTGTTCTTTGACCCCCACGGCCAGCATTTACTGAGCACCTGCTGGGTTCCCAGGCCCTGTGCGGAACAGCTCCTAGACCTCTCGGAATCAAAGCCACCTGGGCAGTGTCTCTAAAACACGTAGGACTCTTGGGTGTCCACCTTGGAAATTCAGAGGGTTGAGGGTGGAGCCCAGACTCTAGCCTTGGTCCACCAGGTCACGGAGCTCCCTCTGGGGATGGAAGCAGAGAGGGGCCCCGAGCCAGGCTGCTGAGAAGGCTGGGCTGGGGGCTCCAGCCCTGCACACCTGGGCTTCCTCTGAACGAGGGCAGGACCACCTACCTCACTGGGCAATGGCGCAGGGCCCGGCAGGCAGCAAGCACTCAACCGAGAGGGGACTGCGGTCACTGCCACCAACCCCCCGCCGCCCCGAGCAGCTGGCGCAGTCTGCAGGCAGGAGCCCCATGGGACACCCTGTTCGGGCTTCCTTCCTATCAAAACACCCTAACACCCCGTATATCTGGGTATGCCAGACAGAAGCCTGCTGCGGTCAGCTGCTAAGGGCTCTGGCCCACTCAGGCGGCCAGGTGCACAGTGGAGCCCCGAGGCTCTGCAGAACGAAGGACACCAGGAAACCAACAGAGCCAGACCAAAGGGTGACCCGCACCACGCAGGCAGCCACACTTCACCGGTTCACCCCAAGTGCCAAGAGGACAGCCTGGAGCACGCAGGAGAGGGCAGGCAAGCCAGGAAAACCTCCAGCAGCAAGGCCCCTGCTGCTCCCACAGCCTGCCACGGGACCCTCCCGGCAGAGAGCCACAGGGACAGAAGGCGCAGCCTTGACCACCTCTGATCCACGTGGGTCGCCGTCTTCTTGCAAATCGATAACCCACATCAGTGCCAAAGGTTCGGGGACAGCCCCACATGGCCGTGGGTTGCTGCCACCTCCCTGGAGAAACATCGCCCCGGGGGGCTGTGGCCCCAGCTCTTACGTCACCAGGGCAGGGGAAAGGGATGCTCGCACCACGAGCCCCCAGCAGCCCGTGTAACGGGGCAGCCTCCTTGGGGCCGGCTTGCAGAACGGGGATCCACGCCGCAGCAAGCTGCTCCCCCAAGGAGGGAGGCAAGAAGCAAACTCCACATGCCATCCGGCCTCTTCCTGCAGTGCCCATGTGCCTGCTTGGGCTGCATGAACCGGACCAAGTGCCGAGAGGCGAGGCAAAGCAGAGCCAACTGGCACGCTGGCCGATGCCTCCAATGTGGTTCCCATCATGCCACCTCCCAGCCCCCCAGCCCCGAGACCGGGGGTCCACCTCGCCCCCACAGCCACCCAGGGCCTTCGCAGCAGCAGCTCTTCACCCGGGGCGGCGGGGGGGGGGGCTGCACATGGACCCCCAGATCGTGGGCTCTGTGAAATCACACACTAACTTGAGCATAATGTAGATATTCCCAGGCGTAAGGACTCATCACAGTCATATTCTCAAAGCTGTTAGTGACCCCCCAAAATGACTAAGAACCAAGTTTTAGAGAGAGCTCAGGTGGGCCAAGTGGCTGCCATCAGACCGAGGTGCAGGCGCCCGTGGAGCCCCACGTGTGCGGTCCAGGGGAGCTGCCGGGCGGGGGCCAGAGGGCACCACCTCCATGGGGGCGTGAGCCTCCCAGGGTCCCACCCCACTCCCAGGAGGCTCCGATCCCTGCCTGGCAGGGCGCCCTCGATGGACAGAACCGTCAGGGAATGATCTGCAGAGGGCTGCGACAGCCCGATGCTCCAGCAGTCGCCAGGCCAGGGGGCAAGGTCCTACGAGGACCCACCCCTTCCCCCCAAGCCCCCTCTGCCCCGAGCATGCGGCCTGGCCGCTCAGACCTTTTGGCTCCAGGCTGCAGAGAAGCAACCGGGAGAGAACAGCCGGTGCCCAAAGGAAGGTCCTCAGCCGGATGGAGAGGCTGGCACAAAGGCCGGGCCGTCCGAGGAGAGGAGAGAGAGACCGCCCGCTCTGGAGCAGAAGGCTGGAGAGCCGTCGGCGGAGAAGAACCTGCCTTCGGTTGCCTGAGAAACCCCGTGCGGGTGCCGCCTCAGTCACGCTGCCCGAGGGGAGAAAGAGCCTGGGGCAGGGACGGGGTGGCGGGGGCTGCGCAGTGAACACTGCCCCCACCCCAGACACGCACTTCTGGCCTGGGGGCTCCTGGGGATCTCAAAGACCCCGGCGAGAGAGGCTGCGAGCAGCCCTAGCAGATGCAGCCCCGTCAGCCCCCGCGGTGTCCTGGCCACCCAGGAGGGCATTCCCTCGAGGTGTCTGGGTGGCCTGCAAGCGACACATACAGAAGAAATGTCAGTTCCTACCCCTATTCCGCGGAGCCCCAGATAACCGTGGATGGCTGAGAGAGAAGCCACCAGATCTCCTGCAGGAGTTTCTCTTCCTTTCACCCTCCACGCGCGTCAGGGAAGGACAGGGCCAGGGGGCCGGCAGGGCAGAAACCCCCCCGAGCTGCAGTCGTGCCTGGACTCTAGCCACACACGTCTGGACAGCATAAGTCAGACAAATCAGGGATGTCAGAAACCCACTGGCCTTGTGGAAAGTGCCAGAAAGACCCTCCTGGGTGATGCGGCTCTCCTCCCGGGGTTGCTGACGAGGAGAGCTGTAAGACAGGCCGAGAGCTCCGCCCAGGCCACCCGGGGCGCCCCGAGCCCACAGCACCCAACAAGTGAGTGAAGCAAGAGAAACACAAAGACGCAAAGTGGATAAACCCGTGCGGTCGGTGGCGGGAGGACAGGCAGGTGCCCTGAACGCCAGATGAGCTTGACCTCCGGGACAGAGCCCCGTGGGCAGCTACAGGGGAACAGGACGCACACTCACGAGCTTGTATGCACATCAGGACCCTATCCGAAGGGCTCCAGTGACCACTCCTTAACAGTTCAGAGAGAGGTCTCGGGGAGGCACAGTGCCGCCTGCCCAACAGGACTGAGACAAGAGACAAAAATGGTTCTTCTTGGGGGAAATGAGCCTCCTCACCACACTGTCCCACCTGGCCCTTCCCCTAAATAAGCAGTCTGCGCTGAGAGCTGCTCCCAAAGAAAGAGGCCAAGCCTGGAGCAGCCCGGGGAGGAGGCACCCAGCCCCGGCAGATGGGGCACTCTGGCCACACTCAGGAGGCCTGGGAGCTGGACGGCCGTGGCTGTCGCGCAAACGCTCTGTCTGTGGCCCCCAACCACGTGAGACTCTCGGGGTCCTGTCTGAGGGGTCCTAAGGCCCACGAACACAGTGGGAGCAGGGAGGACGGGGCGGACTCTCTGGCTTTAAGAGGAAGAGGGCGCAGAGCCTGCAGCCCCGCAGCTATCCGTGCGTCCCGCAGGCGCTGACCCTCCGCAACGGCAGGGAGCTGCCCGGTGGAGCCGAGCGCTCCAAGAGGAAGATGCCAAGGGAGCGAGTCTGGGAACGGAAGGTCCAGCTCTGCGGAGGGGGCGCCCTGAGCCCAGGACCCACCACTGGGCCCCAGTGCTCCCACGTGACTGGGCCTTCCGCCTCACTAACCTTGGAGCCGTGGGACGGTTTGGTCTTCTTGGGGTCAGAGAAGGCAGAGAGTGGAATTGTGGGTAACATGGGGTAGTCGGGGCTGGGCCTGGACACCGTTTCTGCTCCTTCGGGCATTACCATCACCTAGTGATAAAGAAGAGACAGATGTTATCAGTGAGCAAGGAGGCAGGCTGGATTTCTGACGGGCAAGAGGAAGTCAGCCTTCAGGAGCCTGGCCAGAGGCTGTGGGAGCGGCCTTCTGGCGGAGGGGCGAGGGAGGGCTGGAGCGCCACTTTTCCCAAAGAATCAAAGGCTTGTCCTCCACGAGGGGCTGGGGGCTGAGTGCTTGGAGCGAAGCAGGCTCGAGGCGTAGAGCAAAGAGAAGCCAGGGTCCCAGGATGGCTGGGCCCCGGTGCGGCCGCACGGCCTCTAGAAGGAGAGCCCAGAGCACGGCAGACGGGAGGGCCAGACCAGGAAGACTGGCGGAGCGTGCCGAGAAGCACGAGAAGGCAGCTGTGGCCCAAGGTGACCTGCACGCTGCAGCTCAGAAGGACCAGAAGCACGGTTTGGAAAGGCAAGAGGCCAGCCAGACACCCACACTGGGCAGCCACGCGGCGGAGCGAGCAACTTGGGATGGCTGGGTCCCCCTTCTCCGGGGGCGGGGGGAGCGCCGTCCTCCACGGTCCAGCAGGTGGAGGTGACCGAACCGGCAGCACGGGAGGCAGAGGCAGGAGGGAACTACACAGGGGTCGGGGCAGCTCTCTGCACAAGCCGCAGCACGAGCCTGCGGGGGAGGGCGGCGGGCGCCCGGCTTGGTCAGCCAACTGCTGCCAGGAGGAAGGGCCTGGGGTCCTGCCGGGAGGTGCTCCCAGGAAACACCGGCCGGATCCAGCGCGGCTCCTGGGCTCCTGCCGCACCTGCTAAAGGAGAGAAGGCTTGGGGGCAGGTCGTCTGAATACTGACACTACATGTTAAAATGACGAGCGGCCAGCAACTCAGAGGGAACTTTCCAGATAGCAACGAGACAGAATAAAAGAATAAAGCGCACAGTAAAAAAAAAAAAAAAAAAAAAAAAAAAAAAAGAAAGAAAAAGAAAAAAGAGGGGAAAAGCATTTAGCTCCGTAGAAAAAGCATCATTAATAACCTTGAGCACCTGGGATTCCTTGACCAGCCAAACCCTTCCTCCGAGGAGGCTGGCATCAGGGGCCACAGGGTTGAAAGCAGCACAGCGAAGCCCCTCGTGCCCCCACCCCGTGGCCCCCGGACTCCCCGGTGGCTCCCCACAGCCTGTCCGAGCACAACACTCTGGCCATGGCACCCGGAGCCCAGCCGAGCAGCCCGGGCCGCGGGCAGAGCCCCACGTTCTCAGGCTCGCAAGGACTCGCCGAACACAGAGAAGCAACTACAACTCGACCCAGGGGCACAGACAGGTCCCGAGGCTCTTTCACTCGCATTTCCTGCCACTCTCGCCTTCAGGCCTCCTCTCTCCCTTCTAATGACTGTCCCGGCCGGACGCGGCTCCCGGACAACGCAGCGATCGCCTCTCCTGTCCCTCTCCCCCATAACAGCAGCCCTCTGAGAGAGGTCAAGGGAGCCAACAGATCGCCTTCCACCTCCGCCGCCGCACCTCATGAGGACCTGTCGCACCCGACGGAAATACAGACCCTCGGTCGCAGAAGGAGCTTCTATTCCGTGCAGCTCAACTGCCGATGGGGCAAGCTGAGGGGACGGGCCTCTGACCATCCAGCAAGGAGCACAGCTCATCTGGCCACTGCTGAGCAGGTGCCCGCAGCTCGGGCGAGGGGTCACAGGGCTCCGGGAGACCGCCGGCAGAGGGGCGACCAGCAAGGCAGGTCTCACCGACCTATGGGTCGGCTCGCAACTTCATTTTTTCGGCACCGACATCAACTCGGGCGGGTCTGAGGTCATCTGCCACAAGACGGCAAATGCCAGCCCCAGTGGGGACGCTCCGCTCAGAATGGCACAGGAGGACCACGACTCACATGCTGGGAGCTACTATCCCATCCAGGGCTCCAGCTGCCCTAAGACCGGAGAGCCCTGCTTTGCCATCAGCCCAGGGCAAGCCCCAGAGGCCTACAGCCCCGAAGGGTGAGAAAGTTCCTGCCCAACCAGTCAGTTCTCCAGGTGGCCCTCCCTGAGGTGAGGAGCACCAGGCAGAGACCACCATGCCAGGCTCTGCCTCCTCCTTCCACGACTGGCCCTTCCCAATGGCTCGCCGGACCTGCACTCCCAAGCTCTCCCCGTCACCGCCTCCGCCCTCCGGTTTTATATGTTTTGATGATGCACATCGAGCCTTCACCTCTTCGCAGCAAAGAAAACCTCCTTACGCAGGGGGCAGCGGGGGACAGTCCCTCCGGGGTCCTGGAGCTCTGAGAGGCCAGGAATGCTAAGCGCCGTGCGCCTCCCAAAGCCAGGCTGACTATGCAGCCTCTGGGAGACATGCTCTGGGAGGCGTCCGGCTGCGGAAAGAAGGTGGCGAGGCCAAGCCGGGGAGCGCCCCGGACCCCGGCAGCCCCGCCCACTTCCTCGGCTCTTCCGGGACGCCCAGGCGAACTTCAGGACGCGTGCCTCTGTGAACAGGTTCCAGCACCTCCCTGTTTGTTCCCATCAGCCGTCACGTGCTGGATGATAATCACACACTCATTTTTTATAAGGAACCTGGCAGAACATAATCAAATTCTCTACAATGAATAAGTGAGGACCTTTATTAAAAAAGAAAAACAGGGGCGCCTGGGTGGCTCAGTGGGTTAAGCCTCTACCTTCGGCTCAGGTCATGATCTCAGGGTCCTGGGATCGAGCCCCGCATCAGGCTCTCTGCTCAGTGGGGAGCCTGCCTCTCTGCCTACTTGTGATCTCTCTCTGTCAAATAAATAAAGTCTTTAAAAAAAAAAAAAGAAAAAGTGTAAAAGCCCCACCTGAGTCAGAAAGGACTGCTCTGGAGACCTACAGAAGCTCAACCAGACTCCTGTGCTCCCGGAGGGGCGGCCAGGCCACCACACGCACCTGCACTTGCAGCCCACACCGCGCCCTCCTGGCTGGCGGCTGGGCAAATGCCCAGCAGTGCTCAGGTGCCAACAGGGGGCTCTGGGATGCCCCGCGTCCTCAGCCTGGCCCTGCCTCGGCACACGTGGTCCAGCCTTCCCCAAGGCACCCCTCCTCCTCCACACCCAAGCATCCCATCCACATCAAGCGCCCCCCTCCCGTTCTCAACCGTGCTCCCGGCACTCGGCCACCACACACGGATGCCCAGCCAAGAGGCCTGGGTTCCGAGAGCTGACGCCTCTGTCTGGCCTCACTCGGACAAAACCGCCAGGAAACCCGCCTCACCAGGGAACCCCACAGGGAGCCCCCACTGTTTCCCCAGATGACGCAGTCCCAGCCCAGCCTTGCCGATCCGGTTCAAAGCTGGCTCCTGCGCCTCGCCACGCTCACAGCCTGGCCCCATGCCCGTTCCTCCCACCCCTTCTTCCCATGGAGAAAGATGCTAATTAACCACAGTCAACCAGGAAACTCTGTGGGTAACTAGTCACTAGTCGTTCACAGCGGACAACGCCCCAGCACCCACTCGGGACACCCGGATCCGACGCAGGGCGGCCGCCCCTCCAGGTCTCGAGCACCCAACGACGCGCAAGAGACAGGCCTGGGAGCCCCACAGGCACCCCAGCACGGAGGCCACGGCACACCAGCAGCCGTGCAGCAGCCACGCCCGAGCGGCCGGCGCCCCTGGCGCCCATCTGAGCAGGGGCTCACTCACCCCGCCAGCCATCAGCAGCTTGTACCGGAACTCGATGGTGGGGTTGTTGAAGGTGAGCTTCTCACAGCGCAGGTGGTTCACGGGCGGGTTGCCCTCCAGGTTCAGGAACAGGTCATAGGTGAAGCAAACCTTCCGGGGCTCCTCCTTCAACAAAGAAGACAAGGAAGTTCACCTCAGAGGGGCGGGCAGGAGGCCATGGGGACAGCCGCAGGACACACGCCCCGCCGGTGGCCCTCTCCCCCTCCTGTGCCAGGCCTCCCCGTCTCTCCCCCTTAGGCCCTTATCTGCTTCTCTCGTGCGCCTCCTTCTCTATTCTGTTATACAAGATAAATTAACTTACTATTTGCACTGCACCCAGCAAAGCAGGCTCCACAAGAGAAACACAGACCATGAAGAATGATGTTCTCAGGCGGTTACTGAAAATACTCCTGCTGGTGGAGAAGCCCCTCTCCTTCGACCCTCACGGCACCCATCAACAAACAGAGAGACCGAGGCTTAGAGACTCGGCTGATGAGGGGCAGTACGGGGGCCTGAGCCCAGGCTCCGAGGCCTGTGACCCCACCGTCTCCACCCCGTGCTCCCTTCCTGGCGGAGTTGGGGGCGGCTCCAAAGACATCCAAATGGCCGACAGGCACACGAGAAGATGCTCAGCATCCCTGATGATCGGGGACAGGCCAATCCGAACCATGAGATCACACCTCCCGGCCCCCAGCACCGCCGCTCTACGGAGTGGGAAATCTCAAGTGGTGGCGAGGACGTGGGGCACAGGCGCCCCATGCATGCCCCTGGAGCGTGCCGTCCCTGCCCCGTGCCCATGGCTGTCACTCCCGAGGGCCTTCGGGGGGCCCCTCCCCACACTGGCTGCAGAGTAACCGCCCCATACGCGTCTCCTGATACACAGCCAAGAGAAATGAAAACACGTTCACACCAACACTAGTACATCCGTGTCCGTAGCACAGCCAGATTCACCACAGTCCAAAGTGGGCGCAACCCCAGTGTCACGATGGATGAACACAACGCGTCCCTCCACGCGCAGGTGCGTCTCAGCCATGAACAGGAGCGAGACGCTGACAGGCGCTGGTGGGGATGAGGCTGTTTTCTGGGGTGATGGAATGTTCTAGAATTAGAAGACTGATGGCCACACAACACTGTGAATATACTAAAAAACCACGGACTTTGGACGCTTCAAAAGGGAATTTTCTGATATGTGAATTATAGGCAATTTTTAAAAATGCTCTCCAGCAAGAGAGAAGACCTAGGAGCCGGGGTGCTGGTGAAGGGGCTCTCACTTCAGGATGGGGCAGGCAGGGGTAAGGAAGGAAGAGAAGCATGGAGCCTCCCACATAGGCAGGCCCACGTTCTTTTTTCCACCCTTCCCTCTACCCAGACCGGCAGGGTCACAGTCCTGGGGGAAAAGGGAGCAGAGGCCGGGGCTGAGCCTCATTCCTGCCACTCTGACTGCGGCCAGGGGCTCCGGCTGCCTCCTCCCCTCCCCCTCCTCCTCCGTCTCGCCGGCCAGTGGTCGCATGGTCTATGTGAGCCATGCTGGGTTTTTTGAGCTCTGGCGAGTGGCTGACACCTGGGTGTGGGAAGCCGGCCTGCCCTGTGCCCGTGTCTGAATAAAGGGGACAGGAGTGGGGTCCTGCAGTTGCGTGTGGACAACTTGCCCCTTTCCCCCCCATTTAGGCCACAAGGAGAAGGTGCCCCTGTTGAATGAAAGAGACACAGATTCTGCCTTCTGGGAGCCTCAAGCCTGTACAGAGAAGACACGGAAAGAGGCCTTCCCAAGGCAGTGCCAACCGGTGAGGTAACTCGGGCCTCGTCCTCCCCCAGCAGCCCTCCGGGTCAGCAGGAATGGTTCCCACCCCCGGCCCATCTAAAGCAAACTCGGAAACTGTTCCCCTGGCCCGAGGTGGACATGTGGCCTGGTCTGAGTGATGAGGGGTGAGGAGGTCGGCCTAGGGAGCGCCGGCCTTCCCAAGTCAAACACTCAGTGTGGAGAGGAAGGCTCGGCATCGTTCTTCCTCCTGCCTACACGGAGGGCTGGCAATCCCAGGAACAGCGTGCAGGCGATCCATGGGGATCTCTGCTCCGGGGCCGCTGGCCGGCTGCTTTCCAACTGCTCGCTAAGGAAGAGAAAGAAGCCCCCATATCAAACTCTACCGGACCCCTGAACGCGGCTCACGCCCCCCCTCCCCATGCCTGCACGGTTCCTGCCAACCTCACGGAGGCACTTGTCACAGTGGTGCGGTGTCCCCACCACCCTGGGAACCCCTTGGAGGCAGGGGCTGTGGGGACCCATCCGGCACTCAGGACATTTTTGTCCAAAGAATGAGACGTTAAGATAGGCAAGAGCAGAGCATGACCCAACAGTGGGGGTGGACAGGGGGCCACCTTGAAGGGTTAGGGTTAGGGTTAGAGAGGGGCGATGAGTCAGTCAAGAAGGGGGCGGGGAGAAGCTGCACAGGCCACAGCACAGACCTTCCTAGAGCCCCAACAGTCCAGATGGCTATAGCTGGAAAGGGAGGGAGGACTGCACTGGCAAAAGGTGACCTAGAGAGATAGGCCTTGGCCACATCCTGGGGGCAGAGGTGTCTACAGGGGCATCTGGACTCAGAAGGAACAAGCCCAGGAACGCCTGGGTGGCTTGGTCGTTTGGGCATCTGCCTTCGGCTCAGGTCATGATCCCGGGGTTCTGGGATTGAGCCCCACGTTGGGCTCTCTGCTCAGCGGGAACCTGCTTCTCCCTCTCCCTGCCAGTCCCCCTCCTTGTACACTCTCTCTCTTTGTCAAAAAAATAAATAAAATCTTTAAAAAAACAACAGCAACCCTTAAAAAAATAAGAAAGAAAGAACAGATCTGTGTCCCAGGAAGCAAACACCCTCTGGCTTACAGGATGCCACTACAGGGGGCAGGATCTGAACCTGGCGAATAAAGAGGAAAAAAACAAAAAAGCACACAAAAAAACCCACATCAAGCATTTGTCCTGCCTTCCCACGAGGTAAAAACACATAAGATCCGAGAGGCTGCCTGCAAGGATGTCTCCAGCTACTGTGTGCAGCAGGAACTTGAGCACCGCTGTTGTGTCCTCCTAATGGGTCAGGGATCGGGGGGCGCTGTTCACCTGCTGCGGCCAACAGCACGAACACCGGCCACAGACGAGGCCATCGCACCACCTCCCAGGGAGGATTCAGCTCCACATTCAAGTTCACATTGACTGGGAACACACAAATTAGAGGACGGCGCTGGATGACAAACTTCACGCGTACAGAAGCAGCAGAGAGCCGGGTGACACCAAACTACCCAGGACAAATGAGCCAGTTTCTTCACATGTAAATTGCCAAGAGAAACAGTGATAGAGGGAGACTCTTCCCTTCTTCAGGCCTTTTCAAGGGGCCAGCTCATGAATCACAGCACGTTGGTCTTACCTGTAAATCCTGATTCAAACAGGAAAAAAACTTTCCACACTGCATATTAAGGAATTGCTCATTTGTAGGTGTGATACTGGTATTATTATTTTATTATTAAAAAGCAGTCGTCGTCTCTTAGAGACATGTTCTGAGACAGGCACAGATGAAATCATGACGTCTGGGGCTTGCTCCAAAATGACACGGGCTGGAGAGACCGCCCACCGAGCGCAGCCACGCGCCGTAAGTGCAGGAGCCAGGGGATGGTGGGGCGGTGGGGGGGTGGGGGGGGCTTGCTAACGCCCTCCTCCTCCTCCTGCAGACGTTGCGCTATTTCCCTAGAAATTCTGTGAGAGGACTCAGTGCAAAGGCAGCTAATGGCCTCAGCTTGGTGCCATGGAGAAAGGGAAGCTACTGCTTTTACCAGAAAGAGCTCTAGGCTGTAGGAGGCCACCTGGGAGACCCGCCAGACAGTGACTGAAGCCACAGGATCCGCCCGCAGAAAAACAGGAGCTCACGGGGCCGCTGAAGGGCTGCTCTGTGGCTCTAGCTGCCGCACGCAGGGGTGGAGCGGAAGGCCCGGGGCCGAGCCTCCTGTGCCCGGCATCCACCGGCGTCTACCACTTTCTAAGCACTTAACACATGCGACTGCTTCATAGTCCGGAAGACGGATGCTCTCAGCGGCCCCGTTTCGCGGATGAAGAAACTGCACAGGCGGGTGAGCTGCCTGGTGCCACACGGGCGGCCCGCGCTCGCTGGCAGCCCTGGCCCCTGGAGCCAAGCAGGAGGGGCGCTTTAGGGCTCCCCAGAGCTGGGCACGCAGCACGTGGGCCGGGTGGAGGCCTTCCCCGAGCGCCCACCGTGTGTCCCGGCCGCTGGCAGCCAAGGTGTGCATCACACGCACTGAGAAGGGCTGACCAGAGCTCCCTCTGGGTGGAGACCTCCATCCGGCCTGCAACGCCCCCTGCCCGGCAAACCAGCCGGCTTCTCAGGAGATGCAGGCGGCACGGCAACACCTCCAAGAGCAGCGTGTTCGGCGAGGAGCACACCCAGGTTCAGGGTGTGCTAGGCCCACAGTCCCGAGAGCAACATCCTTGTCCTTTCAGCCAGACCCTACGGGTGCCCCACTCTAAGCAAAGGCAGCCGAAGCTGGCCTCCAACATTCTTGGCGCGGGCCACGGGCAGCCACCCACTGTCCAGGATGCTGGCCACGGGCCAGCGTGTCTCTCCAGACTCAGCAGACTAGGACGCAGAGGAACCGGACAAACTGGTGCCAGCGCCCAAGCTGACGGCGCGTGGACTCATCCACCGCATTCGGGCAGTCTAGGCCACGGGAGCCCTGGCCACGGCCCGCTGCCCACCGCCGTGGGGTGGCTGACCACACCTGTGGTTTCAGCTGCTGCCCCTCGACCACCTCGGGCCCCACCCTCTCTGCAGCAGGGTGCACTGGCCCTGGAGGACCCGCAGGTTGACTGCCCCACCCCGTGTGCCCCTCAGAACACACCAGCTAAGGAGGGCCTCGGGGCGAAGTCCGGGCTATCTGGGCCCTGCCCGCACTTCTGTCTGCCACCCCTGTTAGAAGGCCTCAGGGTTCAAAAAAATAGTTAAATGTGAACCTGATCGCGGCCCTGTATCTACCTGCCAGCTTACAGGGCCGTAGTCAGTAACCTCCCCACGGGACAACCCAGACAGCTTCTTAAAATGCTTTGCAAGGGAGAAAGAGAGAGATAAAGAGACAAGCGAGATTTACAGAAGCTTAAGAAACGCAGCAAACAGCACCCAGGCGTCGACCTTCTCTGAATCCTGATCTGAACAAATTATTAAAATACATATATACGTGAAAATAAAACTGACACTGGACATTTGATATTAGAAACTGTTAATCTGCTCACTCCCAGCTACGATGACGTTGTGGTTAAATACTTTAAAAGAGTTTTATTGTTTACAGACACAGACTGAAACGTTTACAGAGTGAAAGACAGGCTGTCTCGCACTTGCTTCGAAATAACGCTGGGACCAGCAGTGAGCAGCGCCCTGTGGCCCCGCGTGCAGCTGCCAGGCCGCGCCGTGGTCTGCTCTGCTGCTCTCTCTACTTCCGTAGGTATCTTTAAGTTTTCTACATTAAAAGGCTCTCAAGGCACAGGCTTTGCTCCAGCCAGCCCTGCTCACAGCTCTGCCCTGGGCTTCTGTGGGCCGCCTGCCGCAGACGGACTCTCTCTGGTACTGGGGACCAGGGCACAGACAGGGCCCTTCCAGGAGCCCAGAGGAGCCCAACAAAACCCTCCAGCCCTGGGTCCACTCGGTGACACTTCGCTCTCTGCTTCAAGCGGTCACACTGTCACCACCACTCAGGGAGCCGTCCCTGGGGCCAGGCGCTGCGCCACAGGCTTTACCCAGCCCCTCACTTCCCGCTCACAAATGCTCTGGGACTTAGTCACTGCTCTCACCACACGTCACGAGAGGAAACTGAGGTTTGGTGGCATTTAATCATTTGTCAAGGCCACGTCAAACCTACAAAGGTCAGGCACTCGAGTCCACGGACCACGGCCTCTGGCGTCTTCCTGGGGACACAGCCCTGCCACGCCCGGGCCCTCGGCTCCCACGGTGCGCCCACAGGGGACAGCAGGGGCGCCCGGGAGAGAGCAAGGGCAGCTCCATGCACAGCCGCCACCACCAAACCTGAAATCCCGTCTGGGACTCTGAGGTTCGAGGAGGGTCACTGAGGCACGCCCGAAGTGAGAGGCCTCCAGGTGCCCAGTGTCCCTCCACAGGAGCCGTCAGGGACATTACAGCCCGTCTAAGCTAGAGGGAGCGCTGCGCAGCCATCGTAAACAATGAGGCAGAGTTTGGGGCGCCGATGTCGGGGGTCCACAGAGACTTGTTTTAAAATGCATCTCCCTCCTTCCCTCCCTGTCTCTCGCATACACAAGCCCCACAGAAAAAAACTGTTTCTGCAAGGACATCACTAACTGCTTATAGTGGTGACTTCAAGGAGACAGACTGGAGGGGGACTGCGACTCCCTGCTGCCCACACACATCACCTCTGTAGTTAGGGGCAGAAAAATGACTTTAAAAGGCGTAAGGACGACAGGGCAATGTGGGCTGAAAACCGTGGGCTCTGGGGTCCAAGACCTTCTGGATGCCAGAGCAGCCTTGCCACCGACTCACTGTGAGACCCTGGACAAGCCACGCCACCTCTCTGAGCCTCAGTGAGGGGAGGAAATAAAACCAGAGGCTTCCAGGTGTACAAGGGGAGGAGCGGGAAAAGACTGCGCCTCTGGCCGGGAAGGGCGTGGGTCGGGCCGGCCACTGCCCGCCGCACAGCTGCTCGGCCGGCCATGACGAACAGTCAGACCCGAGGCCGCAGGAGCCCATGGGCCTTGAGTGAGCCCGGGGTGGCCTCCGGCACAAAGTCCATTCTGTCCCCGCTCCTCAGCACTCCCCCAGTGAGGCTGGGCCCCCCGGGCTGCCAGAACCAGCCACTGGTCCCTGTGCAGAGGGCTGCCCGCCTCCGGGGCTCTGCGCAGCCCCCAAAAGCTGACCCCCGTGTGGGCACAGGGCCGAGCTAGTGGTGACCCTAGAAGTGTGGGCAGGCTGTGAGGGGAGAATGTGAGCTCTCCACTCAATCCTTCAAGACCGGAGCTCACATACCAAGTCTCAATTCAAGTGGAGGGCCGGTGGGAAAAGCCCGGCCCGGCCCAAAAGAGAGGGTCTTTGCAGGCCGATGGGGGGGATGGCGCAGGGGGATGGAAGAGTGCAGGATTCGGTGGCCCTGGGACCCCCGCCAGCTCGTCGCCAACCCTACCACGTGGTTCATGTGGCTATTTCCCCAGATCACAAGCCAGCCAGGATGCACCCAAGACTCTGAGGGCTCATGGCTCGGAAGCCGGCAAGCACTGTTTTAATTCACTTTAAAACAAAACCAAAAACACTTTCAAATAAAACTATGCAAACTTCCCAATAAAATGTTACCAAAATGCCCTTCCTGTGACCTCAGATGCCACTGAGAGTGACGGCTGGGGCTCAGTGTCCAATAATAGCTCGTTACAGGGGGTGGGGGTGGAGGGCAGGGAGGACAGCTAATATTAGCAGCTAATAACCAAAATGAACTTGTTTACACTTGACCACTTCTGAAAACCGGGCTATCTCTTAAAGTCGGAGTGCACACCTGATAGGTGTCTCCCCCTCCCAGAAGTGTGTCATTACACTGATGGTGCATCTCACCACGGAACTGTTGGCCAAAGTGAGCCCAGGCCAGCGCTCACTCCCTGACAAACACCCGCAGAGCGCGGGAGGGGCCGAGGGCTGCGCAGGGGGTGGGGGGGTGGGGTAGAAGGGTGGGGGGGGGGAGGGTGTGCAGCCGGAGAAATAAAGAACAGGAGCTTTGAGTGTAGAAAACCTCTCCTTCCCATTTCACAACTGATTTCCTTCTCTCCTCTTGGTTTTGCCAACCACCCCAAGCCAGAAACTCGGGACTAAGAGGAACCAGCTTGACTTTGTGAAAAAGAGAAAATCAGATCTAAGAGGATTCCGAAGGAAAATGAAGTTACATCAAACGATGCCTTAGATCTAGAATGGCCGAGTCCTGCTGCCGGCCTCAGCTAATGACTCAAAACCAAAGCAAAACAGCAACTCCAAGCCAAGGGCAATTGGCCGTGAACACGAGCAGGTAAATCATGGGGTCACCAACTGGGGGGGGGGGGGGTTTTGAAGGTAAGGCACAGGTCATGTCCTCAGGGCCCACACACTCAGGGAGGGGCAGCGGCCCTCCAGCTCCGTCACCCACACCCGCGCACCATGCCCCAGACCAAGCCCCGGCGCCTCCCTCCCATGTGGACACCAAAGCGCCCCAGGTCCCCTGCCCCACCCACCCCCTTCTGGGACAGACAAGTACTTCCCGTTTGGCAGCCACTGAATTACTTCCGGGAAACGTGGAAGCAGGTATGCTCTGTAATGTGACTGTGGCACCACAACACAATCTGGGACGGGCATGAGATGGGCGCTTTGCTGGGCATTCTGGAGCCCTGACCAGAGGTAGATGAACCCAGAAGCAGCAGAGAAGCGGCCTAACAGCATATCCAACTGCCCACACATGGGCCCGAGAGGCTCTTTACGGAACAAGTGGCACCCCCCATGCCCAGCCAGCACACTCCAGTGGCTTGCCAGTGCGCCTGGGTTGGGTTGCCCTGCCAACCACCCAGCCTCCCTTCGGAACCCAAGCGCCCCTGACTCTCTGCATCCACAGTGCTGCTGCTTTTGATGAAGGACAGCTGGAAGGCGGGCAGGCAGGGACAAGGGCCACCCTCCCAAGAGAAAACCACCCCGAGTAGGATTCCTACACCACCCTGGAAGGAATCCTCTACCTGTTCCCATACAGTAGATGGGTGACAAAAACCCAACTGGGTGACAGGTGCAAGGAGCGTTAATCAGATTAAAACAGCCCGCCCACAAGCCCATAAAAACCCCTAGACTCAGAAACTCCAGAGGCTACCCCTTCGGGTCCCCTCCCTCGTTGGGAGCTTTGCACTGTCACTTTGCTGTTGCTCAATGACTTTTGCTTTGCTGCCCTCCGCTTTGTCTGGTTTACCTCTTCGCTCTTTGAAGTGGCATGACCAAGAACCGTGGGCACCGACGGAGAAAACACGTGGAAGAGCGTCTCCAGGTCCTCCCCGCCCCGCCAACCCCCGCGCACCCGCAGGCCTCAGAGTAAGCCTTTCCCTACACGTCTCCCAGCTCTTGCTGAATGAGTCCCTGCAATACCCTCGCAGTATTAAGATACCTGTACCCGAAGTATATTAAAAACCCTCAAAACCCAACAATAAGGAAACTTATTGTTTCCAACTGACAACAACAAAACCACCTAAATTCTAAACCCTTCACCAAAGGAAACACAGGAACTGCAAACGAACCCACGGAAAGACGCAGACTGTCGTCAGCCGGCAGGTCACTCTACGGATTCAGGCTGCGGGATTTTGGCTTGGGTTTGCGGGTACGAGTCCGCATCCACTAGGACGCCTAGAATCAGACAGGAAGCGCGGGCGAGGACGTGAAGAGGCATGGAGAGGCGGGACGCCGGCTCGGCTGCGGGGACAGTAAACGCGGTGGCTACAGAGGACAGTCCGGCACTGCTCACAAAAATGAGACGTGGATGACCGTATGAGCCGGCAGCTCTGCTCCCGCCGACGTGCCCCCGAGAAGCGACAGCATCTCTGCACATCTCACTGCTGGTGGTGGCACAACTGACAGACAATATGGGGTCCGTCCACGGCGGGGGTGTCTGCAGCCACGGAAGGAGCGCGATGCTGATGCGCGCTACGACGCAGACGAGCTCCGAAGACATTACGCTAATCAGAAGCTTCAAGACCGAAGGGGCCGCATGCCGCACACTTCTGTTTATACGAAGGCGGCAAATCCACCGCTAGAAGCAGCTTCCTGGCCGCAAGGGACGGGAGGGAGGGAGGATAAGGAGCGACGGATAGTGGGGACAGTTTCCTCGTGGGTGAGGGAATGTTCTGGAATCTGGGGTGATGGCTGCCCAACTCCGAACGTACTAAACACCAGTGGAATGTGCACATTCAGTGCATGAACGCTATGGTAGGTGCACTGTATCTCCATAGAGCTACTTTTTAAGAAGAGAGCTACAACAGCACACCCCCGGAGACGAGTGGCTGCCCAAGCGCAGGCCAGAACGCGGAGCATCACCGCGGTGCACAGCGGACACGACCCGTAAAGCCGGACACACCGAAAACTCACATTCTCACAAAAACCGGTACGGGGATGTTTAGGGCAACTGTGTTCATAATCACCCAGAACCAGAAACCACCGCGATGTCCTTGACACCACACGCGGGGAAACGGCCCGCAGCGCAGCCACACAACAAGAAAGAGCGAGCTACGCGTTCAGACGACACGGGCGACTCTACAGTGCATTCTGCACCAACAGAGGGCTGCATGCCGTGCGGCCCCAGTTCTGGGACAATCTGGAAGAGGCCAAACTCCAGAGATGGGAGACAGAGGAGTGCTTACAAGGGACCGACAGGGGCAGGGGCCTGACTGCGAAGGGACAGCGTGCGGGGGTCTGGGGGCTGGAACTGTTCTGCACAACACTACTGTGGCAGACGCATGACCGCATGACAGGACCCAGAGTGAATTTCACTAGAAACAAACTAAAACAATAATGATAATAACCAGACAGGCAGGAGGAGGGGTCCAAGATGGCATGTAGACTGTGACGGTTGAATCTGACCACATTACACATGTAGACATGACCACGGCGCCAAGAGGGAGGGCAGAGCTACCATAAATGACCTGGGGTTGGGGGGGGGGGCGGCTGGGTGGCTTAGTTGGTTAAGTGTCTGCCTTCAGCTCAGGTCATAATCCCAGGGTCCTGGGATCGAGCCCTGCATTGGGCTCCCGGCTCCGCAGGAAGCCTGCTTCTCCCTCTCCCACTCCCCCTGCTTGTGTTCCCTCTCTCACTGTCTCTCTCTCTGTCAAAAAATAATAAGTAAAGGGGCACTTGGGTGGCTCAGTCAGTTAAGCCGCTGCCTTCGGCTCAGGTCCTGATCTCAGAGTCCTGGGATCCAGTCCCACATCGGACGCCTTGCTTGGCAGGGAGAATGCTTCTCTCTCTGCCTCTGCCTGCCACTCTGCCTGCTTGTGTGCTCGCTCTCTCTCTCTCTCTGACAAATAAATAAATAAAATATTTTAAAAATAATAAGTAAAATCTTTAAAAAAGGAAATAAAATAAATGACCCACTGAAGAAGCCATGTTTTAGCCAGACATCAGAAGGCCCAAGACCAAAAAAACTACACACGGACATTGTACTCCGGCAAGTAAATTTACTTCTCCTAGGAGTACTGGTCAGCAATTTGGAAACTACTTTCCCAATCCACTGGACTTCAACAATAAGCAAATATGTTGTAGATAATGAGGGTCAGGTATCTCCCCTCAGAGAAAGTTAAACGAAGCAACGGAAGAATGCTAGAGAAGGCTTGTTGGTGCAGGACCAGAGATGGAGGCATTGGTATGAGCTGATGGTTACTGTGATCTACGTGCCGACAGACACAGATACAACACACAGACGGGGGCGGGGAGCACAGGTGACCCTCGACCAACTTAGGGGTTAGGGCCGCCGATCTCCCTCCATCCCCCCACAGCAGTCAAAAATCTTCATATAAACTTCTGACCCCCCCAAAACTTAACAACTAACAGCCTACTGTTGACCAACGTTGTATTATCATATACCCTATTCTTTAACAATAAAGTAAGCTAGAGAAAAGCACATATTACTTTAAAAATCATAAGGAAGAAAAAATACACTCATAGTCCTGAACCGTATTTATCCAAATAAGCCCCCACATCAATGTGGACCCACACAGCTCAAACTTGATTCTAGGACTAGAGAAGGGAAACCCAAGGCGAGCCCGAGCACCCTGTGGTACCTGAAAGTGAGGGAAGGACCCAAAAAACGATGGGAACATAACGAAAAGGGACAGAGGCCCCCCAAGGGGGGTCCCACTAGCCAGAGTGAGAATAGTTTGAAAATAATAATAGATTATAATACATAATTATGTTATATACTAATATATACATATAAATATTATAACCCACAGGAAAAAAAAACAAATATCCATGAATCCATATGGATATAAATAAATGAGTGAATAAGTACATAGATGGGGGAGAACAGACACTTCCTTACAGAAAAATTCCAGCGAATAATCAAAGAAATGAAGGAAATAGAGCATCATAGAACACCACTGACAGATGGCTAAAACTAAAGAAACTTGAACAAGAAACAGGTCAATTGCGTACTTTCAGCGTATCTCCTCCAAAGAGATACTAGTTACCAGGGTGGTTTGAACAACGCCCGCCAAGATGTGGAGCTTAATTTCTCTCTGCCTGAGTGTGGGCTGGACTTGACTCGCTTCTAACAACTAGCAGAATATGGAAAGAGAGTGATGACAGCAGGGAAGCCCGGCAGACAGCACCTTAACAAAGGGATCGAGGTCGATGTCCCCAGTAGTAAGTCAAGGTAGCGTCAGGTCCTCCCTAGGATAGTATGATGGGGGCGGGGAGGGCTCTTCTGCTCTGTCGTCTTCTCCCAAAATCTGCAACCCCTTGTAATCATGAAAATACACCAAGCAAGCCCAAGTTGGCGGGCATTCTTCAAAATGCGTGGCCAGAGTATTTTTAAGACATCAAGGTCAGAAAAGATGAGGAAAAGCAGATAAACCGTCACAGACTGAAGGAGGCAAAAGAGACCTGATGTTACATGCCGTGTAGGCTCCTGCAGCAGATCCCAGAACAGAAAAAGAACACTAGAAAACGGGGAAACCCGAAGTCTGTTAATAACGTCTACCAATCCCAACGAATAGCAGTGCTGTGGTCACGGGGAACAGAGACAGGAGGGAAGCGGGGAGTGCAGAATGCAAGGACTCCGCACGTTCTCTGCAACTCTTCTGTGTTTCCACAATTAATTCAGAATTAAAGGTCACAAAAAACCAGTATCATGGACTATGAGATCGTCCATACCAGGCTGTTAGCGAAAACCCTTATGGACGGCGGCAACTGGAATCTATGAACCTCCTTCTTTCTCCAGATGTAAATCTCACGGAGTCTAAATACAGATCAAGTCTTTCTGATAAAATGTCATGTCCAAACTGGCATGATTCAGTATGTGTAGTACACACACCAAACTTCTACGACCTAGTACGAAAAAAGAATGCAAAGTATCTCAGGAATTCAAAAATATTGATGACATGTTGAGATGATAATGTTTTAGATAGAGCGGGCTGACTTACATTATTAAAATTAATTTCACCAGTTTCTTTTTTGACCTTTTCAAATACGGCTACTAAAAACAATTACGTGGGGGGCTTAACTATTTCTACCGAGCGGCCACTGTACGAAATGTAATTCACACACTGAAACAAGGACTTCAAATGCATCTGGCCACTTCCAAGACAACATTAAGGGAGCGTTTCAGCAAAACTCCACTCCCTTGATTGGTCCTAGGACAGCTAGGACCAACTTCCCTGTCCTGAACACGCTCCCTGTCCTGGGGCAGCCTGAGCCTTGCTCTCCCAGGCCACAACCGATGCTCTAGTTCACTTTACACAGGAATAAATCAGCCACAGCTCATACAGGCTTCTGGGTCAACATGGGATCAGAGGGCAACCATCTGGATTCCCCTAAATGACCTTGAGCTCCTAACTCGGGAACATTCACTTCCATTCATTCTGCCCCATAATGTGCTTTGCCGTCGGCGTTTACAAACAGGGACCTATCCAGAATTCATACAAAACTCTTACACAGCTCAACAACAAACAGACAGACTACCCAGTTAAAAAATGGGCGAAACACTTGAATACATGTTTCTTCAAAGATCTGCAACTGGCCAACCAGCCAACGGAAAGACCCTTGGCCTCATGGGTCACTTTGGAAATGCAATTCAAAACCATAATGAGATACCGCTTCACACCCAGTAGGATGGCCGTGACTGAGAAACCTAGTAAGCGAGAAAAGGCAGGAAGCACTGACAAGGATGCAGAGGAGACCGGGACCCGCGCACGCTGCTGGCGGGAACACAAAACGCAGCGACTGCGGAGGACGGTTTGGTGGTCCCTTCAAAAGTTAAACACTGGGGTGCCTGGCTCGCTCGGCTGGAAGAGCGTGTGGCTCATCTCAGGGTCATGAGTCTGAGCCCCACGACGGGCGAGGAAATCACTTTAAAAAGAGAGAGAGAGAGAAAGAAGTTAAACAGAAATCCTGTATGACCCAGCGAGTCCGCCAGGTGTCTGCCCAAAGGAACGGAACCCTGGTGTTCAAACCAGCACACCCACATATGTGTTCATGGCAGCAGACGACCGACGACAGCCACAAACAGCCGACAGCGCCAGCATCCGTCGGTGGACAAATGAGGAGACAAACGGGGAGACGGCCATGCTGTGGGGGTGCTACTCAGCTGTGAAAAAGAACGAGGTTCTGATACGGTTACCATGTGGATGAGCTCCTACAGTTCCACCAAGTCAAAGGAGCCAGACACCACGGGTCACACTGGAGACAGGCCTTCCTTTGGGGCGGAAGAACATACTTTGGGACCAGGTACAGGTGGTGATTGTGTGACATGGTGAAGGCACCAGACGGCCACGGAATTGTTCATTGAAGCTGGTGAATTTCCCGTTCTAGGACTTTCTCCTGTTTTTAAAAAGCTGGGGGTTGCCGACCGTGTCCCAAGGCTCGTGGGTGTACACGGCTGCCCCTCCAGAATCCACCCGTCCACGCAGTCGCTCATTCCACAGATATCGACCCGGTGCCATCTCCGCGCCGGAGGCCAGCACACAGCGGAGAGCACGACTGGGGGGCCGCTGCCCTCCGGAGCTAATGTTCCAGGGGGAGAGCCAGACGGCAGACAGACACACACACACGCATTTAAGGACCATGGAAAAGCAAAAGAACGGTGTGCTAGGAGAAAGGCTAGAAGGGAAGGCCAAACTCAGAGAGGCTGTGTGGGGATCACGGGGGCTACATGGCCCCTGGCCTGGGTATTCATTAAATACTTTTTTCCTAAGTATAAAATTATTGGAGGTGTAACAATATGAAAAAAAAAACACAAAAACCACATGGTGATGTCAATAATGCAGAAGGAACACTGGACACAATTCAACACCCTCCTGTGATTAAAAAAAAAAAAAATCAGCAAACTATAAACAGAAAGAAACTACCTCAACGTAATACAAGCCACATATGGAAAACCCACAGCCAACATCACGCTCAATGGTGAAAGGCTGAACGCTCTTCCTCTAAGATCAGCAACAGGCTGGGACACCCGTCACTGCTTCCAGCTCACAGCGCTGGAAGTCGCAGTCAGAGCACTAGGCAAGAAAAAGAGAAGAAAAAGAAAAAGGCATCTAAATTGAGAAGGAAAAAGTAAAATTATCTGTTAAGCAGATGATAACCTCTTATCTGTCGAAAACCTAGGACACCTCGCATACACACACAGAACTAATAAATAAATGAGCAAAGTTATGGGATACAAAATCAACACAAAAAATCAACTGCATTTCTATACACTAACAATGACCAAAGTGAAAACAAACTAAGAAAACCAATCCACTTACAAAAGCCTCAAAAAGAATAAAATACTTAGGATTCAACCAAGGAGGTAAAAGAACCGTCCAATAAAAGCCACCAAGCCACCAAACCCTGCTGAAAGAAATTAAAGAGCACATAAATGGACTGGAAGACATCATGTTCTTAAAATTTCAGTGCTGATGAGGGACAGAAGCAGGAAAACGTTCATCTTTAGTCCGGAAGGCTAACCTACAGCAGTTCTGATAGGGACCAGATACGAGCTGGTTGCCACATTCTTAGAGGGTCTCATGACTGCCTACACATCTCACCGACAGTTACCGTCCAACCGAGCGATAAGCACCAGAGAAATCTTGCAAAAGTAGTTCTACGAGTATAAGTTTGAAGAAAAGATTTATGATCTGACACTCCTTGCACGTCCCTTCCCCCTTGAGCACCGAGCACACAACCACCAGCTTCATACAGAAGTGCAGCTCCCTCTGCTCGCGGCTCCTGTCCCCGCGCCATTTACATAAACTTGGGAAGCTGCACCACGCGACATCTGGAGAATTCTTTCTCGGCCACTGCCCTCGACGCCGTTGCGAGAGCACAGCTGTGGAGGAAAACAGCACGGTGGTTCCTCAAAATATTAAAAATAGATTTACCATATGTTCCAGTAACTGCACTTCTGGGTATATACCCAACAGAAGCGAAAGCAGGACCTCAAAGGGATGTTTCTGCACTCACGTTCCCAACAGCAGTGTTCCCGGTAGCTAAAACATGGCAGCAAGCCAAGGGTCTATAGATAGACACGGGGAAAAGCCAAATGTGGTGGGTACACGGCACCACAGAATACCATTCAGCTTTAGAAAGGCACGAGGCCCTGTCACACGTGACAACAGGGGTGAGCCCCGAGAACACGATGTGCAGGAAAGGCCACCAACAAAGGACCAGTATCGTACGCCTGCACGCGGGTGAGCTACCTACGGCAAGTTCACAGACACAGAAAGTAGCACAGAGGTTACCACGGGCAGGGGGAGGAGCAGTTGTCGTTCCACTGGTCTGGTTTTACTCGGGATGACCAAAATGCCCTAGAAGCCCCGAGAGGAGTGACGGTCGCGCGGTATCGTGCACGTGCACGAACGGCCCGTTTCAAAATGGCTAAAATAGCACACACTGCGTCACAGACACACACAAACACCCACACGCCCCAACCCAGAAAAGGCAAAAATCAATAAAATGGACTGCATCAGAATCAAGAGCTTCGGCTCTTTGCAAGACTGCCGAGAGCCGGAGGAGACCAGCCTTCCAATGAAAGTTATCGCAAAGGACGGGCGCCCAGAAATATAAAGAAATCTCACAAATTCAGTAAGAGAACAACTCGACTTTTAGAAAATGGCAGGCATTTTGAACAGACACCTCACTAGACAGAATGACAAATAAGCATATGAAAACATGCTCAATGCCTTTAGTCATTAGGGGAAAAGACCAGAATTAACACCAATTCTGCTCAAACTCTTCCGAAAACAGAAGAGGAGGGAATACTTCCTAACGTGTTCTACGAAGAGAGCATTATTTTAACACCAAAGACAATGACAGCACAAGAAAACAACAGACCAACAGTCCCTGCGAATAAAATATCCTTAAAGATATTTATATCCATAAAGCATCCAATATCACACACTTAAAAGATTATACACCTGAAACTAATGATGTGCTTTAAGTCAGCTAACTGAATTTAAATTAAAAAAAAGATTATACGTATAACTGCTATCTATCCCAGGAATGCAACGGTGGTTCAATGTAGAAAAACCAATCAAAACGATCAAAACGTAGTATGCCACGTTAACAAAACAACGGGGAAAAACCCACATGATTATCTCAACGGAGGCAGAAACAGTGTTTGGGAAAAAATGGGCCCATTCATGATGAAAACAGTCAGAAAGCTAGGAATAGAAGGGGGCTTCTTTAACCTGGAAAGGGCATTTGTGAAAAACGCACCATGAACACCACGCTCAATGGAAAAACACTGAAGACTCAGCCTTAAGCTTTAAAACGTATCATCAGGAACAAGATAAGGACGGGCCACTTTCACTCGACACGGTAATGAAGTCCCAGCCAGAGCAATGAGGCGAGAGGAAGGGAAAAAAGGGAGGTGGGCGCCCAAACTGGAAAGGAACAAGTAATATTATCTCCACATGCTGATGGCATCTTACGTGTAGAAAATCCCAAAGAAGCCAGATTTGGTATAGTTGCAGGATATAGGATCAGCATACAAACTCAGTGGTGTTTCTATATACTACCAATGAACAATCCCAAAAGAAAATTGGGAAAATAATTCCACTTATAATAGCATGCAAAAGAATAAAATACCTAGGAATAAATTTAAACAAGAATATAAAAGACTTGTACGCTGAAAAGTACAAAAGATTGATGAAAGAAATTGATTCAAGAAAACCTAATTAGATGGAAAGACTTCCCATGTTCCTGGACTGGAAGACTTAATAATGTTAAAGAGTACTGTTTCCCAGGCGATCTGCAGATTCAATGCAATCCCTAAATTCTAGTGGTCTTTTTTGCAAAAATGGAAAGCCAAACAGCAAACTCATGTGAAATCGCAGAGGTCCCAAAGAACCAAAACCACATTAAAAAATAAACAAAACCCCCACAAAATCGGAGGGCTGTCATTTCCTAATTTCAAAACTTCCTATAAAACTACAACAATCAGAGAGGTGCCTGGGTGGCTCAGTCGGGTAAGCATCCGCCTTTGGCTCAGGTCTTGATCCTGGGGCTCTGGGATCAAGCCCCATGTCGGGCTCTCTGCTCGGCAGGAAGCCTGCTTCTCCTTCTCCCTCTGCCTGCCTCTCCCCCTGCTTGGGGACTCTCTTTCTCTCTCTCTCCAATAAATAAATAAAATCTTAAAAAAAAAAAATTTAAAGCAATCGGGGCACCTGGATGGCTCAGTTGGTTAAGCATCTGCCTTTGGCTCAGGTCGTGATCCTGGGGTCCAGGGATGGAGCCCCACATCAGGCTCCCTATTCGGTGGGGAGCCTGCTTCTCCCTCTTCCTCTGACCCACACAGCTTGCGTGTGCATGTACACTCTCTCTGTCCCCCAAATAAATAAATCTTTAAAAAAATTTACAACAATCAAAATTAGCAATAGAATAGAACTGAGAGTCCAGAAATAAACCCAAACACCTGTGGCCATCCGACTTTGAACAAGGTTGCTGAAACAACTCAAAGGGGAAAGCTTCGTCTCTTAAGGAAATGGTGCCGGGACAAATGAATACTCAAACATGCGAAAGAATGAACCGGGCCCTACCTCATGGCATATATCGAAATTAACTCCCAATGGAGCAACCGTCCAGATATAAGATGTAAAACCATGAAAGTAAACACAGGGATAAACCTTCACAACCTCACACCTGGCAAAGAAGTCTGAGATTTTACACTCTAAGCGTGAACAACAAACAAAAATACAGAAACTGAACTTCATAAAAATCAAAACCTTTTACACATTAAAAGATGTCACCAGAACATGATAAAACAACCTACGGGATGGGAGAAAATATTTTGTGAAGTCACACATCTGGTAAGGGTCTACTATCCGGGACACAGGAAGAACTCTTGTAACTCAACAACAAAGACGACAAACGACTGAATTAATAAACGGACGTGTATGTAGCCATTTCTCCAAACAGGACATACGAATGGCTAATAAGCACGTGAGATGTTCAATATCATCGATCTTTAAGGAAATGCAAATCAAAGCCTCAATTGAAATAACCATTTCATACCCACTAGAAAGGCTACAATAAAAAAAATTGTTTTTTAACGGAAAATGACAAGCCCTGAGGAGTTTTCCCACGTTGCTGCTGGGAATACAAAATGGTGCAGTCAGCGGGGCAAGCAGCGTGGCAGGTCCTCATGAAGGTTAACGACGGAATTTCCACACGACCCAGCATTCCACTCCCAGGTGCACGCCCCGGAGAAGTCAGAGCCGGAACTCCAACATGAACACAGACTGGGATGTCCACGGCGGCACCACACGTGGCAGCAAGTAAGTGGAAACGGCCCACATGTGCAGCAGGAGAGGGACGAGTATCCAAACTATAGGCCAGCTGACCTTCACTGCTCATGCCTCCGTATCTGGGAATGTGGCTACTCGCTGAAATTTATTTGTAAACCGACAATCAACACCTGTGGCTTTCACATTCATTCACAGACACGCACGCAGGGGTGAAAACTCGGAGCCTCCCAGCGCTCTTCCCAGCGGACTCAGAACGGGATGAAACTCTGCCGTCCTGTGCCAGCCCTCGGGGTAAACAAGTGTCCTTCTCGTGGTATACCCAGGGCCATGGCTTTCACATTTTTGTGCTCTTTGCTGGTGATCTTACGGTCTGAAAGGGCCCCAAGCAAGACACTGATGGGCTGTCGAGGGCCTAAACCCAGGCTGGCCATGAGGTGCCTTACAGAGAAAATACGTTTTTCAGATAAGCCGGGCTCTGGCAATTGGCTGTGAGCTCAGGGTTGGGGAAGCCACAGCATACATTAAACAAGGCGTCTGTGGACGGAAACACCCAGAACACATGACTACAGATCCACCAGTCGGTGAACACGTGACCAGCGGCTCCCAGGAGCCCAAGCCTGCGCTCCCCTCTCCCGACAACAGTGGCTCAGGCTTCACGGATTCGGGGCTGGAGGGGACGTCTCGGAACTCCTGAGGATGAAGGGAACGTTACTTGGCCATAAAAAGACATGAAGCACCGACACGGCCGCCAACACGGAGGAACCTTTGCAACCACGACACTGAGCGGAAGAAGCCAGACGCAGGAGGACACATGTCATCCCACTCCCTTCACGTGAAATGTCCGGAACAGGCAACCCCACAGGACACAAAGCAGACTGGAGGCTACCAGAAGGTGGGGCTGGGGACGATGGGGACACGGAAAGGTCTGACTTTAAAATGGTTCACTGCATGTGAATTTCACCTCACTCAAAAAAGATTTTCTCTTTTTTTTTGGGGGCAATTGTGGTACCAGAGAAAGACACTTGGGCTTTGTTCCTGGCTCCTGGCACAGATTTCCAAAACCCTTGGAATGGCCTGAGGGTCAGGGGCGTCTTTGGTTCTCACGAGACAACCCCTGGTGGGGTCGAAGACAGGGGAGGTTGGGGGTGCTGGTTGCCAGAAAAGACCACGTCCCCATGAGCGGCTTGGATCTTCCCGCCCCACCTCCCAACCTCCAGAGACGGGTGAGGGGCTGACGGCTGAGTCAGTCACCAACCACCAATGATTTTAGCCAATCATGCCTATGCGTATTAAATCTCCATAAAAACCCTAAACAATGGAGTCTGGGGAACCAGGCTGGTGAACACAGGAGGTGCTAGGAGGGCGGCATGCCCCAGGAGAGCCTGGGAGCTCCAGACTGCCCCCCTCGCCTCCCCCATACACCTCTTCCGGCTGGCTGGTCCTGAATTGTATCCCTCATCATAAACTGGCAACAGTAAGGAAAATGTTTGAGTTTTCTGAGCTGTTCTAGCAAATTATGTAACCTGAGGAGGGGGTCGTGGGAACTCGGGCATTCGAAGCCCGGGCTTGCAACTGGCACTAGAAGCGGGGGCCGTCCTCTGGGGCCTGGACTAGTTCGGAGCAGACAGTGTCAGGACTGACTCGAGCTGCGGGACACCCAGCCAGAGCTACGGAGTCGGAGCTGGACAAGTGTTCTCAGAAAGGACACCTCTCGTTAGCGGTCCGAAGCAGTCTCAGTAAGAATGCTCAACAGTGCACACACACAACTTCTGAAATAGGACGAACCCCCCCGCCCCAGTTTGTTCCCTTGGGGGAAAGGAGAGCTTTTATCTGTCCAACAGAATGCGGCCTCACATAAGTACCACTGCCAAACAACACGGAAGCAGAATTCCTTCATTTCACAGACGCCGCCGTCCGCATTCGGGGTCAAGAGTGGCTAAAAACCCCTCAGGCTGACCCAAGAAAACGTCCTTTGCTTGAGAAAGCGCCTGTTTTTGCTGTGGGCATAGGTCCTCCCCGCTCACCAGAAAGGCCGAATGGCATCTCCCTCCATCTCTGGAATGCTGCCCTCTCCGGCCCTGCGGAGGCCACTTTCTCCGCTTACCTTCCCGACGCAGAGGAACCAGCAGGGGAGGCCGCCATCTCAACGGCCCCAGTAACCACACGCTCTCACCGAACGCCCGGTCCGGGCCGTGCCGGGCCCTGGGACAAGCGCTGTGCCTGGCATCTCTCTGACTCTTCCGACCAGCCCTGGAAGGCAGGAACCACTAGGAGCCCCGTGGAGCGGACAGAGAAATTGAGGCCCAGAGCAGGAAGGCGTCCACTCCCTTCCTATCTCAAAGATCAACTCACCCCATCTACAGCTGCAGAGTAACCAAGGGCGACCCTGCCTTCGCCAGGGCGGAAAAGCCGCCAGCAGACCCACTCACAGCGGCCCTGCTGCGAACAGTACTCCAAGCCTGTAGGAGCTCCTCTGGCGGTAAACTGGTGTTACTCCCCACAACTGTCTGATCTCTACACACCTTTGGAAGCAGGGACCCACATGAGACAGCTGCAGAGCACGATGCCTATGACCGTCCCTGTCACCCTGATGTAAGCAAACGCCAGGATTTGTGAGCAGCAGACGTGCTGGGTGTTCAGGGAACAGGGGTACGCATGCACTCAGAGGCTCCGCTGGCTCAAATCCCAGCTCTGCCCGTGGCCGCGTGGCCTTCACTAAGTGACTGGGTGGCCAGGAGCTCCTTCACCCAGAATGGGGGGATCATCTTCCTCCAGGCCTCGTCTGCAGAGCACCTTCCCAATGCACAGCCCCCACAGGACCTGCGGCTGGACTTGCGGCCCGGGCCCGTCCCACGGTGGGCCTTGCTTCCCGGGTTTTCCCAGTTCAGGGGCATCCTTGAGAGCTCTGGGGGCAAAACCACCTCCAGGAACAGAGGAGGCCAGTTTTCGTTCCTAAGCAAGAATGGGCTGCAGTTCGGAGAACTGGCTCACAGCGGCGCTCCCGCCCCAGGCACATGGGCCTCGGCAGGAGTTGGCGAGACAAGTCTATGCCTGGGAACGGGACCTTTTCTTTCCTTTAACAGAAAGAAAAAGGCCTCACTCCAACAGATTTCAAATGAAAGCACGAGTCAAAATTTTAAAAGCCTACGGTACCTAAAATGAAAGGATCATAGTGTAAGTAAACTCTACCTCGAGAAACCATACTCGAAAAAAACTCTTTTAACTTGAACTACAAGCCACGGTGATGGCCTGCGGGACACACCAGGGCAGTGAGCTGCACACGTGCGCCCCCTAAAGGGTCACCTGGGGAAGTGGCGCCACACAGGGTCTGGCAGAGGAACTGGGAGCAGAGAGGCTCAAGGGGCCCAGGGTCCCACCCCACTCTTGCAGGACACACACACACGGGCTCACTCCCAGTAAGAAAGCCCAAGGATCCCAAAGGAGCACACCGGGTTTCAGGACACCCTCTGCTTCCTCCATGCCCCAGTGTAGGTGAGGGCGTTGTGCGCAGGAAGGACGCGTCCTGTGGCCAAAGGGTCACCCGGAATTCCCTCTGTTTCCCACCAGGGGGAGGAGAGAGGGGTGGAACCTTGGAAGCTTAGTATAGGAAGTCCCGATGCAAGGCTCAGGGGAGCATTACAAGACGCCACCGGCAGACACCATGACCCACGGTGGAGACCTTTCCTGAGGCTCCTAGCGGGCTGGGCAAGTTGCACCCGCTCGATCTGGGTTTTTTAACACCTGGGACTTCCGTACATGGTGGGCCTCGATCTCCCCCACCACACAAGGCTAGGGGGGCGGTGCTGAGCAAACAGCACCAACCACGCCCTGCCCAACATCCTCCAACACGCAGCTGGTCCCACAAAGCCACCTGCCAAGCCAGGGGACAGCAAAGGCCAGGTGCTTGACTCTCCCTCCAAGGGCTGCCCTCAGATACGTGGCCTGACTGAGCGTCCGTAAACACAGGGTAACAACTCAGCCTGGAGGGACACTCCAGCGGGCAGTTCTTCCACGGACCGAAACAGAAAAGGGGAGAGGAGCGGCTCGTCTCTGGGACAAGTGTTCTTAATCACTGAAATGATTTGCCGCCGTTCGGAGGTGAACTTCACCGCTCGCAAGCCCAAGCAGGGGACGTGCCAGACGGGAGACAACACTGGGCCATGTCTGCTTGCTGCCAACCCGCCGTGCAAGCTGGAGGAGGAGACACCCTCTCTGGCCCTCAGAGTCCCCAGTGGTCTCGAGGGGCTTGGAGACATGGGGGCCTGGCACCAGCTTCAAAACCAGAAAAAAATGCCTCTGCAGTGAGCCCCCGAAGGGTCCGTTGATGGATGAGTGGATCAAGAAAATGTGGCCAGGGGCGCCTGGGTGGCTCAGTGGGTTAAGCCGCTGCCTTCGGCTCAGGTCATGATCTCAGGGTCCTGGGATCGAGTCCCGCATCGGGCTCTCTGCTCAGCAGGGAGCCTGCTTCCCTCTCTCTCTCTCTGCCTGCCTCTCTGCCTACTTGTGATCTCTCTCTGTCAAATAAATAAATAAAATCTTTAAAAAAAAAAAAAAAGAAAAAAAAAGAAAATGTGGCCAGTGTGTGTACGTGTGTCTGCACACATAGTGGAATATTCTGTGGGCTTGGGAAATCCCAACGGACTGGGATTCCGAAGAAGAAAATCCTTCGTAGATGAACCTAGAGAGATTACGCTACGTGAAATAAGCCAGACAGAGACAGACAAACATGACATAGTATCACTTATGTGTGGAACCTAAAAAAATAAGAAAATCATAGAAACAGAGTAGAGAGTAGTTATCAAGGGCTGGGGGGCGGGAGAAGTGGGGAAGGCTTGGTAAAAGGGTGCAAACGTTCAGTCGCGAGATGGAGTAAGGCTTGAGGATCTGATGTGCAGCGTGGGGACCACAGCTGATGACACGACCACTAACTGAAATCTGCTGAGAGAACTTACATGTTCTCCAAAAGAAAAAAAAGGGGGTGTGTGTAAGGTGATGGATGTGTTAGTTAACTCGATGGGGAAAATCCTCTTACAAATGGGTGTGTCTGCCAAACCATCATGTGGTGCATTTTGAGGGTCCTATCATTTTGTCAGTTACACCTCAGTGAAGCTAAAAAAAGGAAGAAAGAAAAAAAAAATGCTTCTGTGTCGCGCTGTAATTGGCAACCCCAATCCAGCAGTCCTTACGGGCGCCCGTGGGCTCCTGCAGCTCCCAGGGAAGACAGAGAGTGGCCCTCGAGCCTGGGTGCGGCTTCCAGCAGCGAGCTCCGGGGACCAGGAGGGGCGAGGCAGTGAGGGCCGGAGCTGTAGCTCCCTCCCTGCTCGACGCTGAGTACCACCCCTCCTCCAGAGGGGGAGCCCCCCAGAAGGCTCCATGTGGCTCACGGCCAAGAAGCTGGAACAGGGTCTGGACGGTCCCCAAGACCCCTCCCAGCGGCCAAAGCACTGTGCCTTCTCTGGGGTACGTGACGCAGAGCAGCACCCCCTCCCGGTGGGAGAGGCCTGGGCAGTTCTGCAGAAGCCGCCACAGGAACGGGGCCAGCTAAGGCACAAGCACCAAATGCTCCCGCTTCTTGCCAGCGTTTCGAGAGAAAACCTGGAGAGCAGCAAAGGACCTGGGGCAGGAGCAAGGGCTCCAAGAGCCAGTGCCACCAACGCAGCAAAGCACAGCCTCTGTGCGGCACCTCCTCCCCGGGCAAAGCCCTAGCCTCCCTGCAGGCCCTTGGGGAGACACCGGGAAGCCGGGCGGGCACCAGCACTGCCCAGGGGGCGGCAAATGCAGCTCCCACCAGTGTCAGGGACCAGAGAGCAGACAGACCTCAGAAAATACAAAAGCCTTGCTGGCCTGGGGGACCCCAAACTGCTTCTGAACCAAGGAATCAATCTAGTTAACCCAGAGACGAGCTCAGGTGGCCAGAGGACTCCCATACCAGCCGCCCCTCAGAACACCGGTGCACACGAATACCAAAGGCTTTCTGCGAACGGACTTAGTCTCCCCAGCTGCTAGCACCCTTCCCCCACCACAGGCTGCCCCCAGAGAGCGGGGAGGCCAAGGACCCCTGCCTAGAGACTCACCCAGCATCCATCCCACCTCCACAGTCCCCGCCCCTCCTCCATGCTCCTGGACCCTGGGAGGGTCCAGGAAGACTGCCCCGCCACCTGCTGCAGGCCCAGCCCCAGCAGGGCAGCCTCTCCCCTGCATCTCCCCGACTCAGCCCTTGCCAAAGAGACATAGAGCCTCTGCCCGCGCACACACAAGCTGGCCTCTTCTCTCGAGAGCAGCCACTCCCTGGGCCTCGAGGGTCTTGATCCCCAAAAGCCTTGGGATGACCCAGGCTTCTGTGACCTGGGCCCAAGAGGGCCCACCAGCAAATCCCACCAAGTCCTACCCGCTGAAGTGGCACTCGGTTCCCAGCAGGTCGGCACACCTGAGCACCATTCCCCGAGGCCCTCGGTGCCTCATGGCGTGCGAAGAGAGGGCTAACCAAGGGACTCATAGGGCTAGTGGTGGCACCTGCCAGCCTCCCAGGGAGATCGCCAAGGTCAGCGGGCCTTGGGGGAAAGCACACCTCTGAGCCAGGAAAGCTCACCACGGCCTCATGGTGGCGCCTGTGAGAAGCAGAGGCAGGCTGCCAGGAAGGCTTTTCTAATCTTAATCATTGGGCTTTCAAAAAAAAAACAAACTACGGTCCAAATGTGTCCCCCCAAATTCCTCTGTGGAGTCCTAACCCCCGAGGGGATGGACGGAGGAGGTGGGATCTCAGAAGGTGAATAAGTCCTGGGGCTGGAGCCCTCGCGAATGGGATGCATGTTCTTGTAAGAGACCCCACGCGTGGCCGCCTCTCCCTCCATGCGAGGACACAGCAAGGAGTCTGTGACCCTGGAGAGGGCCCTCCCCGACCCAGTGGTGGTCCTGATCATGGACTTCCAGCCAATACATCTCTCTTGTTCATAAGCCACCCAGTCTATAGAACCTAGTTACAGCAGCCCGGATGGAATAAAACAATATACGTAAATACATACAGTCACTGTGTTTAAAAAACACACATGGAAGAAAATAAAACAAAAAAACCCTTATAACCCTACCCCCAGCTTACCCTTTTAACATGTCTGATGAACCTCTTTTTCTCTATGAATAATATACCTAAGCTTGCTTTTGTCCAACCAAAATTAACCCCCCCACCCCACCGGGTCACCGAAGATTCTGTACAGATGCACCGTAAACACATCCAACCGCTCGCCTACTGTTGGACGTTTACGTAACTTCCGCATTTGGCCGCACGACCGGTGACTAACCCCCTAAGACCATCCATGGAATCTGGCCCTGTCATGGCACGTCACTGCTGACTCAGGGCCCACACACACCTGCGGGGCAACCGAACGGGGATGTGGCCCGGCTGCTCCCCGGGAAGGCTGCATCCACGTGCAACCCCACCCACCGTCCCACGGGCCAGTTCCCCAGTCCCCACCTTCCACACGAGACAGTTGCCGCACTTTGTGCGCCGGCGCCCTAACTTGGAGGTCTGCTCCGAGGGACCCCGACACTCCACCCCACGTGCAGCCCCGGCTCCACCTCCTCCTCTGGGAACGGCGTGTCCTTCTCGCGCTGCCCCGGGATCCTACCTTGTTTTTGAAGTACACCTCGATGGGCATGATGAAGCCCGCGTAACCCGACTCCTCCACTTTGTAAGGGGGCTCCTTGCACACTAAAAAGAAAGGGAAAATGCATCATCAGCTCGCCGCACGCTCAAAGGCCCAGCCGCCAGCACCAGCAAGCTCGCAGCTGACCTGGTGGGACTGCAGATTTTCTGGAGGCCAGCTCCCCCGGGAGTGTCGAATCCCACGGAATTCAAAGCATCACAAGGCACAGGAGCGAGCAGGAGAAAGGTGACCCCGCCACGGAAGGAGGGCGGCAGAGGGATGCAGGAAGGGACGTGAGACGAGCTAGGTCAGAGCGGCCACTGCCGGCCACGGGCTGCACGAGCTCAACTGAATCGGGGCAACGAGGTGCCAGACCCCGTGGGGCCCCAGCGTCCCCGGCAGGGAGGGCCGTACCCACCGCCTGCTGCTGCTCACTCAGACACGCTAACAGAGGCCCAGCTGGGCGCCAGCGTCCCAGACGCGGGGAGACGGGAGATGGTGACGGCGGGTCTTCGCTGGGAGGACCCTGGGTTCCGTTTTAGCGCCTCACAAAGCCATTCCCAAGTGACTGAATAGAGACCCGTTAACCCCAGAGTTGGGGGGAAAAACAAGGGGAAACCAAAAAGAACAGCGAAGTACAAGTCAAATGACCTCCAGCAACCACACCCTCTGGAACGAACCTCGATGTTCTGACACGCACGCTGCCATGAAAAGACCATCCTCCCGCTTTGAAGAAAAATTAGAGCAGTCCAGGTCAGCTCCCCTGGTCCCCCACCCCTCCCTCTCCAGAGGCAAATTCTAGTGGGAGACGGGAAACACCGTGCCGACTGTGAAAAGCCATTACGCACACGTCTGCCCCAGTCAGGTGATTCTTCAGTGGGCCGGAAACTGCTGGAAAACAGTGCCCGGAACATAATGAAAAGGTTTTTTGTTTTTTGTTTTTTTAATTAAAATGGTGTAAGTTTTTTTCTTTTAAAAAAATCTTTAGCACTCAAATATCTCATCCAATATCATTATGTCAAATATGTCATGACTCTCATCTGTCCCAGCAAAACTGGCCAACAGGGGAGGTCTGGAAGAGCTAGGGACCCCCTAGGCAGGGCTAGCTGAAAGGCCTTGCACGGGCAAGCCCCAGGGGAGCAGGAGGTGGGCTTGCGGCTCAGGCTTCAGGAGCCCCATGGGCCTCACAGACCAGAGAGGGTATGAGCCGCAGGGGAGCTGGCCTTGGCTCCAGGAGCCTTGACCAAGACTCCCCCCGCCCCATTCCACTCTGCCCTGCCGAAGAGCCTGTTCCCTTCAAAGTCCACCTCCCCAGCCATATGCTCGTTGGGCTCTCTAGGAGCCAGGCTCTGTGGCCGGCCACAGGGACACTTCCGGGGTGCAGGACCTTGCCCACTGCTGGTGAATGCAGGTTACTCAACTGGACTGACCTCCCCACCGGATGTCGGGGAGGCGGCTCCCAAACAGCCCCACGACCGGCCACAGCACACAGCACAGCCCCCTGGAGGCCAGCAGGGGCCCCGGCAGCCCGAACACGGTCACCTGACTATCACTGCCAAGTGCAGCAGCGACTGCATCCGTCCATTCGCTCTGCCACTGTCTACGGCTGGCAGAGTCAGGCGCTGGAGTGATGGCGGAGGCCGGGAGGGCACCTCTGTCTGGCCTAGCTTACACGGGCTGTGTCCCACCCTCGGTCTGTCGGTCAGCCCACCTAGGAGTAAGGAGCAGCCCTGCCTCCAGGACAATAGGCTGGGGCCCACCAGATAGTAAGCCCAGGTAGCCCGGGTGAGGTAAGCAGCAAACCTCTCCGCTAGCCAGTCTCCTTCTGCTTCTCCGACACCTGCCCGAGGGGGCTGGGTGGGAAACGCAGATGTTTCCTTATCCTTATCCTCCTTCCCCAGCACCCCACAGCTCAGGACTCAGGCTGCCTACCACCCACCCAAGGACCCAAGGTCACCCCAATCCTCCGTCTCCCAAGCTCACCCATCACCAAGCACTATCACATCTGCCTCCAAAACACTCCGGAATGCACCCACTGCCCTGGCACCGGGGGCTCTGCTCCAGCCCAGGCACCCTGCCACTCGCATGGGGGGCCACCCAGCATGTCACTGGCCCTTCTGTCTCGCGCTCACTCCTGGGAATCTTCTGCACGGGCACTTATAATGACCATTCTGAACTGTGAACGAGACCGTGTCCCCTGATGGCTCCCCACTGCCCTCAGGACCAACTTCAAGCCCCTCAAGGGTGTTGTAAGGTGCTTTGTCATGACTGGCCTCACCCCTGGCCAGCCTGGCCTCAGTTCCTAGATCCAGCCGTGATGACCCCGTTCCGTCACAGATCACTTCCTTCTGCTGACCTCATCTTGCAGTTGGGGGCTCCACTCCCCAACCAGAAGCCTGCAGGTCAACAAAGCCCACCCTGCCTTACAGAGCGCTCTCAGTGAGAGTTCCCGCCTAGAGGAAAGAACCCAGAGAAACTAGAATAATTCAGGGGCGCCTGGGGGGCTCCGTGGGTTAAGCCTCTGCCTTTGGCTCAGGTCATGATGCCAGAGTCCTGGGATCGAGCCCCACGTGGGGCTCCCTGCCCAGCGACGAGCCTGTTTCTCCCTCTTTCCCTCCCCCCGCTTGTGTTCTCTCTTGCTATCTCTCTCTCTCAACTAAATAAACTCTTAAAAAAAAAAAAAAGAAAGAAAGTAAGAAACAGGAATAATTTGGAGACCACATGAGAACTTGGGGAGAACAACAAACTACAGCCAATGTCCTCAGATCCAAGATCTGCCCAACAAATAGAAACAAAATACTTTAAAAAGGACCGCTAGAGAGTAGGAAAGGGCTTTCAGATGTTACAAATAGAGTACTTAAATTTTATATCTCAATGGGAAGACTAGAAATTAGAGTGGAGGAAACGTACCAAGATGCAGGGCAAAAAGACACATTTGTAAAGGGTGAGATATAAAGAAACACTTCAGATCAAACAGTAACAGCACCTAACATTTACACGGAACCTGCTGTGTGCCAGGCACTGTTCGTAACACTTTATACATATTAACGCACTTAATCCTCAGGACAACCTTGTGAGACGGATACTATTGTTTCTGTTCTACATATGAAAAGACCTACAAGTACAGGAGTAAAGAAGCATCCCCCGGAAAAGGAAAAAAAAAAAAAAAGAGAGAGACCGAGAAAATAGAAATTGTCAAAGAAGTAGAAGAAAACTTTCCAGAATTAAAAATGAAAGACACCAGGGGCGCCTGGGTGGCTCAGTGGGTTAAAGCCTCTGCCATCAGCTCAGGTCATGATCCCGGGGTCCTGGGATCGAGCCCCGCATCGGGCTCTCTGCTCAGCGGGAGCCTGCTTCCTCCTCTCTCTCTGCCTGCCTCTCTGCCTACCTGTGATCTCTGTCAAATAAATAAATAAAATCTTAAAAAAAAAAAAGAAAGAAAGACACCAAATATCCCACATTAATAACAAAAAGAACAACAGAAGGACCCCGAAACAATGCTATAGAAGGTCCCAAAGTGCTCCTAGAGGAAAGCAGACAAACATGAAGGCAGCCCCCCCAGCAGCATCAGAACGAGCACCGGAGCCCCTGGAAGACGATGAAGCAGTATTAAAGGCTCCGCGACTGCGGTCTCCCACGGAAGTATTATACCCAGCCAGACTATCAGTCAAGTGTGACACAGAGTAGTGGCGCTTTCCAGTGCACGGGAGTCAGAGCTTACGTCCCACGTGCCTCTCTTCAGAAACTGCTTCAGTAATTAGTCTCTTGGGACTCTGGAAATGACTCCAGTAAAACAACAAGCCAAAACACAGGGTAATAAACAGATTCCCCCAGGAGAGCAATAAAGGCCCAGGGTAACGGCTAGGAGGTGGCCTTGACAGCTGCCAGTCCTAATTAGAGAAGGAAGATGCGGAGAACCAGAATGAAATAGCGGGGGGGGGGGGGGGGGGGGGGAGTGGTGGGTGGGTGCGGACTCCACCAAATAAAGGAAATGATCAAGAGGATGTGAAAAAAGCAAAGCGCTTTGGATGTTGAAGAACAACACAAGGGGGAAAAGAGGGTAGAAGCAAATTATTCAAAGTTATGTCCAAACAGGAAGCAAAGTAAACAGGGTGAAATTTTAACCACGAATGATAAAAAGGACCCATCTGACCTTGACACGACCTTGAGTGTTGTCCTTTGGGTGGGCGGGAGCTCAGAGGATAAATGAAATCCTGGCAATGACCAGCCCAACAATGTACAGAATCAACAGAACAGTTGGTTTCCAACTTCCAGAATTATCCCCTAATCTGGGAGCAGAAGTGCAGCCCCCAAAAGGAGGGGCAGAAGGTTCAAGGAAAGACGGGGGTGCTCAGGTCCTTCTCTTCCCAGGTGGAAAGTCAGAAAGCACAGACGAAAGTTGACAGGGCTGTCCCCATTCATTTACTCAGTGAGTATTTAGTAAGCCCCTACTGTATCCTTTCAGCGTTAAGGTTACAGCAGCAAACTGCATACGGCAAGACATAAATCTCTCCCCCGGCGGGGGGAGGAAGGAAGGACAAGGTAAGTAACACATATAATTTGTTAAAAGGGGCCTAAGGAGGGAAAGAAACGAAAACAAAAACAAAAAACACAGAGAAAGGCTACGAAGCATGCAGCATGTGGGCGGCTGGGCACAGAAACCTGGAGTTTGACGTGGCAGCCAGAGGTCCTCCTCCAAGGATGCAGAGGACCCAGAAGGCCAGCGGGTCGGCCTCCTTGTTCAAAGTCACAAAGACAACCACTGAAAACCAATCACTTACCTACAAAACGTTAGAGGAGACGCTGGAGAAGGGCTGGAGTTTAGGATAGAGCTGGTAAGTTAAAAACATCATTTTAATTTGGAAAATCAAGATGTAACAAATCTGCTTCTACTACTTTAAGATGTTTGGGAAGGAGAAATCCACAAAGGGCTCGAGTGCCCTGGGGCAGGACGGCCAGTGTGAGACAGAAAGGGAGACTTCCTGCCCCGCAGGCTTCTGTTGGGTCTGTTAGGAATACCCATTTCATTGAAAAAACACTTTTTAAGTATACCAAGTGTAATCTCAGAGCGCCCTGTGCGAACTTCACTCTCTTTAACCTGATCCATGGCTCGCTGACAACCGGCACGATGAGCTTGGTCAACACCACCATGGTCACAACGGGCCACATTCCGGGCAGTGGCTCCCCGGGCTTGGGCGTCCACACTCACAGACAGACCTCGCCACTGGCACGCCACGGCCACTGATCCCACCTCTGCCCCCGAGCTGACGCGTTCAGAGAGCGCGCTCCACTCATCACCCCGTTTCCTAGGTACGTGGAACTTAGCAGGTGCCGCCTCCACATGACCACCACGGGCTACGGGGCCTCTCTGAACCCCAGTGAGCACATCTGCCTGCAGGGATTCTGGGGGCCCCCACGCAGCAAAGCTGCCACGAGCACGGCACAGAGCAAGTACATGGGAACCGCAGACTGCCGTTCGTGTCACTTCGGGTGCCCGGGGCGGGGGGAGGGGGGACACAAAAGATGAAATGAACAGCTTAAAGGTGGATGGAAACATCCCGCCGGGGCCACCCCAGACAGAAGGGGAGCAGACAGGGGAGCGTGACGGTGAAGAACTGGAGAGGAAGCTGCCTAAGGAGGCACGGAGGGCCCAGCCCCAGAGGGCAGCGCGGACGGAGCAGGCCCGCTGGGGCGAAGGGGCGTGCGGGAGCTGGGAACAAGCAGGGGCGCTCCCTGGGCCCCAGGCCAGTGCGCAGACCCTGCTTTAAAGCACAGACCGTGCCCGGGGCCCTCCTGAGCCTGCCTCGCATCGGTTAGGGCGCTGCGGGGAGACTGCACAGGGACCCCGCACGAGGGAAGAGCTGAGCAGGAAGTTGCCGGCGAGCACCGCGGGCTCTAGTTCCTGACGGTGCCTGCCAGACACCTGCCGGTGTAGTAAGCAGCTGCTCCCCTCCAGGACACTCAGGAGGGAAAGGAGAAAAAGGAGACCAGGTGAAGAGCCGGGAACGAGGGAAAGGAATGGCTGACAGCGGACGGAAGAAACCAGAAGAAAAAGAAATGGCTACCACGGCGCTAGGAATCTCCAGTTGCCTTCCCTTGTGAACCAGAACTTTCTGCATGTGCAACAGATGTCATTTCCCCGCTAGACCACAGGCCGCTCGCTGGCACAGGCCCCGGCCCCCAGGGGATCCCACGCCGTGCTCCTGCTTCGGCCTGAGGCCATCCACGCTTGCTCCCGCGTGGTCCCCCCCCCCCCCCGCCCCGTCCCCAGCACTGGGGGCGGAGGGCTCAGCAGCGGCTCTCCCTGCCCTGAAGTCCTTCTCCAGCAAAAAATCCTCCCCTCCTTTATCAACACACCCGTTCAAGAAGTTAATTACTGGACCCGTGACGTGCTGCACTCCACCCAGGGCACTCCATGGCGAGGAAAGCAGACGTGGCGCCGGCCCCCACAGAGCTAAGGAGACGGTCACCAACTTCATCCCAAATTCCCCAGGGAGTGTTCTCTGAACCCTGTAAGCTGGGTGAGCTCCCACCTCGCCGCCCCATCAGACCGCTGGGCCCCAGGCCATCGGGACCTGCGCCCAGGACACGCACGAGGCCCTTCCTTCTGCCCAGCAGCAGTCTGAGGGGGGAGCGGGGAGGGAAGGCACACAGAACAGGACGGCGGGGAAATGAGAACCCTTTATGCTTCTTGCCCCAAATATCACGAATTCTTAAAATGGCATCTCTCATCCTCAAATGTAGGCCCAATAAGCAATTTCCTGATTACTCACCAGGTGGGAGTAAGTCAGCCTTCCCACCCACTGGCCACGGGCTACGTGCTCTGGATGCTTCTCGGAGCCCAAGTCTAAACAATGACACAAGACGCAGTCACCACCTCCTTTGGGTTTTCCCTACAGCGAACTCATCAGGTGAAGGAGAAGCGGAGAGGAGGGAGGAGAACCACTTTATCTGAAGGTCAGAGAAGGGCCGCATCCCAGCTGGGTACCTTCCCTCCAGCAGGGACAGGGGTGCGAGTCAGCAGCTCAGAGCGCGGGCCCCGCTGCTCCCGGGGAGAGGGAGGAAACCAGACTTCCAAGGAGGAGGACACACGGGTTGCGTCCCAACACTCGGTCCCCGCGGGGCTGCCCCGCCGAGGCCGGAGGCACTCACCGCGCTTGGGCTTGGGGAAGCTGTCGTGCAGCCGGAAGACCACTTTCTCCACGAAGTGCTGGATTTCACATTGCTCGGGGCCGCGGACAAACACCATCCAATCGTGGGTGAACCCCTCCGTGGTGGGCTTCTTGCGCAGTTGGGCACGGTGTCCCAGCTCTAACTTGACCTGGACAGTGCACTGGAGGGAGAGAGAGGCCAGCACGGGTCAGTGAAAAGCCCAAAGCAGGGAACTGCAGGCCATCACACCCCATCGCCCACAGAGCTGGGGCAGCGCTGGCCACAGGAAGAGACAAGACTCTCGAGCCACGGGAGTCTCAACCCACAAGAGCGCAAAGGGCCTCCCTGTACTTACGGCGGACTGGACACCGCGTGAGCTGCTGGTCAGGCCCTCTCTCCCCAGCCTGCCCACTGGAGGCCCTCCGTTTCCTCCCGTCCTCGCCCTCATCCTCCGCCCAGCCGGACGACCTGCCCGAGTTCCTCCAGCAAGCCCTGCTCGCTCCTATCTTGGGACCTCGGCACCCGCGGTTCCCTCTGCCTCGGGTGCTCTTTCCCTAGGCTCTTCCACGGCTCATTCCCATCACTGAAGTCTCGGCTTGAGTGTCACCTCCTCTGGGAAGACCCCCCCCCACCCCCAGCCACCCAATCTGAAAGCACCCACCACCACCCCCGTCACGCTGTGTCACATCCTATGTTCTCAGCATCTGTCACTGCTGGAGCTCATCGGCTCACAATCTGTTGGCTCTGCTCTGACGTCTGACTCTCGGGGGCGGCTCCCTGTCCAGAGCTGGAATCCTCACCACGAGCTCTCAGAATACATCTCCCAGTGTGACCCACAGTGCGGTTCCTTCATTCCACAGATGAGGAAACAGAGGCCCCAGGATTGGGCTGCTGAGCCCACCATCCTCAGCTAGGGAGCAGGGCCCAGATTCAAGCACAGGTGTGTCCCCCAAGGGCCTGCTCCCTGAACCCCTGTGCCATCTGCCCTCGCTAGTCGGTCAGGTCACCCAAGCTCCTTGATGAAAGCGTGTTCCCTCTCCTCCATCCCGTGGGAGGCCTCTGGGGAACAGAGACCCTTGGGGTCACTTGAGTCCACACAGACACGCGCTTTCCGTTTTAATGGCAGAATGGAGGGGCCAGGATGAAGCCAGCTGGGGGACGGGTCCCAGGCGGACCTGCAGCCCCGGCAGCCAGGCTCCCTTTCTCACGCACGTGTGTGACGCTACGCCCCAAGTATGAGGTCGCTCATGCCAGTTCCAGCCCACCGAACACAAAGCCACAAAGCGTTTACGCCTGGGCGGGCCAAAACCACCGACAGGGAGCCCACAGTAAACATCCACTCTACTCGGAAGGTCCTCCCCGGGCTCCTCATGGATACAGCCTGACACCTAGTATCAAATGCAAGAATGTTACAAAGAAAGCAGAGGCCAAGTGGACACGTGTTCCCAAGCGCTGAGACAGCCAAGAGCTCGGTGCTGGGTGGCGTGCAACTCACACTTCCCCAGCAAAGCCCCCTCCAGGGAACCACCCTCCCCGCTGCTGCCCACCACCCACCAGAGACCTCCTGCTCTGTACTCTGGACCCCCTTTCTCTCCAGCTGACCTTATGTGATTCCCGCCCCCTTTCCCCCACCAGGGAGCAGATCCCCACAACGGCGTCCTCCCTCTGTCCCTGCGCTCTCGGTCACTGCCAGGAAAGCAGGACACACACAGCCCATCGCTCCGCCAGTTCAACCTTCCATGGCTCCCCACTCCCTCGGAATAAAGTCCAAACGCCTCAGCACACCTCCCGTCTCCCGCCTGTGTGTTTCCTCAAGTCCAAGATGCTCATCGTCTCTCACTTTTTAAGCTTTTTGAAGTCAGAGTGTGTCTTGCCATCCACATGTAGGTTTCCTGGGTTGAGCGGCACGCGTGCACGCACACACACACAAGCACGTGAGCCGTCCCTAAGCTGGTGGCTTGCCTTGGAGGCTCTGCGGCAGTCTGGGTACAACCCCCTCCACGGCACGCACTTCATGCCTGCCCCCCCGCTCCCCTGCTCCCCTGCTCTGTGGCCACTCACTGCTGCCTCCTCAGGGACCACATCTAGCTCGTCCTTTTACTTCCATCTTCGAACCACTATACATGAGGCATCAAATACGAGAGATAATTTAAACTAGAGAGCCTTCCTAGGTCAGCAAATTCTAAGTGGTGCTTTCCAAGAGGGAAGGGCCAATAAGGATGCTGATAAGGACAGGGTGGGTCCCAGTGCAGGGAAAGGCTAGTGGGAGGCTGCGCGCACTTAGCGAGCCAACTGTAAACCACGGAGTAGGAGGTCCCCCAACCTGGGATCTGTCACTGCAGGGCTCCACAGGGGAGAAAGCAGGGGCTCTCTAGGTCCCGGGGCCACTGGAGGGACAGGTGGGGATCGGGATGGAGCATTCAGATTCCCCACAGCAGAAATGAAAGCCAACTGTAAGCAGATGATGGATGCAAGGAAACAGTATCTGAGTCAAAATTTCCCGGCAATTGTGTACAGTTTAGGCTAAGCAGAAAAGGACAGACAGACAAACAACAAGCCTGCTAGGAGGCAACCAGAGGGAGTGGCTAGAAAAGGAGATTTAGACGAGCCTGAAATGGGAGAACTGGCAGGACGTAAGAGTGGACAGAAGCATGCCTGAGTGGTTCAGTCGGTAGAGCGTGAGGCTCTTGATGCAGGAGCTGTGAGTTCGAGTCCCCCACTGGGGGTAGAGATGATATAAATAATAAATAAATACATAAACGTTTAAAAAAAGAAGAAGAAGAAGAGTGGACTGAGGAGAGACAAGGAAGTTCAGCCCCAAGACCCAGGGCAGGGGGATGCTGCTGATGCCAAGCGGTGGCAGGGGTGTGGGGGAGGAGGACAGGCGACAGGGGACACTCCAGGGGGAAACACCACGCCAAACGCTAGAGACGAGGGAGCAAACGTCTGGATAAACAAGTAATGCTCAAATCCACCACAGGCATCCATCTACAGAGCACCGCACACAGGCCACGTTCCACGGAAACGAGCCCAAACTGTATTTACGTTACCCCGAGTGGGCTGCAAGCCCCGACGCCCTCACACACAGGACAGAAACTCTGCCTTTCTCGCCCACCTGTCCTCCCCTTGAGAAATCGGGAGACATTCCCTGGACTGCGGGGGGGGGGGTTTACAGGTGGACTAAAAACACAGGGTCATGACCATACACCGGCAAAGGACTGATTTTCGGTTCTTCGGAGTTAAGCTCCTCTGGACGGAGAGGTCTCCCCAGAGTCGGCCGTTCACCAACCCGGCGGCCTTCTCAGCAGCTCTGATCGGCTGGGGCTCCTACCCAGGGCACGCCAGGGGCAGGGCAGTTATTGTGAAAGAATAGAAGACCACAGTTCCATCAGAGACGGAGAATGAAGCGCCAAAACACCCGTTCCAGAGGCCAAAGTAAACAGGAAGGTTGAGAAGCGGCGCTGGGCGATCGCTGCGCTGGCACACCGTGCCCAGCGCTCTGCCCGGGCAGCATCTATGCCCCCGGGGCTGGCGCCAACCCAGCCTGGACACCCCCCAGCCTCCAGGGGCCGATGACAGCGGCCGCTGGTGCGCTAAGGAGGGGAATGCTCCCCCCACCACCCCCGAATGCTGGACTCTTCCAAGAAATAAAGATGGTGGCGTCACTCAGATTCTGAGCGACTGTCTTAGAAAAGAAGTCGCCGACTGCGGAAGACATTCAAGCGCCCTGAACTGGAGAGAGGCAAGAAACTGAGCCCGCCCCAGTCATCCCGGCTTGTCAAGTCATGATATCTTCTTAGTGCAACTCAGCGAGTTCCACCTTCAAGGGTTCTGCCCACCGTCCCCCACCCCCAACCTGGACTCCTTCCCCAGGCAGCAGAGCCAAAGAACTGAAGTGAATCAGTTAGCTCGTTCCCCAGGAAGGGCGCCGAGCTTCATAAAGAGGTCACCTGCCAGTCAGGTTAAGCTCTCAAGCGTTTTGGAAGGAATGCCTCCCGCCTGTCCCGCCCGCTGCTCGGAGGCACCCCGTGCAACCTCCAAGTGGGCGGCCGGAAGGAGCCTGAGGGACCCGGCCTCGGTGCCCGCCATGTCCCAGAACCCTGGGAACCTCTTTGGCACCCATTCCCCGCTCCAAAGGCTGGGAACAAAGGGGGAACATTCGGGCCTGCCCGGGAAGAGTTCACTATGCCACTTCTATGCCCTCAGATGGAGACGGAGCAACTGTGGGGCGCTGAGGGCGATCGGGGCGGGGGGGAGGGGGGGATTTGGGCTGAGGGCCTCCGCCAGGGACTGCTCTCTCCGGATCCACCAGAACCCAAGGGTGGTGATCCCATGCCCTGCGGGCCAGGCACACAGACCCCAGAGGGCACTTTCTCACTGGACAGGACAGATCCCCCCAAGTGCGAACTCACACGGCCAGCGCCCGGCAGAGGGCCAGCCTCCCTCCAACAGCTCTGCTGCATCAAAGGCCTTTCCTCACTGGATTCTTTCTGCGTCCCAGGGACCCTGCCCTCAGCCTGGGCCCCCAAAGGCAGGTCTTTAACAAGTTTATCTGTAAGAGTTCCCCTGATTTCCTTGTGGGAATTCTCTTCAACAGATGCCCTTTCCTCTGGGACTGCATACTTTACTGAGGGGTATAATTATGCCTGGAGTTTGGCGACCGTATCCAATTCCCTCAGATGCAACAATTCCCTCCCCTCCCAGGAGGAGAGAACACCGAAGAGCCTTCTCCCCTCATTGGCCTAGACGGACCGTGCCAAGTCCAACTGGGCCTGGCACAGCTGCTGGCACAGCCGCTGCAGCTCCACAGCTACGGAAGCGCGAGAAGGTGCTGGTCCCACAGCGCGACAGCAGCACCAGACCAGAGAAAACGCTCTTTGCAGAAACTTCTTCCCGCAGACCTGGCCGGGGGATTTAAGAGCAGCCGTCGCTCAGAACACGAGGAAGATGGGAACATGATGGGGATCCCTCAGTGACAATCCTCTCAAGCCGAAGACTGCCCTCCCAGAGGTGGGGACAAAGCCAAAGGAGCTCTCACAACCCCTGCACTAGGCTCTGGTCTTCTAACCAGTGACACACGGCAGGGACTGGGAGGGGGGAGGGTGGCTAGTACCTGCGCTCCTCGTCTGGCCTCATCCCTTTGGCCTAGGGCGTAAAGTTAATGACAAAAGGACGAGAAGGGGCTTGGTGAATGTCTCCCTAGAAACTAAGGATAAGTGTGCCGACCATGGGGAGATGCAGTGACACCCCCAGTCCTTAGTCTGCAGGTTCCCAGGAAGACTGAGCCTTGCCAGCCGGCCAGAGAGGCTGGGGCAGGGTTTATGCTACACACGTGTCCCGACTCTCACGCCCGCAGCTGCGGGGATGGTGCACCCGCTGGCCACAAAGTTCTCCAGAAAGCAGCGTGCTCTGAAGGAGCACAACCCTAATCAAGGCTTCCAACCGCACGCCAGGTGGGCCTGGTTACACAGCGACTGATTCCTAGTTACTTTTATTCAACCAACAGTTGGCAAAGCGAAGTGCAAAACTTGAGTTAGAAACGATGACTGATAAGGGGACGCGGGTTCAGCGTCCAGCTCTTGATCTCGGCTCAGCTCCTGATTTCAGGGTTGTGGGATCAAGCCCTGCATCAGGCTCCCTGCGCAGCGGGGAGTCTGCTTGAGGTTATCTCTCCCTCTACCCCTCCCCACCAGCTCACTCACTCTCATGCTCTCGCTCTCTAACATAAATCAATCTTAGGGGCAGAAAAAAGGGAAAGAAAAGAATTATGATGGTTATAAAGGTGAAGAGAATTCTGGTTCCTACCTCAAAAACTATACAACGTACTAACTTTAGGACAAGCCACTCAGCAGGTCAACTGCCCAGCGACAGTTTGAGAGCTGGGTCAGGGAGAATCCTGTCACCCTGCAGTCAGCGCTCTGTGCAAATCTGAGCGTTTCTCTCCAAGGTCTGGGAAAAGGACACAGTCACCTAGGAATCCCACCTGGTCCTGACTCCTCTTGGGACCCTCCTGAGCCTCCATTTCCCTCTCTATAAACTGGACCATCGCTGTCAGAAACAAACCTCCCCTTCTGGAACAACAGAGGATGCTCCACAGTAGTGTATCTCACATTTGAACTTGGGACAATCAGCAAGCATCATTTCAACTGTGTGATTCAATGGGCTGGCTGCCCACCTCAGGTGACAGGCTCCGTGTTTCTGTGAAGGGAGTGCTCCCCGGTCCTACCGAGAACAGGACCACTCAGGTGCTGACACCACCCCCAGCAGCCTAGGCCACTTCTGTGCCCAGAGACACAGTCTCCAGCCTCCTTTCTCCATGTTCTCACCATCTGCTCTGCCTTCACCCATGCCCACCCTTCCACACCCTCCATGTCTCCCAGACGTGACCCCCCAAAACACAAACACCACAGACAATGGACCTGTAAGTCCGGACTGAGGGTTGAGGAAATCAAATGGATGGGTTAAAGTCAGGGAAAAGGGAAACAGAAAAGACTTTTTCAGGCCATGGGGAAAGGATTTCAATGCTGAGAAGTTAGGAGCCTAGAATAAAATGCAGAATCCCGGGGCGCCTGGGTGGCTCAGTGGGTTAAAGCCTCTGCCTTCGGCTCAGGTCATGATCTCAGGATCCTGGGATCAAGTCCCGCATCGGGCTCCCTGCTTAGCGGGGAGCGTGCCTCCTCCTCCTCTCTCTCTCTCTCTCTCTGCCTGCCTGCTTATGAGCTCTGTCAAATAAATACATTTAAAAAAAAATGCAGAATCCCCCTTCTTAGCTGAGCCTGAAAGTTCTAGAGAATATGGCAGGGAAGTAAAGAGAATGAAACCCTCCCAAAGCAAGTGGGGCAAGGGGCCCTTAGGGGAAAGTCCTGTTGTTTCCCATCAGGCTGAGGCATTTACAGGTCTGGGGCATCTCAAGGGAGAAAGAGAAAGCCAAGATTCTGGTGAATTCAAAGCATTTTCCACGCACTAAAGTCATTCTGGAACAGTCAGTGCCAACTCACCCACTTGGGTAAAGGACACCATTCCCTCCTGTCTTCCCAGGGAGTGCCACCTCTGTCAGGAAGGGACAGAGCTCCCAGGCCTCTCCCAGATTGGCAGAAATGCAGCCAGGAATAGAGAATCAGACTACAAAGTGCCACATACTTTCCTTTGGGATCAGTTTCATTTGCAAATACTTCTGTAAGGATCTAGACAAGCACTGGCCCATGGAACTTTCTGCCATGATGGAACTATTGTGTCTCTGAGCTGCCCATGAAGGCGGCCAACAGCTCAGGAGCGGTGGTTAATGGGCACTTAAATGTGGCTGGTGCCACCGAGAAACTGACTTTTTCATTCTCATGCACGTGAATGTCAACAGCCACAGGCGCTAGCGGCTGCCCACTGGGCAGTGGCGGTCTCTCTCCTAGCCCAAGAGTGATCACCAGTCCACTCAAGCAGGACTGTTCTCTCCCTCCGTCACGGCCAAGAATGCCACCTATCCCCACCATTCCACTTACATAAATGACAGCAACCCAGACAGCCAGGGCCCGGCAAATCACAGGGGAATGGACACATCTGGGCTGAAGATATCTCCCGGGGGACTAGCAGGTGGGGCGACAGGCGGGAGTCACATTCTATGCCTGCGTGGTACCCAACAAGACTTTCCCACGGGGGGTGGGGAAAAAGTGGGCACGGAAGGTATATTCTCTTTTGTTTTTTAATTCAGCACAGGCTGGGAGCAACAAGCTCAGTCCCTTTGAGAGAAGTGAACTCACACCACGCTACAGAAATCCACCATTCAACAGCTCTAAACTCTACCCCACCTCTCAAGAGAAAGGCCACAGTGATCCTGTACCACCACAGTTGACCGGGACGGGCCCCTGAAACCTCACCGCCACACAGCACCTTACCAGACAGAGCCGCCTCGGTGGCGCCAGCAGCCAGGGACGCCCCAACCTGCCCTCACCAACTGCAGATTTCAGCGGCCGCCCCCAGAGCCCCACACCACCGCCCTTCCTGGCCTCGTGCCCCTGGAAGCCCAGGGGCAGTGGGCAAGGATGAAGAAATAAATGACCCCATGTTGGGGGCCATACCAATCCTGGGCTTGAGAGGGGAAGGGGCGTGGGCACTGGAAAGAAGACGTGCAGAGCTGCTGAAGGCGGGACCAGGGCCTGAAAGGCCTCAGGTTTACTAAAACTGACTGAGTTGACTCCGGGTTTCCAGGTGGAGGGAAAGGGGCCGTGGGGAGAGTTCATGGAGGCTGGGGAGCCACTCTGAGTTTGGAGCAAGGCTCTAAGATGCTGGGGAAGGAAGGGATATGGGCTGGGCTGTGGGGAGAGGAGAGTGGCTGAAAACCAAAACGCCAGGCCTGGGGATGCTGGGAGGAAGTGGGAGACCCTGAATGCAAGGAGACACGTACGGGAGGCTGGGGACCTGGGGGTCCGCCAAGGGAAGCCAGCTGAGGGTGAAAGAGGCAGACTGAGATCTGGACTGGGGGGAAGTGTGGGGAAGGGTATATCAGGGTTGCAGAGGCACAGAGGACCCACGCTGAGGGGAGTGAGCCATCTGGGGTCTGACAGGCTCGGGGGCTCCAGGTCAGAGCAGAAAATGCCCCTGGGCCTGGTCCAAGAGAAAGGTCTGAAGGTGAAAGAGAGCCCTTCAGGCTCTAGGGGCCGAGAGACTTAACAGGGCCTGAAACCAGAGGGAGCTGAGGAAAAAAGGGTTGGGGGCGGGGGGGTAGTCGGGGGTCAAAGCCTCCGAGGAAGCAAGCCCGGTCCAAAGTGGTCGGGCTGAGGGGGTGAGCTCAACGCAGGCCTGGGTCATTGTGGGCAAAACCCAGGCCCCAGCCAGAGTTCAAGGGAAAACGGTCACCTAGGCTAAGGCAGTGGCAAGATCAAGGGGGAGAGAAGGCTCGGTCCTGGAGAGAATGAGGGTTAAGGAGGCTTCAGGTGGGCCTAGGTTTGAGGAAGCAGGAGGCCGCACCAAGGTCCCGGGGATTCCGGGAGGTGTGGGGGGATTCAAACCCCAGCACTCGGTTTAAGGAAGAAGCAGCACTAGGCTGCGGGCTCAGGGAGTTTGAAGAGGCTCAGGGCCGAGGGTCCGGAGAAAAAAGGAGACAGGCCCTGGACCCAAAGAAGGGTGGTACGGCCCAGACCTGACAATCGGAAGGGTCCCAGGGCAGCTGCGGGACTCTCTGGCCCGGGCTGGAGTCCCCAGGGGTGCCTGCGGGGACTCTGGAGTGGGCTGGGATCCAAGCGGCTCTGGGCCGCACTGGGGTCCCAAAGGGCGTCTCAGGGGCTTCTAGGCCACCTGTGGGGGCTCTGGGCTGGTTCAGGGGCCCGAGGAGCGTCCCACAGGGTGCTGGGCTGGGCTGAAGTCTCAGGAGCAGTCCCGGGGGAGTCTGAGCCGCCTGTGGAGGCTGTGGCCCGGGCCGGGGTCCCGGGGAGCGTCCCAGAAGGCTCTGGGCTGGACTGGGATCACCAGGGGCATCCCAGGGGGGTCTGCGCCGGGCTGCGGTCCCGGGGGGGGCATCTCAGGGGGCTCTGCGCTGGGCCAGGTCCGGATCCCCAGAGAAGTCCGAGGGGCTCTGGCCGGGCCGGGGTCGCGGATGGGGGAGGGGCGCCCCCGCCCCACATAAAGGCCGGGGGAGCGGCAGGCGAGCACAAAGCGGGGCGGGCGGGAGCTGAGCGTGGGCGGGGAGGCCGGGACCGAGGAGGGCCGGGCGGGCGGGTCGTGGGAGGGAGGGAGGGGACCGGGCGGGCGGCGGGCTGCGCTGGGGCGGCGCGGCCGCTCCTCACCTGATTGTCCATGGCTGGCGCCCCGCCCCGCCCCCGGGCCCCGCGTCGCTCGCCGCCGCCGCCGCTCAGCGCCGCCCCGCCGCCCTCATTGTCTGTCAGGCGCCGCCGCCGCCGCCGCTCCCGGCTGCCCGCCCGCCCGCCAGCCCCGCGGAACCGGAAACCACCGCCAGTCCGGGTCGCGCACCGACCGCGGGCCCCCGCCGCCGACTCTGGCCTGCCGCCCCGACTGACAGCCGCCTGGGCTAATCTGCAGCGCGGACGGCCGCTCCTGGGGCGGGACTTCCTGCCTGGCGGGGGCCTGCCGGGCTGCGGTCGGAGGGACGAAGCCCCCAGCCAATGGGAAGCCCGAACCGGAGGGGCGGTGGGAGGGAGGGAGGGAGGCGCGAGGCGAGCCCGGCGGAGGGGAGCGCGAGGTGTGCGCCGCACGTGGAGGGGGGCGGGGGCGGGACGGGCGTGCCGCGCCTGCGCACTGCGGCCCGCAGGGGGCGCTGCCTCGTGGCCGGAGCTTCCCGGGGGCCTGAGCCTAACCTGGTCCAGCTGAGGTGGCGGTTCGAGCTCCGGGGCGGGTGCCCTAGGAACACTTTTGTTTCCTGGCCGCGTGTTGCTACCGTGTCATGGGATGGGCTCCGGGCTCTGGAACGGGAAATTAATTTTCCAATGCTGGATCTGCATCAGGGAAAGCCTGGTCGACTAGCCTCTCGGTCCGAGTCTCAGTTTGCACATCTGTGAAATGGGGACGCTCAGTACCTTGTAGTCTTCGTTCCCACTAACTTCAATGATACACATTTGAAAGCGTCTGCATTAAAATGATCAAGAAAGCCTCACTTCATCCCCGAAATTGATCATTCCCCTAATCCCTCTAAAACCATCTTTCAATTCACCCGTGATCATATAATTTCACAATTTGTAAACTGTTTGGATGAGACAGAGACGTATCGTTCCATCTTTTTTAGGATCTTGCAAGCCACTTGTCTCTCGCACGATGGGACTTCTGCCTGCAACTTGGGGACTCCCATACGCTTTATTCTATTTTTTAGAGATTTTATTTATTTATTTGAGAGAGAGGCTGAGATAGCGACTGAGAGCACAAGCAGGGAGGAGAGGGAGAAGCAAGCTCCCTGCTGAGCAGGGAGCCTGACTCAGGGCTCCATCCAGGATCATGACTTGAGCCGAAGGCAGACACTTAACCAACTGAGCCACCCAGGCACCTTTGTGCAGTTATTTTAAATTTCTTCTTATATTAAACCAGGGCTTTTGGTTTGTTTGGAGGTTTTCTTGCCCCCCCACACACATTTAAGTGTCCGCCGAGTATTCTTTAGGTAATGAGGGTGCTATTTTGTACTGAAGAACATCAGGAAATCAGTAACTTTCGAATGAACATAATTCCATGTAAAACTCTGAAAAAGGCCAGATGCTGTCATAGTAATACCCTACCTTTTGATCTAGGGCTGGGCGTGCTGGGGGGAAGAAATGAAGGACCTGCTGAGAAAATAAGCAGCAACTTTGATGTGAGTACAACTTTTTTTTTTTTTTAATCCTATAACTGGATGGAAGTGGATCAGTAGTTCTAAGTGGTCCTTGAACCAGCAGGTTCGCCATCTCCTGGGAACTTTATTCAAAATGCAAATTCTAATCTCCCTTGATTTACGGAACCAGAAACTCTGGGTGCACGATCTGCACCCAGAGGGATGGCCGTACTAGCCCTGCAGACGATAGTGAAACTTATTCAAATTTCAGAACCACTGTCCACAGTTAAAGAAGAAAAATTGGGGGGTTAGCCATTTGTCTCTAAAGGAAGCTTTCAGTGAAAAACCTTCCAGCTACAGTTGTTGCAAGGAAAAGCTTCGGGAACTCAACCACCACCCCCTTACTCATCTGGGAAATTCTCTTTAAGTTAGATTTTGAACTGTTGGGGGTTTTCAAAACTATCTTCCCAGGGCTCCCACTAAATCAAGCATAACCCTTTAAGAATTGGAAAGAATAACAGGGGAACAACCCAAGTGTCAATCAGCAGTTGAATGGACAAAATGGACAAAATGGGATCCATCCATGCAATGAAATATTATTTAGTCTTAAAAAGGAAGGACAGCTGCTACAACATGGAGGACATTATGCTCAGTGAAATAAGCCAGACACAAAAGGACTAATCCCACCTGATTCCCCTCACAGAAGGTCCCTAGAGGAGTCCTATCCACACACACACAGAGAGAGAGAGAGAGAGAGGGAGGACATGGTGGGAGCCAGAGGTGGGGCAGGGGGTGGGGAGTCAGTATTTCCTGGGGACAGAGTTTCCGTTCAGGAGAGATGGAAAGTTCTAGTGACGGATGATGGGCATGGCTGGACCACAGTGTAAGTGTGCTTCACGCCACTGAGTGTGCACTTAAAATGGTTGCAGTCATAAATTTTGTTATGTATATTTTTACCACATTAAAAAAATTAATGGATTTCTTGACACCATGAACATATAAATATCCAGGAGTCCATAATAATATCAGAACAACACCGGAGCTCATTCATCACTTTCAAAAGTGACAACCGCATCAACTCCTTACTTACCATGCCTTTGCAGCATGAAAGCAGCCCGGTTGATGAGGGAAAGCCCTTTTCACAGAAAAACACCTGCAGATAATGCTGGAAGGATGATAGAAAAAAAACCCACTATTTTGAAACCACTAATGAAACAACCATTGTGCGCAAGAGTCATGCACGGAGGCTGAAACCATTCCCTGAAAGGTTACAGGGGACTGGAAAGTCTCATGTTCACCAAAGATCTGCCCTCAGATCGCCTGCTAAATGCGAAGAGGAAACAAGTAGCTTGACCATGGAAAACATCATGCTGTCACCATCTTGGTTCGGTGACCACCCTTAGCAGCAAAGCAGTGGGACAAGCAGAATGACGGGCTCCTGCTAGGGGTGATGAGAAGTCCACGGCACCAAAAAGAAAGTTCTCGCCCAAAAAGTTTAACCTGAATCTGGTCTCACCCCTAATGGCCTAACTACCAGTTCACAGGAAAAACCCAGGAATGTAGGGGAAGCGTGAGAGATGAGATCATGAGAAGACGGTCAGACAAATCTAGAAAATGGGATCTCAACAGCCCTGGCTTCCTTGCGTCAACGGGAGGGAATGAGAGGAAAGGTGACTGCCCAGAGGCACAGGAGGCAGCTTCACAATGAACTGCGATGTGGGCGTCTGTCCCTGGACCTTGGGTTTTGAACAAATAAAGCTGTGTCCACTGGGGAAGTATGACTATGGATGATAGCAGCTGATGCTTGGAAATGTATTTGGTTAGTTGCAATAATGAGATTATGGTAGTATAGAAAAATGTCTTTTTTTTTTTTTAAGAGATGCATAGGATTGGTTTAGAAGGATATTGCCTTCCAAATACCTTAATGAGGGGCCCCTGGGTGGCTCAGTGGGTTCAGCATCTGCCTTCGGCTCACATCATGATCCTAGGGTCCTGGGTCCCTGCTTTGCGGGGAACCTGCCTTTCCCTCTCCCTCTGCCTGCCACTGCCCCTGCTTGTGCACGCCCCCTCTCTGTGTGTGTCAAACAATTAAACAGAGAAACAGAGAAATCTTTTTAAAAGTTAAATATATTAATTAAAAAATAGATGCAAAATAGAAAAAAATAGTAAATGTTAAACATTGTTAAACCTAGGGCATGGATACATCAAACTGTTCTTTATGCTTTATATCTGTATGTGTAAATTTCCATAATAAAAAGCAAAAGTTTTTAATAAGATTTTTTTAAAGATTTTATTTATTTATTTGTCAGAGAGAGAGAGAGAGAGTGAGCACAGGCAGACAGAGTGGCAGAGGGAGAAGCAGGCTCCCTGCGGAGCAAGGAGCCCGATGTGGGACTCGATCCCAGGACGCTGGGATCATGACCTGAGCCGAAGGCAGCCGCTTAACCAACTGAGCCACCCAGGCGTCCCAAAAGCAAAAGTTTTTAAAAATACATCTTGTGCCTAAAATAGAACCACTGTATTCCTTCCTTCAGGAGGTCAACAGACGGCTGCCCCTTTTTCTCGTTAGTGGTGGCACTGTCATAGCCAACACCAGCTGTGTCCAAACTCGTATTATCTTATTTCATCGTTACAATACCAGGAGGTAGGTGGTGTTGTCCCGTTTTACAGGTGAGGAAACTGAGGTGCAGAGGGGAGCGAGTTACCCCAAAGTTCCATGGTGAGTATATGGCAGAGCCAGGGACCTTCTCAATGAGACCTACCCTGACCATCCCATTTTATTCTGTCCCCCCAACCATAGCTCTCCAACCATTGTGACTCTGATCTAATTTTTCCTTTATCCACAGCACTAATCACCTCCTAATATAGACATATTTACTTATTAAGTGCCTTGTCTATTTTCCCTAGATGAAACAGAAACTCCAAGAGAGCAGGGGTCTTTGTCACTGATGTATCCCGAGGACAGTGCCTGCCACAAAGTAGATGTTCAGTAAATAGTTATTTCATGAAATGAAATAATACTGAATCACATAGAAGATTGGTTCCTTTTCATTTCTCTTCAGTCTTTCTAACTCCTTCAAGAAAAAATCTTGGCTTGGTGCTCTTGTGTCTTCAACTCCTCCCTGTCACTCTCTAATCTACCTTAATGACAAGAGAACAGACCTAGAGTTCAGAGCCTGGGACAGGTGATCACATCTGGTGCCCGGACTTTGAAATCTCCTGATAATCTGTTAAAAAAAACACCAGTGACGGGAGCCTTAAAAAAAAAATCCCACCTTCAGAGATTCTGGTCTTATTCATCTGGAGTAAGACAGAGGAACCTACGTCTACACACACACACACACACACACACACACACACACTTTTGTTTAAATGCAGCTGGAGATTCTAATGTGCAGACTGGGTACAGAATCACTGAGCTGTGGTTAATAACACTTTCTATTGTTACTGTATCTAGTTTTCTTGTTGTTTTTTATCTATAAGAAATGACTTCTTAAAGTGACACAATGTTTCCTATTTAAACACACCAGGGTGAGCAAAGGGAGATTTAAAGAAAGACATAAAGTAAACAGTGATTTGAGCCCTTGGCAAAATGCACGATACATGTTATCCCAATGTTACAAACAATAAAATTGATACACAGAGAGACTACTCTAAGTGGTGGCCCAAGGCCCAGAGCTAGAAAGTATCATTTTGAACCTAGGGAGTCTAGCTTGCCCCCTGGGGCTTAAGGGCTACTACATTAGGTCTCTATCGCCCCCTAGTGGCCCAGTTTAGTTGCACCCGCGGGGAGGGCTTGGCATTTATTCCCCACTACATTTCACCAATGTACACGGTTCAGCCATCAGAATTTGGGGGAATCCTCTTTCTGATCTCCAGCATGTTCCCTGTACCTTCAAGTTTCTTGCCAGCCACAAAGGCACACACAACCACACATAGCGATACTGAGGATGACCACGCTGGAGCAGAGCCCAGTGGCCAGTTGGAGTCCCACCCTAGATTAACTTCAACTCACAGCAGATTTTGAATGTCACACTGAAGCCATTGACCCTTATCCCATCGGCAATAGGGAGCCATGAAAGGTTTTGGAGCCAATGGAAAATATGTGCAACAAAGCATTTCCCCCAGAAGAGGGCAGCACACTGGGCATCTGGGTTGTCCTCTGTGACAGTCCCTGATCCCGGTACTCCTCCCAGGGCCAGTATGAACCTGTAAGTCCGCTTTGTATGAATTTTTTTAATGGCAGCCCTTCCGGGAGAATGCCAACTCATGATCTGGCACAAGGCTTGAGGGAGGACTTGAACTCCCAACCCCCACTTGTCCCACACCCCTCTCAGACCTCAGAGTGGGGCTCTCCTCTGGCAAGAGGAAACACACATCCAAACCTGGCTGATCAAAGGATTGTGTCTCTCTGGCTACTGGAATCGGTTTAATGGCGTAGGCCATGACCTAAGACCAGCTGAGAGACTCTGGGAGCTTTATTAAATTTCAATAAAAGTTTATGTTATGTGCAGGAATTCACATAACACAAAATTAACCACCAACCCTATTACAGTGTACAATTCAGTGGCATTTAGAACATTCACAATGTTGTGTAACCACTACCTGTACCTAGTTCCAGGACATAAGGAAAGGAAACTCATCCCTACGAGCTGTCACTCCCCATGCCCTCCTCTCAGCCCCTGGCATCCACAAATCCACTTTTTGTCTCCGTGGATCTGCCTGTTCTGGACGTTTCATATAAATGAGATCACATACCATGTGACCTTTTGTGTCTGGCTCTCTTACTGAGCATCCTGTGTCCAGGATTCATCCACATGACAGCCTGAGTCCCTGCTTCGCTCCTTATTATAGCAGAATAATATTCCATTGTACAGAGACACCACATTTGTTTAACATTTCACCCATTGATAGACATTAATATGCTTTCCACCCTTTGACTCTTATCAAATGGTGCATCTATGAACATTTTTGTACAAGTATTTGTTAGAATATATATCTTCGATCTTTTGGGTATATCCCTAGGAGCGGAATTGCCAGGTCCTATAGTAATTCTGTGCTTAACTTTTGAGGGATGGCCAGACTGTTTCCAACAGTGGTTTCACTGATTTATGTTTCTATCAATGTACAAGGGTTCCAATTTCTCTGCATTCTCTCCTACATTTCTTTTTCTTTTTTTTTTAATGACCAACTTCATAGATATGAAATGGCATCTCATGGCTTTGATTTACATTTCCCTACTGACTAATGACATTGAGCATGTGTACTTGGAGCTTTGGTGTATACTTTTCCTTTTTAAAAAAAGATTTTAGGGGCACCTGGGTGGCTCAGTGGGTTAAAGCCTCTGTCTTCGGCTCAGGTCATGATCCCAGGGTCCTGGGATCGAGTCCCGCATCGGGCTCTCTGCTCGGCAGGGAGCCTGCTTCCTCCTCTCTCTGCCTGCCTCTCTGCCTCCTTGTGATCTCTGTCTGTCAAATAAATAAGTAAAATCTTTTAAAAAATGTTTTATTTGTTTATTTGAGAGAGAGAGAGAGAGAGAGAGAGCATGAACAAGGGGGGTAGAGGCAGACTCCCAACAACCTCTGGGACTGCCAGGGCTCCCAGGGAGCTCAGTAGGGGACTCAATCCCAGAACCCTGGGATCATGACCTGAGCCAAAGGCAGCCGTTTAACTGACTGAGCCACCCAGGCACCCCTGGTATATACTTTTCAACTTGGAAGGATGTAAAGCCTAGCACTGCTGGCAGCTGCCTCCCACCCACAAGGTAGACCAGAAGGATAGAGGGAGACCGCCCCCCGGTGACATCACTGGAAGCCTGGATCCAGCTGTATGGGCAGCTGGATCCTTAACTTCAAAAGTATATATGCTTGCTGATGGTGCTTTTGTCATTTCAGCCAGCTGGAGCTGAACATTTTATCCTTTGTCACAAAGAGTCCTCCCTGATAGAGACTGGGACTTGCCAAGATCACATCGCTGGTTCCAATCAGACAAGACATCTCCAGACCTCCTACCCACCTGTAGCCTCCATAGTCAGGAGGCTAAGAGGAGGCTGTGAGGTTGGGTCAGCAGCGGCCAGGAGACAGGCACACGAGACAAATTGTTGCTGTGTATTTAGGGACAGAAGCATGGGTGTGGTGGGGGTGGGGAACAAGAGGCAGGTGCTTCTCTATCTGCCCTTATCCCCATCAGAAGGTTTTGAACTAAGGTTCTTCATTTCCAGGGCGCCAAATGCCCCTTTAGAGAATCTCTTGGAAGTACAGCTCCTCTCCCCCACCAAAAACACCAAGACAACATTTTGCAGGCAATTTTATAGTTTGCAGAAACTCCCTCCCTCTCTGCCCCCCTCTTCCCAGCATGATCCATCTTGGAGCCAGAGGTGAAGAACCTCCAGTTTCTAGAATAAGAAATTCAAAGGGATTGGAGGCAGTGGACCTGTGATCCAGATTCGATCCTACTGCTGACTAACTGTGGTGCGAGGAACTTCGGGGGAAGGACAGACCTGGTTCGAATCCAGGCTGTGTGGTCCTGGGTAAGTTGCTTGGCCTCTCTGAGCCACATCTACGAAATGAGAATATTCATGTCTATCTGAAGTGTTGTGGGAGGGGTATTAGGTTCAATGATGTGTGTCGTGGGCATGGTAGTCTCAATAAAGATGAGTGGCCCTTCTTCTTTCAATCTCCCCATCTCTCCAGCAGGCCGGATGGGCTAGCCTCTACTCTGTTTGGAGTGACACACTCCAGGGATCTCAATAGCATGCCCAGACAATCCTCTTTTGCAAAGAATGTCAGGTGGTCCATGGATACCTAAACCTATCCCAGGTCCCCAGATTACAAATCTCTTACTCTACACTCTCCCTCATTTACTAAGTTCCAACGAGCGTGTTCTTTCTGATCACTGACCACTACATCAAAAACTAGTGATGTACCGTACGTTGGCTAACTGAACATTGGGGGGGAAAAAAGAGGGCTCTTTCTGTCTCACCAGTTCATCCACACGCTGGGAGTTTCACACCTGCCATTCCCTCTCCCCAGAATGGTCTTGACCACCCAGCTCTCAGTATGGCTGGTCTCCTCTTGTCATTGAGGCTTCATCTGGAAACCGCACTCCCCCACTGAGCACCCATTTGAAAGGGCTGCTTCCCCCCATCATGGTTCTCTAAAGCATCACCTGCTTTATCATTTTTACAGCACGTATTAGTGTCTGGAAATGCCTTGTTTGTCTTTTTATTTGTGTAACACGTGTCTCCTCATTAGAGCAGGGACATTGCCGGTCTTTGTTGCCTTGTATTGCCAGCGGGTGGTCTCGGACATTCAGCAGGAACTCGATGTATATTTGTTGAAGAGACGAATGAATGAATGAGTGGGAACACAGATGAATGAAAGGATGATTAAATCATTTGGATGGATAAATGAACATGAATGGATGGCCAAATACAGATGGGAGGAGGGAGGGATTCAAGGACGAGGAGGTGGATGGTTGGATGTTTTCCAGATTCCATGCTAAACACTTTTAATACATGATCTTGTTCTATCCATGTAAAAGTCCCATGAAGGAAGAAACATCGTCATATTACAGACAAAGTGCTTAGGCTTCGAAGGTAGGAAACATCACTTCCCCCAGATTATACCACGAAGAAATGGTCAAGCAGGATTCCAACATAGGTCTGCCTGACTCCAAGCCCTGTACTCTTAACTACCACAGAAATCATCGTCCTGCACTCCTCTCATTTTGAGAGCCCATACAGGCCACCCAGTTCCTCTCCTGGTACCCATGTCCCAACAACAGCCAGATGACCCAGTCTGGGCCTCCATGTTGCTCCATTGTCTACCAGGGAGATGGCCCCAGAGGTCTGTGGGAGCATGTGTGTGAGAGGATTCGCAAGGTCTCTGCATACATGAGTGAGTGCAGAATGAAGTGACTGGAAATCATGTCTGTTCTCTGGGATGCCCCCCAAGTACCAGGGACAGGGCATGGCCAAAGACAGGTCCAAAGGGTCTGGGGGTGATGGCCACAATTTATGAGGTTGCCCAGGCACCAAGCCACAGCCTGAAGTCATTCCCCGTGGCTGCCAGGTAATCCCAGCACGTGGTTGGCCAGCCTCACAAAGTGAACACAGAGGAGGAACTAAAAGAGAATAAGGGCAGGTCGTGGAGGGAAGTTCCCCCAGGGTCATCAGACTATGGTGCAGAAGGCTCATGAAGTCCATCCCCTGTCTTGGGGCGGGGCCGTGCAGGACAAGGAGGATGGAGAAAGGGAGGTAGAGGAAAGAACGGTGAGCATCTCTCGGACTCCTGATGCAGGCCTCCCTCTTCCAGACACAGGTGAGTCGGCAGGTGCTTGGGTAGTCGAGAAGCTGGCCGGCATCAGCAGCTCTTGTCGTCACTGACTTCCACGTAGGGGAGCCCCACAGGCCAAGTGTCCCGAGGCCAGTAGCGGACTTTGAGGGTTTGACCTGGCATCTCATACCTGGCGTCCACTAAGGCCATGGTCACCATGCCATAGGGAAAAGTGATACTGATGAGGACGTGCCTGTGGGGTGCAGGGAGAAGGTGGTGAGGGCACCAGATGCCGACGTGCCCCTGAGCTAGCTTGATGCCCCCACCCAGGTCCTCTCCTCACTTCTCATGGATCCTGACCATCCAAAGGGACATTCTGGATCAGACCCTCAATTGCAACCAGATCCTACACTCACTCACACCCCACCCCCCAGTATCGGTGCCTCTGCTTTCTGCCCCCAGGCTCCTGCTCCAAGCTCTGGCATCTGAGATTGTCTGGTTCTGGTGCCCCATACCACAGGGCAGGTGCTTACCAGATGCTGTGCAGGTAAAAGAAGTTGATCTGCTGCCAGAAGCTGCAAAGCAAGCGGTCGCTGATCCAGCTGGTCAGTGCAAAAGCCCATAAAACCACGGAGACCTCCATGATATGCCGAAGCTCCTTATTGCTGGTTCTAGGGAGAGAAGGAGGGAGATTAGAGCCTGACTCGGACCGCAGAGCCTGAAGGGGCTGATGGGAAATTCCTCCATCCAAGGAGATGATGCTGAGAGGAAGAAACGACCAAGAACACCAGAGGGAGACCACAAGATGTCAAGACAACATCTTGAGAAACTGAGAAACTTGTGATGATTGCTAACATTTGCTGGGCTCTACATGTTCTTCCGATAAAAACTCAGTCCTCACAACCATGCTGTTGTTCTCATTTTGGAGAGAAGAAAGCAGGCATGTGAGATTAAGGTGTGCTCCAACCCCACCCAAGGTTTCACGGCCAGTAAGTGGCAGAGCTGGGGTCTGAACTAGGTTTGTCAGGCTGCAGACTTCTTAACCAACAAGCCCTCCCCTGTTTGTGTCTGGGGCTGCAAGTGTGTGAACACCTGTGAGTCAGTGCCCGAGAACTCGTGTCTGTGTGACTATGGGTTTGTCCGTGTGTGGGAGGGCAGAGTCTCTGGAGGCCATATCTTGGGACAACTCAAGATCAGAATCTGTTTCTCCGACAGCAGAGCTGACCCAGCATCCTTTAGGAAAGAGCATATCAGGGATTAATGAGGTAATAACTCCCATATGGTTAAAAGCGTGGGGTCTGCCCCCTACTTTAAAATGGGACGGTCTGAACATCAAAAAAGAATAATGAGTAAGGATGGATGAGATCTGAATAGAGAGTCTGGTGTCTGGTTCACAGCATTGTTCCACTGTCAAGTTTCCTCCTTTTGAGGTTGTACTGTGGTTACATAGGATGCTCCATTGGGAGACGCTGGGGAGAGCTGGATGGAGGATTCCCAAGACTCTCCACTATTTTGGCAACTTGCCATGAGTCTGCAACTACTTAACAAAAACTTAAAAATACAGCCCGGGGACTGCAATGGATTGAAACACTTCTGAGATATAAACATCTATGAGTTCACAATGATACTTTTTTAAAAAAAATTTCATTGGTCTCTACTAGAGATGGCTAAGGCCCCAACTCATTACTCTGGAAATAGATCAATTAAGGGAAAGAATCAATTATCCATCCTGTCCTCCCTGTGCAAACTCTATTTCCAGGTGGACGAGCGGAAGTCCTTCTTGATGGAAGAACTCCGGATAATCATTGCAAAAGGAATAATGGGTTCTGCAAACCACCCTCTTGCAACCACTAATGAATCCGTGGATGGAAGTGTGAGCCCGAATGGCTGCTGAAATCCTTGGGTGGAAAGTCAGTGGAAAAGTTTACAATAAAGTGAGAAGATGACGCCATCTGAATCCACTGATCCTTAATAGCACTAACTGTGGAACAACCACTCATTACGGGGTCCTAATGGCACGGAAACACCCAGCACCATACATGAAATATTCTGGCCTCAAAATATGTCAACCTAAATCTGGATCTAACTATTATTTTGCAAGAAATACAAAAAAGAAAGGAAGGAAGGTAGGAAGGCAGACAATGAAAGACACCACAGGAAGCAGACGGCCAAATCCAGAATGTTCTACAGGACAAATGATGGAGTTTCTGTTATCAAATCAGAGGCATGAAGATAGGGGAGGGAGGGAGAGACTGCTATGACATGAAGAAAACCTAAGAGACTATGTTCACATCCCAATTTCAACAAGACTAGTTGGAAGACGACATCTTGAGAAACTGAGACAACAGTGGTGTGATCTGGGTATGGTCTACTTCATTAGCCCTGAGTGTTCCCTATCTTCCATCTGTCCCTCTAGATCCTTCCCTACCTCTCTTCATTCCGCCCTGTGCACCAGGGAGGCAGGGTGCTGACCTGTGTGGACTGAAGCCGGGGACTGCTTTGTCCTTGGGCTTCCAGTTAGACTAGCCAATTGTTTCCAGTTGGTTAAGCCAATGGCTTCCAGTTGGGTTGGCCAATGGTTTCCAGTTGGGTTGGCCAATGAAGCACCCCAGCAAGAAACCAAAGGGTATGAGGAGGGTATGGTTAGAATATTTATTCTCCTGGCCTCCTCCATGTGGGGTTGGCTCAAGCTAGTTGCCACCAGCAACTGGAGGTCACAGTTCTTGCTAAGGAGACCCTCTTCACAGGGCTCTCTTCTTCCATACTCTTGTATTCACTCCCTCCCATTGCTCCCTCCATCAGGTCTCCTGATGATCATAGGATCCAACTCTTATCAGCACAATGGTTCTAAACGATCCCTAGTGATTTTCCTACACCTGCTCTCTCCTTTGTAAATAACCCTTTTATTCAGGTCTCTTCAAATGACCCCATTTCAGAGACCTCTCTCTATCCTGCCAAGTCCTAGTACGGGTTAAAAATAATAATAATTCTTTATTGGGAGAGTTAAGTCCTGAAAAGTTAATGGGTGCCATATACAGAATCTGAGGGAGAATGTATAATGCAAGTTGGTAAAATGCTGATGGTTGTTGGGACCAGTAGTAGGTACACGGAGGTTTATGGTACAACAGTCTCTGCTTGTATGTACGTTTGGATTTCAGCCCTAGGTACCAACCCTAAACCTGTCCCTTGTTAGTAGATGATCTTGGGGAAGGGACATCTCTCCCTTGAGCCTGAAGTCAATGAGAACTCCATCCCTGGGACTTGGTGAGAATGTGGGGTGAGGGAAGTACTTGGAGGGGATGGGAGCCACCTCCCCAGGGAGGCACCTGCAACCACCACCCACTTCTTGTATTCCTGGAACACGATGTAGAGGATATGCACAGCAATGCTGTTGAGGGCATACGCGTTGATCACGGGCCTCAGGAAGGACAGGAAGGTGCTGACCACAGTGGTGATGATGACCAGGCAGATGAACTGGGGCCTGAGGGAAGAAGGATGCAGCTGTCAGATGGCAGCTGGGAGTGTCCTGGGGTCTCTTGACCTTAGGCAGGGTCAGGAGATCTTGTGGCAGAGGTAGATGAGCAAAGGGAAGGAGTTCCAGGGAGCCCAACTGGACTCAGAGAAAAGTCTTGAGGGTCCCAGGTGGGCTTAGCAAAGGGCCCCAAGAAGGGTCTGATGAAACATCCCAGGTGGGCTCAGGCAGGGTCTGAAGGGGGCCCATGGGCAGGGGTGGGTAGGATTATGAGAGGGTCTCAGGGGGGCTCCAAGGGGCTTAGTCAGGTCAGCAGAGGGTGTCAGGGTCCAGGTGAGGTCAGTCAAGGGATTCAGAGGAGCCAGGTAGGTTGAAGGAAGGAATTATAGAGGTCCTATCAAGAGGGGGTCCTAGAAAGCTGATAGGTCATATGGGTCAGGAGAGAGATTCGGAGGGGTCTCAGGTCAAGAGAGGGGCCCAGGAAGAACCCAGGAGAGTTCCAGGGATCCCAGGGATAGGCTCAGGGGAGAGGTCCCTGGGTCCCAGGTAAGCTTAAGTATGGGTTCCTGGGACCCCCCCTAGGTAGCTTTGAACAGGTTCTGGAGAAGGTACCAGACTATCCAGGTAGGATCAGGAGAGGATTTCCGGGGGTCCCAAGTACTCTCAAAGGAGGAGTCCCTGGAAGCCGGTTAAGTCAGGTAGGGTCAGGAGAAAGTCCTGGGGTGATCGGGGGAGGGATTCCAAGGACCTCAAGTGAGCTTGGGGAGTGGACCCAGGAGCCTAGATGGGCTCTGGTGGGATCAACAGAGGACCAGCCACCGCCCCACCTGTTCTCTCCTAGGAAAGTGGGAAAGTAGCAGCGGGGCATCCATATGCTGTAGCCACTGGCCAGCAGCCACAGGATAGCGATCTCATCCAGCAGCTGGCCCAGGAAGCTAAGCGTCATGTGGAAGTACATGGAGAACAGGCCTGGAGCAAGAGACAAAGGTAGGTGGTCAAGGGGGTGGTCCCCCAGCCCTACCACCCCACGGTCATAGACCCCCCACCTACCTACGACCATGAAGAGGACACAGGTGATATAAACATAGCGGGAGCGTTTCTGGGCGTAGGGGTGCATCAGAAACATCATGAGAGGCCCAAAGATGAGGAAGGTGACATTGCTGAACTGGAAAAGAGGAGGACATGGGGAGGGGGTTATCAGAATCACAGGCAGAGGAGGGCTGCCCCTATGTCCAACCCTAAGGTATTAGCCAATTGGTCACCTAAACCCTTTCAGGCAATTAATCAACCCAGAGTTTGTCACTCTTACAGTCACCAGTCATCAATAGATTAATTACTCCATCTCTCATTCTGTCAGTTCATTCATTCACTCACTCATTCATTCATTCATTGAGTGTGGCAGACTAGCTACTAACCTTCTGCACACATCTGCCCCCTTTTCCTTAGAAATAGGATCCCCCCAAGTTTTAGACACACTACACAACTGAAGACTACACTTCCCAGCCTTCCTTGCCACTCACTGTGCCCTCGTGACCTGGTCTGAGCAATGGGATAGAAATGCAAAGGAATAATTATTTTTTTTTTAAAAATGTGAGCTACATTTATCAAGATAGACTGTATTACTGAGACATTTTTGAAATCCAGGGCTACACAAGGACATGTTCCCTTGGTCATCTGAGGGATGATGTCATCACTCATCACAAAACCACTAGAAGATTCCATTGTACCCTGGTGAGACAATTAGAGCGAGAGAGGCAAACAAAATCTTTGTATTATTATGAAAATAATTCTCACCTCAAGGAACCTCTGGAAGGCCTCAGGGAGCCCAAGTTGTCCATGGACAGTATTTCAAGAATCACTGCTCCATGAACAGCAGAGCTGTCGTGTGCTAATGTTGAGCTGCTGAGTTAACATTCCAGAACCATCTACCTCTCGACTTCCATTTCAAAAGATAAGAAGATATGATCTTGTCTTTTTAAGCTGTTTTTAGTGGGCTGTTTCACTTGAAACCAAAGCATCCTAGTTACTGGTCTTCTGGTTCCAAGTGACATGGGATTGGGTCCATGCTCCCCCATCACGGACTGTGACGAGTTAATTCAATGCTCTAACCTACCATATCTGCATTTGTGACATATGTGTAATGCCACTTGCCTCTTCGTGTTCTTGACCCAAAGATCCCTAGACCTCAGCAGTCCATGAGTATGATTAAGCTGACAAGAACACGTGCACCAGAATTTCAAGAGTTCAGAGTCCCTGATCGCTGCTACAGGACTTCAGTGCCCCCTCAAAGTTCCCCCCAGATACGTCCGGGCCACAGTAAGTCTCTCACAAGTGCTCAGAAACAAGTGTTCTCCCGGTCGGCTTGAGGTCAGCTTCTTGCTCACTCAATTACACCCTTCTCTCCCCAAAAAACTCTTCCCCTCGTAAATGTCTCCTCCATCGCCTTCATCCCATCTTAGAAAGTGAAGAAGTAGTACCCTGTTAACCAGGGCGCTCCGTTATTTCTCAGAAACCTAGTCTGAGGGGATGCCGACTCAAAAACAGAGAACACAAGGAAATGCAAGTCAAAACCACAGGGAGCGATCACCTCACACCAGTCAGAATGGCTAGTATTGAGAAAAAAAAAAAAAAAAAGAAGAAGATGACAAAATAACAAGTGGGGTAAGACTGCAGAGAAGGGGAAACCCTCGTGCACTGTTGGTGGGAATGCGAGTTAGTGCAGCCATGGTGGAGGTTCCTCAAAAGATTAAAAATAGAAATACCATAGGATCCCGTGATTCTGCTGCTGGGCATTGACTCTCCACCCCCCCCCTCAAAAACAAAACCACTAATCTGTAAGGATATACGCATCCCTATTGCAGCTTTATTTATACCGGCCAAGATATGGAAGCAACCGGGGGTCCCTGACACATGAATGGCTAAAGAAGACATGGTGTAGGGGCTCCTGGGTGGCTCAGCCCTTAAGCATCTGCCTTCAGCTCAGGTCATGATCCCAGGGTTATGGGATCGAGCCCTGCATCGGGCTCCCTGTTGCGTGGGAAGCCCACTTCTCCCTCTCCCACTCCCCCTGCTTGTGTTCCCTCTCTTGCTGTGTCTCTCTCTGTCAAATAAATCAATAAAATCTTTTTAAAAACGAAGAAGAAGAAGACGACGACGACGACGTGGTGTATAGTGGAACAGTACTCAGCCACAAAAGGCAGGAAATCTTGCCATTTGTGACAATATGAAGGGACCTAGAGGGTATTACGCCAACCGAAATAGGTCAGAGAAAGACAAATACCGTATGATTTCACTTATATGCGGAACCTAAAAAACAAAACCAGTGAACAAACAAACAAAAACCAGAACAGACTCATAAATACAGAGAACAAACTGGTGGTTGTCAGAGGGGAAGGCGTGGGGGATGGGCAAAACGGGTGAAGAGGTGTAACTTCCGGTTATGAAATCGATAAGTCATGGGGATGAAAAGCACAACATAGGGAGTGTAGTCAGTAACATTATAACATTTTATCGTGACAGGCGGTAACTACACTTACCGTGGTGAGCGCTGTGTAATGTATGTGATTGTCAAATCACTATGGCGCATCCCGAAACTCGTATAATATTCCATGTCAACTCCACTTCAGTAAAAAAGGAAAACACAGAGCACAGAGGCGAGTGTGGGGAAATCATTTACCTGATACAAGGTCACCATCTAGGACCCTAGGTCTTGGGCACCAAGACAAGATCCCGAGGCAGGAGCCCTTCTGATTCTAGGGAAGCCCATGGCTTTCCTTGGGTGATGGTGAACCAGCTCAAGGGCTGGTTCCACAATTTGAGGACCCTTGGCGAGCCGGTTTTGCAGCCCATGACCCCACCGATGTCCTTGCTTTCCACACCAAGGTGTCTGATGTCCACCAATGGACGATGTCAAACACATCTACCTGTTCCCAATGGCTGCCTGAGAACATGCACGCTGTGTCTGCATCCTGACACCCAACCCCACTGGAGCAGACACCTATCCCAAACTGGGCCAATCAGATTTTCCTGGGAATTTGAAACCTGGAACAGATACAGAGCCTGGGAGTCACCAGAATTGAGTTGCACCATTGTCGACTCTCTAGGGTCTTGGGATATTGTCCTGATGTTTAAGATATGGCAACCATTTTGTCACCACAAACAGACAAGGCTGAGAACACAGGCAGATACTCAAGGGTGGTATCTGTCTTGTGCTAAATCCTCCAGACCTGCTGTGGACCCCAGCCCTCCCAAGCAACTCATCTCTCCATTTTCTAAGATACCCCAGTACCTATCTAATGCATTCTTCTTGTTTGGTTTGGGGAGGGGTTGCTTGTTTGTTTTTGTTTTGTTTTGTTTTTGCCTAAGCTAGCTTTCTAATACTTGAATCCAGCAAAATCATCACCATTGTTGTATGAGTTAGGGTTCTTGGGTAGCAGGCAACAGAAAACAAACTTATACCATAAATATAAAAATGTGTGCATGGTTACTTATTTAATTTGTTTGTCAATTCAGTAATTTATTATGGGGAGCTCATTAATCCAAAGAATTGCAGAAAACAAGGAAAACCAGAAACCAGAACAGTTCTGAGCCTCGAGTGGACAATCTCTTCAGGGAGCAACTTTGGGCATGAATGGGGAAAAAAAATTATGTTCAGTTGTTATATCCAGGCCCAGGATTCAAACTCAGGAGATGTGGTCTGGGCCACAGCCCGCCCTTGGCCAGGGGTGGGGGGGGGGCACCTTGATTGACCATCCACTGAGAACATAACCAGAAGGAAAGGGGCAGTTGGTTGTCATAGGGAAGACATAGAGAATATGGTGCCATGGATACCAAATGGGCAAAATCCCAAATCAGATGTTCCCTCTGCCTTCAAACGAACGCCAGTCCTTGGGCGTATCAAGTATGGCAGAAGATACTGAGGCAACCAGTTCCCCAAACTCTAAACCCTCCATTTAAAACACGTCTGTGACTCCCATAGATAAAATGCAAACTCTTAAACCTGGCTTGTGAACTCCCTCCATAACTCACCTCTCTCCACCTTCAACTTTATCATCCAGGCGGAAGGGACAACTCAGTTCCCCCAAATGAGCCATACTTGCTCTCACCCCTGAACCCCCAGAAGTTGGCAGAGGTGGTTCCCACTGCCTGGAACAGTCTTTGTCCCCACTTACCCCTCTTTGCCAGGCCAAATACTACTCCATTTTTCCCCTGGGCATCACGTTTTGATAAAGCCTTCCCAATCCCACAAGGCAGGGTCAGATGATCTTCTTTGGGGCCCTGTCCCCCTATCCTAACACTTCTCCAGCTGTTCTGAAACTGCCTCGCTCTCCCACTAAAGCCAGCTTTGGGAACAGGCACTGGGTCTTCCCTGTTCTCCACTATAATCTCAGGACCTGGGTATAGTAGGTGCTCAATAAATGTTTCCTGCTGACTGGACCTCGAAGCAGGTTTCTGTGGTTCGCCAGCCACTCACATGAAAACACTTGGCAGAAGGGGTTATACCTGGAAAGTTCTGGATGGAAGGTGCTACGACTGTCACTTTCTTATCTTTGGACAACATGATTTTATAGGCATTGCTTTTAATCCTGGTGCACATCTCCCCCCACGAGGTCTAACTTTCTAGTTCTTATTTGACAATGGATCTCAGAGAGGCGGAGTGACTTCTCTGAGGTTGCACAGCCTGGGGAACGCCAGAGTTTGCTTTTACCCTCTGCCTTAAAAGACGAGAGGAGTAGACAGGCAGCAATGGTTACGAGAAGGCTTTCCTGCTCCCTGGCCGTGTGGCCTGGTGTCTCTGGGTCTCCCTTTCCTGCATCAGCAAAATGGCAGAGAACAATGAATGGGTGGTGCAGAGGCTGTGGAGGGCCGTGCGCGAGACCAGGCCTCAAAAGACTCCCTTGCCGGGGACGTGGTTACAGCTCAACAAATAGCAAGGGTTACTGCCAGTGGTGGTGTTGGGGGAGATAAGAGTCACAGGCTTATCCTTGGTTTAGTTGCTCCAAGCTCAGAGGCCAGCAGAACCAAGACAGAAGTTTTTTCTAACGCCCGAGTGTGCAGAATGAGGGCAACGCGACGGGCAGAGCCTCTGACTAATGAGCTCCTGCTGGCCCCAGAGATACCATCAGACACCGCCCCCTACCGGGGCCTCCCTCCCTGCCTCTGAGGCTGGGCCCCCACATTTCCCAACCAGCGGCCCTACCTAGACTCTTCCAGGACAGAGAGGCGCTGGTGCACGATCATGAGCCAGAGCCAGACTCTCTGGGTCCCAGCCCCAGCAGGTGCCGTCACCTCCATCCGCCTGTCCATCCATCCGTCCATCCATCCATCCATTTGCTTACTAACCCTTCCTTCAGTATCTACCATGCTGCTCAAGGACCTAGTAGCACCCCCAAAACGAAGTCTGCCTTCACAGGTCTATGCAGTCAGGGTTTGGGGGGCATTCTGTGCCGCACTTTCCTCCTCTAATGCCAAGCATTACCGTGAGGATGAGAGAACCAAGTGCTACGGGGCCGGAGAGTTTGGCTCACCGCTGTGAAACTCCACTGTCTAGAGCAAAGTCTGGCACACAGTAGGTGCTCAGTGAGTTTTGTTGTCCCTGTCCTCCTCACTGGACGGCGACCTCCGTGAGGACGATACGCACCTGTTTTGTCCCTGGCTGTGTCCCCAACGCCCACCTCGCAGGGCATGCATTGGGCGCTCGAGAAAAATCTGTCAAATCAATCAAATCAACGAACATCACCAAATGCCCCCGAGTGCTTTCTCCCCACCGCCAAAGCTCCAACTGCCACCACGCACACCCAGCTCTGTCACCTGTCGAGGACCCCCTCACATCCACCCAACGCGTGCACAAGAACACTGGTGCGGGGCCGGGGGCGTGGGGCTGGAGCACCAGCTGTAGACCCTCCCCGAACAGGACTTACTTGCATGAATTAAAACACACATAATTAATTGTTAATCACCCAGTAACTGAGTGACCTCACAATGCTGCGGTTAATTAAGTGAGAGGCTCTGGGACCAGGGGGCCCGGGCTTTAACTCTGGCACTTCCGGCGTACACAGCCTCTGTGCACTTGCGGTCTACATGCTGTGCAACCCGGGGGAGGAAACACACACTCTCTGAGCCTTTATTCCCCATTTGTAAAAATGGGGAGAATAAGAGTGCCTACTTCCTAAAATTGCTAGGAGGGTTACAAGAAGTGCTATTTGTTAAAAAAAAATTTTTTATACATAAACACTTTCGCATCTCTGCGCTGCGTTTACTTCCAACAGCAGTAGTTTTGTTTATTTCGTGCTTGGGACGCGTCAGGAACATTAAGGGTTTCTTTTAATTTGTTTTTTAAATTGATAAATAAATCACATACGATCAAATTCACTCTTTCAAAGTGCACAAGTGAATGGGTTTCAATCGACTCCTCACGCCGTTGTGCCACCATCAGCGCTATTTAATTCCAGAACATTCTCATCACCCCCCAAATGAAACCCTGTTCCCATAAGCAGTCACTCCCCACCCCCACTCCCCCCAGCTCCGGGCAGCCACGCATCTGCTTCTTATCTCTACAGATCTGACTCTTTTGGGCGTGTCCTATGGATGGAATCACACAGCGTGTGGCCGTCTGGGACTGGCACCATGTCTCCAAGGTTCACGTAGGATGTAGCGTGTAGCGCTCCGCTCCTGTTTACGGCTGAGTAGTAGTCCACCGTGGGGACGAATGATGGCGTGCTTCCCCGTTCATCCATGACGGACGTTTGGGATGCCCTACGGTCTACGGTTTAATCATATTAGCACCTCACAGCTGTTCCCCTTCTGAGTAAGCACGCAGCAAATATTTGCTGAGTAAATACGAGTGAATAAATGAACGGACGTAAGAATGAACGAGCCTTTCTTCCCTGTCCCACCCGCATGCTGTACCTCTGACTTCTGTTTTTTGTCAGTCTCCTCCCTCCCCCAGGACACCGGCCCCGTGAGGGCAGACGTTTTCGTTTGCTTTGGTCACCTCCGTGTCCCCAGAGCCCGGGACGGTCCCTGACCGGGTCAATTCTTGTTGAGTTGTGAGCAAAATGAAGGGGTCATTATCTCTTCAAATTGGACCCCGCTGTCATCCCCAGAAGGCTTTTTCTGAAGGAGAAAAGAGGTCCAGAGGGACCTATGGGGTCTGGGCCAGGAAGGGTCATGGGCATGGTCTCTGGGGTGTGAAATTATTCAATGAATAGGGTCTGCCCTCCCCGAGGGCAGAAACCATGCCCTCCTCATTTTCAGGGGGTGGGGGGCCGGAACAATTGTTTTTGCCGTGAATTTGATGAGAAGGAAGGCAGAAGGGAGAGGTATGGTTTCAGAACTCTGGGACCTGCTATGCACAGCCAGGGGCTCAGAGAGGGGAGGGTCTCCCCCTGCATCACACAGCATCCAAGGGAGAGAGGGATAGAAACCCCCACACTGCAGAGGCCAGCAACAGCCATGCTCACTGGCAGAAGGACGGGGGGAGGCTGTGGGAGGTACGGGCGTTGCAGCCTACACCCCCTGGCACGACCTCCCACTCCGACCTCTCGTACCCCTTCTGCAGAAGACGCCCACCGCTGCACCTTTGCCCATGCCGTTGCCCACTCCAGACACGCCACCCCTTTGTTCTGCATCCAAGCATCCAAGAGGGAGCTTTCTGGAGAGGACGAGACGCAGAGCTTCTGAAGTTTTGGCAAGACCCCAGGAAAAAATTCAGCAGCAAAGCTCAGCTGTCTCTCAGAGCCAGGGGGCCTTGAAACTTCTTCCTCCACCCCTGGAAACCCTCCTGAGTTGTCAGCAGCCCAGAAGGAGGCCACACCTGGAGGCCAGCAGGCCAATGCCAGCAGAAGCAAAAACTAGAGCAGCCCACACCTTGACTTCTCCCCCACCCCACCTGACCCAGGCCCTCCCACGCCCTTGACCTCTGTTCCTGTTGGATATGCCTGCCTGGTTCCCCAGGGCCGTCTATGAAAGCAACAAGGTGCCTCGGCTGCAGCCCACGTTATTGACTCTTTGCTGTTCAAAAGTCACCCATGGCTCCCCAGTGCCCTCACCATGGATCTCACGTTCCCCTGCCAGGCATTCTCCGTGTGGCCCCTGGAAACCTCCTCCACCTGTCTCTCCGCCTTCATTTCCTCCTTCATGGGCAACCCGGGCTCTGGCTTCAAGCCACCAACTGTCCCTTGGTCTGCCGTTCTCTCTCACCCCAAGATCTTGGCTTATGCTGGTCCGTTTGCTCCACATGCCTGAGAGAACATTTACTCATGCTTTAAGCATTGAGTTTCCCTCCCCATTCAGCGAGCAGAGGCCTCCCGTGTCATCCCCGTGGCTCCCCACTGCCCATTCTGGTCCCTTTGCCCTCCCTCTGTCAGATCTATTTCTGAACATGCCACTTCCTTATCCAGGGAGCACTGAGCCTCTCCAGGACCCCAGGATCAATCAGCTCAGGTTGGTTCATAACCGTGATATTGAATGAATGAATGAGTCCAATGAGTCCATCAGGAAATACAGGATATATTTGGAACACTCCCACCCAGCACTCAAAACTCGTTCAGCTTTATCTCTTCTCATAACTCTAGCCACAGGAACACACTTCCCTTTCCCAAACTGTGCAGGCTCTTTTACTTCCAAGACTCATTACATCCTTTTCCCTCTCTTCTCCCTTTTCCTCGACTCCTACCCTACCAGGCAAGCTCCTATTCATCTTTCAAAACCCAACTCCTCCTTGCCCTCCTCGATGAAATTGGTCAACACCTGGGCGGAGTCCTGGAGGGCTGCCCTCTTCTAAACCCTGATCGGGTAGTGCTGGGCTCTGCCTCCCCCGAGACACCGAATCATGCAAGCAGCAGATCAAGAAAGTGAAAGTTTCTGCAGAGTGAGCTGACTCCTAGGTGGGTCATGATGAGATCAACACGAACCGATCTTTTTAAGAAAATTCTTGCTACGTATTTTGTCTTCATTTATATACCTGCATCCAAAACGTGCCTTTAAAAAGCTGCACAGTATTTGCCCAGAATGTGTTCAGCCCTACACAGGCTGGTGGAAATGTTGTGGCTTCCTTTTTATGTATTCCACTACTGATGGCCATTAAAGATGACTCAGACGGCACTTTATATATAAATTTTGTTTTCTATTGGGATTATCTCTTTGATGCGAGTTCCTGGAGGCACAGTGACGGAGCGGGAGGAGAGGGGGCACTGTTTGTGAATCCATATCGCCACGCAACTTGGTAGATGGCCCGCAGGAAGCGGCAAAATACAAGTGCCCATTCACTACAAAATGAATCCATTTTTAATGACTGATTTGAGGAGGCCAAAAGGGAAAGATCTCATTGTTTTCTATGGGGCTGATTATTATAAATACAATATCAGAAGCTGGCAAACTCTGGCCTCTTGCCAGATCTGCCCGCTGTCCTGTTCTGTATGGCTTATGAGCCAAGAGCGACATTTACAATTTTAAATGGTTGAAAAATTAAAAGAAGAACGATATCTTGTGACACGTGAAAGTTACACGAAATGCGGGCTTCGGTGTCCATAAATAAAGTTTTATTGGCACACGGCCACCCTCATTTGCTTATTACATACTATCTGTGGCTGCTTTCCAGGTACAATGGTAGAGCTGAGTCATTTCCATACAGATTGTACAGCCCAAAAAGCCAAAAATCGTTAATATCTGGCCTTTGCAGCAAACGTTTGCCAACTCCTGAACTCGATTTATTAGCTCTGATGATGGGTTTGGGATACTCAGAAGTGTTTGGGAAGAGAAAATCTTGGGGAGACCCTTTATAACATAACTCGGATCCAATTCCTTGTCCCTGGTCTGTTTTGCAAGAGCCTTTTCAATAGGAGAGGAAATGTCCAAGTGTGTTCACACCAGGGAAAGACAACTACTATTTTGCGAAACTTCTGTTTCTCTTTGATAAGTATCTGGAAATGCAGGTACAGGGAGATGATGGGGTTGAAGCCTTGCATGTGTCATGACCACGTCTCCCGTAGCCTCAAAGGGTGTCTGCCAGTCTGCCAGTCCCTCCATTTGCTGCATTTGGAGACAGGTGAAGGGAGACTGAAGAGAGGAGCGTTTTGCATTGCCAAGAACAGATAGACTCGAGGCTCAGCCCAGCCCAAGGTCAGCCCTATCTTGGTGCCTTTTCTGGGGACTCCTGCCTCGGGGTGGGGTGGGCTGCCAGGGGATCCAGAAAGAAGACTCCTAGAACCTCAAACCTCTTCTCCGCCTCGGAGATCAGCACCTTCAGCCCCTCTCCCATTTGTCAGGTGATGGTACGGAGGACCAGAGGCAGTATTTCTGCCCAGGAGAAACAAGATTCAGGGAACGACAGGGAACCCCTGAATCTTAAACTCCCACCTCCTGGCTCTGGAAATCGGTGGGGCCAAACAAGGCAAAAGCAACCAGGGCATCCCAGGACTGATCTCCCTCTCCCCCATCCCCCAAAAAGAATCTCCTGGAAACACCAAGTTCAAATCCTAGCTCTAAGTGCCAGCATGGCCCTTGACCCCTGGTATAAATCTTTCAGCCTCCCTGAAGACCATTTCCTCACCCGGACAATGGGATTAACTTTATGTAATATACACTGTGCCTAATTCCCAAAGTCACTGTGAAGATTAAACTGAGATTTCTCCTCTGAAATATTTAGTCCAATGCCTGCCACGCAGAAGCACTCAGTAAAGGTGTGCTGGCATCACTCACCGTGGACTGAGCACCCTCGCTATGTGCAGGGTACAGAGCAAAGCCCATAGCCCGCATCACCCCCCATGCCAGTGGCTCCAGGAAGGTGGGCAACCCGCCTTATTCATGGCAGTCTCCCCAGCACCTCACACGGGGGTAGTAACACACCCCGCACGCAGCTTCGACTGCTTTGTGTCTTCCAAGCTTTGCTGAAATGCCTCTGCCATTTAGGCATTTTTTTTTCTTTTTCTTTTTTTTTAAAATATTTTATTTATTTGTCAGAGAGAGAGAGAGAGGGAGAGAGAGCGAGCGAGCACAGGCAGACAGAGTGGCAGGCAGAGGCAGAGGGAGAAGCAGGCTCCCTGCTGAGCAAGGAGCCCGATGTGGGACTCGATCCCAGGACGCTGGGATCATGACCTGAGCCGAAGGCAGCCGCTTAACCAACTGAGCCACCCAGGCGTCCCCCATTTAGGCATTTTGAGCCCTTCCAACGCAAGAGCTGGGGGAAGGATGATCCACAGTGCTGGTATGCCCAGAACTGAGGGGTCCCTAGGACGTGAGACTTTCAATTCTAAAACCAGGACAGTGCCCAGCAAACTGGAATGAGTTGGTCAACCTCGGCGGGGAGTACAGCTGAAAACAAACTAGACACAGTCACCTCCTCCTGGAAGCCCTTCGTGATCCACACCCCAATGCGCTCACAAATCACACCTCTACCCTCCCCGCTCCCCAAGGCTGCCCGTGCAACTCCCATTATAGCACCATCCTCCCGGGTTGTGAATGTCTGGAGTCACCTCTGTGTCCTCTGCTCCGGCGGGGTGGGCAGGTATTGGGGAGACTGGCTGTTTTCCTGGTCACTGTTGCCTTTCCAAAACCTTCCACAGAGCCTGATGCCAAATGCAGACGAATGAATGAAAGCTAGCTCTCCTTGCCTAGCAGATGAGCCAAAACGCAGAGGGGTGAATCCTCCAGCAGGATTCCCCAGCGGTGAAGCGGAGACGCCAGGTTGGAACCCCGGTCTGTTATGACTGTCACCCCCAGCCCTCCCACCCGGACCTCACCGTGTTGTAGAACTCGGCCACCAGCTCCGAGTGCTGAAAGTTACTCTCACACCAGTCCACCTCGGAGCTCTGGTAGGCGAAGATGCTGGGCATCCTGACGCAGCGCCCACTGCCCACTGGCTCAGTCTGGCAGAGAGGAGCATGAGAGCCTAGAACAGCCCAGCCCAGGTGAGACAGGCAGAGGACAGCTTGTTGCCCCACGGCAGGCAGGCAGACTGAGAGGAAAAACCTGCCGAACCACTCCCCCGTCGAACTAGGGTAGCCTCGCTGTGCGGTGGCGGCCGCCCTGGGCATAAGTGGAGGGGCTGGCACCATCCAGGGAGGGCGGAGGGAGGAGGGGCCGTGGGCAGGGGGTGTGCCTCCCATCCCTACCCACTAGGAGTGGGGGTTAGGGGGACTGGTATTAGAACAGTAATTTAAAGTAATAGCGAGCCCAGTGGGAAGAGTAGCCTGGCTCGCCCCACTTTACAGAAGAGCACACTGAGAAAGAAAGCACCAGATCACTCGCTGAGGGCGTCCATGGTGACAGTAAGGCCACAGCGTGAAAACAGGCAGCTGAGTCCAGGCTCCGGGCTCTTCACCAGTAGGTCCAACCACCTCCATACTGGCAAAGCTCCACACGGCTACTTCCCATACCAGGGGCAACAGTACTGGACTTGGCTCAGCCAGTCCTTGGTGATGTAAGGTTACCTTGTTATTTCATGTTTGGGGGCCTGGGTCTTTCTGTGTGTGTTATGGGAGGCTGGGCTGGACCAATGCCACTTCTCTTGGGTGGTCAAAACCTCAGAAGCCTAGAGTAGCCCGGCTTCTACCGGGGGCCACCTTCAAAGCCCCCATGAAGGGAGGAATCTGTAGAGCTCCTGGCCTGGGGCCCCTAGTCCTGGGTTCTGGGGGCTGTGGAAAGCTCTGGTTTTAGAATCAATGAGGCCTGAGTTTGAATTCGGAGCTCCTCCCCTTCCTAAGTTGGAGGACCCTGAGCGAGTGAATCCACCTCTCTGGGCCTTGATCTGCTAATCTGTAATATGGGGAGGGTGAAGCTAGACCCAACTGTTCTAAAAACGCACAGAAATACACAAGTCAAGAGCTTAGCTCTCTGCCTGGCCCAAAGTGGGCCCAAGATCAAGGTAACGGGTTTTCTTATTGTAGCTGACCTTGAACTTGAAGGCAACCTGTGGGTATAATAATAATAATAATAGCACATTTTACTGACGACTTGCTGGTGCCAGGCTCTTTTCTAAGAGCTCAGCGTTTAGTATCATCTCATTGAATGTTCTTGACAGCTCTACGAGAGACTCACCGCCTCTACGTCACTAGCAAGGAAACTGATATCCAGAGAAGCCAAGCAATTTTTACCCAAGGTCACATAGCTAGAAAGTGAGACCGTAGGGCAAGCCACTTTGCCCCTCTAAGCCACAGGTTCCTCATCTGTAAGACGGGGATAATAAGAGTACCTGTCTCTTAGGGTTGCTGTGCCCATTTAATGAGCTGATACAGTGTTTCCCTAGAAAGACTTTGGGTGATGGACGGACCTGCTTCCGAGACTCAGTGAATTGTGTGGCAAGTAATCCACTCCCTTTTCAACTCTTAATAGTTCAAGGAGTGGGGCTTAATTGGTGTTAATAAATGTTTATGCCCCTTAACACTTAATCCCTTTGTTTGATAAGCAGTCCTTCAGTAGGCAACAGTATCCAACTGGAATGCAGTGACACTGTTTACATTGTATTTGTTTTTAAATAAGCTTGCCTTACTGGGGTGATATCCACTTTTCACTCGTGGCAGGGTTACAAAATTTCTTTTTTATTTTTGTAATTTTTTAAAGATTTTATTTATTTATTTGACAGACAGAGATCACAAGTAGGCAGAGAGACAGACAGAGAGGAGGGGAAGCAGGCTCCCCGCTGAGCAGAGAGCCCAACGAGGGGCTCAGTCCCAGGATCCTGGGATCATGACCCGAGCTGAAGGCAGCTGCCCAACTGACTGAGCCACCCAGGCGCCCCTGATTTAAGCTTTCTAATTCTGGGGGTGGTTACCGAAATCTATATATGTGAAGAAATTGCATACGCACATACACACACATGAACATAAGAGCTGTTGAAATCTGCATAAGATCTGTAGGTTACATCCAGGTAAATGTCCTGTTTTGGGAACTGTGTAGCTATATAAGATGCACCATTGGGGAAAAAACTGAGTGAAATGTACAGGGGGACCAGTGGAATTGTTACAATTTCTTGTGAGTGTATAATTATCCCAAAATAAAGAGTTTTGTTTCTTTCCGAGTAATTGATTTAGGCTTTCCACCGGTGGATGAATGGATCGACAGAATGTGGTATAGCAATACAATGCAATATGATTCAGCCTCACAAGGGAAGGAATCCTGACACCTGCTACAATGTGGAGGGACCTTGAGGACACTGGGCTCAGTGAGAGAAGCCAGACCCAGAAGGACACATCCCGCAGGACCCCACTCCCAGGAGGTCCCCAGAGGAGTCCCGTTCACATAGACAGAGAGGAGCTGGTGGGAGCCGGGCCTGGGGCAGGGGATGGGGATTCCGTGGTCCATGGGGACAGTCTCTGTTTGGGGACATGGAAAGTTCTGGAGACGGAAGGTGGGGGTGGCTGCAGGATTATGTGAAAGTGCTTCATGCCACAGCTGTACATTTAAAAATGGTTAAGATGATCGGTTTTATGTTATGTATAATTTTCCACAGTTTTTAAGGGTTTTTAAAAGGGTTTTATTTGACAAAATATAAATAGAGCTTAGGCAGAAGGTGGATAATATGAAAATCTTGAGGGTGGTCTGTGAAGGTCAAATATTGGTGCTTAGTCCAGACACAAATATCATGTTGCTACTATTATTATTATGGTTATTATTACTCACAAGGTGTCAAAGCTTCCATGCTCATTCCCTGCCAGGTGCCCCGGAGCTACCTTTGAGATCCTTTGGGGAGATGGGAAAGATGCCAGGTATGGGGGTGAGAAGTTCCCAGAGCCCGAATTAAAGGCTCTACCCAAGTGGGTCTCGACTTTCCCAGAGCAACTGAAACCCCACCATTTAGCCATGGCCTTGGCCTCCCAATCCCCTCCCTAGCTGGGCCAGGTCAGCAAACAGAAGCCAGCCCAGCCTCTCTCAGCCCAGCTGAAAGCAGGGAGCCTGAGTCCGTGAGGGGGTGGAGCACACGGTCTCTGACCTCCTGCCATGCTCAAATCCAGGGCAGGGCACAACTGTTGGGATCTGGCTCTCCGGGACCTCAGTGAAAGGTTTAGTTAGCATCAGGAAGCAAGGTGGTGACGGGTGCCCACACCCAGCCCAGCCTCAAGAGTTTGGGAAATCAGCCTGCACAGAGCTGACTAGGGAAACAGGACACCCGGGCAAGTGTGTGGCTTCTCCCTCTGCTAGGAGGAGAGAAGGAGGCAAGGGAGGGTGTGCAAAGGGCCAGAGCCTGGGTGGCGGGGTGGGTGAGCTCCCAGGGCTGCTTACGAATTAAGACAAATAGTAGCTTAAAACAACACACATGTATTATCCTACAGTTTCAGAGATCAGGAGTTCAAAATTAGTCTTCTGAGGCAAAAATCCAAGAGTCCATAGGGCTAGTTCCTCTTGGAGGCTCTAGGGGAAGAATCCATTCCTTGCCTTTTCCAGCTTCTAGAAGCTTCCTGCATTCCTTGGTTTGAGCCCCTTCCTCCATTTCAATGCACGTTGCTCCCCTTTGAATTCCATCATCATATTTCCTTCTCTCTGATAGTGGCCCTCTCCTAAAGACCCCGAGATGACATCGGGCCCCACCAGAACAATCCAGGATCACTCCCCCTTCTCCAGATCCTTAAGCCAATCACAGCTGCGAAGCCTCTTTGCAGGGAACATACTCTCAAGATTCAGTAACAAAGACGTGGATATTTGGGGGGGATCATTACTCTACTTAGCACCACTGGGAGGAGGAGGAGGGTCTGGGGGTAGTGAAGTTGGAGACTGGGAGTGGAGAGGGAGATGAGGTAAAGAGGGGGTTGGGAAGGGGCTGGAGACTGGGTGAGGATTGGGAATGAGGTTAGGAGTGGGACTGAAGATCGGTCTTAAGGCAGAATGGAGTTGGAGGAGCCAGGGATGGAAATGGGAGTGGGGATAGGGACAGTGTGGAGATGGTGGGGCTGGAACTCTGCCTTTCGTGGACATGGGCATCCTACCCTGGGTCAGTACCAAGAAGGAACTCCCATGGGCTTGCAGGAAGAGGCAGACGCCCCTGGGGGTGGCCAGGAGGCTGCCAATGTGCTCTGACTACTCCACTCTCCCAGACAAAGGTCTCATGTCCTCTTCTTACTTAGGGGCTCCTTCCTATTCCTCTTCTCTCTCCCCTCAACACCCTCTCCAGGTTTGAAGCTGGGGTCTGTCCACTGACCAGCGACCACCTGGTCCATGTAACCAGCCACAAAGACCATTAGGCATCCCCGCCATGATACTCAGCTGCAGAGACACTACGACTCTACTCACCCCTGTTCCCTCCTCTCACCCCCGCCATGAGCCTCAGTAGGAAAGAGGCTGATTTTTGTCCTTATCTATATTGTCATAAGCATCAAATAACACACGTGCATCGTAGAAAACTCACTGATAATCTTAACTGCCCAGACATAACTGTTGTTAATAGTGACATATTTTCAGCTTAAAAAATCATGTATAGGGGCACCTGGGGGGTTCTGTTGGTTAAGCATCTGCCTTTGGTTCAGGTCATGATCTCAGGGTCCTGGGATCAAGCCCTGTGCTGGGCCCTTTGCTCAGGGGGGAGTCTGCCTCTCCCTCTCCCTCTGTGCTCTCTCTCAAGTAAATAAATAAAATCTTTTAAAAAATCATTTATGGGAGCACCTGGGTGGCTCAGTGGGTTAAAGCCTCTGCCTTCAGCTCAGGTCGTGATCCCGGGGTCCTGGGATCGAGTCCTGCATCGGGCTCTCTGCTCAGTGGGGACCCTGCTTCCCTCTCTCTCTCTCTGCCTGCCACTCTGCCTACTTGTGATCTCTGTCTGTCAAATAAATAAACAAAATCTCAAAAAAAATCATTTATATTATTTTTTACAAAGATTTGGGTGTACTGTTTGTTACCTAATTTTTTCACTTAGAATGTCATTAATATCCTTCCATATTTCAAAGCACTCTTCACTATAATTCTTTTAAATTTTATTTTTTATTCTTAACTATAGTAAAACACATATAACGCAAAACTTACCATCTTAACCACGTGTAATTGTACACTTGAGTGGCGCTAACCACACTCACACTATGTGCAACCATCCCCACCATCCATCTCTAGAACTTTTCCATCTTCCCAAAATGAACCTCTCTCTCCCATTAAACACTAACTCCCCATCCCCTCCCCACAGACCCTGGCTCCCACCATCTACTATCTGTCCTTCTGGATGATTCTAGGGAGCATACTGTTTTCAAGTTTCATCCATGTTGTAGCAGGTGTCAGACGTCCTTCCTTTTTAAGGCTGAATAATATTCTATTGTATGAATAGACCATATTTTGTTTACAATGAACATTGGGGCTGTTTTTACCTTTTGGCTATTATGAATAGGGCTACTATGAACACGGGTGTATTAATCAGGGAGAACCCTGATTGATCTATCTATCCTCTATCACCAGATTTATTATAGGAATTGGCTCACCTGATTATGGAGGCCAAGAAGCCCCATGATCTACCATCTACAAGCTACAGAACCAGAAAAAATAATATAATCCAGTGATATAATTCAGCACAAGTCAGAGGCCTGAGAACCAGGACCTGATGGTGGAAGTTCGAGTCTCAGTCTGAAGACCGGAGAACCAGGAGCGCCAACGTCCAAGGGCGGGAAAAGTAGCTCTCTCAAACACAGAGCAAATTCCCCCTTACTCCATCCACCTTTTTGTTCTATTTGGGTCCACAGTGGCCTGGATGAAACCATCTGCGTTAGAACAATCTTCTTTATTCAGTCCACTGATTCAAATGCTAATCTCTTCCAGAAACACTCTCACAGACACACCAGAAAAATGTTTTACCAGGTACCTGAGCATCAGTTAAATCGACACATAAAATGAAGCATCACAACGGGTGTTACAGTACAATTTTAATGGCTGTAGAATATCCCATTGCATGAATGGATGCAACGTCATACCTGAGATAATCTCCTATGTTGGAAAGTTGTATTCTTTTCTTTTTCTTTTATAAATAATGCTACCGTAAGGGGCACGCCTGGGAGGCTCAGTTAGTTGAGTGTCCAACTCTTGGTTTTGGCTCAGGTTGTGATCTCAGGATCATGGGATCAAACCCCGCATCAGGCTCTGTGCTCAGTGGGGAGTCAGAGCCTACTTGGAATTCTTTCCCTCTCCTTTTGCCCCTCCCCTTGCTTGTGTGCGTGGTGTCTCTTTCTCTAAAATGGATAAATAAATCTTTTAAAAATAATAATAGTGCTATGGTGAGTGTGTCTGATGGTTTAATCTTCAGGCAACAAATACTAATCAAGTCTAATGCTTCTCTATCCAATATGGTAGCCTCTGACCACATGGTGGCTACTAAGCACTTGAAATGGGGCCAGTGCCATGTGTTGAAACAACAGGATTTTGGATATGGGGTTAAATACAGGATATTATTAGAATTCATGTCAGTAGATCCTGTTTACTTTCCAAAATGTGGCTACTACAAAAAGTTAAGTTACATATGTAGCTCACACAAGATTTCCACTGGATGGTACTGAGCTAATTATGTTTATTGGCAACACCAGGCACTGTTGCGAATGCGATCTCATTTCATCGTCCCAGATACCGCAGGAGCTCCATGGTGTGGAGCTAAAGCTGCCTCTTTGGTGTGGTGCCCTTAATCACCAAGATACCCTCTACCCCCAACCCTACCTCACAGGGTCATCTTACAGAGGAGAAAACAGAGGCTCACAGAGGTTCAAGTGACCTGCCCCAGAGTCACACACAAGGAGGGGACACTGTTTCCCAAAGGGTGGGAACCTTTTTATGGTGTTAAATAACATTGGATCCCATTGTGAGAAAGTCGAAGTCTCTTGATTTCTCTTTCTGGCAGTTTGGTCAATGAGAAAGGCTCCATTGGGTGCTATGGTGACTTCAGAGTCTGTATCTGCTCCTGGTCTCCCCTTCTGGGCTAGAATTTCACCTTTTGGCTTCTCTGCATTGCTTTTTTAAGACCACTTTATTGAGGTATAGTTGACATACAATAAACTACATGTGTTTAAAATATATAATTCAGGGGCGCCTGGGTGGCTCAGTGGGTTAAAGCCTCTGCCTTTGGCTCGGGTCATGATCTCACGGTCCTGGGATCGAGCCCCACATCCGGTTTTCTGCTCAGCGGGAAGCCTGCTTCTTCTTCTCTGTCTCTTTGCCTGCCTCTCTGCCTACTTGTGATCTCTATCAAATAAAAAATTTTTTAAGTATTTAATTCAATACATCTTGACACACGCGCACATCTTTAAAACCACCACCACAATCCAGAGAGGGGACAGACCCATCTTAGCATAAGTTTCTATAATTGCTGTTTATCTTCTTTCCTAGCTTGCCATTTTGGGGGAGCACTGTAAAATTGCCCTTTTGAAATAAATGTGTGGATTCACATTTTTGAAAAGTGAGTTTATTTGAAAACAATGTTTAGGTCAATCATGGTGACAGATTCAGTTCGACAAAGTTTAAAATCTGAAAATGCCCCAGGCTGTGAAGGACGTGATTGAGCCACAGGGAAACGTGAATATGGATGTATATTATAAGAGTGTCTACCAGAATAAGATTTCTGAAACTGATAAACGACATGGAGTTACGTAAGAGAATGTCCCAGCTGTTGGGAGATACATCCTTAAATATTTAGGAATGAGGGGACGTGTTGTTCACAACTTGCCTCGAAATAGTTCTGTGGAAACTGGGGGTGGGGGTCGGTGAGAGAAGGAGGGGAGAGAAAAATATGGCGAAATGGAAGAAAAATGATTGATGTATTTGGGTGAAAGGTATATGGCAGTTCATTATATTCTTGCGGCTTTTCTGTTGCCATAGACATATTTCAAAAAAAAAAAAGTTGACTAATTAAAAGTATTGGAGAGGATGGGGAGCAAGGAGACTCTCATCCCTGACTGGTGGAAACGTGGGATGGTCAATCACTCTGAAAACAATTTGACATTGTCTAGTGTAGTACTGAGCCGGATAGGTCAATTGCTAGACTAAGAAAACGTCTTAAAAGTTTATTTCTCACGTAAGCAAAATTCACTGAGCGTGTGTATCTATCCTGGAAGGCTGTCCGTCAGGTGGCCCAGGCTCCTCCCATCTTGTGACGCTTCCATTCTCAACATGGGATCTCCACCTCCAACACGAACTTTTCAGTGACCCCAGTAGGAAATGCATGGAAGACACACTGGATTCTTAACCCCCTCAGTCCAGAAGGGCTTGCCTTACTTCAGCAGACTTTCTATTGGTCAAAATGAGTCCACATGACCTCACGGTGCAAGGGGAGCTGGGAAATGTAGTCTTTTGCAGTTGCTCCTTTGTTACGGTTCTACCCTATGGAGGGGCACCTGGGAGGCTCGGTTGATTGGGGGTCTGACTTTGGCTTGGGTCATGATCCCAGGGTCCTTGGAATTGGGTCCTGTGTGGGGTGCCCTGCTCGGCAAGGATTCTGTTTCTCCCTCTCCTTTTGCTCTTCCCCTGGCTTGAGCTCTCTCTCTCTCTCTCTCAAATAAATAAATAAAATCTTAACAAAACAAAACTCTACTCAATGGAAAGGGAGCCTGAATCTTTGTGACAGAGCAGGCTGCCTCCGCCACATTCACCAAAGTCACAGATGAATATATCTTGCAATTGGGAATTTCCCTCCTGGATTTATGTCCTCCTGGAAAACCATCACACATGGACTCAGGAGTCAGGCACAACTATTTAGAGTAGCCTTACTAGTCCTAGCAAAACCCTGGAATTACTCTGGGGGCACATGGGTGGCTCAGTGGGATAAAGCCTCTGCCTTCGGCTCAGGTCATGATCTCAGGGTCCTGGGATTGAGCCCCATATCAGGCTCTCTGCTCGGCGGGGAGCCTGCTCCCCCCTTGCTCTCTCTGCCTGCCTCTCTGCCTACTTGTGATCTCTGTCTGTAAATAAATAAATAAAATCTTAAAAAAAAAACCTGGAATTACTCTGAATACTCATGAATTGCAGACTTGATAAGTAAATGATGGTATTTTCATTCAATGGAATACACATAAATAAAGGAACAGGGACATGCATTGACAAGAATGACGCTCAACAAGATGATGCTGGACCAAAAAAAAAAAAAAGTCACAAAACAGTACATCTATTTATAAAGTGACCAAAGTTCAGGCTACATTAAACAAATAATATTTAGGATGGGGGTGCTCATCGAACGTGTATGAATGTGTCATTTGTTAAAATATGGCAATTTTGGTTGGTACCTAGCTGCTGCATCAAGCCCCCCCTCGCTCCAGTGCATCCCCAACCACCATGATTTTGTCCCCAGGACCCTATAGACATTTTCACAACCCAGAAGCTAAAGGGTTAAGATCCAGTAACTATGTTTAATCTTGCCTTAGGTTTAGGGAGACATGCATATGTGATTAACAAAAAAAAATGTTAAAAAAAAAAAAAAAAGCAAAGGAATGGTGAACACCAACTCCAGAATAGAGGTCATTTCGGTGGGAGGATGGGGGGGGGGGCGTAGGGAAGGTTGCATCTAGTGAGTTGCACAGAGGTTTTTACTGGGGTCAGTGTGCTTCCTTCCTGGTTCCCTCCCAATATTCCAGGACACAAAGGGAAGATATCATTAAGCCCCATTAGGAGCCACTCCCAGAGCCCTGTGAACTGTTTCGGCTTCAGCCACATCCCCAAGTGGCTTCAAGAAATCTATCAGAATGGCTTTCTAATGTGGCTTAACTCTGTTAATTATTTGCAGAAGCATTTCCAGGTAAAATACAGGACACCCAGCTAAATTTGAATTTCAGATAAGATAAACAAGGAATGATTTTTAGCATAAGTGTGTCTTAAATATTGCGTGGGATTGATTGAACCACTGAAAAAGTATGCCTTGCGCATCTGAAATTCAAATTTAAATGGGCATCCTGAATTTTTATTTTTTCAATCTGACAATCCCACTTTGGATGTTTTCCCTTAACCAAACCCCTACTCCATCCATCCCTCCAAGAATAGAGTTTCACAAAATGTATCTTTCATTGTCTCCACTTCTGAGATCCAGTAACCCCCAATGGTTATTCCAAGGCTAACTTTTTGCTGTATTCCTATCATTCCCCTGTAGGAGAACAGTGACAGTTTGGGAAACATATTGCCAACTGGGATTTCTGCCAGATTTTAAGGTTCAAAGGATTTCAGCTTGTAAATCTAGCCCTGAAATTTAAAATTTCCCTCCAACATCACAGCCAAGATCCCTGTGGTCCAAAGGGAAAGACTCTGTCTGTCCCTTCCCTTTCAAAGGGAGGGAGGAGAGCCCCATCCCTAAAGCCTAAGTTATGAATTGAATTATGTCCCCCCTCCCCGCCCCCCAAAAAGGGTATATGGAAGTAGTAACTTCCCAGGACCTCAAAATGTAACCTTGTTTGGAGACAAGGTCTTTACAGAGGTCATTAACTTAAAATGAAGTCATTAGGATGGTGTGTAATCCATACGACTGGTATCCTTAGAAAAGAGGAAATTTGGACAGAAACACACACAGAGGGAAGACAGTGTGAAGGGGCGCAGGGAGCATGCCACATGCAGACACAGGATTAAAGGGATGGGCTACAAGCCAAGCAAGACCAAAGATGGCCAGAAAACCACCAGAAGCTGGGACAAGCGAGGAAGAATTCTCCCCTACAGGTCCCAGAGGGAGCAGGGCCCTGCCAACACTTTGATCTCAAACTTCCAGTCTCCAGAACTGGGAAACCATAAAGTTCTGTTGTTTAAGCCCCCAGGTCTGTGGTACTTTGGCAGCTCTAGGAAACTCTTGAGGATTTTGTTTTTCCATCTTGAAACTGACTTGGTGGGGTGAGATAGCGCTGCCCAGAGCACGGAGCAGGGCAAAATGCTCCCAGTAGGGTGAATAAGTCACCCCCTTCTGCTCAGGGCTTTCCCAGTTTGGATTGAGCAAGGAGCCCGATGTGGGACTTGATCCCAGGACCCTGAGATCATGACCCAAGCTGAAGGCAGACACTTAACCAAATGAGACACCCAGGCGCCCCAACTGTTGGATTCTTCTGACTATGTTCTGGAGAAAGTCTCAGTTTGGTGAGACATGTCTTTAACACCTCACTGACACTTGCTAATTTTCCTTTTAAAGAATAAGAGGTTCAAAGACTGGGACAGATCGGGTGCCTGGGTGGCTTAGTTGGTTATATTTTACTATAATTTAAAAAAAAGATGGAGTGATAAATTGTGTCAAAAACTGCTAACAGGACTAACAACACAATGAACTGATGATTGACCATTGAATTTGTTATAACTTTTGGTCCCTGATTTGAGATCTTTCTTCTTTTTTAATATGGACCTTTATAGCTATTAATTTCCCTCTAAGCACTGCTTTAATTGCATTTCATATGTTTTGATGTTATGTCTTTTTTTTTTTTCTTCTCAAAGTATTTTCTAATTTCCCTTGTGTGACCTCTGATTTGGCTATTGAAATTGGTCACTGAATGTGGCCATCTGGAAGCCATTAGTGACCTTGACAGCTGGTGTCTCAGTGGAGTCGTGAGGGGGGAGCCCAATTAGAGTGGGTCCAAGAGATAATGAAAAGTGAAGGAGTGGAAACCAAGAAAAGATTCAACTCTTAGAAGGATTTTTTTTTTTTTCTGTAAAGGAGAGTAGAGAAATGGGTAATAACTTGAGGGCACTGTGGGATCACAGGTCTGTATTTTTTTTTAAGATGGGAATAATCAAGGAGAGAGGGAACATCTGATGTAGTAATAGAAAGCAGAGACTTATTTAGAGTGATGACCTTGAGTGGAATGGAATCCAGGATGTAGGTAGAGAGTTGGCCTTGGCTAGGAGCCTGGACAGCTCCGTCATCGTAACAAGAAAGAAGGCAATGTTGACGGCCTAAGTCTTATGGAAGTTAACCTTCTGTGGCTTTGTTTGCACAGAAGATAGGAGGCCAGGTCAAGAACTGAGAGGAGGAAGGGGAAGGTCTGAGGGGAGAAGGCAAGATGAGACATAACCATATGGGAGAGTGGATGAGTGAATGGACTGGGGTATAGAGCAGGATCACTGGGCAGCAGATCGTTGGTCAAAAATCTCAAAGGAGGCCATTCAGCATGGGTGCATATGAGGCTTCCCAGGTACGGGTGAGGAGTAGATTGGGGCCTGGCTTTAATCTGGCTGTCTGACCACCTAAATGTGATGAGGGAAGAGGCAGATAAGGGAGTTGAGGACATATGTCAAGGAGTGATTGTAATGACAGCCCATGTCAATCGAGTGAGGGCACAAAGGAAAAGGGGAGGGTGAGGCTCACGGATTATAAATCCTGGCAGAGCTAAAGTATTGTTTGGATTGGAATACCAAATGGAATGAGCTAGAAAGAAAAGAAGTGTGGGTTGATGAGTAGGGTGCTTGAGAACATGGGAAATGATGCCATTTTTGGAAATGACAAGGTCTAAAATAAGACCATGAGAGGTGGGGGGCCGAGGTAGAGTGGAGGACAAGTTGGCAGAGAAAGAAGAGTGGAAGGAACTGGAAGTTGCATACCCAGAAGGATCATCAAGCTCAGTGGTTCTCAAACAAGGGCGATTCTGCCTCCAATGGACACTTGGCCATCTCTGGAGACATTTTTGGTTGTCACAACTTGGTGGTGGTGTTGGGGAGTGGGTGGAGACCAGAGATACTGCTCAGTATCCTACAGTGCACAGGCAGACCCCATGACCAAGAATGGTCTGGTCCCAAAGTGTCAACAGTACTGAGGCTGGGAAACCCTGGTCTATGTGGATACTGAAATCACCAAGAATTATGCCCGGAGAAGTACTTGAGAAAGGAAAATTAAACCAGGACATACATTTGAGAAGAGATGAGAGGACATCACTGGAGGCTAATAGATAAACAAACAAGATAAACAAGCTGTAGGTATTGTCTGGTGACCAAGATTGAAAGGTGCAGAATGTCAGAGAAGAGGTAGAAACCACCATGGAGAAAGGGTGCCTACCTCACCCCAAGAGGCACATGGGTGTGAGGAGCTGGGAGAGAAAATAACCGTGACCTAGAGGCTCACAGTCCTTGGGGGAGAGCCAAGCTTCTGTTGGGGGAGAACGTAAAGAACGTGTTTTGTCAAGAGGTTGAGAGTACAGGGAACTTTCCTTAGGAAGAATTGTGATTTCCTGAGGGCACAATTGAAACATTTCAAGATTTGAGGAGGACTACCAAAATTAACTGGAAGAAGATATCTGGAATACTTACATCTCACAAAGGGCTTATTGCCAAAATACACAAAGAGCTCTTGCAACTCAATAATAAGACAAATGACAAAGGGCTCACAACAGACACTTAACAAAAGAAGACACAGAGCTGGCCAAAAGGCACAGGAGAAGATGCCTAAAATCATTAGTCATCTGGGGAAGTGAGCATTAAAACCACAAGGATATGCCATTACACACCCATTGGATGAACTAAGATTTTAAAACAACAACCTGTCTCTGGAAAGTGATGTAGAGGATGTAGGGTAACTGGAACTCTCATACATCTCTAGTGGGTGTGTAAAATGGTGGAACCACTTTGGAAAATGATTGGCAGTTTTCCTAAAAGTTAAACCCTTCTACATGATCCAGCCATTCCACTTGATACTTACCCAAGAGAAGCAAAAATATACACTTACACAAAGTCTTGTACACAAATGTTCAGAGCAACTTTACTCACAATAGCCCAAGCTGGAAACAACCCAAATGTTCATCATCTGGTGAATGGACAAATTCTAGTACATCTAGCACACCCATACAATGAAAAGTAATGAATCAAAGCATATACACAATAGCACGGTGAATTTCAAAACATTATGGTGAATGAAAGAAGCCAGTCACCAAAGACAATATACTATTCCATTTTATGAAATTCTAGTTCAGGGAAATCTAATCTGGAGTGACAGAAAATTGGACCAATAATTGGAATTGAGATGGGAGGGGAGTTGATTGCAAAGGGACCCAATGGACCTTTGGGGGGTCATGGAAACGTTTTCTATCTTGACTGTGGCAGTTGTTACAGGGTTTTGTCCAAACTCATCAAACTGTACTCTTAAAACGACCTATTTCATTATACAGACATTATACTTCAATAGAGTGGGCTTTAAAACAAGATGGACAGGGAAGGACAAGAGAGAAAAACAGAGGTGCACAGAGTTGTGGTCTTTGAATTATGAGGTCTACATTACCTAATTATCTGCTTGTTTTCCCCCTTAGATATTACATCAAGGGAATAAACATGGTGGTCTCTTGGAGTATCCAGGCTATACCTACTGAGAAGGGGCATGAAGGAACTTTCTGGATCTTGAAAAGGATGGTGGTTACATGGGTGTAGATCCATGTAAAAAAAATAATTGTGCTATACAGTTAAGATGCATGAACTTCACTGAGTATATGTTATACTCTAATAATTTTTTTAAACTTATACCACGGAACTCTTGCCATGTCAATAAAAATGAATTACAACATTATTTTTATTGCTGACACCCCATTTAAATGACTTCCCTCTCCACTAACATGGCTCCCCAAAGCATTTGACACTTCTGAAACTGATGGCAGATCTCAACAGCAGGTTGCCCCTGCCAGCCTTGCTCTTCTGCTAGATCCATTGTCTCCCACGGACCTGTGACTGCCCCCTCCCCACTCCTCTCATACTTCTCTGACTGGCAGGCCCTCCTTGGTCTCCTCTCACTTCACCCCACTCCTCAGGTAGGGGTGGGCAGGGAAGATCTCATCTCCTCCTTGTTCCCTGGATGCCAGAATTACAGAATCATCAGCTTCCTGGAAATCTCCACTTGGATATGGACAGGCTGCCCAAACTTATCAGATCATAATCCACAGGCTCTCAAATGGGGACACTGGGCAATGTCTAGAAACATTCTTAGTTGACATGATTGGGGGACACTACTGGCATCTAATGGATAGAGGTCAGGGATGCTACTGAACCACTATGCTACCATGCACAGGGTGACCCCAGACAACATAGAACTCTCCAACCCCAAATGTCAGTAGTGCCTAAGTAGAGAAACTTTGTCCTAAACTGGGTCATTATCTTCTCCCGAACCTAAGTCTCCATCTCAATAAAAGGCACCTTTATGCACCCAGTGGCTCCAGCCAAAAACCTGTGAACCTTATTCAACAATAAAATTGAATTCGGTCATTCATAGGCAATCCATTCCTGAATTAGGTAATACTAGTTGCAGCAATGCATAAATCTTAAAATGTTTAATGACTCAAATATGATGCAAGTTTGTTGTTCACTCATCCAAACCCAAAGGGAGTGGTCTTAGCTGACAGGTACTTCCCTTCCTAGGCTCCTTCTATGGTCCCACCACCCTAATCAGGCCACTGCATTCAGCTGCAAGGGCTAAAGCAGGATGAGAGTGAAGTCACACCTGTTTCTTAAGCTCCTTGGCTTAGAAGCGTCATATATCATCTCCTTGCAGAGTCCATTAATGAAAACTCATCATATGGCTCCTCAGGTGCAAGGAATGCTGGGAAATGTAGTCCCTGAGTAGAAGGGTGGGATGACCACCCTCCAGTGATGCTCACCTCTTGGTATCCTGCCCTTGCAGAGTCCCCTGCCCCGCACTGAATCATGTGTGACCATTAGAATGATGTGGAAGTGACAATGTGTGACTGCCAAAGCTAGGCTGTATAAGCTATTATAGCTTCCACTTTGCTCTCTTGGGTCATTTGCTCAGGAAGGAAGCCAGCCGCCATGTTGTTAGGACACTCAATTAATCAAAAGGTCCACATGGGGAAGAACAGAAGCTTCCTGACAACCGCTGGACACCCAGCTTGTCCAGGACCCAACTTGCTGGCCATGTGAGCAATCTCAGAACAGATCTTTCAACTCTAGTTAAGCGTTTGGATAGGACGACAGCTCTGGCTGACATCTGACTCCACCTTTATGAAAGACCCCAAGTCACGACACCTAGCTCAGCTCCCCTAGGTTCCTGACCCACGGAAATGGCATATTGATAATGTTTAACGCTACTGTTATTGTTTTATGCCCCTAAATTATGGGGTAGTTTGTTATAACTGCTACAAAGGAGAAGCATGACTTTTAGAAAACAATTTATTCTGCAGTCTGCAAGCTATGTCTCTTCTACCACCTACTCACTTCACAAGTCCATCTCCTCTACACTCTATCTCCCACAAGCTGCCACCGCATCTCTTCTGAATGACTACATTTACCCTTTCACTGATATCCTTTTTTAGAAGACACGTGTCATGTCTTTTTATCTTATTGGTTTGTTTGCTTGTTTGTTTTACTTTCCAACATGTAATCATTTCTTTGGGAGTGGGAAGTTCATTGCCTATAGCTGTGTCCACCATGGTGGCAGTGCTGTCCAGAGGCAGCTGTGACCTTCGAGAAAAATTGTCCCTAATCCTCAGTCTCTGGAACCTTCTGCCTATTTTTTTCCAAGTGGATATTCCAGACTGCCACCCATGCTGGAAATTTCTTGTATCTATAAGATTTTCTCTCTGCTTAAGATAGTTTCTATTGCTTTCAACCAACAACCCTGACCAGCTCATTTGCCTGCATCATTGCCTTATACAACCTATTCTCTACCCACTCAACATTCATTCAGACAATTGGACATTAATTCAATAAATGTCTACCAGGAACCTACTATGTGCCAAACACTGTTCGAACTCACAATCCTGAGATCAAGAATTTCATGTTGTACCAGCTGAGCCAGCCAGGCACCCCTAAGGGTCTGCATTTTTAATAAGATCCAGGTGAAGCTGTTGCTGCTTCTGCTGGTCCACGAAGCATACTCTGAGTAGGGAAGGGCTATGCTAATAAATTACGTATCAAGAAAAATGGAGCAGAGAAAAGGGATAAGGTGTGCTGGGAGATGAGGGCGAGCCTCAGTTTTAAATAGGGGTATCAGAAGATGACAATGAGCATGGACTTCATGGAAATGAGGGAGCCATGGGGATATGTGAGAGAAGAGCATTCCAGGCAGAGGGCACAGCCAGTGCAAAGGCCCTGAGGCTAGTATGTGTCTGATGAGTTAAAGGAAGAGCGAGGAGGGGCGCTTGGGTGGCTCAGGGGGTTAAAGCTTCTGCCTTCGGCTCAGGTCACGATCCCGGGGTCCTGGGATCGAGCCCCACATCGGGCTCTCTGCTCAGTGGGGAGCCTACTTCCCTCCCTCTCTCTGCCTGTCTCTGCCTACTTGTGATCTCTGTCTGTCAAATAAATAAATTTTAAAAATCTAAAGAAAAAAAAAAGGAAGGAAGAGTGAGGAGACTGGTGTGGCTAGAGTGGAGTGAGCAAGGCTGAGAGGAGGAGGAGGTGAAGTCAGACAGGCATGGGGCAGGAGAGGGCATCTATCATCTGTGGACTATTATTAGGACTTTGAGCTGAGTGTGTCAGGGAGCCAGAGGAGGGTTCTCAGGAGGATGACACGAGCTCACGTAAGTTTTAAAAGGATTCGTCTGGCCACTGTAGGGAGAGCAGTTTACAAAGGAGCAGGGGTGGAAGCTGGGATAAATGAGAAGCGGTGACTCCAACTGTCCAGGCAAGAGGTGATGGTGGCTCAAGTCGGGGAGGCAGCCGCACTGGTGAGTGGTAGAAGATGCTGAGCTCTGGGTAGACTTGCAGGGTTGAGCCTGCTGGATTAACCAACATAATGTGGTGCCACAAAGAAGGAGAAATGAAGCATAACTCCAAGTTTTGTTTTGTTTTGTTTTGTTTTGTTTTAGTATGAGCAAATGGAAGGATGGAAAGAGGTATGCTTTGGTGTGGGAGGAAAGTTCAGTAATTCGTCTCAGACATGTTCATTCTGGTATCTAACTAGACATCCCAGGGGAGAAGAGAGGGAGGGAGGTCTGGAGCTTCGGAGAGATATCTTGGTGGGAGACACCAAGCTGGGAAGCATCAGATACGCAGGTATTGAAGGCCAAGAGACCAGAGGAGATTATCAAGGGGGTGTGGATAAAGACAAGGGTACAGCACTGAGACCAAGGGCTCTCCAAGGCAGGGAATCTCCTTAAAAGACAAATCTGGGGGTGCCTGGGTGGCTCAGTCAGTTAAGCATCTGCCTTTGGCTCAAGTCATAATCCTAGGGTCCTGGGATCCAGCCCCACATTGGGCTCCCTGCTCAACAGGGAGCCTGCTTCTCCCTCTCCCTCTGCTTCTCCCCCTGCTCATGCTTGCTCGCCTTCTCTCTCTCTCTCTCAAATAAATAAATAAAATCTTAAAAAAATACAAATCTGATAAGAGAAAAAAATTTCATCACAATGAAGACATCCATCAACAAAGAACTGATTAAATACATAGACATATATTTAACGTATACATGTATACTATCTATATACATACATAGATATGTCATGGAATGTTACATGGCCCAAAAAAGCAGGGCAGCCTTCCTTCAAGACTGGCTGGCATGCGCCCTTTGGTTCTTCTTCCCTCTCTACTTCCACCCAGCTTTTTGGAAGGGAAATGTACCAGGTGAATCCCCATTTTGGATTCCGGAGACCCTGGCTAAGGTATGAGCCAGAAGGAGAAGGTCTTTGGAGACGTCATGGTAGAGAGACAGCCTGCCCACCCTGGGTGCCAACCTCCAGACTGTTATTTGGAGAGAAGGACATTCTTATCTTATCTAAGTCACTGACACTTTGGGGTTAGCCTCTGTCACATCACACCTAATCAGAATAGGCAATCAGGAAACATCAGTAAGGGACGCCTGCGTGGTTCAGTCAGTTAAGCGTCTCCCTTCAGCTCAGTCATGATCCCAGAGTCCTGGGATCAAGTCCCACGTTGGGCTCCCTGCTCAGTCAGGAGCCCGCTTCTCCCTCTCCCTCTGCCTGCTGCTCCCCCTACTTGGGCCCTCCCTCTCTGTGTCAACTAAATAAATAAAATCTTAAAAAAAAAAAAAGTAAAAACCAGTAATATTCCACAATACCAATACTTGATAATTTTTAAAGATTTTTTAAAATTTATTTTTGAGAGAGGAAGAGAGCACGAGCAGGGCGAGGGGAAGAAGGAGACGCAGAACCCCCACTGAGCAGGGAACCCCGTGAGGGACTTGATCCCAGGACCCTGGGATCATGACCTGAGCTGAACGCAGATGCTTAACCGACTGAGCCACCCAGGCGCCCCCAAATTTTTTCCATTTCGGGTCACTATCCACTTTATTTCTTTTTAAAAATGATTTATTTATTTGAGAGGGAGGAAGAAAGAGAGAGGGAAAGCAGACTCCCTGCTGAGTGACGAGCCCAACACGGGGCTTGATCTCACAAACCTGAGGTTGTGACCTGAGCCAAAACCAAGAGTTGGATGCTTAACCCTCTGAGCCAGCCAGGTGCCCCACCACTTTGATTTAAATCAGTGGTTTTCAACTGGGAGCAATTCTCCCCGCCCCCCGCCCCCCACCAGGAGGAGACTTCTTTGACTATTGTGATGGGGGACTGATACGGTCATCTCGTGAGGGGACCAGGATGGCCTTCCCCAAACAACGAATTACCCATCATAGAATGCCCGTGGTCCCAAGGCGGAGAAACCCCACTGTAAATGGAACAGAAGAAGAAAAAACTAGAATAAAAACCATCAGAAGGCACTGCCCAAAGTCAGGATAAATATTTCATGAAACGTTTGTATTTTTGTGTCCTCGGACACTATATAAGATGTCTCTCTCCTTGTGAGTCCTAATCTAAAAGGTTTGACGAATGCTGTCCCGAGGACCACAGAACTGATTCCGACCTCCGGCTTCCAGGAGCTCCCATGCCACAGGGGATAAAGAAGACAGAATGACTTGATGTCACTAAAAGGACAGCCATTTAAAGAAGGCAGGGGTTCCAGAGTGGACCTGGGGTATCAGCAAGGGGAATCAGGGAAGGCTTCTCTAAAGAGATGACATTTGAGGGAAGACTGATGTGTTGGGAAGGAGCTAATTCAGGAAGAGGACGCAAGCAAACCCCAGGTGCCTGGACGGGGCTTGGTCTGTTTGAGGAACGGAAAGCTGGCCGGTGTCACCGCTGGAGCCAAGTGGGGAAGGGAGGGTGGAGGCAGGTGACGGAGGAGGTCCGCGTGGGTGACAGCGAGCCAAGCGGAGGGCTTTAGGCAGGGGAGGGTTGCGGTGAGCTTTCTCTGGTTGCTGAAGGGAGAAGTAACTGCGGGGCCCAGGGAGCAGCCGGAACACACAGGGGCTGTTACCGACCGAGGAGGTGAAAAGCAGCTGAACTATGGACAGGTAGAGCAGGTGAAACAAAGAGAAGCAGTGAGGTCAGGGGGCGTGGGGGTGTTGGGGGAGGGACCGCGGGGGCTGCAGCAGCCGAGGGCCCACCCTTCTCCCCAGGGCAGGGCGGGAGCTCGGGACCTAGCGGAACCGGCCGGGCAGGGCCACCCACCTGACTCACAGCAGAAACTGGGACAGCCCATGCTGCCCACCTACGTCCACAGTCCCCACCGGGGAATGCCACGCCCCGGGCCCAAACACTGGCTCCCCCCCCCACCCCCAACCCCTGTCAGTGATGCCTGGATCTAGGCCTTCTTTCAGGGGTGCCTCTGAGGCCTCCTCCAAGCTCTTCCACTTCCGGGTCTTTTTCTCAGTCCCGCCCTGATTCCGTAAGGCATAAGTGTCCGTGTCCTGTTCTCTCTCTCCATCAGACTGGGATCCGCTGTGAACACAGAGGGTACAAAAACTACCCTTACCTAGGGCATCGAGCATCAGTGCTAGGGCCCAGCACTTAGGCTCTGTCTGCCTGGTGAACTCCTATCCATCTGTCAAAACCCACCTCAAAAGGACCCTCCTAAGGGAGGACTTCTTGGACGGCCATGTGGTTCCTGGATAACACAATCCATAAATAAAATCCATCAACAGTGAATGCAAACTGAGCATTTACTATGTTCCAGGCCCCCTTCCGAGGGCCTTACGGCAGCCCTAGGGTGTACGTTATCATTATCCCTATTTACAGATGGAACACGGAGGCTCAGGGACACATGACTAGTAAGTAACGGGGCCCAAATCTGAACTCGGAGGACTTCAGTGTGCCGCTTCCGCAGCAGGTCTCTTTAAATCCATCCCTGTGAGATGGGTGTGATCATCGCTATCTCCCAGATGAGAAACTTCAGGCTCGGAGGGGGTTAAACAATGTGCCTAAGATCACACAGCACGGCCTGGGTTGAGCCAGCCTGGCAGGTGGGGCAGCTGCCTCTAAAACTCTCAGCTCTTAACCTTCCTCCCTTATCACCCCTTGTCTAGGCTCTGAGGACCCCTGTAAGAAGGTGGCATTTGGGCGTGCCTGGGTGGCTCAGTGGGTTCAGCCTCTGCCTTCAACTCAGGTCGTGATCTCAGGGTCCTGGGATCGAGTCCTGCATGGTTGGGGGAGCAGGGAGCCTGCTTCCCCCCTCTCTCTGCTTGCCTCTCTGCCTGCTTGTGATCTCTCTGTCAAATAAATAAATAAAACCTTTAAAGAAGAAGAAGAAGGTGGCATTTGAGCTGATCTGGGGGGAAAGAGAGGTCTCAAACCTTACCAGGAGCCTTCCTACTTCCATCCCTTTGCCCGTTCTTCTCCTGCCAGGAATGTCTTTCCCCACCTAACAAACTCCTATCCATCCTTCAAAACCCAGCTCCAATACTCACTCCTCCTTGGAAACCTTTCCACACAAATCTCCCAGGCAGAGTCTGCAACACCCATCCTTGGGCTCCCACAGCCTGGGGTCCGTAGATAAATGGAAAGGTCTCGGTAGGAGTTAGCCCCACCAAGCTGGAAGCTTGGCTAGGCCGGGGGCCCAGTGGGCACAAAGGAAATTATTTGTATTTATTTATTATTATTATTACCATTTTTTTTAAAGTAAGCTTTAGCCCAACGTGGGGCTTGAACTCACGACCCCCAGATGCAGTCGCATGCTCCACCGACTCAGCCAGCCAGGTGCCCCTGAGGCTGATCTTTAAGTTAAGGAATAACTAATTCATCGGGAGGGGGACTAGAACTGGGCTCATTAAGGGTCCTCCGCCTCCGTCCCCTTCAGGCTCCGCTCCACTCTCGCCCCGCCCCTAAGCATGCCGGTCCCGCTCCCCGGACGTGGGCGGCCCGTGAGCATGCGCCCTAGACGCAACGCACGCCGGGAGTTGTAGTTCCGCCATCGGACGGAAGCCGGGACGGACTGCGGCGGGATGTGGCCCGGAATATTGGTTGGGGGGGCCCGGGTGGCGGCAGGTAGGTTCCCCGTGCTGGGGCCTCGCCTCGCCGCCCGGTTCCCCCCGCGGCAGACGCCCAAGACCGGCCTGGCCCTGCAGCGGGGCCTGCACGTGACGGCGGCCCGGGCTCTCCCGCTCATTCCCATCGTGGTGGAGCAGACGGTACAGCGGCCGCGGGAACTCGGCCCGGCGTGGGAGTCGGGGGTCTCCGGGCCGCGGGCACTGCCGGCCTCTGACCCCCACCGCCGTCTTTCTCCCACAGGGTCGCGGCGAGCGCGCCTATGACATCTACTCGCGGCTGCTGCGGGAGCGTATCGTGTGTGTCATGGGTCCAGTGAGTGCCCTGCCGGGATTGTCCTCTGCGCCTGCCCAGACCCCATGCGCCCCTCCTTCTCCTCGAACCCTCTTGACCTCTTGACCTCCCACCAAGGCTCCGCCCTGGTCCCAGTCTGACACCCCACTTCCTGGGCGCAGGAGCCTTCAAGCCCCTCTTCTGGCCCCAATCCCCCACCCCCAGCCCTTCAGCCCCTCTGCTTTCCCTACCTGATCTCTGACTCCCTCCCTCATCAGTGATCCTCCTCCCCATTCCTGGCTCTGATCCCCATCCCCTCATCTGACCCTCCTGACCCCTTCCCTTCCTTGCCCTGAGCCCACTGACTCCCCCCACTTCCTGGGGCCCTACCACCCTCACCATCTCCCCTCCCTGGTGCTGAGTCCTCCCCAACCATCTTACTTGGGCTCTGACACCCATCCCTGTTCGCTGACTTCATCCCCAGCCACCTCACAGTTGCTCGGGTTGGCCAGCTCCTTGCTCTCCAGCTGGGCGCACCCCCCCTCCCCGCTTACTTGCAGATCGACGACAGCGTCGCCAGCCTGGTTATTGCGCAGCTGCTGTTCCTGCAGTCCGAGAGCAACAAGAAGCCCATCCACATGTACATCAACAGTCCTGGTGAGCAGAGCCATCCCCCGGGGGCCAGGGCCGCTTCCTGGGTCACTCCAGGTGACTCAGGGGGCAGACCCCCCCACCACCACCACTTCCATCAGAAATGTTCTCCCTCTGGAGGAAGAAAGGGTGCTGAGCTTCCTTCAGAGTCCCCAAACTGTCTCGAAACCTCCAAAAGTTGCCCGGTCCTTGCTTTTAAGTCTAGGTTCCCAAACTGGCAGCCGAGCCTGCCTCTGATCGCACATGTAACATTTACCAGCCTGACCTGGTGGTCAGCATATTTTAAAATTGGTAGCTGCCACCACCAGCACCAACCCCCTCCCAAAAGAGAAGAGCTCATCTCGACCGAGCGCCAACCATGCCCTGTACTTGAAGCGTCTCATAGGCATTGAACTCATCTGGTCCTCGTGGCAGCGGCCCGTAGTTGGTCCGGTTCAGTGATTCCCCCGTCTGTGAGGAGACACTGTGGCTCGCAGGCTGGGTAACTTGCCCAAGGTCACCCAGACCACACTGCCAGGACACGCTGACTCCGGAGCGTCCCTCTCGGCCACCCCTCTCCCCGCTTTCCACCTTCCCTTGCAACTCTGACAGATCTGGTCCCCCCAGGGCCTGTGTACATGGGTGGTAAGGGTCAGCTCGCTCTGGAGCACGTGCTCTCCTCTCCCCGATTTAGTTCATGTCACCCGTTGCTGTCGCCTCCCTGCCCTTGGAAGTATTCACGTTTGTGACACGGGCTTTAAAGGGCTGCCTCTACACAAGGCCCCCCAAGGCCAGGGGCCGCACTAGGGGAAGGCTGGGGGGGAGGAGCCGGAGGAGCCCCTCACACCCGCCGCTCACTCCGCCCCGCCCGCAGGCGGCATGGTGACATCGGGCCTGGCCATCTACGACACGATGCAGTACATCCTGAACCCCATCTGCACGTGGTGTGTGGGCCAGGCCGCCAGCATGGGCTCCCTGCTTCTGGCTGCCGGCACCCCGGGCATGCGCCACTCGCTCCCCAACTCCCGCATCATGATCCACCAGCCCTCCGGGGGTGCCCGGGTGAGTGCCGGGCCCACACAGGCTGCTTTGGGACGGGGGTGGTGTCTGGACAGAAGGACTAACTGGGTGGAAGTCACGGGCGAGTGTCAGTGTTTGCAAGTGTAGGTTTCACAATGATTTCATGTGTGGTGAGGCCAGTGGATCAGAAAAGGACAGCCACTGGAAAGACCATTTGTTACTCACAGTTCCCGGGGCGGGGTGGGCGGGGGGCCTGCCCCGTCACGTTTGCCCACATGGGAAGCACCAGGGTCACTCAGGAGGCACAGAGCAGGGGTGGGGGGTGGATAGGGATTTTACTGTGGTTTCTGCAGGAAGGAACGGTGAGGCAAGGCCCGCAGGGCTCAGGATGGGCTAGTCTGAATTATCTCAGCGGGCTCTGGGGGATAGGGGATGGCCTCGTTGTCCGGCCCGGGCCCTGGGGGAAGGGGGCAGGGGACAGTGGCCCTGAGTATGGGTGCCCCATGGAGGAGGGGGGCGCATTTGGGATCAGCTGGTTTGCCTGTGAAAACTCATGGCGGAGCTGGAGCTGTCCGCTCGCTCCCAGAATCCGCTTGCCCTGGGAGGGGCGAGGCTCCACGTGCGGAAAATACAGTTAATACCGGAAGCTTTCTGGCGCCTGGGTGCCTCAGTCAGCTAAGCATCTGACTCTTGATTTTGGCTCAGGTCACAGTCTCGGGGTCGCGGGATCGAGCCCCACATCACGTGAGGCTCCCTGCCCAGTGGGGAGTCTGCTTCTCCGTCTCCCTCTGCCCCTCACCCCATCTCTCTCTCTCTAAAAGGAATAAATAAAATCTTAAAAAAAAAAATACAAGAAGACTTCCTGGTAGGGGCAAAGATGCCGCAGGGTGTGTGGGCCTCGAAAAGCCCCGCTCCACCAGTCTGAACGCCCTCTCCGGCCTCCCTGCAAGTGGCTGATGCTCACTGTGACCTTCTCCTTGGTACCCTCAGGGCCAAGCCACAGACATCGCCATCCAGGCAGAGGAGATCATGAAACTCAAGAAGCAGCTCTACGGCATCTACGCCAAGCACACCAAACAGAGCCTGCAGGTGATCGGTGAGTGCCCCGCCCTGGGCGCCCACTGCCCTCCTTTATTTTAACCAACGCGCACACGTGTGGCAGGCCTTGTGCCAAGCCAGGGCGCCTCGAGCCTGGCACCGCTGACCCTCAGGGCTGGACCATCCTCTGTCCTGGCCGCTGTGGGACGTGGAGCCATGTCCTTGGCCACCACCCACTAGGTGCCAGTAGCACCTTCTGTTTGTGACAACCAAAGCTGCCCCCGGATGTCACCCAGTGTCCCCAACCCCCAATGGAAATCCCCCGTCCTAAGCACTTTAAAAAGACCAGTTTGCAGAATCTTCATAAAAACACGCTTAAAACGGGTCAAAGGTTTGAACGCTGTCCTCAATAAAGAATATTCCAGATGGCCAAGAAATATAAGAAAAGATGCTCATCATCTTTAGTGACGATATTTTAAAATGACATCATTAGGGGCACCTGGCTGGCTCAGTCGGGAGAGACGCGACTGCTGGTCTCAGAGTCAGGAGTTCAAGCCCCATGTTGGGTGTGGAGATGACTCAAAATTAAATAAGTAAAATTGCCCATATATATACACACACACAGATGTAACATATATATATTTTAAGATTTTTTTAATCTTCCCTTTTTTTTTTAAAGCTCTATTTATTTATTTATTTATTTGACAGAGAGAGAGCACAGGTAGGCAGAGCTATAGGCAGAGGGAGAGGGAGAAGCAGGCTCTCAGCTGAGCAGGGAGCCTGATGCAGGGTTCGATCCCAGGAGCCCGGATCATGACCTGAGCCAAAGGCGGCCACTTAACGACTGAGCCACCCAGGCGCCCCGATTTATTTATTTTCGAGAGTACATGGGGGGAGGGGCAGAAGGCGAGGGAGCGACTCCACACTGACCGTGGAGCCCGACACAGGGGCTCCATCCCACGACCCTGAGATCACGACTGGAGCTGAAACCAAGAGTCGGACGCTTAACCGACTGTGCCACCCAGGCACCCCTTGCGCATCTGTTTCTTACAAAAGAACATCCTTAGTCGAGGGAAAGGCCAGTTAAGGCCCCAGGGAGATACCAATTTAAGCCACCGGAAGAGCGAACATCCAAAACCCAACCCCCGGCACCAGTGAGAATGTGCGACTGGAACACTCACCCGCGGCGGGCGGGAGCGAAGAGGCGAGCCGTCTGACACCCCCCGCTCGGGCTCAGAAGGCTCCAGACGCCCCGGTTCCCCCACTCTGCATGCAAGCAGACGTGGGTGCTGACGTCCACCAAAGCTGCGGATGGGTATGCCGACTGTCGGCCTGACTGCCTGTGGGCGGGAGCCCCACGCCGGGAGACACCCCCGTGCCCAACAGCAGCACGGCGAGTGCATTTGTGCTTAATTTACACCGTGGAGTCCCAAAAGGCAACGACAGAGGCCCGGCCATGGCGACACGCGGCCGCGGGGCTGAATCTCGGACACAGAGTGCCGAGTAGGAAAAAGGAGTAAATACTCCGATTCCACATATTTAAAAACAAAAAGAAGCGTGCTTATCTCTGCCGTCACGCCATCGTTAGGCTAGCGGTTACTGTTGGGCCCGAGGTGTCAGTGACTGGAAGGAGGCTCCCCGCAGGGGCAGCTGGGGATCTGGGGCTGGCCCCCTGTCTCAGTCTGGGTGCTGGCCATGTGGGTATGTGAAATTCACCCTGAAAGTCACACTGTCCACTTGCATCTGGATGTGTATTAGACATCAGGAACCAGTAAAAAAAGAAAAATGGAATGGATATTTTACCAGTGGGGAAACTGAGGTACCAAGAGGGGAAAGGCAAGGTCACCCGGCGAAGAAGGGACAGAACAGGGCCCCTGACCTGGCCCCAGTTCTCCGGCTTTAACCCCACCCACCCTGCCTCTTGCTTCCCCTGGCAGAGTCGGCCATGGAGAGGGACCGCTACATGAGCCCCATGGAGGCCCAGGAGTTTGGCATCTTGGACAAGGTTCTGGTCCACCCTCCCCAGGACGGCGAGGATGAGCCCGAGCTGGTGCAGAAGGAGCCTGTGGGGGCGGCGACGGCAGCAGAGCCTGCCCCGGCCAGCATCTGAGAGCCAGACCTCACCCTCCAGAGGAGAGTCAGGGGAGGCCAGGTGCTAGTCAGAAGCTGGAGCTGCAGCCCTGCCCGCCCCTCGCTGCTGAGCCTGGAAGGGCCCCAGGAGGAACTCTGGGTTTGGGGCTGCCCCTCAGGGCAGGTATCTTGAATGAGACACTGTGATTTTCGATTAAATCTTTGTAGTCTTTGAGCCCCATCCGTGTCACCTTCCCTGCCTGCTCCACCGTGGCACGCACACCCGTGCCCTGCACGATGCCTCGTCTGCCTTCACCCCAGCCCTGAGGCTCTGACCTTCCAAGCCCTAACTGCAGCAGACGCTACTGAGTAAAAAGGGTATTTCAGGCACTATTCCAGAGGCCACGACATAGCCTGAAGCAAACAAAATTCCCTGTCTTCAAAGAACTTACTCTTGTGGTGGTAGACAATTTTTTTAAAAACCAGGGAAAGAGGTATGCAGAATGTGTGTGTGTGTGTGTGTGTGTGTGTGTGTGTGTAAGAGAAAGAGAGTTACAGCTTTCAGTGGGGTGGCCAGTGAAGGCCTTGCTGAGAAAGTGATGCTTGAACAAGATTTAAAGTAAGAGAAGGACAGAGCAGTCCAGGCAGCAGGCATAGCAAGTGCAAAGGCCCTGTGGCAGGACTGTGACTGCCATGTGGGAGGGGCCCCCGAGGAGGCTCGTGGCTGAAGTGAGGTGGTGGGGGGACAAGGCAGAGACGTGAACAGAAAGGAAGGAGGACAGAGCTTAGAAGGCCTGGTGGATCTCAGCAAAGAGGGACATGAGCCATGGAGGGTTCTGAGAAGAATGAAAAAGCAGGAGCACTATGGCTCCCACGGAGTACTGGGAGGAGGGCAGGCAGTGTGGAAACCGGGAGACGAATTCAGAGACTTGGAATAATCAGATGAAAGCTGGTGGCCCCAGCTAGGTGGCCAGGAGAGGTCAGATTCCAGCCAGGTTTTAAAGGCAAAGCTGACAGGGGGAAAGGCTGCCAGAAGGGCGCAGGTGTGGGGGCAGGGGATCAGGAGTCCAGTTTGGACACATGTTACTTCTGGTGCTTGATGTGCCTCAGACATCCAGGGGGGAATGGATAAATCTGGAGTCAGGGTTGAGAATGAAAATGGACATCATTGGGTATGTCAGTAAAGTAGCAGTCAGCCTGAGAACCGGGTGCTGGATCTGGCCCAGCGGAAGTCACCGACGGCATGATTGGGAGCCCCACGTTCAGGATTGTAGGGGCTGAAAGCTGGCCTGGCGTGCACCCAGAGGGAAGGGGTGGGAAGACATAGGAGCTCGACACGTGTTTCAAGAAATGTCACTGTATAAGGAGAGCAGAGAACGTGTGGCTGTCCCTGGAGGGGTCGTGGGGTCAATATTTCAACATGCATTTCTAAAAAGATAAATCTTTTAAAAGGCCACCAAAATACCATTTGGAAACCCCCATCCCCCAAAAACCAAAATCATCCCAAATCCAACCAGCGTGCAAATCTCCCCAGTTGCCTCTATGTTATTAGTTTGTTCGAATCAGCCTCCAGGTAAGGTGCATACCTTGCAACTGACTGATGCTTCCCGAAGCCTCTTTTAACTGCGGGTTTTCTCCTTCATCTCTCTCAATCTCTCCCTTTTTTCCTTCTCTTTCCCTGAAATTCAGCCGTTGGTCTTACGGACTTCCCATCTGAATTTTGATGATGGGATCAGGACCGGCTGTGACCTCTGTCTGTCCTTGATATTTGCTGTGACTCGACGTATAAACCTAGAGAAGTCTGATGGGGTTCAGGTTGCACTTTCTGGCAAATGGCCTCTTAAGTGGAGGTGTGTCCGTCCATCAGGAGGCCCCCAAAGGGTCGTGGTCTCTCATTTTGTGATGTTAGGGGCCGATGACAATCCGTGTCTAGATCCACTAAATATTCCAGTAAAGGCTGCAAAGTCTATGCTATGTCAATCCTACCCTTAAAGCAAGAGGAGGGTTTTGGGGTTTGCTTTTTACTTATAAGGTGGGAGCCAGGCCATTTGTACACAGGTAGGGATGACGCAGACGAGAGGGGGAACGGGTGATGCTTGGCTTCAAACTTTGACCCCAACCTCTACCTTGACATCATGGCCTTGATGTCACTCCCCTGGACCCCGTGCCCCTGACCCCTTCCTCTCATTGGACTTTTCCCTCAATCTCAAGTCCTGGCGGACCCCGCAACCCGGGCCTTGGCTCAAATCCTCCTACAGCCCCTGACGTCACGCCCCAGGCGGCTTCCGCCGTTGAGCCCCGCCCCCCGGCCGCCACCATCTACGGCGCCCACAGCGCGGGAGAGAAGGCGGGTTCTCTGGAGAGCCAATAGCTTGAGAGGACGAACAGAGCAGCAGCCAGTAGCCTTGACCAGGGGTCGGGGCTCTGGGGAAGGCCAATCATTGAAGGGGCTCGGTGCGGCCCCAGCCAATGGCTCCGGGGCGGGGGCGTAGCCCTGACTCCGACAGCTTCCACGACCCGGCCCCGGGGTTATGGCCGGGAGTGGACGGCTGGCGCTGGGGACGCTGCCGGTACCCGGCTGGGTGCGGGGATCGAGCCCGGCCGTACTGAGCCGCCTTCGGGACGCGGCCGTGGTGCGGCCGGGTTTCCTAAGCGCGGCCGAGGAGGAGACCCTGAGCCGTGAGCTGGAGCCCGAGCTGCGCCGCCGCCGCTACGAATACGACCACTGGGACGCGGTGAGGCCGGCGGCGCTGGGGGCGGGGCCTGGAATGGCGCGCGGGGCGGGGCTACGGGGGGGCGGGGCCTGCGGCGTTAGAGGTAGGCCCGGGGGTGGAGCGCTGGGTTGTAGCGGGGTACGGTTGGGGGCGGGGTCTTGATGCCCAGGGCCTTTGCGAGCGGAAATGAGGGCTTGGCCATAGCTGGATCCTTGACCTGGAACTCTAGGGTATGGGGGACAGGAGCAAGGTTAGGAGCCGAAACAGGTGTGGAGCGAGAAGAGGGAGGGTCATTGGTTGGGGGCGGAGACAGAAGACTTGAGTGGAATCGAGTTGTGGGCGGAGACAAACAAAATTGAACATTTCGGTGGGACCAGCACTGGGGACAAGCTCTGGGACTGAATTGGAACCTGAAGGCAGGTACAGAGGAGTGAGGCCGGGCCTAGTAGGACAGGCGTTGGGGTTTGAGACCCAGGATCTTAGGGTAGGTGGTAAGTTGAGGGTGGTGTCAAGGGTCATGCTGGGAAAGCCAGTTCTTTGCACTCTGCCCTCCCCCCCCCCACCCGTGCCTCAGTTTCCCTGTTCCCTCTGCGAGCTTCCTGGCTTGACGGAAGCTCTCTGTGCAGGCCATCCACGGTTTCCGAGAGACAGAAAAGTCACGCTGGTCCGAGGCAAGCCGGGCCATCCTGCAGCGCGTGCAAGCAGCCGCCTTTAGCCCTGGCCAGACCCTGCTGTCCCCAGTGCATGTGCTGGACCTGGAACCTCGGGGCTACATCAAGCCGCACGTGGACAGCATCAAGGTGGGCAGAGGCCAGAGCCTTGGTTGGGGATGGACCGGTGGGGTTGATTGGCCAGAGGTTGATTGGCCACCGTGCCCCCTCTTCCAGTTCTGCGGAGCCACCATCGCTGGTCTGTCCCTACTATCTCCCAGCGTCATGCGGCTGGTGCACACCCAGGAGCCAGGGGAGTGGCTGGAACTCTTGCTGGAGCCAGGCTCCCTCTACATCCTTAGGTATTGCCCAGCCAAGGGGCCCCCATTCCCCCCAGTAACTCCTCAGATGTCCACCGGGCATGTTTCTCTTTTTCAGCCCTCCCAGCAGACATGAGCATTCCCCCGTCGCAGGCAGGCCATCTGGTGCGGGGCTGCCCTCACCCCACCCAGCCACAGCCTGTTTTCTCTTGCAGGGGCTCAGCCCGTTATGACTTCTCCCATGAGATTCTTCGGGATGAAGAGTCCTTTTTTGGGGCGCGTCGGGTTCCCCGGGGCCGACGCATCTCTGTGATCTGCCGCTCCCTCCCTGAAGGGATGGGACCAAGGGAGCTGGGGCAGCCGCCCCCAGCCTGCTGACCCCCCGGCTCTTCCCCCAGCTTCTCGGAGACACTGTGTCGGTGAATAAAGTTGGAGTGTGGACAGACTGGCCTGCCTTGCACTGGCTGTTCGCAGGGGCTGAGCGGGGCCAGGGAAGCCCAGGGACCCCCCTCCCCCGACCCCTCCCCGCTCTGGGAGCTGAGGTGGCCGGGGCAAGGCGCACTCGGGCTGAACACAGTCATGCACTGAACACAGTCATGCGGCGGCAGTTCCTTTATTATGCTCCTTGCCGGGCCCACCTCCCCTCTGGTCTTCAATAAATAAGTCAGCAGAGCCCCTCCAGGAGCCTCGGGGGGGCCCCAGGCCAGGCGTCCTTAGGCGCCACAGCTGCAGGCGGCCGCCGAGAGCTGGGGCAGCCACTGCCAGCGGTGGCGGTCGTCAAGAAAGGCCACATCAGCGTAGCGGGTGGGCCGGCAGCAGGGCCCACCGTGGGCTCGGCCCTGGCCCCGCAGGCGGGCCAGCGTCAGGCCATGCTGGGTGCGCGCATCACGGGGGCAGCTGCCTGCACAGTAGCGGAAGACGACCGTCTCCTCCGACGCGTAGCCCAGACCCAGCTCGGCCACGGGTAGGGACAGGCTCCACAGCTGGCACGGGGTGGCCAGGGCTCGGCGCGGGCGGGCCCCTGCGGGGGACAGAGGGGCAGCTGACAGCTAGTGGGGTCTGGGCGGGACAGAGTCGGGGAGTCACACGGGGTCCAGGGGGTCCTTACCCAGCTGCAGCCTTGGGGTCCCTCGGAGCTCTTCCTCTGCCACCGGAGCCCCCCAAGCACCAGGGCCCCCGGTGATGCCCGGCTGCAGCGACAGGAGCAGCAGAGAGCAGAGCAGGACGCGTCCTGTGCCCATAGTGACAGGTGGGTTCTGATGGTGGGGAGGCCTCGCTCCCTCAATTTATCCCACTGCCAGGGCAGGGCCGGGGTGGGGGTGAGGGGGTGGAATCACCTCTTCGTTGCCGCCGCTGTGACCACAGGACGACCCCCATGTCCCGCAGCACACACTGTCCTGTGTCTCCCGACTGGTTCCTCTGCCCCACCCGCTGTGCCTCCAAGAGTTAAGTGTTCACCCCCTTCCCGCCCCATCCAGACATTCCGCAGACCCGTTTCTGACACCCCCTTCACCCCTGATTTACGAGTGTTGCGGCAGCCAAAGCCGAACTCAGGGCGGGCCACGGGGTCCCCCTGCCCCACCTGCTTCTGGAAAGAAGTTGGAGGGGCCACTGAGAGCCCACCAGTGGGACCCCCTCCCCACTCAGGGTGCCCGGGGTCTGGAGTCCCCACACTGTGCACCAGGTAGAGTGGGATGGGGGGCTGGGGGGGGGGCAGGTCAGCAGGTAGCCGAGCTGTCACCTGGAGGATTAAGGCTTCACACTCCTGTCTCCGGGCCTGTCCCAGCCAACGTCAAAACAGGAAAAGGGAGAGGCCCGGGGTACAGCCAAGAACCGGAACACGAGGCTAGGAAGCTCACCCCGCAGGGACTCCTGTCTCTAGTAGGCCCACCTGAGGCCCCTGGGACCTCAGCCCCCTCCCAGCGTTAGGCCGGGAGGGGCGGTTACACCCGCGGGTTCTGAGAGGCAGCAGAAATTTCCAGTGACTTCCATGCCCCTGTGACCTCAGGGAAAGGAGGCCCTCCCTCGCCTGTGAAAGGAGGCGAACCTGGGTCCTTCCCACAAGAGGCTCTGAGGACAGGTGGCACGTTTAGTGTGCAACACGCTGCCTGAGGGAGGGGCTTGGGAGAGCAAGCCTGCTTTGAGGCCTCAGAAGCACGAAGAGCCTGGGTAGCGCTTGAAAAGCTGCTCGATCGCACGGAGGTCAGACCAGGTGGGAGCTCAGGAAGGAGCCTGCAGCCCCGGGCGGGGGGGGGGGGGTCGGGGACACAGCAGAAACCAGCATGTTTCCCCACGGCTGGGGGCACGCATGCGACGCAGGTCCCTACCCCAGGCTGCCGGGGAGGGGTCAAACCCACAGTGGGGGGAGCCTTCGCTCCGGAAATAGCCAACCCCCTCCCTCCTCCCTGGAAAACACCAGCTCAGGAATCCGTCCTGCACTGGTGAGCACAGAAACATGGGTTCGGGAACCGCTGCGGGCTTTTCACGTGGGCAGAGCTGGGGACGGACCCCAACTCCGGCTGCGTCTTGCTGGTGTGGTTACCGTGGCACCTGCTGAGACCACCTTCAGACAACTGTCGCTTGTCCAGAGTCACATTCGAAGCCAGATCCTGCCGCACACAAGGCCCTTGCTCCTAGCCCCTGGGGCCCCGGGGACCGGCCCGGTTGTGGAGAGGCCTTAGCCCTCCGTCGCATGGCAGGAAGGCAAGCGGTCAAATCGTCAGGCCAGGGCAACCCTGCTTTCCTGCCGCCCCCAAAAAGACCTGGCGGAAGGACGGGGAGGGAGGCTGGACGGACCTGGGACATTCCTAGGAATTAGCCTGTCATCTCTGGCATCCCTGCTCAGCGGCCAAGGGCCTGTGGAACTGGGTGGGGAAGTTTTCCACCTAGCATCCAGCCCCGAGCAAGACGGAAGCCCCACATCCTTCCCCCCGCCCCCAGCCAGATCACACAGAATGGGTTCAGAAGGAGCGCCAGCAGCCAAATTCCATTCCCAGCCCTGACACTGTCCACACACTCAAAAAGCCTTCCCACGGCAGGACCCTGGCAATGCGAGATAAAACAGAAGTATAACGGAGTCGTTAGAAATACGGGGAGCCCTAGAAACACGGCTGGAACGCTGATAAATAGGGCCCAGGGGCCGACAGCAGCAACAAAAGGGCTTGGGATTTCGGGGCCGCGTTGGGATAGAGGCCACCGGCTGAGAACCACCTAACACGGGCTCGGCCCGGGGCTCCCGGGCCACCGGCCACCGCGGTGGGAGGCGGGAGCGAAGGCAAAAGCCGACTGCCCAGGGGCCCCCCAGAGCCCCTGAGGCGGCCTCAGGTCCCCATCCGAAGTTCTACAGCGCGACGGTCAATCGTGAGGAGGCATCAGGTAAGGGATCAGGTATCCGGCAGAGACCAGAACAAGACAGATGCTTGAAACAAAAACGTGAGAGAATGGATCAAAGGCCTCAGGGGCGAGGTGATCTGAAAAGGAAGCCAAGATAATCCGAGAGCTGGAGAAGCACTTCGTGGGTGAAGGGGGATAAGCTACAACCAAAAACAGGACCAGAGAAGCCGGAGCCGGAGTGACACCCGCCTCCACCCCCGCATGCGAAAGGCTGAGGCCTGAGAGTGGGCTCGGAGGTGCGGCGGAAGGTTCCAGAAGGAGGGGCCCGCGCCCGGTGAGGCGGCACCCAGGAAACCCCCAGGGTGACCTGGAACTGAAGAGGCGGGGCTCTGGGATTCGGGGCGCAGGGGAGGGACGAGGAGGGCACCCAGGAAGTTCTGGAGCCGAGCTCGTTTATTGGGCGGGCGCCAGGCCCGTCACTCCTTGAGGGAGAAGTGCATCTTGTCGCTGATCATCTTGCGCTCGGGGTTGAGGCGCTTGAGGATCTGGGCGAGCACGTTCACCGTCTGCTCGCTGCTCAGCCCCGTCTTCTTCGTCTGGAACTTCTTCAGCAGGTCCTTGGTGGTCATGGGCTTGCGCGTCAGGTAGCGGCGCACGGCGTCCTCGGTCACCTGCACGTCCCTGAGGAGCGGGGCCCAGGGAGGGTGGCCGTCAGCAGGAGGCTCCCCCCCCGCCCCCCGCGCCCGGCGCGGCCCCGGCTGCCCTCGCGCCAACTCACCCGCTGCTGGGGGTCGACTTCCCGGACTGGGGCTGAGGGGTCGACTTCCCCGACAGGCTCTGGGGTCCCGGCTCCAGCCGCAAACGCTTGGCCACCGGCGTGTCGTTCGTCCGCTTGCCTGGGGGAGCAGGGGCGGGGCTCAGTCCTGTGCCCCCCCAGGGTAAGGGCATGGGGGGACCGGGGTCCCCTGTGCAGCGGGCTGGGAGGGGGTGTGGACAGGCCTGTGGCCCGACTCTGGGCTCTGCCCAGGAGGCAGAACAAAGGACCGCAGCGGGGACGGCAGCGAGGGGCAGTGGCCGCTCACCCTGCTCCAGCTTGGTGGCCGCGGCCCGCAGGGTTGACGACGTGCTGCCGCTCTCCGTGCTGGGTGTGCCAGGCCGGCTGTTGCCCCGTGAGCTGCCTCCCGACGGCCTCCGCTCCCTCTTGGGGGGCGTCTTCTTCTTCTGCGGAGACAGGGTTGGGGACATGAGTCCAGGGGCACGGGGCGGCCGCCTGCCCGCTCCGGCCCCGGGCTGGGCCTTACCGCCATGAAGAGGGCCGACGACGCCTCGCTGTCGATGTCGCTCTCCTCCGAGCTGTCCGACTCGTCGCTGCTGTCTGCTTGGGCCAGAGGCGGGACGTTGGTGTCGGGGAGCCCGCCCGCCCCGGCTCCACCTCGGATGGGGGGCTCTGGGAGTTGGGGGCCGGCTGCCCCGGGGAAGCGGGGAGGGGACCGACCTTTCCTGCGCTTCTTCTCCTGAGGCGTGGGCGCCTTCTTCTCCTCCTCCTCCTCCTTGTCCTCCTCCGGCGGCTTCTCCTCCTCACTCTCCTCGCTGCTCTCGCTCTGCTCGTCCACGCCCTTGGGGCCCTCCTCCTGCTGGGTGACCTTGGGCTTGCCCTCCAGCTCATCCTGGGAGCTGCTGGAAGACAGAGGGCGGGCACAGGGTGAGGGAATGTGTGCACCAGGCCGGGCCCAGGCCTCCTGCCTGCTGCCCGCTGCCCGCCTCACCTCGAGCCGTCGGACATGTAGTCCACCTCCTGGCCCTCGAAGTCCCCGTCGTCGCTGTCTTCGAACGCCTCGTCGTCGGACCCCTTCTTCTTCTTCTTCTTCTTCTTGCCCCCCTTGGCGGGTGGTGCCTTCTTCTTGGCCTTGGAGGCTCTGCCACCTGGGGAAGCAGAGCGGGGCTCAGGCTGGCCCTTATCCCGTTCGGCATATCCAAGGATGTCGGGACATCTCGGGGGCCTCGCCAACCGGGCAGAGACTCACCTAGCACGGGCTCAGCCCAGGGCTCACCCTGGGATACCAACAAGGACTCACCCCCAAGGACCCACCTCTCACGCACAAACCCGACCAGTCCAAGTCTCCACCCCCAACTCCCTTTCTCTGACTCTCACACTCACGGAGCCCATCATCTCCTTCCCTCCAGCCCCCAGGACCGGAGACCGGGTACCGACAACCAGAAACCACCCCTGTAGCCCAGGGCCTGCCTGCATTGCCCATCCCGTGGACACCCCGATGAAGGCCACCACTGAGACCTTGCTGTCGTCACTCCTTTCTGCCTCCTACCAACTCTGGGGCTTCCCCAGTGGCCTGTGTACCCTGCTGTGTCGTGTTCTCGTTCCCAGCGGGCTGGGAGTGGCCAAACTTTCCTTCAGCGGCATTAACGGAGTCACCACTCAAGACACCTGGACAAAGTACGACCCAGCCACCTGGGGGGCTACAGCAGCCTCACCTTCCTCGCCACTGGCCTCACTGTCGTCAGACGACATCTCCAGGTCGTCCTCCAGGTCGTGGATGCGCAGCTCACTGGCTTTCTTGCGGCTGCGCTTCTCCTTCTCCTCGTCTTCCTCGTCCTGGTCCTGATCCTTGAGCCGCCGCTGCTGCATGATGCTGAAGTGGTTCAGGACTTTGTTTCTCCTGGGGGCAGGGGGAGGGGTGCAGTGGGGTTTACAAGGGGCCTGGCTCCACACACTGGGCCTTCCCCCTGCGATCGCCACCAGCCGCTCCCCCAAAGGGGAAACCACAGACAGGACTTAGGTGATCTGAGGATGGTGTGACCCCAGATAATGTGATCCTGAATCCCCTGGGGGAGAGCTGGCCTTTCTTCAACTCCCTCTCCGCCCCGTGTCCCTAAGGCAGAAGGTCTCAGCGCGGTGTTGGTATCCCCGCCTCTCTCTTGAGCTCAGGGCCTTTCTCAGGCAACAGAACTTGGCTACAACGTATCCACGTCCGTGTGTTTTTATGGTAGTTGATGGGTGCCTTTGTTTTTATGAGTCGCAACACTGGTGTTTCCATTTAGCATGGTGATAAAAGTTTTAAAAAGTATGAGTGCGGCTAGGGAGAGCCTTAGGATCATATCAAATAGCATGAGGTTTGTCAGTAGCGGGAAAAGGGGCGAGGTGCTGTCTCACAAGAACGTGAGCAGATTTAACACTACCGAGTGGCACGCTTAGAAATGGTTAAGATGATAAATTTTATGTTTTTTTTTATTATTAGAAGTATTTTAATTTAAAAAAGGAAGGAAACACTGACATATATTACAATATGCCTGAACCTTAAAGACATCGTGCTCAAAATGAAATACGCTAGTCACAAAAGGACAAATACTGCGTGATCAGTGAGGTCCCTAGAAAGGTCGAACTCAGAAATGGAAAGTGGAATGGTGGCAGCCAGGGGCTGGGGGAGGGGGACAAAGAGGTACTATTAAACGGGGGCAGAATCTCAGGATGGGAAGATGAGAAAGTTCTGGAGAGGGAGCAGCAGTGACGGCTGTACAACAGTATGAATGTACTTAACGCTACTGAATGGGATACTTAGAAATAGTTAAATGGTCAATTTTACATTATATAGATCTTACGTGTAATTGATCCAGCCGGAGCCCTCCTGCCTGCTGGAAGCCAAGCGGGCCAGAGAGCCCCTCCCCTGCCCTGCCAATTCCTGCTCCAGGGCTCAGCTCAGCTATCCCTTCCCCAGCCCTCTCAGGGCCGTGTGTGTCCCTGATGCTTTCAGGTCTGCCTCCCTCACTGAACTGGGAGCTCCCTGCCAAGGGCCTGATGGAGTCCGGCTTGGTGACCACCGAGTAGTACGCAGCTTCCAGCTAGAGAGAAAGCTATCGTGACACACCCCATTTCCAAGGGTTTCAGCTCCCTTCTGGGGAGCTGGGAGCTGCCGTCTGGGTCCTGCCTCCCTCTGGGCCTGCCGGGCTCACTCACCTCTCCCACTCCTCCTCGGCCTCTTCAGCAGTGAGGGTGCGATGCCGGGCCAGCGGCGTGAAGTTATACCAGTTGTGCACCGGGAAGGCCTCGAAGGCCCCATCGGGGCACTGGGTGAAGATGTAGTAGGACGTGTTCTCTGTCACACCTCCCTTCTTTATGCCCTTGAACCTGCAGAGAGACATGGTCACAGCATGGCTCTCAGGACCAGGCCCCTGCCTGCCTATGCCCCCTGGCCTAACCCGTCTCCAGAACCATCTGGGTTCTTGAAGCAAAATCCAGGGGCACCTGGATGACTCTGCTGGTTAAGTGTCTGACTTCGGCTCAGGTCATGATCTCGGAATCCTGCGATCAAGCCCTACGTCTGGCTCTGCACTCAGTGGGGAGTCTGCTTGTCTCTCTGCCTCTCCCTCTGCCCCCTCCCCATCCTTGTGCTGTCAAATAAATCAATAAAATCTTAAAAAAAAATTCAATGCCAGGAGGCCCTGAGCTGGCCCTTCAACGGTGTGAGCCTCCATTTACACATCTGGTCTGTGGGCCATGCCATGCTTTTGCACTCGCTGTTCCTCCTGGAGTGCCCTCCACCCACCTGGCCTCCCAATCGTCACAACCCCCACCCCCTTGGGGCAACCCCCCGCTGTGTGTGATCAGCCCGGTTCTCAGGCTTCCCACACCCCGGTCCCTAGGGCTCCTGCACGAGCACCGGTTTGGTTCACCTCCAGAAATAAAACCCTACGACGGCCATGGGTGTTGAGAGAGGATGCCCAACGGAGTTAGCACACTCGGGGGACGTGGGGGACACGCGAGGCACCCACTGCCGCCACCACTTACTTTCTGCCCGATTTGCCATTGACGCGGAGCAGCCAGGGCTGGTCCTCAGGCCGGAACTCCTTGAGGACGATGCCGTACTTCTTCCTCCTCGCCTCCTCGCGAAGCTTGCGGTTGAACTCGCTGCCCGCACCGGACTCGGGCATCTCTTCCTCTTGGTAAATCTTCTTGTTGCTCAGGTCTCGCTCCAGCCGGGCCTGGGACAACAGGGCAGGGCGGCCAGGAAACAGACTCCTTCAGCAGGGTGTCCGCCTTTGCTTGAGCTCTGGCCCCGCTCCCCAGAACACCCTTGGCCCCTTCTTCCAGGCTGAGCTGCCGGCATTCAGAGCCAACCTCCAGCTGAGCAAAACAGAAAAAGGGGTACGATACTGGCCTGTACGTCTGTGTGTCCAGACACTGTGTGTCTGGGAGAAGGCATGTGGTTAAGCCTCGTACTAGGTTTATTTTGCAGCTTTTAAAAGTCTGGAACTATTTCTTTTCTTTTCTTTTTTTTTTTTAAGATTTTATTTATTGGGAATCTGGGTGGCTCAGTGGGTTAAGGCCTCTGCTTTCGGCTCAGGTCATGATCCCAGGGTCCTGGGATCGAGTCCCACATCGGGCTCTCTGCTCAACAGGGAGCCTGCTTCCTCCTCTCTCTCTGCCTGCCTCTCTGCCTACTTGTGATCTCTGTCTGTCAAATAAATAAATAAGAAATCTTAAAAAAAAAAAAAAAGATTTTATTTATTTATTTGAGAGAGAGACAGTGAGAGAGACAGCATGAGAGAGGAGAAGGTCAGAGGGAGAAGCAGACTCCCCGTGGAGCTGGGAGCCCGACGCGGGACCTGAGCCGAAGGCAGTTGTCCAACCAACTGAGCCACCCAGGTGTCCCAGTTTGGAACTTTTTCTAAATCAACAGTTTAAAAAAAATAAAATAAACGGATCATTTTGGTGAGAAAACAAAAGCAAAAGCAAAGAAAACAACCTGCTTGGAACTGGCCCACTTCTCTCTCCGTACTGAGACGTCATTAAAGGCTGTTTTCCAAATTTGGATCCCCAGGCAATTCAGCAGCAGGTAAGTAATTCTGAGACGTGCACACTGCTTCCCCAGACAGTGGGGGTGAGATGCCCCACCCGCGCCCTTTACAGCACCACTGTCTGCAGCAGCAGGAGACTGGAAGGGAGTCTGTGCAGGGGGCAGGGTTAACGAAGCCCCCTCCAGACACGGGAGGACCAAACAGCCAAAAAGAGGAGGGAAAGCAAAGTTTTATCAGCATGTGGCCACGCCCAGCCATTTACCTATCATTTACCATTTACCCTGGCCAACAACGCCAGCATAATCATCAGCTGGGCCTTCCAGAAAAAGCCTGCTGACCCCTGATATAAAGGACAAGAATGAGAACGGTGGACATTCTCAACAGCCCACACCACGAGCTGGAGGCCGATGGAACAAAACCTTGGCAATGTGAGGGAAAAGGACTCCCAAGCTAGCATTCGATCCCCGGTCAAGCTACCCAGGCTGTGGCCCCTCCACGGATGGGAGGAACCAGTGTCCTTTCCGCACCTTTTCAGGGAGGCCGCCCGGGGTGCGCTTCATTGCTAAAGGGGGGTCAACAGGCCTGATTCCCTGAAGGTGGTCACCCCCGAGGGCAGGGCCCCTGCCTGGCTGGTTCACCTCTAGTCCAGGGGGTGGTCTCCCGGGACAGCTGCCATAAAGAATGCATTTGGTGGGGGTAGGTTTCTGCCCAGGAGTTGCCCTGGATGGGGAGTGGCTATTGGGGGAGGGGACGTTCCTCGTGGTTGTGGTTGTGAGCGCTTAGACACCTGTACCTGCCTCCTCCCTTGGGTGATTAGTGACAACCCAGGGGATTCGTTTTTCTCCAGGGAATGTAATCCCCCTCCTAGGATTCTGAGGGTTCCCATGACGATCAGGGAACAGGGTACGTGCAAGGTCCTAGGGGCCGGGAGGTCACGTGTCTCAAGAGGTCACCAGTACTCAGGTGCTGCACCTCAAGGTGATGGGTAACGAGGGGCACAGCCCCTCCAAAGGGACACGTGACTGAGGGGTAGGCCCCTCTAGGTTCTCAGGGGCCTGGGGAGAGGGGCCCTCCTACTTAATGAAGGATGGAAGGTGGTGTGTTCCCAAAGTATTTACCAAGTTATTCCTCTTAGCAGTGAGTGTTGTTTGGGGGCTGGGTACGCCCGATGGGTGAATTATTTCTCTCGCGGATGATCAGTGGTAAAGGAGGTCCCCCCACTGAGTGATCAGGGATTTGGAAATACTACACTCTCTCTGGATAATTCAGGTGGGACCAGAGGTCGGGGGAGCGTGTTAGTCCGTATATGAATGGTGTGAAGGTGGAGATGCCGGGAGGCAGGCACCCTACAAGGGGAGGGGGTGCCCTGAGCAAGCATCCACCTGCCCAAGGTCTGATGGTCTCATCTGCTCAACTACATGAAGTTACCTTTAAAAACAGTCAAAAGAGAGACCCGTGTTGGAAAACAAGATTGGGTGGTAGGAGCCGCCCAACTGAGAGAAGGCCAGAAGCTGCCCCCTTAGACTTGGGGCCAACTCCTCTGCTGGGCCAGTCCAGGCTCCATGGCTTTAAATGCCGCCCCAAATGCCCAGATGCTCCCTTCCAGCCTCCCAGCTCATATGCTCAACTGCTTATTTCCCTCCCGTCTCCTCTGGATATCTAATACACGATGTCGGGCCCACAGTTCCCAAATACTCCATCATATGGCCCTATCATCCCTCAACATCCAGTCATTACCAAATCCTGTGGGTGCCACTTCGAAACACCCTAGAATCCACCCCCCTCTCATACTCCTGTTTGCTCCAGGCCCAATGGTCACTCCCTGGAACCCCAGCCGATGCCTCCGCCCTGCACACAGTCTATCTCCCGACAGTGCCTGGATCACCCTATAACTGCTCTATTTAAAACCCTTTAGTGGGGGTACCTGGGTGGCTCAGTGGGTTAAAGCCTCTGCCTTCGGCTCAGGTCATGATTCCAGGGTCCCGGGATCGAGTCCCGCATCGGGCTCTCTGCTCAGCAGAGAGCCTGCTTCCCCCTCCCTCTCTGCCTACTTGTGACCTCTCTCTGTCAAATAAATAAAAAATATCTTTAAAAAAATTTTAAAACCCTTTAATGAAAATGAACAAATAAATAAATAAATAAAACCCTTTAATGGCTTCTGCTAGAGACTGAATGTTTGCATTCCACCCCAAAATGCGTATGTTGAAACCTAAGCCCCAGTGTGATGGCACTAGGATGTGGGGCCTTGGGAAGAGGGCTAAGTCACGAGGGTAAAGCCCTCGTGAATGAGATGAGTGCCCTCATGAGAGGCCCCAGAAAGCTCCCACACCCCTTCTGCCACGTGAGCACACAGTGAAAAGACAGCCATCCACGAACCAGGGGGCAGGCCCTCACCAGGCCGAATATCCGCTGGCGCCTTCATCTTGACTTCCTAGCCTTCAAAACTGTGAGAAATAAACATGTGTTTATAAGCCGTCCGGTCTGTGGTATTCTGCTACAGTAGCACCAACGGAGAGTGGCAGCTTCCAGAAACCATCTGCAGGACACAGCCCCTTCTGCAGCCCCTTCCGCTGCCCAGATGACTCAGGGCCAAACATGCCTGTCAGTGGACATAGCTTCTCAATGTTCTTTCACAAGGCCTCTGGTGGGGCCTCCCAAATCTTCCTCCCAGGGATACCCAGCAGCTCAGCCTGGGCCTTAGTACCTCATTTTAGCTCCACTCGGGAACATGGAGGAAACCAAGCCTTAGTTACTACTGGAACTAATTGTCTACTGCGACCACCAAGGGCAGGATCAGGCTCTCGAACTCGCTCACGACAGGGACTTACCTGGTTCCAAGTAGCGAAGTTGACTTTATCAGCTGCGTTGAAGGCCATGATGTTGTATTTTTTCGTTGTGTTTCTGGAACGGACAAGAAGAGACACTGCTCAGTCCATCATGCATTTAACAAACCCTCCCTGGCTCAGCAAACCTGTGGACCCACAAAAACCCTCAGGGGCTCCCCGTCTGTCGGAACAGATCCAAACTCTCCCCACCAGGTGGTGAAGAAGAGAAGGAGGCGGCACAGAGATCTGGGGGTGCCCAAGATGTGGGAATAATGGGGAACTCTGCCCTGGGGATGGGGGAGGGCGGGCAGGGAATGCTTCCCGGAGGAAAATCCTGGCACTGGGTTTTAGAAGACCAAGAAGAGTCACAACTGGGGAAAAGGCATTCCCGCCCGAGGGAATGCCAGGCCGGGAGGCTTCCTCCTACTGTCTATTACTGTACTCATTCATTCATTCCTCCTGTTCAAAACACAGGATGGCCCCAGAGGGGCCTCGGCTCAAGCCCAGCCCTGTCCCCACGTCCCTGCCAGTTAGGAGGGGGAATCACAGCAGGTGCCAGGCAGGCCTCGAAGCTCAGGAAGGTGTTGATCCCTTCTCGGGGGCAGCGGGGAGGGCTCAGGGACTTACTTGGGAACTCGAACGACATACTCGGTGACGTTCTGGGTGCTGGGGCCCTGCGGGGAGAGCAGGAAGGACGGTGAGTGAGGGGTCTGCAGAGGCCGCCGCCGGGACCCCCCGCACTCCGCCGCATACTCACGAGGGCCGCCATGGGTGGCGATCGGTGGTTCGGGTCCGTCCGCGCTCCTCAGTCCCGGGCAAGCCGCCCTCGCGGTGTCGGGTCTCTGGCCGCGACGGAGGACCCCAAGCCCGAGGAGCCGCCGATCCCGGGAGCAGCTCCCCAGCAGCAGCGCTCGGTCGACCGGCCGTCTCGGGGACCTCTCCGGCCACGTCTGCGCCTGCGCCTAACCTGGAAGCGAAACTCGGGCCGCGTCGCGATGGCAACCTCCTCCGCCTCAAGTTTCCCGGTCTCTTTCCAGAGAGAAGACCCCAGGCCGAACCCGAACTACAACACACCCTCTCCGCGGCTCGCGTGGGGGTCTCCCTCTTCTATATAGCGCGGTTAATTTAATCAGCCCTGTGGCCACGCCTCCCTTGACGTCACACCCGGAACCGCGGGGCATCCTGGGAGGGGAGGGAGAACCCGGCCTTCCTCGCGAGCTCCCGGGCGCCTAGCGCATGCGCCACTCCACTCCGGAAGTGAGTCCGAGGAGGGCGCGTCACCATAGCGACCGAGTCCTCTTCTGCAGCTCGCGGCTGCCGCTCAACCTGAGCCTCCTCGGGTTCATTTCCTCCTTCTGCCCCGGGGAGACTTCATCACCTCGCCAAGTGATCGGGCCCTTGTGACGTTGAGCCGAGCTAGCAGGAGTCAGGGCTGGGTGGGCATGGGGCGCGACCCCCCACGAGCCGCTGGTGGGATGGGTCTGTGGAAGTCCAAGCTGCCTCAGAGGGGCAGGGCCCTGAGACCCCAGGAGAAGGGTAACGTCGTGGGGGTGGCTGGCTCCCTGGGGGAAGGAAGGAGGCTGTGAAGGGCATGAGGGAGGGGCGGGTACCGCGCACCCCAAGTCCAGTGTGCACACGCCCCCCCCCCAACCCGTCCTAGGAACACAACTGCACATGCTCAAGGATCAGCCGTGCTTCGATCCACTCGGGCGCCTGCTGTGCGGGGTTCTGGGCACAACGCGGTGAATGTGTCGACGAGCCTCCCGGCCTCCTGGAGATGACAGTGTAGTGAAGGAGACAGTCTCAGAAAACGGCATCTACGGGCAGGAGGGAACAGGGCTGTCACAGGGAAAGAGGAACCGGCTCTGAGGGCTCGAGGAAGAGGGGAGGTTTAAGCTGGGCCCTGTGGGGTTGCCTAGGGATTCACTAAACCGAGGGGGAGGGAAGCAAGGCTCCCAACATTGCACTATAAAGGGCTGCACTCCATGGTCATGCCTGGTAGCTGCGGACGTTCATTTACTCATCACCCACGCCTGCACGTCAGGAACTGTGCCACGTAGTAGAGGCACGAGGGCCAGCAAGACAGAAATCCTCCTTGCCCTCCTGGGGTACGGAGGCTGGCAGGGAAGACAGACAAGAACAAGTGAACTGGCAAAATCACTGCTGTTCATGGCTGCTGCCGCGGAAGACGCGGGGCTCTGGGATGGAATGATGGGGTGGGAGGCTCTTAGAGAAAGCGTGATGGCTGGGCTGTGACCTGAAGGCCGTGGAGCGGGGAATTACCAGGCAGGGGGAGCAGCAGGAGAGGGTTGAGTCTGACAAGTTCAAGGGACAGAAGGGGCCACTTTGGGGCTGGACCAGAGTGGAGGAAGAAGAGGGTGGTGTGGGATGGTCTGGAGGATGGGCGAGCCCCCGCCCCGCTCTAAGCCTGTTTCTTTAACTGGAAAGTGGGCTGGTAGAGTCATTGAGATTCTTCAAGGAGATCCTGTGTGCAGAGGGCCTGGCCTGCTCGGGTTCATATCTGCTTCACAGTGACCCGTAGCAGCACCAAATGGCATGCCATGTCTAGATACACCATTGGGCATGGCTATGGACCCCCAGATGCCATCCTAGGGCAAAAGCGGGTATGTCAGGAGACCCAAGCCCGGTGTCACTCACCCAGGGACACACACTAGGTGGTGGACCCAGTCACATCGGTGCATGCTGGCCCCTGCAGGCGCCAAACCCTCTCCCCACCTCTTCCCCGGGCCCCCCCGCCAGACATCCTCAAGTCCCCCACGATCATCTTCGTGATGGGCGGCCCGGGTTGTGGCAAAGGGACACAGTGCAAGAACATGGCAACCAAATATGGCTTCTGCCATGTGGGGCTGGGCCAGCTGCTGCGGCAGGAGGCCCCACGCAGCACACGGCGGGGCCGGAAGATCCATGATATCATGCTGCAGGGGCTCCTGGTGCCTACGGTGAGAGCTCACAGGCTCTGGGGGCAGAGGGAAGAAGGGGGCACATAAGGAGGAGTTTCCCTGGAAGCCCTGTAGAAGCAGACAGGCCCAGAAGGCCACGGCTCCTGGCCTGGCCACTGCCTTGGTGCCCTGCGTCTCCACATCCTCAGGTGTAAGAAGGGGAGGCCAGCTGGACCCACAGCAGGAGTCTGTAGCCAGAGTTGGCTGACGTCATTCCTATCAAGCTCGTAGCAAAGTGGCCAGCACTTCACAAGCACTCAGTAAAGTTTGCTAGTACTTATTCCTCTCGTGACCTTGGGCGTCTGTGTCACCGGCCCCTTCTGAACCTGTTTCCTCACCTGTAAAATGAAGGTCACCCCTGTCCCCACCTGTAAGATGGTAGCGATAAGTAAACGAAGCCTCGCAAGGTTGGCACACGGTAGCCATTTGCCCAGTAGACGGGCTCTGTGGATCACAGTGGCCCCAGGGCACCAGGGCGGACCCGGAACCCCGGGCCCCGGGCAGGGCAGGTACCTAAAGTCCAGACCGGGGAAGAGAACTTGACAACGTGGCCGTGTAGGTGAGGGCAACTGGGGCACTGAATCCGCCACCTCTTTCCTTCCCAGGGCATCATCCTAGATGTGATCAGCAATGCCATGTTATCTCGCCCGGAGAGCCGGGGCTTCCTCATCAATGGCTTCCCGCGGGAGCTGAGGCAGGCCAAGGAGTTCGAGCGCATTGTGAGTGACCCCGAGCTGTGTGAGTGTGTGGTGAGGTGTGAAACTACTCCTCCCTCCCCGCCTGGGATGGAGTCCAGGCAGGGTGAGACTCGGGGTGGGGAGGAGATGGTGAGGGGGCAAGGGCGTTTTATATGGTCGAGGGACAGCTGGGAGATTGCTGGAAGCTTCTAGAACCTGGGTGGATATCTGGTGAGCTGGCTGGGACAAAGTCATATTAATATCTTTTTTTTTTTAAGATTTTACTTATTTATTTGACAGAGATCACAAGTAGGCAGAGAGGCAGGCGGGGGTGGGGGAGAAGCAGGCTCCCTGCTGAGCAGAGAGCCCGATGCGGGGCTCGATCCCAGGACCCTGGGATCATGACCTGAGCCGAAGGCAGAGGCTTTAACCCTCTGAGCCACCCAGGCGCCCCAAAGTTAATATCTTCCTGCACATAAATGATTTGCCCGCTGAGTGGCACGTGGGTTTAGCCTCATGTCTGGGCCATGAGGATGAAGCGTGGTTGAATAATTCATCTGGGTATGTAACCACCTGTCTCCAGGTAGCTTGAGAACAGGCCGTGTCCTTAGGCGTTCACGAGACAGACTCAGTCCCTGCTCTGAGGAGGCCAACAGGCGGGCAGTGACCAATACGGGACTGGCTGAGCAGAACAGAGACGTTTCTGGCAGTGGTAACACAGTGAAAAGCGAGAGAGAGAATAACGTCCTGGAGGGCCACAGGGGGCTGTTTGGGTCGGCCTCCTTGAAGCGAGGGCGTGGGACGGCTGAGCTGTGCCAGCAGGAGCCGGCAGGTGCTGGCGAGCCGGGCTCCCTCTCTCCAGGCGCGGTCTGACTTCAGGATAAGGCCCCTCCACACACCTCAGCAGCCACACATGCCAACAGGAGTGTCTGGAAACGGCTGAGCGGGGACGAGAGAAACTGTGGCAGGTTGTCAACCTCCAGGCCTTTCCCGGAACTTGCTGGATGGGGTCGAAATGCTTTCAAAGAAGTCTCCCGGGGCTGGGACAGGTGGGGCCCTGCCCTTTGTCCGCACCTGCTTGGGAGCAATTCGAAATGACTTGCAGGGCAAATATTGGGCTCCCTCTCCTGGTCTGGGCGCTCTGAGGGCAAAGGCCAGGCTCGTGAGTCTCTCTGTCCTCATCAGCCCTGGGCCAGGGCCAGCGCCCCTGCCCCGGCCCTGGCCCTCGAGGCCAGCTCAGCGGATGCCGCAAGGCCTGGGGACAGAAGCTGCGCACCTCCGACCCTCGGGCCTCACGTGGCCCCCTGATGGGTTCGGTTTGGACTCTGCAGGTTTTCAAGACTTTTCTTCTGAAGTAGTGGCCAACCTTCGAGACTCGGGAGATGCTGCCTCAGAACTCCCGCTTCCCTTGAACATCGCCCTGCTTGGCAGGCATAGCCCCTGCACGTCCCCATGGCAACAGCAGCGTGAACGCGGCCTGAGCTTTGTCCTGGGCCCCCCACTATTCTTGACACTACGCGGAGGAGCTCTGATCTTTTGGAACATTCCAGAAAAACGTCTCTTGCACCATTAGCCTCCTGCTTTTTCACAGAGGGATCGGGCGACTTGTGCAGGGTCGTGCAATTCAGGTGGTGGGCGCAGGCCTTCCTCGGGCCCCAGCAGCTGGTTCTGAGGCCTAGATTTTTAACCACGTCAGCGCGGGACCCCTCTGCGCCTCGCGTTGGGCTCCCCCTTCCTCCAGTGGAGGGTTGCCTCTCCGTCATGGAGGCCGAGCGCCACCTGCCACGTAGGATTGTGCTTGTGCTGTGCTTTTATGCTAAGAGGAACAGAACATGTACTTTCCTCTTGTGCCCGTGTGGCTGCCAGATGTGGAAAAAAAAAATGCAATATATCGGGGTCTGTGTTAGGAGAGTGCATTTTCTTTATGGGGAATTTTCTAGATCTCTGAGAGCTGCCCTGCCCCTTCAGCCTTTGAGGACCCTGTAGGCCCCTGCCTTAAGTTTGACCCAGGCCAGTCCCCGGAGGCACCCAGCTCGGCCCTTTGTGCCCCACCCCGCTGGGCTGCAGCATCTGTTTTAGGGCGGTCTCTGATGCTGATGTGGGTTTGGAGCCAGTGAGACTGGCCCTCAGGTCCCACTCGGTCGCTTTCTCCACCTCTGACTCAGCCTTCCAAGCGTCAGGGTCCTCATTGGTGAATGTGGACAGAAATGCTACCGGCGTCTCCCCACACCGGGCACACGGGGAAGGCTGATTCCTGAGACAGTTTCCGGTCTGTTTCCAAGATTGCTTCGGTCCCCTGTGCACCTGTCTGAGAGCACCGCTCCGGGGGGGCCGAGGTCCCAGGGTGGGTGGCCTATGTCGAATAAGCACGTGGGGACTCCCCACCGGGAAGCACTGTGCTCAAGCTGCGGCGAGGGGGACCAGATGACGCCCTGCAGCTCCAAGGAGTATCATCAAGGTTGGACGTGGTTGGAGCGTCCGTGGCCAGTCGCCCTGAAACGCCCACACACGGGAGGTCTGTTTCTCTGGGTCCGTGTTTCTCCCCAAAGTGCCACCGGCAGGAAGACTCCCCTGTTCACAGAGGATTTTTAAGTAATTGTGTGTTTGTTAAAACTTTTTGTTAATCAGAGCCTCGCGGGAAATTGCCCTGCGCCCTTCACCCCGTTCCCTGCAGGGGGTGACATCCTACTCCGTGGCCGTCTGGCACGGCCACGAGGCTGTCGGGGTCGCTGTGTAATTGATGTTAGTTGTCTCCGGAGCAAGCGATGCTCTCTTGCCATTTACCTAAGTGTCTCTCATTGCTCCCGTCCCTGCCCCGGCAAAACGTAGAAAAAAGGCATTGGGTGAAGTCCGTGTCTAAAGGAACAGCACTGACCACGACGTAGAGGCTTGTCCGCGGATGTTGACCCCACGAGGCCTCGTGCTCAGAAGCACCCAAGAGAAATGAAGGCGCCCGCGTCCTGTTCACCGTCCTCGCCAGGAAGGGGAGGGGCTTGTGCACGTGTGTGTGCAAGGGCTTCCAGTCTTTGGTGTCTCTCTGGTGCCGGGTTTCAAACACGCACACAACGGGAACGATCTAAGGGATCGCCCTGTCCCCAGTCCAGCCATCATCCAGGGTTGGCCACACTTGCTTCCTCTGCGCCAAAACGCCCCGTCGCCGGCGCCTGGGGGCTCAGGGGGTTCAGCGTCTGCCTTTGGCTCAGGTCATGATCCCAGTGTCCTGGGCTCCCGGCTCAGCGGGGAGCCTGCTTCTCCCTCTTCCTTTCCCATTCCCTCCTGCTCGCTCTCTCTCTCTCTCTCAAATAAATAAATAAATAAAATCCGAAACACACACACACACACACACACACACACAGTCTTGCTGCGGTTGCTGACTGCGTGTTTGAAGCAGCTTCCCGGTCCCGTTCTGGGGGCTCCTTCCCCCCCGGACACCTCCGACGTGGTTAACACTCTTGCCTCGAGACCGTCCGACGTCCAGGCCACCTCTCAGTTTCCCCAGTGCCTGAAGAACGTCTCTTCGGCTTCCCTCCGGTTGGATTTTGCAAGGAAAACGAGGGCCACGCCTCGCTGGTTGTCTCCTAACCCAAGCCAGGTGGTCAGCCCCGCTCGCTTCCCCCCTGCCTTTGACTCACCGGAGGGCCTGGGTCGTGCTCGGACTTGTCCAGGGGCTTCCTGCCTCGGGGAGTCCCTGAACTCGTCTCTCCATCCTTCGTCGGCGCTTCACACGCAACATTAACTGCAGACCCGCTCAGATTCAGGTTCAGTACATTGTGCGTGTGTGTGTGCGTGTGTGCATGTGTGCATGTGTGCGTGTGTGTGTGTGTGTGTGTGTTTTAACCTGTAAGTATTTCAGTATACATTTTCCAAAAGATTCTTATAAAATCAAAACACTTCCCCTGATCCCCCGTTAGTATCTGTCATGTCCTCAAACAATATTCAAATTTGCGTGAACATCTTCAAAATCTTTGTCTTCTGACGTCCGGCTTTAAGGAGGACTGAGGTAAGGCCGACACCGCCGCGGGTCACTAGGGTCTCGCGTCCCTTGTCATCCGTCCGCGCTCCTCCCATCCCCCCTTCTCCCATCCCCCCCCCCCCCCCCCCCCGCTTCTGTTTTCCTTGCCGTTGAGTTTATTGAAGAAGCCACGTCTTCGGGTCTCTTTATCTGGCACAGCCTGGATTTCGCTGATTGCGCGAAGCATTGTGGACCACGTTCCCCTCTCCGCTTGATTTCCTATAAATCGATAGGATGTTCGATAGATCAATGTTCCCACATTGATTAACGGGCATTCTTCCCTAAAGAAGAAATCTCTGTCCTCATCGAGGGCTGTTGGATTCTCCGGAAACACAGTTCCTACCAGACAGGCGGGAGAGAAGCTTAATCCCTTCCTGGACGAAGGCCACTTTTCAGATTAAGGCGTTGGTGTTCTGGTTCCTTCCAACGGCGACCACGACGTTGGTCATTTTTGCCTTCCTTTGTTTCGTTCTCTTTCATCACTAGGAACTCACGGGTCTTTGTCGCTGTCATTGAGCGAGCTGTCACATCGGTGGCCGGGGGGACCCTTTCTCACCGACACACGTGTCCTCTGACACAGCCACCTTCCCCTCTCATCCCCACCCCTGCCCTCTCGACTTCTGGCCGACTTCCCACCCCACCTTTCACACTTCCTGCTGAATCCTAGAACTGGCCGTGCCTCAAAGGAACCCTCTTTCAGTGGCGTCCAATCTGGGGGCCGGGGTGCCCATTGCCACTGAGTTGTCATCGTTTCCAGGCCTTTCCAGTGGACAGAGTTGGAAAACACAAACTTGTGAAAGTAGAAAAAAAAAAAAATAACAAGTTCATCCTGATGTTTCTAGTTCACACCATGACCGTGCTTTCTTCTTTTTCCCTAAAACCACAAACGCGGTCATTTGCATTATTCCATCATTTGTAGGATAGTTTCCAAGGAATATACCCATATTAACTACTAAGAATAAAACGACCGAAGGAAGTTTAAGATTTCCCTGCAGCTCTGATTTTCCTTATACTATTCCTCCCTGTGGACGTACACTAAAAACACCGAGCTGCCCCAAATAATTATTTTCTCTGCATAGTTATGATGACAATAACACCCAGTTGGGTACATTTGTTTCGGTTTGGTTTAGGATATTTAGGGATTGCTTTGTTAAATTTAACTTTTAAATTTGCATATTACTTAATGATTCCAAAGTCAGCGCCACATAAGGTGTGCGGGAGAGAGCTTGTTTCCAGCCATTCCTGTCTGTCCCCAACCCCCCAGAGGCAATCATTTTCATTAGTTTTGGGTTTGTCCTTTTGGTGTTTCAGTGTGCAAATATAAAGGAAGTGTGTGTGTGTGTGTGTGTGTGTGTGTGAAAGAGAGAGAAATATCTTCCTCCTCACACAAAAACTAGCATTCTGTATATACTTGTCTTCACTTTTTTTTTCTTTTTAATTTTACAGTATATCCTGTAAGGGCGCCTGGGTGGCTAGTGGGTTAAGCCTCTGCCTTCGGCTCAGGTCATGATCTCAGGGTCCTGGGATCGAGCCCTGCATCGGGCTCTCTGCTCAGCGGGGAGCCTGCTTCCCCCCCACATGCCTGCTGCTCTCTTAATTGTGATCTCTCTCTCTCTCTGTCAAACAAATAAGTAAAATTAAAAAAAAATTAACAGTGTATCCTACAGCTCTCTTGTTGGCATCGAAGACTTCCCGGTTCCCTTTCTGGTCCATGGTGTGGTACTGCCATCGTTTAACTAGCTGTTCCCCCAGAGACATAAATTGTCAAACAACATATTATTGGTAGACCATAAGCTGTTGGCAGTCTTATGTCACTACAAGCAATGCCACATGAAGTGACCTGTGCGTGGCATTTTCTATTTTTTAATATCTTTACGATAGGTCCTTTGGAGTGGGTGTGTCCGATGAAAGAGAAACGTGAGGGTCATTCTGCTAGCTCCCACCCCGGTCTTTGTTTTGCATTGCCACCAACACACCCACACCAGCAGAGGATGCTGCCACACTTCTGAATGTTTGTCACCCTGCTTGGGTGTGAAATGGTGTTTTGGGTTTGTTTGAAATGGGCGTTTCTTTTACTATGGGTGAGGTCGAACATCTTCCCCAAAGCTTAAGGGCCATTTTTATTTCTTCTGTGTGCTCTTTATATCTTTATCTTTATTATTTTTTTTTCCTGAAAGATTGTTGGTCTCTTCTTGATTTCTAGGAACTCTTTACATATTAGGGCTATTAGCCCTTTGTGGTATGGTTTGCAAATCTTTCCTCCACTGCTTTGTCAGTTATCTTTTGACTTTGCTTTATGGTGTCTTTTTATCATGCAAAAGTTTTAGTTTTTAATCAAATTTATCATTTTTTTTATTTCTTCTGGATTTTAAGATCACCCCCCCCCAAATCCTAGGCTTATAAGGGACTCTACTCATGGTTTATTTAGTACTTGTATGACCTCCTTTCTTACATTGATATCTCTGATCCATTTGGGACTTATCCTAGTGTTTGGAATGAGCTAGCATTCAATTTAACCTTTTCCCAATCAGGATCCAGTTGTTCCAGAATCATCCAGTTGAAAGGTTTTCCTTTCCCCATTTAGTTGGGCTACCACCCACACCATGTAACAACTTTCCATATTCACTTGGGTCAATTTCTGGATGTTACTCTGTTCCGGGGTCTGTTTGTCCCCCTGTGCCCTGCTGTTTTAGTTATGGCAAATATATTAGGTTTTAATATCTGTTAGGGTTCAGTATTTCCTCTGCCACCCCTACCAGCCACTGGTTTTCTTTGCCTAGGTTCTCCTGGACATCCCCGCTTGTTTTTGTATACAAATGTTAGAGTCAACCAATTCAACTAAAAAATATGTTATCATGTTGAAATTACAAGCTGATTTAGGAACTCTCATCTTTATGATGTGGTCTTCCTATCCAGGCACATTTATATCTTTCTTTTGTTCAAGTCTCCTTTGAGTTATTCAGGGGTAACCTTATCCAAGTTTTCCTTAAAGATCGTCCTTAAGACTTTGCATATTTTTGGAAAAGTTTTGCCTGAGCTTTTTATTTTTCATTTTGTTGCTGTTCTCAACGGGGTCTTCTTTTCTAACTGGTGGTTTCTGTATACATGTAGGCTGCTCCCCTCTGTCGGTTAATGTGATATCCTTTTATTTTTAGCAAATATTTTATCAAATTCTCTGAAGTCTATACTGGTTTATCTATTGATTTTCTTGTGTTTTCCAGAAATGTAATCACATCACCTGTAAACACACAGGGTTCTACCTCCCTTCTTTCAAATCCAGGTTTCTCAAAGTGATTTCTTTTATCTCATTGCTTTAGCTGATCTTCTCATACCCTACTAAGTCATAGGAGCAGGAATGGGCAATTTTGTCTTATTCCCAACTTCAACAGGAAAGCAAATTTCCATTAAGATGCTGATGAAAAAGAAAAAAAAAAGATGCTGATGAAGATATTTATCAATTCCTAACCTCTTTTTTTTTTTCTAATTTTTAGATTTATTTATTTATTTATTTGACAGAGAGAGATCACAAGTAGGCAGAAAGGCAGGCAGAGAGAGGAGGAAGCAGGCTCCCTGCTGAGCAGAGAGCCCGATGCGGGGCTCGATCCCAGGACCCTGGGATCATGACCTGAGCCGAAGGCAGAGGCTTTAACCCACTGAGCCACCCAAGAGCCCCAATTCCTAACCTCTTTGAAAATTGGGAGTGCATGCTCGATTTTGTTAATTGTCCTTTCTGTGTTTATGAGGATGATCATATGCCTTTTCCCTCAGAGGTTAATACAACAAATTGTATTGAACCATCCTTGCTTTCCTGGAATGAATCCCACTTGGCTGTAATTTTTTTTTTTTTTTTAAATGCATCACTGAAGTCTATCTTAGAAGGAAGTTCTGGAGGAACTCGTAGGAGGTAGAGCTCACAGTGGACAGACATGGAGATCTAGAAAGGTCTCCCTGAGAATAGTCAGGGAGGGCAGAGCAGTGGGATGGGTAGTTGTGAGCTGGGGACTTTTGTATCTTACCCAGTGGATGTATCTGGACTGCTTAAATCCATCTTAGAAGGAATATTTCAATCCACATATCCATCAGCCTAGAACTAAGTGACGGTACATCCATACAGCAGAACACAGTAACAACCGGGACCTCCTTATGTGCCGATATGGAACCATCTCCAGTCATACTGAGTGAAGTCGAAGACAAATCAGTATCTTCACCACTTGTATAACAAAGGAGAAAAAAGACATCGGAGCCCATTTGCCTTTATAGTATATGCCTAAATTAGGGGCGCCGGGGTGGCTCAGTTGATTAAGTGGCTGCCTGCAGCTCAGGTCGTGATCCCAGGGTCCTGGGCTTGAGCCCCGCATTAGGCTCCCTGCTCAGTGGAGTCGGCTTCTCCCTCTCCCTCTGCCTGCCGCTCCTTGTGCTGTCAAATAAATAAAGCCAGGCTTAAAATAAAATA